>NC_071093.1:29430225-30091058 GCF_027358695.1 Spea bombifrons
TTCATTGGTTTTATAGCTCATGAAGCATAACATAACGAAGACAAAGATCATAAAACAACCTAGATCATTTGGAGAGTTTAATTGAAACCTTACAAACTGGACTTGGTCAGCCCACCAATATGCCACTTCAAAAGCTGCAAAACTTTAAACAAATTAAAGAAAATGAATGACAATGAAAAAAGCGGTTTAGCACCTCTCCCCAAAAAAATTGCTACTTTAATCTTAAAAAGGCTACATAAAAATATTCTAAATCCATGTGTATATTATGACATATATAAAAAGTCAATGACTGTGAGTTCAATCTGAAATGCCAATTGTGTGAACAGAGTTTCCCTACAGAATATTCAATAAGCACACAGATTTCTGAATGCATGTTATTTTTGCCCTTTAAACTTACAACATACTTTTTTAACTCATCATCTGAAGAACAAAAATCAACTGGATAAGATCTGTCAGAAAATACCGTATTTACTTGATTATAAGACAATCCCCCAAATCCGAATATTAATTTAGGAAAGAAAAAACCTTAATATAAGACAATAGGTAAAAAGTTTTACTAGCAAATATTAATTAATGTAAACTATTTTTCCATATTTAATAAAAGCTATGATTGAGATTTTTTTTGTTTGTTTTTATTTCCTTTTATTTGCCAACCTTCCCCCCCCAGTTATGCCCTCAGGCTTGCAACTCTGCCTTCAGAAATGCCTTATACCCCCTATATGTCACTCTGCCTCCCTGATATGCCTTATATCCTCCTATATGCCACTCTGCCTCCAGAAATGCCTTTTAACCCCCTATATGCCACTCTGACTCCTGAAATGCCTTATACTTCCCTATATGCCACTCTGCCCCATGATATGCCTTTTAACCCCCTATATGCCACTCTGGTATAAGGCATATCAGGGAGGCAGAGTGGCATAGAGGGGGTTAAAAGGCATATCATGGGGGCAGAGTGGCAAGCCTAGGGGCAGATGTGCATAACTGGGGGGCAGGTTGGCAAATAAAAGGAAATAAAAACAAAAAAAATGTTTCTCAATCATAGTTTTTACACGAATTAATATTTACTGGTAAAACTTTTTTCCTATAGGGTAGTCTTATATTCAGGCTTTTTCTTTTTTTCCCCTAAATTAATATTCAGATTTTGGGGGGTCGTCTTATAATCAACCAAATATGGTACTTTAAAGACATTTTTCTCATATGAACTAATAGGAGTGCCAATAATTGGATAAACCTGTGTTGCATTTGCAATTGTTTGATATACATGAGAGCAGAGTATTTTTGTGAAGAAATGATCACAAGGTTAAAGAATGAAGATAATTTTTTACAGCCTTCTTTTGCTCATGTTTACCATGAGTGCCAATATTAGTGGAGGGCACTGCATACACACACTACCGTTCAAAGGTCTCAGGTCACCTATAGGGCTGCAACTTACGATTATTTTCATAATCGGTTATTTGGCTGTTTATTTTTTCGATAAATTGGATAAAAAAACAATATGCTTATTTTTTCGATTGATCGGATAAAAAGATCTAGATCTTAGTCTAATAGTCAGACCTCTATTTGAGGTCAGATTAGATGATGACCTTGGATTTAAGGTAAGGAGTATTTTTTCAGAACATTTGCTCTGAAGAAAACCATCTTATATTCAAGCAAGTACCTTAAACCGATCATTCAACTAATCGATAATGAAAATTGTTGTCAAAGATTCTCAGTATCGATTATCATCATTTTTTTTGATTCGTTGTTGCACCCCTAGTCACTTAGAACTCTCCTTGGTTGACAAAGAAAAGCAAATTTTGTCCATTAAAATAACAGATGGATCAGAAAAATAGTGTATACGTTGTGAATGCTGCAAATGACTATTGTAGCTGTAAACGGATGATTTTTAATGGAATATCTTCATAGGCGTACAGTGTTCATTAATCCAAATTTAAGTTGAAAAAGCTAATTGTTCATTAGAAAAGCCTTCTTTCGTTATGTTATGTTAGCACTGCAAGAAATGCCCTTGTTTTTCATGAAAATAGTGACCCCAAACTATCGAAAAACACCCCTTGTCTTATATTGAAGGTCATCTTATAATCAGATCTCAAATAGAGGTCTGACTACAAGACTAAGATCCAGATCCCCCACAGCGCTGCAGGGGACCTGGATCCTCCTCTCTGGCAGCCGGTGGACATCTGTGTGATGTGCGCAGACAACTTCATCTGCTGCCGGCACTTTCGCCGAACTTCTATGACAGAGCGCCAACGTGACCTTCCTGTGCTTCACCATAGAAGCCCCGGCGGAAGTACCGGCCAGCAGCATCCACCGACTGCTCCTGCTTGGCACCAGGGAGTCTAGGGATACATCGGTAAGTCGGGAGGGGGCATATAGGGGGATATAAGGCATATCAGGAAGGCAGACTAGCAAATAGGGGGTATAAGGCATATCTGGGGGGCAGAGTGGTATATAGTGGGTATAAGGCATATCCGGGGCAGAGTGGCATTTCAGAGGGGGGCAGAATGGCATATCAGAGGGGACCATAAAGGGGGGTATAAGGCTTATCTGGAGGGCAGAGTAGCAAGCCGTGTGGCAGATGTCCATAACTGGAGGCAGGTTGGCAAATAAAAGAAAATAAAAACAGAAAATGCATTTTTCTCAATCATAGTTTTTATTAAATACAAAAAAATGTACATACGAATTAATATTTACTAATACAACTTTTTCTTATAGGATAGTCTTATAGTCAGGCTTTTTCCATTTTTTCTAAATTAATATTGAAATTTTGGGGAGTCGTCTTATAATTGAGCAAATACGATGATATATATATATATATATATATATATATATATATATATATTTATATATTCTATCTCTGTTATTGTGCAACCAAGTAATTGCTTTTCTCAACCAAATGATAAAATCTGCATATTATCTGGACAGATGGACTATGGAATCAGTCAAACAATTCTGCCTTGGGCATGATCCAGAATTTCGGGTTGAATGATGTTTAACCCTTATTACTAAGCTAAACATAAAATCCATATAATCTGTTGCAGTATTACTAAAATTCATACATCTGTTTTGTACAGGCTTTTTCATTAACATAATATTCTTGCCAACTGCTTCAATTCAGTCAGCACAGCTTTGCATTTGGCTCATCCCCAAATACTGAACATCTATTCAAATGACTAACATTTTTACTAAAACATTAAAAGCATTAAAATGATGAAGCTGACAAAACAAATGAAAATATTTGCGGATATTAATCTGCTAAAATGGCAAAAGATTGATTTCTTTGCGTCTGAAAGAATAATAAAACTATATAAATGTACTTAGGTTTTCCCTTATATATTTTGTGTTACATGATGCAGTTTTCTAATACATTATTTTATTGGATAATATTTTATTCATACAGTACACAATAATTGTATTCATGAAAGGCCTTCTAGGTACATATGATGTCATATTCCAGCGCTAAGCATGAAATGCCGGCACCACGACCGAGCTATAGGCCTCGCGCAGGAGAGTGAGGGTCGCCGAGCGGTTGCTGAAAACGTGTTCTTGAGCGACCGCTTGGCGCCCCTCTCTATCCTCCACGTTGGCGTTTCAACTCCGGGACATTGCATTTAAGGCTGCCCGGGACCCGGGACTTAAAGTCCCATTGCGGGACTGTCCCGGGCAATCCGGGACATGTGGTCACACTACACAGAGGTCATCAGTACGACCCATTCTACTGCCACTCTTTGTCTATGTAGATGGCAACCCTGTGTGATTGATTTTATACTCCAGTTAGCAATTGGTGTGACTAAACTCAATAATTGGGAGGAGTGTCCACATACCTTTGGTCATATAGTGTACTAAAGAGTCCAATAAAAGTTTTGTAATTGTAAAAACACATCAGAATTTGGTCATAGTGTTAACCTTTACCTCTTTATTAATAGTATACACCTTAAGTGAAAGTGTACCAATTATGGCTCTAGAAAATAATTAACATCAGTGTAGTGCAGCCTAATTATTATGTACGCTGTGAATCTACAGATAAAATAATGTTTGTATATTGTACATCATTTCTAGCTACATATGAGAGAGATAAATATAGTGTACAGAAGAATAGTAATCAGTTGTTTCGCTACACTAGCTAATGACTTCAAAATAAAAGCCAGCCGACAAGTTTATAGAGATGGTGTCAGACAACTTCTATTTAGGAAGCGGAGCATCTGCTTTGACTTAATTGCTGAACTAACAAAACCAATTTTCTTTGATGTCTGGAACATAAAATGTGTAAGGCATTATTATTTAATTGCATTTTTAACTTTTAACACACCTGTATTTTTAGTCTTTAAGCAGACATCTGACTTGTCACCATTTGCATTCGGTGCAGTAAAAACTGTGAAGGTATTTCAATATTGTGCCTATGCTGCACAAGAGAAGTATATCCAGTGTGCCAACAATTATTGAGAGGAAACATAACACATTTAATTACTTGGAACTTAAAGGGAACATTTCCCTACTCCTGCTTTTAGCATAACTAACTTGATGTATTAGGCCTTATAAAAGATGTTGCCTTCCAATTGAGGCCAGCTCAACTTTTATCAGTTAAGCTTCTGCTTCTTGGGAGGACCCCCTCTGCTAGGAGTAAGCACCCCTGTAAACACTTCTCCAAAAATGAATGCTGAATTATGGGTTGGTGGGCGAGACGCACTTCAGCCCTGTCTGAATGTCCAAAGAGGGCTCCTTTATTACCCCCTTAAGGACAATGGGCGGTCCCTAAACAATGCATTTTGAGCCCGTACATGTACAGGCTTTGTCATTAAGGGGTTAAATACCTTACTGGGCACTCCTCTTCTCCTATAGCTCCCAATCAACTCAGGCCTGACCCCAATGCCAGCATAGCTCCTAACTTAGGGATCCCTAAATGCCATTCTCCCTTGTTAAGGACCGGTCATGCAGCCTTCACTGCTCAATATGGGCTCCAGGGCTCACCTGCATCTGCTGCATTGCTGACTGGATCCTGCATTTTCCCAAAATAAAGAGACCAGAAGGATGAATTTTGGGTTGTGAAGGCCATATCGGATTTTTTTGAGCATCATTCCAATACCAACTGTAATAGTTTTCAATAATACATTTCCGAACTAAACAGGGGTCCACGTGACCAACACCACTTGACCCAAACATTGTCAACATAGCCCACAAGCGGTAATGCCTACACCAGCCAAGTAGACCGGCTGCCTAAAAGTTTCCCTCAGGAACCAGCACAGTGGGAAGCTGAAGATTATATACAAACCACCATGTCACCCTCCAATCAATGACCACACCAACTTTTTACAGTTCACAAAGGCACTGCCTTCTCTAGACCGACCTGAATATCCAGCAACCAGATATCCGTCTCAATATTGTTCAAATGGAGGCCACCCATACAAAAAAAAAACATAGCATTTTTACCCTCCAGATCTGGATGTGTGATCAAAAAGCCAACATCATTGGTAAACAAGCTTTCCAATAGTCTTATTCACCCTTAACCATTGCCTTGCTAATCCACTGGAGAGAGCATCCTCCCCTCCAACTGAGGGACAATGTGTGACCATACTAGAGTAAGGGTAGGGACACAAGTACATAGGTGAAGCAAATAACATTTTCTATCCCTCATGAGAACCTGTATCGGCCTATGGAGGTTGGTACCGCAGGCGTGAATCACCAATACGACTCCTGACAAGCCAACCTAAGATTTTACACTAAGTGAGGTCAAACATATGACTGAAACCTGGCTGATTCTAATTACCCAATTACTTTGATCTTGCAGTCCCCAAGAAGCGCCTGCATAGCTGCACCTATAAGGAATGTGAAGCAAATTCATTCCACTGGTCCCTATGGTTATTCATTTCAAACACATCCAAAAAACTTGTTCAAATTGATAGCGACCCATCCCTGTAAATACAAAGACCCCTTTAATTCGTATATACTCCAACACACACTGCACAGGACATCCCTGGCTGCTGTCCAAGGAAAACCTTTTCTATCCTGTTTGCCTTAGACTGCCTCAAAACGTAAACCTTCACCTAAGGTCTTTGAGGGGAAGACCAATTTGCCAACTCTTATTGCCCCAAAAAAAGGTCACAGTAAAAGCAGCCTTGAACAACACAAACTCAGAAGAGAGGGAACAAACTGTGGACACACAACTACAAATCTTCACCAGTAGGTCAAATGTTCCAGTCACCTCATGTCCTGTGTCTGCTTTAGTATAACAGTACAGCTAGGTAAAGGAAGCCTTTAGGCTCTCTAAAATGTAAAAAAAAAACTCTGTATTTGTGATGCTTTTGAACATAAATTGTTTTTTTTTTTTGTTTTTTTTTCTTCGCGTGGAAGGAATCGTCAATAAAACTTTTCTGAAAGGCCGATCTTAAGGGTGTAAAATGCCCTTGTCATGTAGGGGTTAAGGTTTCAATGAAAAAAATGACTAGTCTTGAACTGAATTATGCGTTGAGGATTTTCTTCAACATTTGCATGCTGGTGATTTCTCACGCCTCAGAATTATACACGAGAATTATATATTTGAAGGAAATGTGTGAGTTTTAAGTACTCTTAGTGCTAATTAGCATGAAACTCAGAATAACCGCTTACGTCTCATTGCTGTTTTTGTAGTTTATATACAGACATACTCATTTTCAATAAATAACAAATTATGAGTGGTTACCGTGGTATAAACCACATGTGAGATAAACACTGTATCAGATTTATTTTTCAATAAAACCCAATTCAGTAATATTATTAAACCTTCCTCTATTTAAGCATAAATAATAGGAGTAGCGAATTATGCAGATTTCCTTTATCTATTTGTTCCCATTATGGTTATTTCTCTGTACTCCTGTTTCATGTGTTTGTTTAAACCATCCAGGCATTTATAGTCTAAAGCACTATAGAAATTTACTAAATATGCTAATTTTTCACTAATATTTGTTAGCTATTCTTGCTATGTTTACAGTTCTATTAGGCACCAGCACGTGAATAAATAAATTCTCCAAGTGTTCATATATTTGAATTTTATTTATAAACCCCAATGTAGCATGCTGTGAAATATGCTCATACCACATACACAAAGAAACAATTTATTAAAGCACTGTTTTCATACACAGTTATTAGTTCTGAATTTAAGCAAACCTATTTATGGTATTTATGGTTTCATAATCTTCCATTTCCCTGCCTGCTCTGCATTGTACATAAAAAATAGTGTTTGGAAAAGCATATACATTATTTATTGATGTGCCTCAGCTTGCAAAATATTGATTTAAGCAATTTTTTTTTTGTTTACTCACAATTTACTACCACACTCTTTAGTGCTCTCATATTCAGAAGTTACTCTGCAAGTGTATTTGTGTTCTTTTCAATGACTCAATGTATATCATTTTTATTATTTTTATATAATGCTTTGGTGAATACCCTCTGTTTGGCTAACTGTAATGCTTCATATTATAGGAACACCCCAACCCTATTTTCATGTAAAATCTATGATAAACTAGCATACATGTTATTGGCTGTTCCTACTCCCATTGATTTCAGTGGGGGAGAAGCTATCTTTGATTTTATTGATGCTACTGAGCATATTCTATAAGTGTACATAGGTATGCTTCCTTGTATTACTTCCTGGCTTAAGCCAGCTGAGGGAGGAGTTACATAAGACATAAGTCTAATTGTACACAAATTCCAAAAAATAAATAATCCCTTCTGAACCGGTGCTTTACCTGGAGACCCCCCGGGTCAAACCCAGAGAGTTCTCAGGTATGGTGATTCGTTACGAGCCATAGGTTTTAGAATAAAGGGGTGTTTGGGCTCTATTGTTTAGCTCAAAAGCCATCATTAAGCATCAATAAAGGGCTGCTTTTATTGGGCATGGAATATCATTGTGGGTAGGGCAGAAGCAATTTGACTTTGGAAGAGGTGTATAAATCTCTGGGTAAATCTGCCACAAGGCTTTGTTTCCCCCCCTCTAACCCAATTTTATCGTGTTTCAAGTCAGGAGGTGTCATGGTGGAGAGTCATTGAGGGGTGGCATCCATATTTATGTTGCACCAGTCACAGACATGAAACTATGCATTAAAATAATGATTAGGCTGTCTCTTTAAATGTATTTATGTTAAAATGTGTATTACATTCTAATTCCTTACTCACTGGTGCATTTGGCTCGGTCGCGGAAAAACAACATTAAAAAGTCTTAGTTAAAGCCTGCCCCTATTCACAAAACACCCCAATTTAGCCATTTGAAATGTAAGATAAGTAGATGTGTATGCCCAATAATAAATCAAGTAAGTTAATGTAAAAGGAAATTCCATTGGGAATCCAATGAAATGGGACTTATATGCTTAAATTGTTAGAATGCATCGAAATTGTTAGAATGCACCCCAAAACAGATATAACTCATATATACTGTATTTGCTAAATTATAAGACAACCCTGAATGTCAGATGACCCCCCAAAATTTGAATATTAATTTAGAAAAAGAGAAAGCAGCCCTAATATAAGACTACCCTATAAGAAAACAGTTTTATTAGCAAATATTAATTCACGTGTAAACAATTTTTTTATATTTAACCCCTGAATGACAAAGCCCGTACATGTACGGGCTCAAAATGCATTGTTTTGAATGGGTTTAGGGACCGCCCATTGACCTTAAGGGGTTAATAAAAGCTATGATTGAGAAAAATGCATTTTTTGTTTTTATTTCCTTTTATTTGCCAACCTGCCCCCCAGTTATTCACATCTGCCCCTACGGCTTGCTACTCTGCCCCCCAGATATGCCTTATACCCCCTATATGCCACTCTGCCCCCAGATATGCTGTATACCCCCTATTTGCCCCCCTGACTTACCGATGCATCCTTAGACTTGTCCCCATGCTTCAGACTCCCTGGTGTCTAGTGGGGGCAGCCTGTTGACGTGCTCAATGTGCGCAGACAACCTCCGCAGCTACCCGGGACTTCCGCTGGGGCTTCTATGACTGAGCACTGGAAGGTCACATCACGCCGGCTTTCCGTTATAGAAGCCTCGGCAGAAGTGCCAGCAGCAGCTGAGGTTGTCTGTGCGCATCGTTCAGACGTCCACCGGCTGCCAAAGAGTCAGATCCAGGTCTCCTGCAGCGCTGCGGGAGATCTGGATCTTAGTCTTGTAGGCAGACCTCAACAGGGTCATGCTATTCTAAAGGCAAAAAGTGCTCACACAAAACATTGATTTAATTTAAAAATGTCTTCTGTTTATCCACTAAAAATATACTATTAAGATGTATATTTTTGAAAGCATTAATTCTAAATAGTCTGGAAAAGTGCGAATT
This sequence comes from Spea bombifrons, assembly GCF_027358695.1. NCBI lineage: Eukaryota > Metazoa > Chordata > Amphibia > Anura > Pelobatidae > Spea > Spea bombifrons. The sequence continues at coordinate 29,439,525 of NC_071093.1, forward strand.
AAAAAGCAGAATGCTTCTCCCAGAGACTCAAACCTTGAGTTCCCAGGTATGGGTATAGTACGTATGTGGATATTTAGAAAGAGGCTGAGGTGTCTGTGATATAAAGTGTGTATGATGCTACACCCTTTAAGTATGTATTAAATATTAGCTTTAAAAGGTAAATCAGCAGGTTATATACTAGAATATACTCTTCAAATAAATGTTCAGCTCTCCAGAAAGTGTTAAAAGGAGGAATTTATTGCAAAACAGGTGGCATTGTTTCAACTTACCAAGAGCCTTTGTCAAGCCATACTAGCAGTGTAAAAAGCAAGGGGTTTTATATGCACTCATGACTTAATAAGGTTGGAGTCATACTACCAAAAAAATCAAAGTGATAATACTTTATAATTATATATAAGATCAATATCTTATAATAGTAAACTATAAAATGTACAACTATGTGTCAACTATAACAAAAATCATATCTATCAATTGAGCAACATATAAAGCATTTAATAGTGAATAAAATTGTGTACAAAATATTACATATCATATATCAATAAAGCAATGTGTGAAAAACTGTGCAGCGGTGATTATTTTAACTACATACAGTTAAAAGGAAATTGTTTGCAACAATGCCTGTCTAATGAGAATCACTTCCTTGAAATATATGTTTAGTTGTGCATAGAAACACTTTAAACTGCTATTATGGCTTGACAAAAATGGCTTGTACTGGGGAACAGGTGAAGCCTCTGCTACGGCACCTAACTTGCAGAATGCAGCCCTAGATGTAATTTGGTATAATTAAAGTTACACTCTAGTCATCTTTTTGTTTTTAAATTAGAAGTTGGAATGAGAAATATGCTTGGTTTTATTATTTCTGTATTTATGATCCTTTTGTTTTTCAGCCACAGTTGTGCATTTTCATTTTGTTCACTTTTATGCTGGAAACAGTAATAATAATTAGCTTTCCACTGCACTCAATATAAATGCAAAGTTTTAGTGTGCTGTGCTAATGTCTTAAGAATAAACACACTCGTTGGTAACCATGAAAACGCATATATAGCTCAAAACCATTTTTTTAAATAATTATAAATAGCAGCATGCAATTAAACTGCTCCTCTTTGTATATTGACGTGATGGTTTCAGCTTTTGAGGGTTATTTCATAGTTGAAGCTTAATGCTAAAGGTTTGTTTATTTGTGCATTTCTGTTTTAAATTATATAGGCTCCTTCAAAGATGATGATCAAATATTATGTGTGTATACATATATGTATTTAGAATACCTAGTCTACTTTAGAAACATAGCAGAAACGATTAATGCCAAAATGACTTGTCTTTGTGTTGTGAATTATATAGGGTTCTTCAAAGATGATGATTTTACCGTACTAAGAGATAAATGGAACCATTCTTATACAGTGTGGGACTTTACAGATGCATAAGATATACATAAAGCTATCCTTAACCTAAGAGAAGACCAAAGACTGATTAAGGTCCTTATCTCAGAAAAAATGGGCAGACTAGGTGGGCCAAATGGTTATCAGCACAGAAATGTTATGTTTCCATTATGTGCATATATATGTTAGTAGAATACCTTTAGAAATATTATCCTTCTATTATATTTTCCTCTAGCAGAATGGATGTATTTATTCGTTTAACAGAATCTTGACCAGTTGAGCCAGAGGCAACTTAAAAGGTGAAATGTATTATTTTTCCCATTGTTAATGTGCCCCAAACCTATTAGTAAATCTATCATTTTCCTTTATAATTTACATATCAGTGTTTAGATATTATGTAGTGTGAATTCCTGCCTAGGCTCTGCTATTTGAAGGTGATGTTTTCTTAATGTGCAGTTTTAATTTGTATATTAGTCCTAAAATAAATGAAAATACCTCTGAGGTCATGTTCTGTTATTGAGCAATGATTGAAGCGGAACATAATTTGAGTTAAGAGTTTGTTACATGCATTTCTCAGCGAAGAAGACAAACTTTTACTGTATGTAAGAAACATAAATCAAAAACAGTTTATCCAAAAATTAACCCAGACCACTGCACAATAGTGAGGTTGTGAAAGATTCTTTTTTTTATATTAACATCTATCAAATTTTGCTCACTATGTTCCATATATTGCATTGATGACTAAATAAGTTACCTTAGATAGATATACTTTGTCCATCTTTTTTCTCATATTAGTGGTCTGGAAGATCTCCAATTTCAGGTGATTATCATTTTTTGCTGCAACCATTATATGATACTATATTTTATTTATTAACCCCTTAAGGACAATGGGCGGTCCCTAAACCCATTGAAAACAATGCATTTTGACCCCGTACATCTACGGGCTTTGTCATTAAGGGGTTAACTAAGGCTTTAGTTAGATTCAAATGCAATTTCTGGACTAGGAGACAACTTTAAATCACACAGGCTAGTCATATGAGCAAAAAAGTACTTTCCACAAATTTGTAATTCCTACATATCGCTATCAGACATGCAAGAAATCTCCATATTTACACCCTCATCTCCAGGAGCTGTCATACCTGGATACCTTTTTGACTTGGTACAAAGTACCACCGGACTGGATCTTTATATGAAACCTCTGTCAAATTTAGGCAATGAGTCACTGTATAGACCTATTGTAAAGATCTATTGTAATCTTGCATTGTTTTTTTCCCATTTTTTTGGTACAGGAAAAACAAATGGTTGTTTATTCAGTGTGATGATCACAAAACATTTAAAAATCTAATTTCTCAAATCACTATAATCGAGAGATTGAGCCTAACTTGTCATTAAACATATATTTCATCAATTAATACTTTATTCATAAATATTTAAAGACTTCTTTATAAGGTGGTACCTTTTCCGATTGTAGTTGTTGAAAAGGTTTAATTTCATTTCCTGATATCATATCAGAAATGTTACCTATGCCAGAATTTTTTAAGCAAGATACGTCTAAATTATCAATATTTGCGGCCAATATTTGAGTCGGCAAAGAAGTTATTATTCGACTATCAAGATTTACCTTAAGCTTTGGGTTTTCTTTAATATTGGTTGGCAGAGATTGAATTGAGAATATATATATAGATTGAATTGAGAATATATATATGAGCAGACATGGCACAATCCTGTCTCATTCCATTTGATATTTGGAACTTATTCGCTGCTGGCCAAAAGAGCAGTATATAATGCCATAATAGCATCCAATATTATTTCTTTCATGCCAAATGCCCTAAGGGTTTCTTTAAGAGACTGACCCTATCACAGGCCGTTTTGGCATCTAATGAAAGAGCCAGAAATGAGTTCTTACTTTTACTTACAGAATCAAAAATATCAATAAGTATTTTGTTACTAGCTGACCCACCTGATCTTGATGGAAAAGGATTCACAACGCCAGAATAAATCTTAGTATCCACATTAAGTGAAATTGTCCAATAATTCCAGATCTGCATCTTTTCCTTGCTTACGAATTGGAATAATGTTTGCTTTTAACATTTCTTCCGGTACAGTCACTTTTATTGTGATCTCATTTAATGCAAGTGTAAGGTCTTATAAAGGTCTTAGAATATCATTTTTCAAAAGCTTGTAGAAAAGGTTGTAAACCCATCAGGACCAGGTGTCATGTTTCGTTTAACCTTTCCAATTACATGTACAACTCCTTCCATAATGGGACCTCATCTGTAACCATATTCAGTTTTATATCTTTAAAGTAATTATTTAAAAGGTTGTGTCTGACTATTTCATGATGATTTTCATAATCAGTAATAAGGCTTCATTAACTAGTCATATATAGCAAGTTGATCATGATCCTGATTATATTTGAAGCCGACTTGTCCACAGCTCCACATTTGTTTACCAGTTGCTATGGTGTGGCCAAATGATGGGTATGATCAAATTAGCGGACCTATATGTACAGAATGCTAGTAAAGTTTGCTCGCCAAATTAAAGTCACCCCCTCTAGAGGTCAGAGAGCCTCTGGTAAAACAAAGATTTAAAAAAAGGCACATGCCAGCAACAATTGAAATGTTGAGTATATTATGCATGGGGGCATATATATCTTATTATCTTATTTGAGTTGACTGGAGTGCCATTTAAAGGAAACAGTGCTGACCTTGCAAAAATATACACATACAATGGTGTACTAATGCTTTAACTGAACAGTATGATGAAATAATAACATACTGTGGTCTGTCTTTGTGAATGCCACAGCATTTAAAAAATGATCATGGCGTTCAAAAAAATATTTAAAGAAGTCTACTAATGTAAAACATATAATATCATATTCCCAGTTACCACTATATACTATGTATTCAAACAAAGTCCTGCTGTGCATAAAATATCTGACATGTGGTAGCTACTAGATGGTTGGTGTTTCCACTATGAAGGAATACAGGTTCTGCATAAGAATGTTTTTCAATGTTTAACACCTAGTCGCTGGCATTTACAGCCATTTCTTCAGATGTTGAGTTTTTTTTTAGCAGGCATTAATTGTGTCACAAATGTGCCACTATTATGACAACCTTATACATAGCACTCTCCAACAGTCTCTTGATAAGACTGCCTCTCTTAAAGCAACAGTGGACTTTGCAAGTACTTTGACCAAAAATGTAAATTTATATTCTATATTAATTTTAATTATGTTTTATGTTTTCATGTGCATTTTCCATGTTTCCAGTCTTTTTTTATACTTTTGCACATGGATCAAAACTATTTTGGACACATTTTTGGTCTGGTTTTGGGTCTTATGATTTTCTGACAATGGATTTCATTCAGAGAGCTTTATTGATTTGGAAACTAAATTCTCAATCACTCTCACACTCTCACACTCTCTCTCAATGTCTCCCTACCTTATCCTACAACTGCTCCATGTCTCTGCCTCTCCACCTCCTTGTGTGCAGCTCCTCTTCTTGTTATTCTCCATCTTCCTCTACTGACTCTCCCCTGCATTATCCTGATCTCAAATTGGGGGAGAGGTTGTCCCCACATGCAGGTGTGCATAGGGGCTCCAGCCTGTTGTGAAAGTTTGCTAAGAGGCCAGAATAATGCAGAGAAAGAGACGTTCAAGAGAAAGTTGGGAGAAGAAGAAAAGGAACAACAAGAAGCAGAGAAGATCAAGAAGTGGATTAACTAAATTTGATGTGGATGTTTCATTTATGGCAATATCACATATTTCCAATGTCATATTGGGTAAGGAATTCTCTCCCTCTAAATAAAACTTAAAATATACTTTAAATAAAGACATTCGGTGTGGTTTTCAGTGACTTTGTTGAATAGGGCCACTATTTATTGTGTTGATCAAAGCAATTTATTAGTAAAAACCATGACAACAAAAAAGTTCTTTAGGGTGACAATAAAACAATAATGGACAGAGCAGAAAACAAAAATAAATGTTCATAATCAGAAATCTAACAGCCTGCAAGCCCACAAGAACAGGACCCTCTTTTCCATCTGTCCAAAGTTAATTTTCATACTGTTAATTGTAATATTGCTATGTTTGTATTCCCCCATTGCAGTATCTCTATGGAATTTGCTGGTAAAATATAAAATTTAAAAATTAAATATTTAATAAAATTTGTTACTAATGTGAATAAACATGCTTAGATGTGAAAATACGTATGTCTAACAAATAATATCCAACAAATACTTAACATTTTAGTAAATTGTGATCAAATATATTGTATATGACAACATTTGATATCTGAATGTGAAATACTTGTGTGTCAACAGAATACTAGAGCAATATTTACATTTTTTATTACTTTTAGGCTAGGTTTCCACTTGGGTTTTTGTCCTGCGTTTTTTTCTTGATGAAAAACGCCAGGAAAAACGCCAAGAAAACTGCCACTGCATTTACCTGCGTTTTGGCGTTTTTTTCTGGAGTTTTTTCTGGCATTTTAGCCTTTCTGTGGAAATTGCTTTTTTTGACCTTAGGCAGTTTTTCCAGCCTTTACAAGTTAGAAGTTTCAGGCTAGATTTCCACTTGTTTTTTTTTTGCTAAAAACGCCCATAAAAACGCCAATAGCTCCACCTGGCGTTTTTTTAGTGAAAAACGGCTGCAGCCAGATGTTAGCTGTTCTTCAATAGGAAATCGCAAAATGCCATTTCCACTTGGCGTTTTTCTGTTTGGCGTTTTTTCAGTCCTCTTTGGCGTTTTTCTGCTTTTTTGGGCTCTGTGGCAGTTTTTCAAAATCGCAGCATGTTGACACTGGCGTTTTTTGCAAGAAATCTTGGCGTTTTTCTCCAATAGAAGTCTATGGGAGAGAAAAAACGCCATGAAAAAGCCATGTGGGTTTATTGCCTTGGCGTTTTTTATGGCGTTTTTTCCACAGTTACAATGCAGAGGATGGACCCAGTATCTGTGTGTCCTACGAGAAATAGGCTGAAAACAAACAATTTCACACAAAACAAAGTCCTGGACTGGTTCATATTGAATTTTACACCATTTGGAACAAACATGCCATTACAAACAAACATACGCGACTGGATCCTGCGTGCCAAAAGCAACAGCAAACAATTTGCACCATCAGTTGGGGCCAATCTTCCCAGAGGAGCAGACATTCGAAATAAAGCATGCCTTACAAACCACAGAAAAGAGACAAAAGGGTCTACCAAGTAAATGACATCAGGAGAGGGCAGATACTTGCCATTTATCCTAATCCCTTTTAGCTGGGTGAAACTTCTAACTTGTAAAGGCTGGAAAAACTGCCTAAGGTCAAAAAAAGCAATTTCCACAGAAAGGCTAAAACGCCAGAAAAAACTGCAGAAAAAACGCCAAAACGCAGGTAAATGCAGTGGCAGTTTTCTTGGCAGTTTTCCTGGCGTTTTTCATCAAGAAAAAAACGCCGGACAAAAACCCAAGTGGAAACCTAGCCTTACCCAGCTAAAAGGGATTCGGATAAATGGCAAGTATCTGCCCCCTCCTGATGTCATTTACTTGGTAGAGTTCTACTTAAACACGCCCCGGCGGACCCTTTTGTCTCTTTTCTGTGGTTTGTAAGGCATGCTTTATTCCGAATGTCTGCTCCTCTAGGAAGATTGGCCCCAAATGATGGTGCAAATTGTTTGCTGTTGCTTTTGGCACGCAGGATCCAGTTGGCTATGTTTGTTTGTAATGGCATGTTTGTTCCCAATGGTGTAAAATTCAATATGAACTTTGTTTTGTGTGAAACTGTTTGTTTCCAGCCTATTTCTCGTAGGACACACAGATACTGGGTCCATCCTCTGCATTGTAACTGTGGAAAACGCCATAAAAAACACCAAGGCAAAAAACCCACATGGCTTTTTCATGGCGTTTTTTCTCTCCCATTGACTTCTATTGGAGAAAAACGCCAAGATTTCCTTGCAAAAAACGCCAGAGTTTCTTATTGAAGAACAGCTAACATCTGGCCGCAGCGTTTTTTCACTAAAAAAACGCCGTGTGGCTGAATTGGCGTTTTTATGGGCGTTTTTAGCAAAAAAAAAACAAGTGGAAACCTAGCCTTATTGTTTTTTTTTTTGTACAGAAAAGCAAAGCAATTAAATAGTTTATAAAAAGCTAGAGAAACAAATTGAATGCCATTCATAGAACGTCTATACATGTCTAAATTCATGCAGGATATCTAAAGAACCTCTGACATTTGCTGGTACATTGAACTAAATATTTTCAAGATATTTAAAATATATTCATGGCATATACTACTTTAATATGAAGTACAATTTTTGGCACTACTTCACAGTGTGTTGTTTTATACATGGCAATGTTGGAGGAGATGAAGCTGTTTGGGCTAAAATATATGGCTACAGACCTCTATAGCAAGACTTTCCATGGAAAGAACAACAGAACTACAAACCTCCTTTAGATATGTTTATTTATTTATTGTTTTAGCAATGTTTTCTGTGTTATATCAAAAAAAAAAAATTTCACTGACACTTTTTCCATGAAAACATAAGTGAAAAATATATTCTTCTTTTCCACTGACCAATTGTCCTACCCAGTTGTCTGGATGGATGTTATGAAGTAGGGTGGGAGAAACTGTGTAGACAATCTTATATTGTCTGTTGGCCTTTGGCTTATACTTATTTATTAATTTTGTTGCTGACTTTTTCAACTCCATAATTTATTTTTGTAATTTCATGCCCAGAAATATAATGCATATTAAAGTCAAGTTCTTGCCAAGAAACACTAAGATGATGAAGGCGCACAAGAAAACCCTGCCAATCCTTAATAAAGAGACAGCATGATATATTCATCAGTCTAACTTTTTTTTATTAAAAATGATAATATTTAACTGGGATATCCAGCTGTTAGCTGAAAACATTGCCCATCATAAAGTCTGTTATCAACAATTGCTGGCAAATTATTCTCCATTAGGAATTTCCCTAACACACACCAGTCCAACTAAAATGCGCAGCAGTGGTTTCATCTACATTGTTTTTCATACTTTATCTTAGTACGTCTCATTCCTGGTAAGAAACATTCTGTTTTAATTTATGACCCCGCATAATTCTGCAGCATTAGCAAAGAGTGATATATGATACTTGCTTTTTCCTTAGTCCAGTTGCAGTATTTTTTCATTAATTAATAAGCTCTGCACTATGAAGTATCAATTGTTGTTCACTTACAGTATCTCATCTGTAATGTGCAATTACTGAGTATGAATCACAATATCAAGCTTTTATCAGCATTAAGTAGACCACACCTCCTGACCTACAATGCCTTCTTCCTGGGAAAACGCATTAGTTTGTTTTAAGCAGTACTTCGTTTTATCGCAATTTCCTACATATGGAAAGAGAGCACGTTTTACGAAGCATAGGGAGGAGAGATACCTACGTTTTAAATTTAAAGGGTAATATAGCCGCTCAACACTAATTAGGAGTAATGAATAATACATTGTAGAAAAACGTCATTGTTTATTGCCTTTTGTTAATACTCTTTAGCCTGGGGAATCTGAGTAGCCATTTCAGATGAGGCTAAGAAAGATTTTGTATAAATTGTGCAAAATTGATACATAAAAACTAACTTTTGAGGGCCATTCACAACGGAGCTTTATCAAACTGATGGTGGAACACAAGGTATTAGTAAAGTCATAACAGCTGGTCTACTCACAGAAATTCTACCCGAGATAGCAGTGGAGTTGGAGAAGGCATTCAATGCAACAAATGAACTCATTACCTAAGGAGGATACAAGTTGGCTCATGCAGAGGCAGATAAAGTTCAGGTGGGACTCTGGGGTTATAATTTGCCCCCTCCAGAATAATTACATTTATATATAAGTATTGGGACACACCTCTCAATTATTAAAATCAGGGTTTAGGATGGGGCCAGTGAAAGAAAATCTTAATAATTCAGCTTTGCAAGACGTTTTGCACAATGCTATAGTTCCAACTTTTCTATTCCAGCATGACTGTGCCCCAGTGCACAAAGCAAGGTCCATAAGGACATGGTTGGATGAGTTTGGTGCCTACACAATAGATTTGTTCTAACATAATATACGTTTTCATAGAAAATTGTAATAGATTTATACGTCTGCCATCCAAATATTATGATTTTAACTTAGTGTTCTTAAGATTTGTGTAAGCATTTGCCCTTACCAAGTCATTTTATTTAGTGGCAGCCTGGTTCTGAGAGGACTTGAATGAAAAAATGAATATGCTAGTTATGCCACTTTTGCCACAAATTTAATTTTCAATCATGTAGTTGTCCCTTACCAATCATGATACCACAATTTTGTCTCCTCAGCTTATGATATTCCACCTTTTGGAGAGATGGTTAGATCATGCAGCCCAAAGATGGTACTTTTCTTGTATGGCTCTTTAGTGCACATGCAGCCATTCTTTCTCCTTGGTGTCCTTTTTTATCTTACTTCTTGCTTTACTGGTTTATTGGTACACATCCATATTGTTACAGACCTAGTACTTGCATAGTGTTTGTGCACGGTGCTTGCTGGATTTTGCTCCATTCAGAGACGTTTGCGCCATCACTGCCCTATCATGAGTACCATAAGATCTGTTGTTCAGTTATTGATTGGAAGCTCTTCTAGAACGTTTGGCTTTGCCATTCTGTACTCTTGATCGTGGACGTTGGCTGATAATGACACAGAGTCTCTCATCTGCTAAACTAACCAAGACTAAGTACAATTTTTGATATTTTTTTGACATAATAAAATGCAATTTAATGATCATGTGGCTGGTGTTATTTCGGGATCTGAAACAGTTTGCTGAGAAAAGGTATTATCCTGTTGGCTTACAAGCTGTTGTAAAGATCACAGAGAAAGATAAATTAATAAGCTGCTCCGTAGTAAAACCTAGAAAAGTTTCCAGGAGAAATCAAAAGCAAAGGTCTCATCAGGAAACTCCTGTTTGTCATATTATATGGTTATGTCTTTCCTATTTCACTTTTAACTTCCTCCCTTTTGGAGCCATAAAAATGTAGGTGTTATATTTGTGGTGGGGAAAGCAGTTTTACTGATGTGCTTATAGCAAAGGGTCCAAACTTAACAATGTGTTAATTAGCAGATAACAGATGTTCTGACAAGTGAAAGATAATACAAAATTTCAAAGTTGTGAAAAAAAAGATAAAAAAAGCGCTGGAATGTATACATAAAAAACTATTTCTTAGAATATGTCATATGCATTTTTATAGTGTAATTTAGTGTGCTGAAAGAGTAATCGCTGCATTTATAAAACTGCGTGTGATTTATGCTAATTAAAAATGTGCCCCTTTCACAAAAATGAAATAAGAAATGAACTGCAAGCGAATGAAACTTCAATACAGTATACAATTAGCTCATCTTTATTTAAGTTTAGGGACAAATCATTGTCCCTAAACATTAGTAGTCAATGAACTATTGAAGTCTGAATAAATGTTTTTTTTACAGATGTTAAGCAATGTGGTTGGGATCCTACCCTTGTAGGGGGATCTCGCAGTGGGTATCAATCTGTTCTGTCCTAGTACTATTTGTACTTTTCTTGGGTATGTTTTACTTTGTGGAAAATATGCTATGGAAGAAAATCTGTTTGGTTAACCACGTCTACTTGCACTATATATATATATATATATATATATATATATATATATATACCCAAGCAAGAAAGATTTGTATAACAGATTCTTTCTAAAGGAATAAAGTTATTTATCAAATCCAAAGTTTACGAATTTAGTGAATATCATAAACCTTGTGTGCATCAAAGATATTGTTCTCCTGAACTGACTCCTAGCTGAATCAAATAGCATTGGGTTGGGCATCTGAAGGGAACTGTTAATGCCCAGTTCGGATTGGGACGTCTGGTACACCGGATAGCCAGTTCTGGCCTGGTTATTGTTTGGTGAATTAACCTTGACAAACTCCTAGGTTTTAGCTTAAAGGGAGCAAATAACCCAAATGTATCTAGGTAGGATGATGCTGCTGATTACATCACGGCAGCCACATCATCAGTGGCATCAAAAAGTGTTATATACCAATGTCCATTCTGAAATACAATTTTAGGTACCTTACAATTTAAGTTTATGTTTTCTTGTATGTATTTATGCATTTTCAAAACTTTCAGCTCTACCTTGCTCGGTAACTAAAGCACTTATTGTAAAATGTTTTAATCTTATGACTGATTTTTCAAAAACCATTGCAACTATTTATTTTAGTGTTACTTTTCCCATTAGAAATGACATTATAATTGACACCTCTTGAGCCAATGTCTACATATGTCTCTGATGCTTTCCAGTGGCCCCTCTTTCCTCCCCTGATCTGTCTTTTTTCCTAAGAGTTCAGAATGTTTGCTGATTAGTGAATATGAGTGCATTAAAGTGCCCTATTTTGTTACAAAGCAGATATAAATAAAATTGTGCAAATATATAACATTTCTTTTTTTCGAAATGTCTTACTAAGTCACACAACCATTAAAAAGTTATGAACTCTCAGTAAAGCCCTGTCCCCCCGAGCATGCCCCTTGACTACACATAAAAGCCAATTAGCCAAAAGTGTCCCCCTTTGGCCATTTGATAGGTTGTGAGGTGTGTAGCCATGCTTATACTACAGACTCATGTACCAGAGATGTCTATGTGCAGTCTAGTATAACCAATAGCAGGTAATATATTGAATTAAGTGCTCCTAATTAATACAAAATAATTAATGTGGTTATAAAACATAATATATATATATATATATATATATAAACATTGGTGTAACATATGTTTAATACTTAGACTAAAACCATGCTGAATAAATATCATACATAATATTATAGTGTATTGATATTGCGCTCTCACAAATGAATAAACAAAACACTTTGTAAGTTATCAGGGGTACATTGCTGATAGATAGATAGATAGATAGATAGATAGATAGATAGATTGATAGATAGATAGATAGAAGTTTATAAATAGAAATAACTCAATGCTTTTTCCAAAGTGTAATATTTACAGCAGTTGTTGCTCATTAAAACAATACAAAACCCTACATTTAGATCAACACTAGGGACTTTCTGGGACAAACAGTGGAGCATTAATTGGTGTGACGTCACATAAAATATAATAGTTCATCATATAAGCCAAACTTGTAAAATGTGTGTCAGCTGGAAGCCATAGAAGTGTTTTGTAGCTTGGTTCTCCGCATAACATACAGTATGCTACTGACAATAAATGGCAGTTTATCCTAAACGCTGCAATTAAAAAAAGGATGATGCTCACTATTCACCTCCTAAATGCCAGATGGGGAAATACAGAGCCAGGTACTACGTATTCTTCACACACATTAACCCGCCACATAGTATTGTATAATTGATCCAATATTAAACACAGTATATGAACCTTTCATAGACCAGATACACGAGTAACCTGTATTTAACAAACATTCAGAAATACGGAATGTTCTGGTCGCTATCATACAACGTATAGTTTATCCCTGCAAGCGATCAGTCCTGCGTGAATAATGTATATATCTATATATCATATCATGAAGTACGTGTCATGAAAAGTCTGTCATCTGACAGCTGATCGAAGTATGTCATCCCTACCAGAGTTTTGGAGCCGGTAAGCGGTCCTCTGAAAACTCCCTTGATGTTGCGGAAGTGTCCCTTGTTCAGGTGAGAGGAGCTGATCACGATGTAATAGCACTCCATTGGCAATCTTTTCACGAGAAAATGCAGCTGCCAGAGGATAGCATGCGATCCAAACTTGGCTTTTACTGCACTGTCTGTCAGGGCTGGATGAGGGGAAGGAATCCCGCGCGGGGGGTAGGTCTGTGGAGGATGCGTTTCACATGAGTGTGTGAGAGCAGTGTCAGCTTTCCTCCGTATGGGCTCCGAGTTTGCTGCTGCCGCCTTTTTGCCTACCGCCCGCACGGTCTTATTATACGGGAGGGCTCTGTCGCTCCGTTGCGCTGAGCCAATGGGAGGGAGGTGCCTTGGCTGAAAATGAGAGCCTTTAAAGCGGTGCTTATGTCACACGCCGCTCTCATTTGCCCCCCGACACTTTATATTAAGTGAGTGTGACAGAGCAGCAGCAGCCCGCATCCCACATAAAAGAGCATCAGTCCCTGCCTGCGAACAGAAGGCGGCAATTGGTGTACATTTTAAACCCATGTAATCCGAAGCCTCCCCGGATTTCCTGCTCTTATCAGCACTCGCAGATTTATGTGCTAATATTCCACAGCAGTATGTTTATAGAGCAACAATTAGCAGATAATAATTTCCTAATTGCTGGCCCAACAGACTTTTCTTAATAACAGTGACAGTTTAATTACAAAGTATTTTATGTGTATATATATATATATATATACCCTCCCCTCCCCTTATACCATCACTTGTTTTAAGTTGTAACCTCTATCATGTTGATCAGTATTGCTTCAGACCTGATGAAGAGAGGATAATTCTCGAAAGCTTGTCTTTTAAATATTATGTTAGTCCAATAAAAAAGCTATCACTGCACACTCTGCAATACTGTATATTGTATATATATATATATCTATATATAGATATATATATATCTATATATATATATATATATATATATCTATATATATATATATATATATATATATAGATAGATATATATATACCGGTATTTCTATAGCACTGTTATGACATATAGCCCACATGTGGCCAACACACAATTTCAATGCCAAATTGTATTATTGGGTCTTTTGCCCACAAACATACTGAGTCCCAAGCCTGCAGGACACCCTGCAATATGTATGTCATATAGTAATTTATTTCCTTCTGTGGGGTAATGCAGTCCACATGCTGTAGGGCAGCACATTACAAGAGCTGGTCAGCAACAAGAAGCAGGCTGTCGCGTAACAAGAGCTATAACTTGGGTTCTTGGCTTTTGGGGCAAGGTTGAAAATCGGTCCATGGGGTGATGTTAAATCTGCTTCTGCAAACAGAATTGAGTGCAGCGGAATTGCTGTCAGACAGCTCAAGGACCCTCTCTCTCCATTCAGCACCTTGGACAGCTGCTCCTCTTGTCCCATGAACAATATGGCAATGTTCTTGCCGTATTTTTTAAGTTCATTATTTTTTATTAGTATTTGAATGTGTGCGGGACCCTCTTTCTTTTGTATCATTTTAAAGTGCAGGTTGGTGTTTTATTCTTGTGGTATAGTGAACAAATCTGAGATCTACTTCTATGTTCGCCAGCATAAAATGTGGTCTGTTGTAGGAGTCCTGAAAGATGTCATATCCATATGCCTTAGTTTGAAAGTTCCAAGATAATGTACAATTTTATGGATTTGTGATAGCAGAATTAGCACAGATTGCAGATGCCTTACAGGCAGAACAACTGACATGTGGAGTCACGGCCTGGACACTCTTTGTGTTTGACTCAAAATCTCTAGGTGAAGTCCTACTTCCCTGGGTCTCCAAATTAGTTTCTACTTTCTCTAGGTAGGGAAGTGATGTTTGGCGATGCCTACTCTCCATACACTAAAGGCCGCCTGGAACTACCTCACCCCTATATGTGGATATGAAGCCTCTCCCCCAGAGGAGGAAGAGCTTGGGGTAGCTTACCCTGGGATGTCTCCAGGTATTGTTACTGCTCTTGCCCCATGTTCTCCGAGATGGGTGTATGGGGATATGGCCCAGCAGGGAACACTGAATACCTGTAGGATACTCTGTTCCTGACCTATTGATAGATAATTGTGATACAGAGTTACATATTGGAAAGAAGGAAAAAGGAACAAAAGGATTTGGGCTCCAAACAGGGAGAGAGACGCTTGGGAGGTATGTATATGAGTATGTGCAATACAAAGCACTTTACTGTGGTGCTTAATGGAAAGTATTTTAGAATGAATAGTAAATCAATATGCTTTTCGCCAAGTCATTGGTTCACAGTCAGTATTATTTTCTTTGCTTGCCAAGTAAATGCCTTGCTGCCAGTTAGTCTTATACGTGAACAGTTGAACAGAAAAGGTATTATATTTTAGTGGCACTGGGAAATAGCATGTTGATAAAGAATAATTACTACTAAACTATTAAATGTTAAATGACTTTGTAATTACTTTTATATACAATGTTCACGTGTAGAAAATAAAATTAAAAGCACCTTGCTGTAGCAGCAGAGTTGCTGTGCTGTCTTATTCATTCTCTGTTTCCCCATAGTTTTGGATGATTGCCGCAGCATTACTGTGCTAGCGGAATGTCTTATATTGGTACAAGGTTTTAAAAGTCGTCAGCTATAGCAAAGGATAGAATGACCATGCTGACTGGACCATTTATTTGGTTGCTATGGTGATAAGTCTAGTCTGCATTAAATTAATTATTTTAAATAATCAAACCAGATTTATTTGTGCCCTGCCGACTGCAAGCAACTCTTGCAGTGCAGTTAAAGTCAGATGTTGGTATGCTTTGGCGATGTCTACAGCAACGTTGAATCCCAGTGGTGATTCTTCTGGGTGCTACCAATGTTTCTGAAACCAGGATCTTTAACAAAATTTCTGGGCACATGCTAATGCCTTTTTCAGGTGCTTTGGGAATAATACTATAAAGCATCAAAGCAAAAGCAGGAGTATAAACATTTTGCAGCACTGGACACTGGAAATTAGTTAAAATAGTGCATAGCCATTTTAATTAAGCAACAGAACAAATAAACTAATGAGCAGATGCATATCCACAAAGCAAGCAATGAGAAGAGGCAGATTATTGTACATGCTGAGGGTGGGGCATAAGGGGGCTCATGGAAGGATTACCCGCCTGTTCTGGGGAAGGACAAGCAAAGAAAGTGGTGCCTAGCTTTCACATGTTATCATATGGGGATCGGTAACCTGTCAGAGATACACCTAACTTATGTTATTCAATGGTTATCTGGATGCCTCTGTTCCTACTGGGCATGAGCGCTCCCACTGCCATCATACCTCCCCAATCTGTAACGTTTACAATGGTGTAAATAAGTGCTGTCCAATTTTGTTTGTGTGGATTGCCAAATTGTGTTTGTCCAACAAGAAGGGAGGCCAGACCCACGAATACTAACACAAATACACATGCACACTTATACAACAGACTTATGCACCTACAAACTCACACTAATGCACACTCACGCTCCCACGTACACACTCTCACTCATTCACAAACACCTGTACATACACTAGTTCTCTCACACACGCACACACATATATACACTCGCACTAGCACACATATGCATATACACTCACAGACACCCTGGCATAAATGAAAAGTGGTTTAAATATGTACAATCTTACATATAGTAAATTATTTTGCAATTGTTTGCCTTTGTTATTTCAGTAGCTATTGCTTTTCTATGTACAGTCGTCACACATGGCTAGATGACAGTATATACTTTTTATGATTAAAGTAAAACATTTCAGGTCCCTGGAGTGTAGTCTTAACAAATATGTGTCTATGCCAAAGTTTCTCCAGGAGAATACTAACTCACTGCATCAATGTGCAATTGTTGCCACTTAATAAAAAACAAGGTGGGAAATCGTGATATCGAATGATTTTTTAATTTTATTTTAACCAAATGTTTTAAACACAACTAAACCAGAGTTGCTGCTTTCATAGGAACTAAGCAGTTTGTATTAAAAGGTATAACTCTTGCATACTTGCGTCAAGTCCGCTGGCTTTAACACAGAGCCAAGCAGAGTTAAATTGCAGCGACAAGCATACACTCTTCCCGAGTTCCTTTTGTCCAGATAACAATAACTCCTCCAATAAAAAAATAAATACGTACATTAAAAAAAATTGTTAAAATACTACTTTAAAAAATGTAGCCAAATAATATTTTTCCATTAGGTGTGGAGGAAGGTGTGAACATCGCCAAGAAACTCTCTAAAGGATTTTATGTAGAGGAAAAGGGATGATGGAATTACTTCTAGTAGATTAACCACTTTTAGACTTTTAGTCAAAGTATAAAAATACAACGTCTCATGAAATGCCTGAGTGCCAGAGTTTTGATGCATGGTTTAGCAATGCTTTCAGGAACTGAATTAATGTTGGAAGGAACAAAGCAGTTGGATCCAGCCTGAAAAAATACATGATTGTGCATTTAGAGCCAAATGTTTTATGCTTATGCTGAAGTTACTTAACAAGTCTATAGATCTATGGTTATTATTTATTTATTTATATATTTATTCACAGTTTACAAATCTATATCAACATCAGAGATAGGCAAAGTGTCCACACAAGGACATAAGTGGCCGTGGCAAGGTCCATAGAATATCATTGTCCACCACAGACCCCGGTAAATGTCCACCATGAGCGATGTTGGTGCCTACCCCTGATTTTACTCCTAAGTATTAGCATTTTGGCTAGACTATCAGGATGAATAAAATCATAGGAATTAGCATAACATTTAGTTGTTTTATGTTAGATGTGGATAGGCTCAAAACTGTTAAACCATTTTCTGCTTAAAGATTGCTCTTATCTGATGTTATTCCAGAAACGTTGTGGAAGGTTTTGCTGGATTAGTAGTTGGCAGGTGGGCTTCCAAAACAGGGCAGAGTACATGGAATTACATTCTAGAATCTACGTTGTACCCAGAAATAAGCAACTATTGGATGAGTCTCCTGAGCAACATGAACCTACCACTGAAAATACTTCTAGATGTTCTACACAATAGAGAAGCAGAAGTATAAGAAAACAGCAACACTGTCTTGAATTGGAGGTGTATATATATATATATATATATATATATATATATATATTGCACTGTGGTTAACACAGTCAACTTATGCTTCATGTTTACCAGCAATTGTTTTTATAAATGCAACTTGAAGGGTAGCAGTGTTTCTAATGGAGCCCTGTAGTACATTTTCGATATCTATCCATGGTTTAAAGTGATACATGCATGTCCTAATGAAAACACTAGTGCTATTGACCTGGGGCTTAAACTGACAAGCCTTGATTCACCATCACTTGTATTCTGTACACCCAACCGTGATTATGACCTACTTCTTATGATAACATGGTGTTCCTTTTCGTTCTCCCAGTCTCCTGTGAACTGTGCTAACTTTATTTCTTCTAAAGCTCTTATTAGTCCGATGGCTTGATCTTATGGCAACTTTGTATTTTCAAACAAGCATAGCTAGGGAGTAATGTCTAAACTCAACCGAGCAGCCACTAGGAAAATGCAACTCACTTATCGGATCAGCTTTATGAGGTTTGTCAATGGGCTGACAAGGAGCCCCTGCCTTATATTATAGTGGAGAAAGTGCACCCCTGGGTAGAGTCCCTCCACTCATATTTAAAGAGGCACTACTATTATTATAGCATGCATGCGCTTAAAATGACAGCTACCACATTTAATGTAGTGTATCAATAAAGTATTGTTTTATATTAAATATAAACTGAATTTCATATTTTAATGTTGAACACATTAAGACAATATTGGAAATGTAAACAATAAACATATGATCTTATAGTATATGCACAGTGTGCAATATTACAACAGGCATAAGTATTTATATGTTGATTGAAATATAATAAAAATATGTTATTTGAAAACAGTTCAATATTTATGTGCCTACATTATTAGATATTATGATAATGTATTGTCTGTATATGTAAGCCATGGACATTTTAATAGTATGTTGCATACACAAAATATCCTAAAGCAATATTAAGCAGTTGCAAGGGGCTACTTTTCCCTAACTGCTAGGAATATGCAACAAGCTCAAAAATGTTTTATTAAATCAAAGTAGGCAAGAATAAGATTGTTTTCCTTATAAACACTTTTTGTTCTATCAAATTGAATTGTTTTCCATTGCAAGCTTACCTGTAGCATATATTAAATGACGTGGACCAGATTGGATTTATTCTTAATACTTTGGACGCTTAGTTCAGTGATTCACAAAAGTTTATTTTTAGTTTGTATGGATTCTTTTGCATCTTAATATGTTGCATTAGAAAGGAGGAAAGCAAATCTAATGCCTTTAGTTTTAAAAGTAACACTTCCTGAGCCTGGAAATGTTAGACTACATAGCCTTCAAATTGGAAGGCTATTTGAAGGATTACTAAATATGCAATCCAAAAAGTTGTTCTATGTAGCAATATCATTAGCAGGAGTCGACATGGTATTACGAATAATAGGTCTTTGTCAAACTAGCTTGCTTTTTATGACAATGCAAGCACAGTGCGGACTGATTAGGTGCAGTGGATGTGCTCTAACTGAGTTTTGGAAATGCATTTAAAACTGTGCCACTTAATCTGTTATAAGACGTTAAAACATATAGAAATGGGAGGACATATTTGTACTTGGATTGAAAATTAGATGAGAGAGAGAATACAGAAGGTTTCTACTCCCAAGGGTGTATTCTTGGTCACATCCCTTTTAATTTATTCGTTAATCAATTAGAACAGAGCAGTGAAAACAAACGTCTCCAGCAGATGATACACAATTATGTGTTTCAACATAGAAAAATGTGAAATTATGCATTTTTTTGGGGGGGGGACAAGAGTTCTAATTATACATTAAATTTAAAGAGCCTTGGATTACTTGGTGCTCCTAGATTTTCCAGTGGTGCATAATCTTAGGCAATTCCCGCAAAATAAACAAGGTTAATGCCTACTGATATTAAAAAGGTAAAAGTTAGTTTGCATCTTTATATACTATTGGTAAACCTACACCTTGAATATGCAGTTCAATTCTGGGAAGCAGGTCAGAAAAAAGTCATCATGGAACTGGAAAGGGTTCAGAGTTGTATATAAAAAAAGCTTTTTTTATTCCAATGATTGGAATACTTCAGCTATAAAGACATACTTTTCATATTGCATTTTGTAGAAAATGATGTGGAACATTTGGGGAAAAGAAACCTATGCAATTTTCACTTGCATATATTAACACAGGGGTTAGAGGAAAGCTTATTTATTGTTAAGCAAAGGAAACTGCAGCATGATAATTATGTAATATGTTGGAAGCTAATTCCTCATCCACTAACTTGTTTAGTATCTGTAGGCAGGACTGTTCCTATTGTAGTGTGGAGCCCACTTTTGCAGGCCCCCCACTGGTGACATCATGAACATGAGAGAAAACATTGACGCCACTGTTTTCTTACGATGATTTCCCAGCACACAGGTTGTATTAGAATTTTTCATGTTTAACTTAAGCTAGCTAAAATTACAACTTAAGACATATTCCTTAGGCCCTCTATAACTTTACCTAGCTACTTTTCAACGTACTGGATTGCTTGTGGCCATGGGCAGGCTGGCTTGGGAAGCCGTCAAAATGTATATTCAAACTGTGTCGGTCTGATTTGGACGAGCCCACTCGCAGATGTGGAAATACAATCTTACCTGACCAGGTGTAATAGAGGAGCCACACACACTGGGTGAGCAGATATAAAAAAGGCTGCAGACAAAGTAAGGCTGTGGAGGAGTGATGGAGCTGAAGTGATGATGTGGAGGTTTGAGGAGGTGGAAGCAAGAATAAGTATGTGTAAGTGTGTGTATGTATGTTAGAATGAGTGTGTAAATATGTGTGCTAGTGCATATGTTGGGGGTGACACAAAGTGTGAGGGGGTCCTCTCTTTATCTGCTCCATAGGCCATAAGGTGCAAGCCCTCCCTGCTTGTGACCTCCCTCCTTGTATCGAAGTGGTGTCACTTGTATTATAGGCAGAATGCAGGTGTACCCAGGTATCTGTGTCTCTGGAGTGTCCTGTGCAGCTAGGAAGGGGCCATAAAATATGTCCCCCTACAGATTGGTAACCTTAGTTGCTTTTAAACCCAGTAACCCACACACTCACCCTAACACCATGCACTTGCACATACAAACACACACACACACACTCCCTCTCCCAATCTCTTCCCCCTTCCCAGGCTCCTCTAGCGTCATACACCGACATTCACACTCATACTAACACCATATTTACAACATATACAATTATACATATATATAATTTACATTACTGTTTAATGAAGTTAAACTTTATAAAGCATATATTAAAATATTTTTACTAAAGTACCAAATTTCATTTAGATGTCTGCTCAAACTTTGACATTTCATTATTTTTACATAATGATAAATACCCTTTTTTCACCTCACAGAATGATTCAGTTAGACATGGTCACTAAGTTCTCCTTTAAGAAGCCAAGAAATTGCTTTCATCTTGGTAGTTTTTATGTCTACAGAAAGAATATGTTAACCCCATGTATAATAATGCAAATTAGAGGCAAATGGATGTTACAGCTGACCTTTACAGTAATAATTTAACATGTCAGCAGGTAGATATATTGTGCTGTTATATTTAAGAGCTGAATTTAGCAGCTCTGTAATGTAATGTAATAGTCACTGTGTATACTAGACTGCAGATGGCAACTATTCAATCACTTATATTAAATTGATCTATTTAAAGTGGATGCATATCATACCTCCCATTGTGAGACGGCCAAAGTCCTGTCATTGTTTTTTAGGGAGACTCTATGCAGCTATGAGTAACTGCCAAAAAGGATGATCTGATACCATTTGACATAGTTTGCTATTAATAGGAAATTATTTGACCCTTTGTGATGAGTGATATGTATTCAGAGGTGGTTTATGTGTTATGTTATATATACATTGTTATATATAACATTTGGCAACACAAGTGTGTGGGAGGGCAGACGAGGTCCAGCAAACCCCAGTTATTTTGTATACGTGATTATTATTTTAGTGAATTACATCCACAATGTTTAAGCTCCCTTTGTGTTAGCAACCTTTCTCAATGGTTAACTCGACTGACCGCACTAAACTACAGTTGCATGCCCTTTAAGTTTTGCGAGTTACAGACAGAGGGGTTTTGGTTCAATGTGAACTTGCATGTCCTAACCTGCAACTCACTAAATTCAACCCCACACACTACAATAAATAAATCAATAAAAAATAAAGCTATAAAACAATAAATGATTAAGCTAAGTCTTGGCTAAAACTATATATGTGAAAACCTTAATACAAGAAGAGTTTATGATACACTTCCCTAATTCATAATATCATTTTTACTAGTATCAAAAAGTTCATACAATATACTTATTTTGCTACTATGATTAGTATTGAAACGTTATCCACCTAACTCCCAGGCAGTATTGTAATACACATTAATCACCCTCTGTCTCAAATTAACTAAGGGTTCCTTTTAGGGTTCCTTTTAGTTTTATTCTCCCCAATTATTATTTTTTGTAACATTTATTCAATGTTTAGTGTAATTAGGACTTTAGAGTTTATACCCAGAATTGTTTAATTCTTAGTTCTTTTGAGAGGAGTGGCTGGATCTACCAGGGGGACTTCAGGGTGAGAGGGGTGAATAGGGCATATATCCCACTTTAATTTAACTAAAATAAAAATATATATATAAAAAGTAGTCTGGGCTCCCTGGAAATGTGCGCCAAGCCTAGGGTTGCCGTATTAGTAATTTTATCCAAGGCATGTCTAATTTTTACATTTTGCTGACCACGACATATAAAGTGCTTTGCTGCATTATGCAAGATTTATAAATTAGATTTAGTTATTCATTCCATTCTGTGAGTTGATGATTGCCATATACTACAGAACAATGTTCATTTGGCTTCCTCAGGAGAATCGCTCTGTTGCCCGTATCCTCGAGATTCAAATAAAAGTTGTCTCTGTCCTTCCATGTAGTGTCTTTTGCGTTTCATGCATGTGGGGGCTGACGTGAGATGTCCAAAATGGAGGAGCTGAATTTCATATGCGTGGATCAAGGGTTTCCTGACATTGCGTCATGACGTACGGCGTCTGGGGGCAGGCACTGGAGGAGCGGAGATTTCATAGACGGCAAAAGAAGGGATTCTTTACAGTAAGGATAATAAAGGTATGGAATTCACTGCCAAGGGAGGTGGTCAGGGCTGGCCCAAGACTTAATGCAGCCTGGGGCGAAGTTTAAAATGACGCCCCCCCCCTGCCTGACGCTGGGGGGGGCGGCATTTTAAACTTCGCCGACGTCATTATCTACCCTCCCCCTTTGTACTTACCGTTAAACAGTCCTGCGGCGAGTCTCCCTGCTCTGCCACGGTACCGGCTTGTAATGCTGAGCGCCGGAAATTGACGTCACTTCTGGCGCTAAGCGTTACAAGCCGGCACCGAGACCGAGCTAGAGGGCTCGCAGAGGAGAGAGAGAGGCGCCGAGCGGGTAAGCGAAAACCACACGGCGCCCCTCTCTCTCCTCCGCTTCAAAAAAAAAAAAGCGCTTGGGGCGGCAAAGCCCCACTCGGCTCCATTGTAGGGCCGGCCCTGGAGGTGGTGTTATAAAATACATGAGATGCCTTCAAAGGGATCTGGATATTTTTCTTAGAAAGGTATGATATACAGGGCTACAAATAGAATTAATACTTTAGAGCTTCTTGATCCAAGGAGGAATCCGATTGCCTTTTGGAGTCAAGAAGGAATTTTTCCCCCTGATGGCAGAATTCGAAGGAGCTTAATTAGGGTTTTTTTTGCCTTCTTTTGGATCAAGAGTAGGAAGATTAGGTAGAAGGGTTGAACTTGATGGACTTAGGTCTTTTTTCAACCATATGTGCTATGTAACTATATGTAACTGTACATGAAAGCATTCATTTTCAACCAATGAAAATTCACCTTTGATTTGCTTTGAATTTTGCCCAAGCGTGCCATAGGGCTTTTTTCCTGTCAATAAACAGGATAATGAAAATGAATGGTTTCAGTGTCTACAGATAACATTCTTGTTTCTTTACCATTTTTCTATCCAATAAAGACAATGAGTATAAACAGCATGTGTATTAAATAAACAATTTCCAGTTTCAGGTGTATAAATACATATGCGGTAGCACACAAATATACACTAACTCTAACAAACACACTTACACATACACAATATTGAACCATGGCGGTACACTTAAACTTTAACTAAGAAAACCATTAGGAATATTTAGCAGAAAATCCATTGCAGCTCTCAGAACATCATAAAGGTTTTTTTCTGGCCCTCACTTGGAATACTGCTTTTGACCTTTCAAAGCCCTGAGGGTATTGTAACTTTAAAAGTTCTAAATATTTCCATAGTCATAAATCATGAGACACTACTTGTAAAGATTTGATAACATTTCTTAAAGGATTGAGTTATCATCTGCAAATCATTAACATTTAATGGTATGTTTTTCATTGATAAAATGACTCTATTTCAATTAATAAGAACAGGACCACTTTTTGAGAAAAATGTATTTAAATAGGAACTTAAGTGTGAGATACTCAGGCATGTGTTTACTGTATCTCAGGCTCTGTCCTAGGTCTGACCCAAATCAGACCCCCAGCCACCCTATCTTAATTGCTGGACACTGGGATATTATGTCATAATCCAGTGCTCCATATCTTAAGGTTATCCAGTGCATTTCTCTGCTTGCTATGGAGACTAAGTTGGTTCCGTAGAGTCCTCCACATGGTAAATGAGCCATTTCAGACACCTGAAAAATAGGTGGTGTAGTTTCCCATAGACTATCTCCTCCATAACTGGGTTATAGAGATTGGGTGAACCCCTTTCTGGGAGGTACACGGTATTCTGGGAGGTACACGGTATTCTGGGAGGTACACGGTATTCTGGGATAACAAGTTAGGGGCTGCAAGAGTTTTTGGTTAGGAGCACCGTGAGCAGGTGTGTTCTGCGCAAGATGGTATCCTGGTGAATGCTGGGAATGAAGCGAAGCTGCTGAAGCATGAAGGCCCATGGAAAATGACTTGAAAGAACGGCATCATCATTTTCGTGCTTAAGTATACCTTTTGTTTTGTATTATTTCATATTTTGAGTATGCTATATGTTTTATAACCTGTACCGGTGACCTAATTTAATATCAATATCCATTTTTCTATAGATTTGGCTTTTTGCTTTATTCGTCACACATTCCCTAAAGAACAAAACTTGTAAGAGGGTCTTAATTTCTTACAGATTGGTCAGCAGGGACATGATAACAGACCTCCCTTTTGAGGACCAATAACATTTTATATTTAAAATACAGCCTGTTCAAATTATTTACAGCAGGTAATAATTGGGCATCTAGGTACAGACTTAGTCATACCTCCCAACATTTCAAAATGTGAAAGAGGGACACTTTTTTTTTTAAATCTCGTGGAACTCACCGATACAAGCAATAGCACTTTTCAATGTCGCACTTGCATCGCCACTTAAAACATGCATAATTTTTGTCAGCACAGTCATGCATATTAAAAAAACCCAACACATTGAATTCCCATGAGGCTCAGCCAGACATACTACTTCCATGATGCTGGCTGAGTGTCGTGGGAAGTGCAGCAACAGTAAAGCTGCAGATGCTAGCTGTGAACTAAAATTCCCATCATTTTCAGCCACCATAATGCTACACACATACACGTACACTGCCCTTACACACACACACACACACATATACACTGCCCTTAAACACACACATATACACTGCCCTTACACACACATATATACACATACACTGCCCTTCCACATCAGCTAACTAATACTTATACTGCTCTTACACACACCGGCCCATACACGCGCAAGCTTACAAATACATACACTGCTCTTACACCCCTTTCTCCCCATCTCTTACCTCTTCCACCATCCTTCATCCTTCTTCCTTGTGCCTCCATCCTGTGTAGTGATTTACCACTTCAGATTTACCATAATTTCCATAATTATTATTATTATTATTTAATAATCCCTACTGGGTCACCTGTATCTGCTGTAAACCCTTCTGTCACAAAGGGGTTAATTACTAATTTTATATTTATTCATTTAAATTTGTTTATATTGCAGAGAGGGTTTTTTAGTTGAGAGTTTTCATTCAACTAACATTACTTTGCATGAAACATGCAAAGTCACTGGCACTCATATGCACCAGCAAGCAATCATTATGTTAATTAATATATAAGTAACATTGAAATATACACTAGGCTACCACTACCGGCTGGAAAGCACAATAGTACGTTTATTCAGGTTCAACCTGCGGGCTTGCAGGAAAGCTTGTGGTGCATCAGTCCAACGTGCTCGTGGAAACACTTGTGTGTTTAATGAAGAAAGAACATAAGACAAGCACTGCTGCAATCCTCAAGATTTTATTTAGAATCAAATAGTGGGTACATTACTTGATTCCCAAATCACACAATTAAAATAAAGGTTCCTTTAACGTAATCATCATGAAATACTAAAAAGTCCCATTTGCATAATATCAGGAAAAATAAAATATAGCCTACAAAAAAACACAATTTACCCACATTTACTTCTACAGTATCTTCTATCTTCTTTCTTCGCACAAACTTCTACCAAAATAGTGGAGCTTCTGGTGACATCCTCTCCCCTGATCTTCAATTGCTCTCCTGCTCACCCTGGCCAGCCCACCGCTGACATATTTCCGTAAAACCTTAATCATTTTAAAATTGTAGTATGATTGAAGCCTTCATTAAGGATGCATGGAGAAAGAGCCTTTTATGTATATGTATCCAGAAAAATTGCTTTGCCAAAATAACAGGTGCCAATTATATCCCTGTATTTTTCCAATTATTCACTAAATCCAGAAAAAGGTTTCGTTTGCTTCCGTTCACAATTTATTGAAAAGACACAATTGCATGCAAAAGTTCCTAAAACCAACAATGCAGTTTGAGCATCATGTACTTGATTTGTCCATTATTATAGCCACCCGCTTTTGTTTTGTTAGATATGATACAGAGTACAAATGTATTCTTCTTTACAGGTATCCTCATTTTAGTCATGACTTGAATAAAAAAAAATCCTGCCCTTCACTTTTCACTTTCAAATGGCATTTTCTTGACATTTAATATAGGCTGAAATAATAAAACACTTCTATATGCGGTAGCCTGTCCAGGTCACATATAGTGTTGTAAACCAGTTATTTGTGAATCATAACACGGTGGATAAAGACACTAGTTCCAATTTCATGCTCAACAAGATATTGGCATTAAAGTTAAATATAAACAAGGATAGTACAATAAATGTTCTAGAAATCAAATTCTTCATGGCTGCATATACCCACAAAACAAAAACATACTCAGCTTGTGTTGTTATCAGGGAATTTTCCAGTATGAAAAATACAGGGTTAATGTGATAACCCAGATTATTGACAAAATTGACAAGAAGTGAAGAGTGAATACCATAAAATATATAGTTTATTAGCAAATGATAATATAAAAATGTAAAATGCGACAAAAGAAGTAGAGGGTACCAGTTACATCTCACAATGCCTGTATTTGCTCATCAGGATGGCAGGACCCTGAGCAACAGCCAGGCCCTTCTGACTTTGGGTCCTTGTGTACATCTAGAAAGAAGTTTGCAAGATCCTTTGTATTCGGAGAGCAACTTGTTGATGACCCTTAGCTTATTGGATTCAAATGTTGTTTTTTTCCCTACTGGCAATGAAGAAAAACACCAATGATTGTGTTTTATGAGCTGCTAACAAATTAGCATGTGTGTTATTATATTATCGCCATCCTAATAAATATATTTTACATGCCAACTAGAACTGCACAGATGTCTCATATTTGTAGTAACTTTCAATACTTCTTCCAATATACATTTACTAATACAAAAGTAGTGGATTCAAAAATGGGCAGCTTGATCACGTATACCCACATCCAAATAAGTGGTATAAAAAAGGTATATTATTTATTCCATCAATACCATCAATTTATTTAATTGAGCGTTACACTTTATAATTTAAAAAAAAAAAATCTATAAAAACATCTAAAAAAAACAATGGCTTGTAAGAATGGTTTGTATTTAATAAAGTATTAGAGTCAACACAAGCATTACAAAATATGTTCCTCTGTCTACATTATGGTTATAGTTTGGTAGCCTATGTGGAAAAGAATATACAGCAGTAAACATTTGTATCAATACAAATAAATATACACTTCAAGATAGCTCCAAATGTTCACCTTTGTAAAATCTCTCTCATAGATATAAACTGCTGATTCCATGAAAATGGGGCTGAGGCAATTATTGTTCAGTAGAAACCACAAGGAATTACTTGATGCCAACGCAAATCAATACACCATCTTATGGTCTAGAGCACACTTTTTATGAAAACATGGGCACTTTGCTGGCTCAATAGCAAAAACCATTGGGTATTAAGATGATGTATCCAAGAAGGGATAAATTTCCAAGGTAGAAAAGTATTAGGACATTGCTTTCACACGATCGATTACGGTGTAGTTAAACCTAAATACTTTAAAATCTCAGATCTAATAACCACTTTGCATACTTCATTTAGAACCAAAGTTGCTGGAAAATGTTATACACATCACATTTTACCTCACCTTTTTGTAAAAAACTCCCACAAAATGTAATTTGTGTTATTATGATGTGTATCGCATACTCAGTGTCTTGATCTTGTTGGAGAGGTGAACAGATGGCATTTTATTTTTAGCTCACATTAACACAGCCCATCGAATATTCACTTGACTGATATACCACAATAATGTAGTGAATCAAAAAGAGCAGATTTCACTACAAGGCTTGCTGTAATGCCATGTAGCAGTTTAACCCGTTGAAGAAACGAGGATGTTTCATGCTGTCACGAGATGTTAAGCCTTAAAGACCTGGTGACAATATGGAACGGGGAAAAGAAAAAATGTGCGCTAAGCTAGTCTCAGGCTCAAATAATACAAATGTATAATATGAGGCCTACCAAACAGTGTGAGCATGCTGCAAATACAGTGTGTTGGCTGTACAATGTATACAAAAAACAAAATACTGTCTGCGCTTCTCACCCTAATAAAGTTGGCAACTAATATATAAACATAATATAAATGAGAGGTTTTGGTTATATGAATTGGCCAAAGCATAATTAAGCTCACCCGCCACGTCAAGACACACTCTCAATAGGGTGAGATCCTACTCTCACCTTCAACATAGTGGACACACAAAGCAGTTTATACTGCTACCAAAACCTTAGACAATATGGAACGTCCTGAGTAAAAGACGTCAGCATGATTGGGATCACGCCATGACTCCTCCGTTTTCGCTGTTGCTGGGTGCCTCAATGCTGAGGCAGTCCAATTGGCAGCCAGTCATAGCATTTCCACCCGTGTGTGACTGATCATCATCGCCATCACTGGGCTCACATGACAAAGCCAATGCTTTTAAAACTTTGACTTTGTCTCCAAGTTCTGTCCCTCTCTAACTCACTGTTCACTGTGAGGCGAGAGAGGCAGATTGATACAGTGACAGTGTGCTACTGTGATAGGATGACACACATTAACCCTTACCTTGCTGTCCAATACAGTACTGCAGTGCTGGCACTATAGGGGTTAATTTTTTGTTTGATTGTGGGGAGGGAATAAAAAAATACAAATTTGTTTTTACTATTTTTTTGTGTGTGAAATTGTTAAAGGGTAGTTAGGAAGGTTTTAGAATTGGGTCGGTAGGTAGAAAAAAAAGTTTTTTAAAGAAACGAAACAATATACAAAAATAGTATGACAGAAGAGGCAAATGCTTGCCTCTAATTCTGAGGTCATTTGATGTAGCAGAGAGTTTGATGTAGCATTTGATGTAGCAGATACTTTGATGTAGCAGAGTGTTACATCTGCTGCCCCCCTACAAGATAACCCTGACCCTGGAGTGGGCACCTCCAAATAATTATGCACCAGATGTCCCCGCTTTTACCACTTGCCTTGGATTCATTTTCAGTGTTACTGATTTCAGCTCACTTCTGTTTTTGGAGCTATTCTTGGGTCATAACATTATAAATAAAATGTTGGCTGTAACAAATCCATATGCTGCCCAACACTTAGCTCGCAACCCAAGATCTTTTGTGGCATGCCTTAATGCCTAGCGGCCCATAGACAGAGAGGAATTAAAAAGAATTCTGGACTCCATGGGTTATGGCTATGGGCTAAGTGCACATCCAGGGAACACCAAATTATGATAGGCTTTACAAAATTCAGCCTCTAATTGCAAATTTCCAAAAGACATTTGCAGAGGTATACATACCTGGCCCAAACATGTGCATTGACGAGTCCCTTATGAAATGTATTCTTTACAAAGCAGCCTTTTTCACATTGACATTAATGAAGACCTGGTTAAGGAGCTCACATTACCTCAGAATGCAAAATAGGTTTCATTATAGCTGAAATGCTAAGGAGAGCACTGAATACATTTTGTAAGTAGAGTCTCCATCTATTTTCACTGCCTCTATATATACGTTAACACTAACTACCTAGATACCTACCCTGAATATACATTGAATAGTTCATGCAATTATTATTATTATTGACTTATAGCGCCATCCTACTATGTAATACTGTAAAATGTGTATACTAAGTATATCATTGAAACCAAGGGCACAGATCTCTTTATCGAAGACTCTTTCCTTATCTTTATTTAGCAAACTAAGTGTCCGTTTGTTTCATAGTGCAATTTTCTGTTTCCAGTCTGCGGTCATTAGAAGTGTGGGTTTAGTCCCAATAGTTCAGTGTACGCTAAAAACACTACGTAGTCAAGGAGTTTCATTTTGTGGAAATGGAGAGGGTTCTCACAGTGTATTTCTTTTACCAAAATGGTGGACAGTGCAGAAGTGAAGGAATTAGAAAGTTGATATGAGAAAGATGAATGCTCAGAAGGATGTGAGCTCACGGAGGACATTCTGGATTTTTGGAGATTTAAAATAAATATGTTTGTTATAGGGAAACGAAAAGAATTATATAAAATTAGGAGCAGTCCTTGAAGTGAGAAGGTGGAATTGCAGTATTTTTGGGAAAAGGCCAAGATCAGTAGTGAAGAAGAGGGAACAAATGAGGAGTGACCTGGCAATACATGATGACAACTAGGTTCTCTGCTACATAATATTGATTTATTACATAACATTAAGCAGTCAACATATACAAAATGAGAAATTTTGTTCTGACAGACACTAAGCCTGAAGTGGGGAAATTTTTTGATTTTGTTGTTTCTTAGTTGTAGGCAAGTCACATTATCAGCCATACACTATTAGCTGTAAAATATTACTGATTCTAATCTGCAAATTTTCCTAAAGCCTGTTGGAAAAGTTTGCGATAAAACCCAATAACATATTTTTCACAAATAATGGAATCTATACTTATATCTCATTTCCTTCTGCATAATTACCGTAGTTTTCGTAGCTCGGATACACATGAGTTTTCTTTCTTTTGCACAGTTTCTGTTTAACGCTGCCTGGACATAAAAGATGATTACCATTACTACAGTCTTCAGTATAATATATCTTTCTTTATATATTCGAGTGCAACTCATATGTTGCCCTATCTCACAACCGCATGTAGAAACCAGGTAAATGGACCAATAATTGTTCTGGAATGTCATCATATCCCTACTCTGTATTTATTAATTATTCATGGGTATAATAATCATCAAGAGACTAATCTCATGAGCTGTAAGTAAGGTCTGTTTAACCCCTTCAGTCCCCTATGGACGTACCGATACGTCCCAAAAAAACGCATCCCAAGAATCCCCTATGGACGTACCTGTACGTCCTGCCCTTCTTGCAGCTGCAGGGACACATCCCTCAGGGGGGAGACTATTAGACAAGACCTCTCTTCTTTACAACCCCCTCCTACACCACCCACCACCACTCTCTCCACTCATGCCATACTAACTGCCTTTTCCCCAATAACCAAAGAAGAGATAGCCACTCTTCTTTCTTCCTCTTACCCAACAACCTGTCCCCTTGGCCCCATCCCATCACACCTCACAAAGTTTCTATGTCAATCCCTTGGTCCATCACCCACCTATTTAATCTTTCTCTATCATCTGGAAGTGTACCAACATCCTTCAAGCATGCGCTAATCACACCCATTCTAAAAAACCCTTCCTCAGATCACATCTGTCTGCTTCCTTTTACCTCTACGCTGCTTGAACTGATTGTGTACAATCACCTTACTATCTTCTCTTCTCTAATTCCCTCCTTGACCCACTACAGTCTGGTTTCAAACCTCTTCACTCGACTGAAACTGCTCTGACAAAAGTCTCCAATGACTTGCTCTCTGCCAAAGCAAAAGGTCACTTCTCCATTCTAATACAATTGGATCTCTTTGCTGCTTCTGATACTGTTGATCACCACCTTCTTCTTGACTCACTTGCTTCTATAGGCATTTAAGATACAACTCTCTCCTGGATCTCTTCATATCTGTCTAACCGTTCCTTCTCTGCCAGCTTCTCTGGCAAGACATCATCACCACTTTTGGTTGGTGTCCCCCAAGGTTCAGTCTTTGGCCCTCTGCTGTTCCCTCTTTATACTTCATCTCTTGGCAAATGAATCAACTCATTTGGCCTCCAGTATCATCTATATGCAGATGATGCCCAAATCTGCTATTTCTCCATGGATGTCACAACGCTACCTGAAACTTAATCTTTCTAAAACTGAACTCATTATTTTCCCTCCTTCCATCTCCACTCCACTACCTGAATTCTCTATCACCATTAACAACACGACTATCTCTTCTACTAACCAGGCCTGATGCCTTGGGGTCATCCTTGAATCTAACCTTTCCTTAATCCCTCACATTCAGTCCCTCGCCAGATCCTTGCACCTAAAAAACATCTCCCACATCCCCCATTCCTCACCCAAGAATCCACAAAAACTCTGGTTCATTCACTTATCATTTCCCGTCTTGACTACTGCATTCCACTGTGTTGACTCTCTCCGCTATAGTCTGTCATAAATGTTGCTGCTAGGCTTATCTTCCTTGCACGCTGCTCCTCTTCTGCTTCCCCACTCTGTAAAACCCTCCACTAGCTCAAAATTACCTTTAGAATTAAATTTAAAATCCTGGTACTATCATATAAGGGCCTCCATAACACTGCTCCTCCATACATTTCTGCCCTCATAAGCAAATACTCTCCTACTCGATCCTTACGTTCATCCCATGGGCTAAGGCTCTCCTCCTCACTTATCACCTCTTCCTTTTCCCGTCTACAAGATTTCACTCCGGCTGCCCCATATCTCTGGAATCTACTTCCACCGAACCTTCAGCATTCACCCTCCCTCCCAACTTTCAATAAACATCTCAAAACCCACTTCTTCAGAGAAGCCGCACCACCTTAGCTGCTAGAACTTCCTTCTCACTGAGACAACCACCACACTACCTCTCACCCTTTCTCTGTGCCTTATGTTTGTCACCCCATTCCCTCAAGATTGTCAGCTTGCGAGCAGGGCTCTCTCCACCTAATGTATCGGTTTGTCTTAGTCTGTCAGTTCTCATCTTGTCATACCCCTTGAATATATGTATAGATTGTTGGCGCTATATAAATAAATAATAATAATAAAGATAAGGTGAAAGGGGTGAGATAGGTAGAAAAGAGAGAGCTCAAGTGGACTCGAAAGATAGATAAAAGGGGAGATCAAAGAAAAGGGTGAGATATAAAAGAGAAAGCGGAGAGGTAGGCACAAGTCCTATCTATTTTTCATTGGGACTGCATTGCATTTTTATCCCAAGGAGATGGGATTGAAAGCATTCTCTGGACACCATTAATGAGGCACCTTTAGGTTGTGCTTTCCCCTTTTTGTATATATTTTTGTGGTGCACATTTGCATGTTCTGATCACACATTAGGGTTGAGCACCCCCTCTTGCCTCGCATTAATAGTGTCCACAGAAGGTTTTAAGTTCTATAAGAGTCTCCTTGGGTTAAAAATGTAATGTAACCTCATTGGTTTATCTCCTTGGTAAGCAATATATCCCCATTTTTTATAACTTAGATTGGTGTTTCTTGAATGGTGTTCGCTGGGTATACCCTGAATTCTTTATGTTTTGTGTATTTATTGGTCATTATTATTCTAGCAGCAACCCAGGATTCTGAATGTGTATGCTTTTTATATATGGACAACAGTATGGGGACATCGGACCATTATACCAATTGGGACTTTTATGGCATTGCATTCTAAATCCATAGATATTAATATGTAGTTTGTCCCACCTTTGCAGCTATAACACCATCCAACTTCTGGGAAGGCTTTCCACAAGATTTGGAGTGTCTCTGTATGAATTCTTTCCATTCATTCAGTAGAGCATTTGTGAGGTCAGGCACTTATGCTGGACAAGATGGCCCGGCTCACAATCTCCATTACAGTTTTTTCCCAAAGGTCAGGGATCTGTGCGGGCTAGTCAAGTTCTGCCATACCAAACCATGGATCTTGCTTAGAGTCACAGTCATGCTGGAATAGAAAAGGGTCTTACTCAAACTGTTCCCACAAAGTTGGAAGCATTGTCCAAAATGTCTTGGTATGCTGAAAAACTCCTGGGTTTCCCAACAACACACACTACACTCTCCGTAGCTACACACACATAACACAGAGTTCCAGGAAAAACAAGGAGCCAATGGCAACTAAGGAGTATATTTCAGCTATGCTAACTATGGATCAACAGACACGCTAATGACACTTACATTTCAAAAATCATGCATTTGCTGGCGAGAATGTATGTGTACATACATATTCAGTCCCTGTTATTGTGCCAAAGAGTGCACAGAGGCAAGGCAGATAGGGCGATGTGTCTTATATGTTTTACAATAACCTCAATTAATGCCTGGTAACATTCCTATTAAGGAATACCACCAGATACTTGTAAATTGCAGTGCATCTCCCTATAAATTAGTTAAAGTGCTAAATAGCATTTTATTTTAATCTGCATATATTAATAAAACTTGTGTATCATAGATTTGAAGGAAATTATTTTACTTACACTTGCTATGAAATAAAGCATATATATATATACATAAATTATACATTATACATGAATTAGAAATATAAGTGGATCGGATCATATATATTGCTGCTACAGAACCTGTGGTTTTATGATGCTTCTTATATTCTTCATAGTGCCCCCCGAATTGCTAAAATCATTCAAAAACATACTATGCAATACATTTAGCAGTCTTGGACCACTGGCATATGTTTCTTAATGATAACCAACTTTCAAAATAAAAAAAAACACATTATACATAGATGATGTATATATTTATGTGTTGCTTAATGCAACCAAACAGTCCCAGCATTTGGGAACATGTACCACCGGGTTAATATTTTCTTCACAGAATCGTAACTGGAACATGCCCTAATCAATCCTCATTAAATTGTCAACATATATTTATAAGATGTACAGGCAAGACAATTCTGATTATAGCAATTTGTTGTCAATTCCCTTTTTGCATAATTACTTATGCTGTACTTAATGAGGAAAATTATAGACAAAATATAAGATGCACTGAATATGCAAATGAAATTAATTCCGGCTAATTAATTAAGCATATCAATGCAAGATCATTTACATAAATTAAGTTGCTAAGATCTTTATAGACCATGATTTACACAAGACTTGTAACTAAATATTCACATTGAAGTGCCAAAATATCGCGATGCTTAGAAAAACTACCTACAGTTTTATATTCTGTTATAGCAACTAAGTAATATATGCCATGCATGTATGCTGGACCACTTGGAAACTTATTAAAGGGATGCTCTGACATTATATGCACTTTAATGCGTATGATAGCTGAGAGGTCCCTTTAAATTTCATGGTGTTCTTTTTTGGAAATGCATGGTGTGTAACCTTTAAGAAATAACAATAAAATGATAGATCGAATAACCAAACAGTAACATTAACCTAGCGGACTGAACACACTTACACTAATTTACATGCTAACACACAGGGCTGGCCTACCATGGAGCAGAGTGGGGCAATTGCTCCAGTCGGCACTTTTGAAGAGGCGGCACTTTTTTTTAAGCGGAAGAGAGAGAGGGGCGCCGAGTGGCTTTCGCTTACCAAGTTGTCAGTACCCGCTCGGCGCCCCTCTCTCTCCTCTGTGAGCCCTCTAGCTCAGTCTCGGTGCCGGCTTGTAATGCTGAGCGCCGGAAGATGACGTCATTTCCGGCGCTCAGCAGTAAAGCAACGCGCACCGTGGCAGAGCAGGGAGACTTGCCCCAGGACTGCTGCAAGGTAAGTGAAGTACAAAGGGGGGGATAGGGTAGAGAATAGGGAGGGAGGGAGAGGAAGGGTAGATAATGACCCCTGGCGTATCCGTATTGTTTTTGACCAATTTGCACATGTCTGTTTGACAGCACTTGCTGTTCCTCTCCCTTGTTATTCTCTAAACAGCTAAGTAAATCTCTTAGTGTACAATAAATAAAAATATTCAATAATGTTGAAATACTGCTGTTAAGTAACATAACTTGCCTTTCTTCTTAAAATAACTTCTATTACAATAAAATGTCAAAAATCTCTACTATATTGAAATTGTTCAATAAAAGCAATTAGCTGCATGAACAACACGTGGCAGCTGTTTGTCATTTTTCATGATCACTGGCATTGTCGCTGTCATTGTCACTCAGCCAAGTTTTTTTTTATTCCTGTCTGCTTGCAATAGTTGCTAGCCCATTTGTAAAGCTACATTATACTCAATATAAGTCTCATTTTATCTGTTAAGATGTGAGTGAATAAAAATACCCATTTTACTGTACGTTTATAGGTTCTCTGTAAAGACACGCATTCCTATCTGTTATTTGCACTAATCAAACACAAATGCTTGTAGCTCTTCCACACTGTGGAAAAAATTGACTGTATCTGTTTATAATTTCTATACTTGAAACTTGCCTGGAGCAATAATTTAATTATAATGCACCTGCAACAAAGTTATTTAGTACAATCAGCTTCAGATGGTTACGTGACTTAAAAAAAGGTTCTTCAATGCAAAAAAAAAAAGATTTCAAATTATCTTTTGTTAAGAAACTGTATACACTCTTTCTATATATAGGAAGATTGTTAAAACCAAAAGTATGATATCAAGTATGACAGCATAATCACCATCAAGTAGTAGTGGGGAAAGCATAACGTGAGCTAAACTACAGCCAGGCCATGTTTGTGATGGCAGTATACTAATGAGAGTTGTTGTCTGCAAAGCCAAGGACCACACCAGCATGCATAGTTCTAACTGCATAATAGATTTAGCCTCCATACTTACATTGGTTTAGGTTTATACCGACGGCAGACTAGTAACATTCTTTTGAAGGAGTGGCTTTGCAAGGGGTGGAGTAAGTCACCAATTAGGGTGGGGCTTGTCACAGAAGGAGTGTGGTTAGCCATGCAGGGGAGGTACTAACCATGGACAAGGGCAGGACTACAGGGACAGGGAGTGGGCATCGCTTAATGCAAGCTAGGCAGTACCGTCGTAACGCACAGACACACTGGGCAGTTGCCCAGGGGTCCCGTGGTGAATCATATTGCTGCCAGCAATGTGATTTACCATTGAGCCCCTACAACATGAGAAGCGTATCAATGGGGCAGTGATGAGACCGCCGCCACTTCAGGGCTTTGCCTTCTCCTGGGGGCCCCATGGGCTACCCAGAATAGCACTTATGGTGCCTGAGTGCGAGGATATGACGTTGTAGAAGATGGGGAGAAAGAAATGCTGTAAGGGCAAGTGTGACCCAATATGTTTGGGCAGGGAAGTATATGTTTCTGTGTGTGGGCAAGTGCGTGTAAGGGCAGTGTATGTGTGTGAAGGCATGCGTGTGTAAGGGCAGTGTATTTGTGTGCATATGGGCAGTGCATAGGTGTGTATGGGCATGAATTTGTAATTCTGAATACACAATTACTACATACTCCCAACTGAATCATAAAACAGACAAAATGACATACTGCCCCACATAGAGTAGAGTAGCATCCTAACCTAAATTGTGCCCTTTACTTATCCCCTGTGGGAGTCAGGAGTACTCTGATGAAATGCATAGTGTTCAGATGGCATAGATTATTTTATTTAACGTTAATGTGGATGCTGGTTTCAAGGTTCAGTTTGCTTTTGAAGCTGTTACTTTGTGGCGTTTCTGGGTGAAGGTTGCTGTGTCTGAGCTCCTTTATTGTATCAACCCGTAGAAAGCTGGCCCACTATAGCTGTGGAACATTGTCAGTGACTGGTAACCCACATCCCTAGCTTTTATTGCACTTGAGCTGTGTAACGGGTTCACCAAGAGAGCTGTAGTAACTCCCAGAGATCACCCACATGTATCCTCCTGTTGTCCCCGGAATCACTTCCAGCACCAGCCAGCATGCGCACCTTGGAACCCTGCTATGTGTACCCAATAAGTAGACACAACTACCTTGAACTGAGTACAGCAAGAATGAACAGTTTATTGTTGTAAAACACAGACTGATATATCCACAGAACTTCATTAACATAAATTAACATTGACAAACAGGTAGACAACCCAACCTTTAATCCCCTTTAGCTACTGAATATCCCCCTGGTAGCCATCCTGTTAATGGGATTAGTTTAACAATAGCGTTCCTGCCTGTTTGGCAGCCAGGCTGGAGCCATCTCTGAGTACCTTGGGCCCCTGTATGACAGGTCATTCTGTCACAAGCTGGTTCCCAGTGCACATTTTAATTGAGAGTTTATTTTAAACTGAGAATGGATTTTAACACAGAGTTATATTTGTTCCTTTCCCTTCTCACATGTTTTCTTGAACCTGGGAGGAAACGCCTAGTTCTAAGTCCATTTTCCGTTTCTGTTGAGGAGTCCTTCTGGAGTTCACCTTTATTTGCTATTTTTTCTGTTGTTTTCATTGGCTGTATATCCATTCAAGGATAACGGGAACCGTGAGCCATTCTTTCTTAGATCAAAGGTCACTTAGTAGCAGCTCCCTCTCTAATCCTAGGTGTGGGAGTTTTCCTCCTCATTAGGGCACGACGTGGCAATTTACCCTTCTTGCGACAGGAAAGACACAGGATTTTTCTCAGACTATTTGGTAGCACCCAATTATAAAGCTCTCTTGTAGATAACCCGTCTTTCAAACATTCAGACAGACCATCATAGAAGGCTGCTATAAGGGCTTTGTTAGACCAGTTCACACCCAGCTGCAATGGTTTTAAATTCTATGCCATAATTAGTCACAGATCTTGATCCCTGGATCAAGAGGTGGTAGCTGCTTTTCCAGGTACTTCAAACATTTTACGGAGAACCACGGGTGAAGGTGGAACAGTCCCGTACCAGAGGAGACTCCTTCTCCAAAAGATGAAAGACCCATGACAGAGCTTTGCATCTGAGTAGAGTCAAAAGTCCTCTAAAGCCCTCTGATTCTCCACTCTAATGATTAGGAGCTGGAAGTTTCAGTTGTACTGGTGTGGAAGATACATAGGGGCTTGTAGAGGATCCAGCAGAAATTGCAGCACCCCAAGAAGTACTACCAGGATCAGATCTCGCTACCAGGACTTGCTTAGTATTGCCAAGCTGATCAATCTTATTTTCCACACTATTGAATCGAGCCACATGATAGGGTATCAGGATTAAGATTTGCCAGGAAACAGGAGCAGAAACACTAAGACTTCGGGGCAAATATAGACCCACACTAGGGTGTAGTATTTTGCAAATAAGGGCTTTTAAATTATGGTGGCGAGCCTGCCGCACCACCCCCCCTCCGCCCTACCCTGACTTGTTATGCTCTTCACATGTGTCAGTCTTTCAAAAAATCACCTAAAACAAAATTCTTCATAGGACCATTGCTTCCCCTTTTCTTGCTCCACTGCTGTCAGGTGTTTCCCACCATGCCCTCTTGCTCATTAGTCAATATACTCAATATATATCTATGAATATCATTTTTAATAAATGTTCACATTAATATACATTTGTGCGGTTGGTTCAGCGCAACTACTTTCCCATCTTGTGTAATATGCCCCTCACTCACTTCTAGATTGTAATCTCATTTGCACAGGACCTTCTACGCATTTTGTTTCTCTAAATCAAGAAATGTGATGCACTACTTGTTTTGTCCTTTTTATATCGTTGTACAGCACTGCAGAGCATGACTTTGTTACATAAATAAAGCAAAATAATAATGAAGACAGAAACAGAGATTCCTCTGATAGTTTAGAATTATTTGTTTAGCTGCTTCAATATAACTCTACTTCCATCTAAAGAATTAAAATAAATTGATTCCATCTGTTTACTGAAACAGAAACTGCTAAAATGTCACCATTTATATACTAGCTTAACCTGGATGTGTTGCGACTGACCTTCACAGAAACTACCATTTAAGTTCAATCATTTTCACTTGCATTTTATTCTATTTCGGCATTTGATTCTATTTTTCTTGGAAACAGATTTCATTTTTTCCCTTGCTTTACTTTATATGATTACTTGTTTTTGTCCCTTGTTTTAGCTATAACCTTTTAACAGATAGATAAAGAATATATACATTGATGGATGGATAGATAGATTTCCTTTAAGGTACTCAATGCAGTAGCCTAAAACACCAAATTTTAAGGGTGTTGCCAGAAACAGTAGAGCCTGGCTAAATTGAAGCCTCGAAACTCTAGAATTAGCTCAGGATGTCAACAACGGATATGTTTTTAACAAAATTATTGTTTTACGATTTTCATTTATCTTACATTCAGTACTTCTGCCATACTTTATGGTGTATAACCAACAAAATAAAGGATTTGGGGCTGAGTTTTAGGATTACTTTTATGGTATTTAAATTGAAAGACCAAAATACTTTTTGATGTAAAAAAATTAAAAATGGGGACATATGGTCACCCTACTCCAGGCATTGCTACAAACCAAATTAAGATAGCTCTTACATTTTTGCTTGTTTAGGCCTGTAGGCAAACAGGCCTGCGTATGAATGAGCAATTTTCATTCATTTGTAATGCAAACAGTCCAGACTGATGTCTAACAGTCCACTGAACCTTTTACTAGCTGAACCTGAAATTAAAATAGATAAGAATCAAAGGCAGTATCAAAGATCAACCAGATGATTGGTGCATACATTTAATTTAAATGATCTCATTTTTAAATTCAGAGACCCATTAATTAAAGCACAGCGCAGGAATTACACTGACTATGCAGGTAATGAAAGAGTAAGGAGGTTCCAGGTAAGTTTCCCTCCAATTGGATACCAGATTGTACTTTAAACAGCGAAATAAATGCCCCAAGATAACATTTTTAATGTCAAGCATTCTTGATTCTAGCAAGTTTTTCATGAATCAACCCCACAAGATAAAATTCTTTATGTCGTCACACCTCCTCTACAAATCACCATCTAGTGAATAAAAAACATCCAATCAGTGGAATGTATATTTACCAAGGCAATAAGGGGCAATTCCCAGGTAGCTAGGTTTGGGGCAATAGGAAGAACTCCTATTCAGGTGGTGTCGACATGTTTTGGTTTTCTGTTTAGGAAATGGTCTAGTTATGTTGAAGACAACCAAAACACAAAGCGCACTATCATTCAGCCCTACACTACTTTTGTTTATAGTGCACTGCATTAAACAATCAAAATATACTTTTTATACTTGATTTCTTTCTTCAGGGAGCTTTGAGGTAATGTACTTGCCATAAGATCTGTTTCTGTATTTTGTTCAAAAATTGCTCAGCAACCTATCCATG
This sequence comes from Spea bombifrons, assembly GCF_027358695.1. NCBI lineage: Eukaryota > Metazoa > Chordata > Amphibia > Anura > Pelobatidae > Spea > Spea bombifrons. The sequence continues at coordinate 29,481,274 of NC_071093.1, forward strand.
CAGAACCATTTAACAAGCTTTTCTTATGCTTCTGTATTTTTTCTCGAGGACAATAACAAGCTCCCTGGTCAACAAGTCTGTTTGTTAAGAAATAATTACGCTGTTCTTACCATTTGTCTTTCAGAATCCGTGCTTCAAAGTCCCAAAACATTTAATTAGAACATTTAGTGTTGAAAAAGGAATATACATATTTGAAGTTACCATTATCCAGTTGACAAACCCTAGCTGCGTTACAGTTGATCCTTTCGTTGTGAGAAAAACGTAGCACGTTATATTTAGCTTTATCTTTAACCGTGATGTAAATACACAAGACAATATATACCAATAAACAGAAAATACAACTGTGGTGGGGCAGAGATCTTTTTCTTTCTATTAGCCTGCACCAAACCATATGATAGATAAAGGGGAATTAGCATTAAAACTGTACAAATGTAATAATAAAACATAAAGTGTTCAAACTTGTTTTTTTTCTGTCTCCTAGTACATGGTCTTACATTTTGGCTAAAATAAATGTCTGTGAGGTTTACAGTTGTGCTCAAAAGTTTGCATACCATTGGAGAATTGGTAATATATGTACTATTTTTAAAGAAAACATGAGTGAGCAGGCAAAACACATTTCTTTCATTCTTTATGGGATTCATATTCAACTGTAGATTCGTCATGGCAAAATGCCTCCAGGTCATGCAAAGTGTTTGGTCATCTTACATGAACCGCACATTTGAGATCTCCCCAGGGTGGCTCAATGATATTAAGGTCAGGAGACTGTGATGGCCACTCCAGAACCTTTACCTTTTTCTGCTGTAACAACTGAAGGATCAACTTAGTCTTGTGCTTAGGGTCTTTGTCATTCTGGAAAGTTCAAGAGCGTCCCATGCGCAGCTTTTGTGCGGAAGAATGGAAATTGTCTGTCAGTATTTTCTGCTAACATGCTGGATTCATCCTGCCATCAATTTTCACAAGATTCCCTGTGCCTTTAGAGTCCACCCCAAACAATGGAGATGGTATTCTTTTCCCTATAGGCCTTGTTAATCCCATTCCAAACACAGCGCTTATCGTTGTGACCATAAAGCTCTATTTTAATCTCATCACTCCAAATTAGAGTGTGCCAGAAGCTGTGAGGCGTGTCAAGGTGTTGTCAGGCATATTGTAACCAGGCTTTTTTTGTGGCATTGGCCCTGTAAAGGCTTCTTTCTGGCAACTCAACCATGCAGCTCATTTTAGTTCAAGTATCGTCGTATTGTGCTTCTTGAAATAACCACACCGTCTTCTTCCAGAGCAGCCCGTATTTCTCCTAAGGTCACCTGCGGGTTTTTCTTTGTATCCCAAACAATTCTTCTGGCAGTTATGGGTGAAATCTTTCTTGGTCTACCTGACCTTGGCTTGGTATCAATAGTTCCCCAAATTTTTTACTTCTTAATAAGTGATTGAACAGTACTCTCTGGCATTTTCAAGGCTTTGGATATCTTTTTATATCCTTTTCCATTTTTATAAAGTTCCATTACCTTGTTACACAGGTCTTTTGACAGTTCTATTCTACTCCCCATTGCTCAGTGTATAGCTAATTGTAATTTTAAAAAGCCACAAGTGTAGAAAACTAACCTTTAATTGCTATTTTAACCCGTGTGTGTCACCTTGTGTGTCTGTAACAAGGCCACACATTCAAGGGTGTGTAAACTTTTAATCAGGGTCATTTGGGTGATATCTGTTATCACTGTGATTTAAAAGGAGCCAAACAACTATGTGAGAATAACTGGCTTCATATGATCACTAGCCTTAAATAAAAGACTAAAAAGAATACACCAATGCCAACATTTCACATTTTGTTTGTGTTTTGTTTTTGACATAAAATATTTGAATGATATAGGAAGTTTTAGTTAGTGCTCTTATAATGCCTTGCACTTTTTGTACTTATTTACTTAACTACTTACTAGCTATCCTTTATCTTTCTTCACCCCCCTCTTTTTTTGAAGCCATCAAGTCATGCCAGCATTCCAATAGGAAGGAATAAACATGCAAATCAGGTCCAGATGGATGCTACCGGCAAGGTGAGACTTTGGAATGGTCCAATTGAAGACTATCATTACATGTTATAATATTTTGTTTAATTTTAAACACAAGTGCATGCTTAAACATTTTAATTGTCCATTAAATTCAGAGGGTGTCAATTAAAAGAGCACCAAACTAAACCTAATGTTTTTTAAAAACATAATTTTTTTACTGTCATAGTAACATTTCCAGGAATGTTGGAAATCATTTGCGCAGCCCACAGGACTAATGGAAACTTGCTGAGCCAATCATCTAATAATGTTTGGTACAATAATTTCAACACTCAATGCTTCAAGGATATAAAAACAGTTACTGAAGATACACCGCTACAATTTATTCGATTTGTCACATTTGGTTAACCCCTTAAGGACAATGGGCGGTCCCTAAACCCATTGAAAACAATGCATTTTGAGCCGATACATGTAAGGGCTTTGTCATTAAAGGGGGAAACACAAAATGCAGCTTTTAAAGGATTTTTGTATTGAGGCTATATCTATATCACCCATGTAAAAATGTCATTGCCCCCTAAACCTAATGAGTGGTTGTGCCAGCCTTGATGGAAACAACTGCAATAAAATGTTTGTGATAACTGGTAATGTGTCTACATCACTGTGAAAATTAGGCAAATATGGCATGAACTGCCTTTCTAAGGTCATGCCTCAGCATCTCAATTGGATTCCCGAAGTGCTGCTCCAAAACCTTAATTTTCTTTACCTAGTTTTACTTGAGCCAGTCAGAAGTGACCTGCTTGTGTGCTTCAGATAATTGTCCTGCTGCGTAACTCAACTTCACTGCACTAGGATACAAACTGACGGCTGGACACTCTCCTTCAGGATTTTCTGGTAGAGAGCAGAATTCATGGTTCCATCAATTGTGACAAGACACCCAGATCATTAAGCAGCAAAGCAGCCCCCAGACCATCACACTACTACCACCGTGTTTGAATATTGGAATGCTGTGTTAGGTTTACGTCAGATGTAACAAGACCTATGTCTTCAAAAAAGTTCTTCTTCTGACTCATCAATCCACATAATATTTTTCCAAAAGTCTTGGGGGTCATCAAGGTGTGAGATGAGCCTTTGTATTGTTTTTGGTCAGCAGTGGTTTTAGGCTTTGCAACTCTCACATGGATAAAATCCATGTGAAATCATGTACTCTGACCTTAAATGAGGTGTAGACTCATGGGAAGGTTTACCACTGTTCCAAGTTTTCTCCATTTGTAGATATTGGCTTTCACCATGGTTTGCTAGAGTCCAAAAAGCCTTAGACATGGCTATGTAACCCAATCTAGACTGACAGATGTAAATGACTTTTCTTTATCATCTTTTCTTGAATTTATTTAGGTCATTGCATCATGTGCTGCTGTTTTAGACATTCTAGCCTATAGGGTTGAATATCCTTTTTCAATCTATACATGAAATCATTGTTTAACATTTTAAGTGTTGTATGGAGATTCCTTTTTGTGCATTAAAATTTGTGTTATATTATATATTATTTTTCTATGGAACTTTTAAACCTATTCCTGTTTTATTTGAGATAATGGGGACCTTATTTCTCGTCTCTTTTATATATTTTAATTATTTTAATGGAGGTGTACATAACCTTGAGTGTAATATTTTTTCTCATGGACATTTCTTTGTATTGTTATGGCCAAATCAGCATTTCCGGCAGGATTTTATAATATGTGAATGTAATATGAAAGTTGAAAAGGTTAGCTGTCCTTCAAACGCGCAGGTGGGTGAATAAACCCATAGCATTTCAGATATGTTATATGAGACTTCTTCTGATGCTATATTATGGTGTTTTATAAGAGATTCTCATTATTGTGTATCTAAAAGACAGGGGGAATGTAATTGTATCTTGTCATTAAGGAATACAGTCTTTTGGAAAAGAGGTCAAGATTTCATAGAATAAAGAAAGTGATGGAAAACCAGTGTGTCTGTGGTCGTATATCTGAAGAGGAGACCAAGTAAACAAGTAATGATATTATATATCAGTTTATTAACCCAGTCCTCTAATCAGCAGATACTTTATTCTCTTGACAGCCCAGGTGGAGCCAGACATAAGAAGTTTTACGTATTTTTGGGGAAATCAATGTATTTTTATTAAACGTTTTAGCTCCCAGATTTAATGCCGCTCCTCTTTAATGTACAGATGATAATGTCTTGTCAACATGTGCTAAAATGGTTGCATTCAGTGGTTAATCAGTCTTATCTCTTTATAGTTTCTACTCTGCTCTTAACAAAATATTGAACAAAAAAGTCAGATAATCTCATCCACATCAAAGCTCTCATAAATTTCTGATGACTGCGACACTGGCGTCCAGAAAGGTTGTGCTTACTTTTATTGGCCCTAGAGAAACAATAAAACACTTTAGCCCGGTTGTTATAAAGAATCCTCATTTATCTACAACTTAGTTGTTCTAACCTAAGTTTTCCCTTAGCTTCTTTCTGATATTGATTTTCAGGATCATGATCCACCTTAATGTAATTAATAAGCCCCGTAGGAGCGGTATACAATGTTAAACGCAAACATGTTCTAGCAAAATCAAAGAAAATATAAACTAAAAATACAGACTAGAGATGATATAAAGATGTCTTAAGAAATGAAAAAAGTAAAATATAAATTTAAAGTATTTTTCAAATGTATAAAGAGCTCCATAAACACACTTGAAGTATGTCTTTCCGTCCAAATATGTATTCTCCTTTCAAAAACACTTACTGTATTGAATCCCATTATCATAGAAATATATATTTTTTCACCTTTTTAGCTTCAACAGCCATCTTCAACGGTTAAGTACAGGATTTTACCTGCTGGTTGGTGGTGTGAACAGCATGGGTTCTTAAGAAGATTTGAACCTATTTTTCTTTATCTCCCCATCTCTTTCACAAAGCTGCATTTGAATGTTTTGAAAGAAAAAAGACATACAAAATTCGTGACATCTGTTTTTTATGTTCTTATATAAGTAAAAGGTTTTTTGTATTTTGTTTAATATCCCTTGTTGCTTTTTCTTTCAATTGTTTAATTGTTTAACTACACAGAGGCTCTCTTTCTTGGTGTAGTCTTCCATGGAGATGTAAACACAAACTGGCTTCCTGTATACTCTAAGACAAAGTTACATGTACATGATTATGCACACATATACACACACACACACACACATGGAAGCTCTGTTTCAAAACTCTTTGGTAGATAAATCTCTTGTTTAGACACGTGCCAACGCTCTGTAGATTTGTATAAATGCAACACAAGAAATTCCACAAATAAAGGATTGTGACCATAACCAGGAACTTTCTAAATGAGCTGACCCTGGACTCTTGGAATATTAACCCTTTAATAGCCCCTCCTTAAAATTCTATGTAACTGCCCATAATATATACACAAAAGACTCTGATGCCGGTCTTCACGGAAAACTTGATTTGTCATTGTTTAAAGATAAACTTAATTGAGACACGTGTACATAACAGGCATATTTACAATAATATATTGGTGGCAAAAGAACCAAATGGGAGTCTTTTATATAAATTTGCAGTCAAGTCATTGCAAAAATGCATTCCCATTTTGAATTATTTTGTGTACTGACACGTACATAGGCAGCATGTGCAATCTACATGCATGTACAATCATATCCATTGAATACATGCATTAAGGGAGTGGGGACATTTAAGAAAAGTACTGAGTTTCTTTTACATTTTTGTTTTGCCTCCATGGGAAAATGTTTTCTCATAAGTTTGCTATTTGATAAGGCTGCCATTGTTTTACATACTTTTTTCCAGACTGATGACTACTAGTTATTATAATGTGAAATTAAGTGCAAAGTGTTTGATGCTGTGTTTCTCATTTTAATAACTTTCACATGAAGGACAAATAATTCATAGATGTACCGATACAACCTCCATGAATACAAATGCCCCATATTATAGCAATATGAATGAGTGACAGGGTGTTGCAAGGTAAAAATGTAATTACCTAGTGATAACAGTCATTATGATAATTCATGGTTCATGCAGACAAATGCTCTTTTTGTACAGAAGTGCCATTTTGAAGCAATAGCACTTTGCTTTCTATAAGATTCCGTAATATAATTTAATAAAACTGGCAATCCCTGGAAACAAGCAAGGCATGAAGCATAAACGTGTAAATCAACTTGTCTTACTGCTCAACATTTTAAAATTGCCTTAGTTATGAACAATTTACTACACTTAATATAAAGTATTATCATGCAAAAGTTTAGTTTGTCCCTAAAAGTTTTTAAGGAAACAACCTGAAGGAAGCTTCATTGTGTCGCAATGGTATTTTGTAGGACATTCTAAAAAGGTATATAAAGTCTCATGGTTAGGAGGGCAAGACTACCTTTACCTCTTTCCTCTACTCTTTCTCCTCCATTGTTTCAAGAAGGAGAACCTGCAGGACCCATGTTCCATCGTCCTGTTACTATCATCTGTCATCAATTGGTGCTGTATGTATATTATTTTGGTCCAACAAATAACATTATTTAAGAAGACATAGAAGCTATGATTTCATCCGAACTTTGGCCACGTAGACATTAAGATATTTAGTCAAAACAAATATTTAACACCACCTATAATAACAGGCTAAAATTATTATCTTATATCTGTAAATGGTTAAAATATTTTAAAACCAGCAACTGGAAAGGCAATATAGGGACTCTTGTTTGCGCATTTTTTGGTGTCTTAATATGCTTTTTTCCTCGGTGCCCCTTCCATTGGATCTATGTGTTAAGCCCCACCCAATGTGGCTGCCAGTTGTTGAGGTGATCTATTTTTCAGATGGTTATGGAATAGGAAAATTGGTGGTCATTTATATTTTTAAAGGCTCTTCCACGATCCCCAAAGTCCACAATCCCCGCAGAAAGAGGGCCACACAAAAAAAGCTAGTTAAAAAAAATAAAAAATCCATCTTCACCATAGGACTCTATGTTCCAAAATGGCCGCACTAGTGCCATTCAGTATATGAAACCTTTATTGCATCTCCATTGACTTCAATGGTCTCCATAGACTTGAAGGGTTTGAAAATAGTTAGAAGAAGCACAATTAGACGAAGATGGATTACTTTTGTTTTGCAGCTTCAGTCCTCTGGCATCACTGGAGGTACCCTTGAAATTGAAAGTGACACTTTTGTTTATTTAAAGGTGGCATCCATATGGTACCTGGTTGTACCTTATCCTCCTACCAAGGGGACTTAGTGATGGGTTTGCTTAAATTTTAGTTTTATTTTTCATTTTATTTTATTTAACCTTCTCCATCACACACGACAGCGATGGACAGAGAGGCAAGGACAGGGGCGGGCTGGGCCGGGGGGCAGGGGGGCAATTGCCCCCCAGGCCGCCCTAAATCCGGGCCGGTGGGCCGGACGGACGGACGACTAGCATTCAATGCGGCCACAAAGTTAAAAACTAAGCGGCCGCGAGCAGGATTGAATGCGGCCGTCATGCGTACCTGGTGGGGGGAGGGGGCGGCCCGCCCCGGCTGCCGCTCATCTGAGGGGTGCCACCATGCCGGCACGCCTTCAAAAACGATGTGCGCGGCAACTGTGGCTGTGCGCCGGGACTTGATGTCAAATCCCGGCGCACAACACTGAAGCCACGCCCACCGTCTTCCGCCCTCAGTGCACCGGAAGGACAGGAAGAAGAAGAAGAAGAAGAAGAAGAAGAAGAAGAGGAGGAGGAGGAGGAGGAAAAGTGAGAGTGAAAGAAGAAAAGGTAGGACAAGATTCAGGGCGAGTGGATTAGTAAGTGTGTGAGAGTGATGGGTGTTATGCTGAATGTAAGTGTGTGAGAGTGATGGGTGTTATGCTGAATGTAAGTGTGTGAGAGTGATGGGTGTTATGCTGAATGTAAGTGTGTGAGAGTGATGGGTGTTATGCTGAATGTAAGTGTGTGAGAGTGATGGGTGTTATGCTGAATGTTTGTGAATGAGGGTTTCAGATAGCATGGATGTGTAAGTGTTGGGGGATAGCTTGGCATAGGGAGTCCGTAATCACATTCCTTTCATGCCTAGATTCCAGCATGTAGTGGCTGGCTAGGCATGATAGGAGTGTGATTGCTGTTATAAATTATTTTTTGGTCCAACTTCGGACAGAATAATTCAATGACAGTATTAATATATATATATATATATATATATATATATATATATATATATATATATATATATATAATTGCAAACAGCAATCACACTCCTATCATGCTAAGTCAGCCAGCACATGCTAGAACCTGGGCATGATAGGATCGTGATTGTTGTTATATATATGTGTGTATATATATATATATATATATATATATATATATATATATGTGTGTTAATATTGTTATTAATGTTTTTGTCTAATTTTGGTATTACTTTTAATAAAGTATTTTTAAATTTTTTTTTTTTTTTTCAGTTTTGGCCAAGTGAATGCTGAATTTTCAGTTTCAGTCCAGAATTTTCATTTCGGTGCATCCCTACTATATACTATGCCAGTCACTAAAGTGGTAAGCCTACACCACATCAATGTTTGGCTTAGTATATAGTGATAGGGGTTGTCAGTGTCTGGCTCAATGTATAGGCACACATTGACGGTGGTACCGCATAATCCCTAAGTATATAATGATAACAATTTTGCTGTACCCCTGTCAATGTTTGCCTAACCATAGAAACTATGCAGTTTTAAAGTGTGTGTGTGTGGGGGGGGTGCCACATACAGGATCTGCCACAGGTGCCAAATACTGTAGGTACGCCCCTGCATCGTGCGGCAGTCAGACCCAACGGCCATGTCTCAGCTCCTCTTCGTCTTAAAAGGGGTGTGATGAAGAGCTGAGGCATGCGGTGTGTGCACACCGGCCACTTTAATTTCATTAGTCGCTGGTGGAGTGACTGTCGCACGACGGCCGCTTTCAATGTCGCTCGCAGCGGCTTTGATGGTGCAATGGGCCAGTTGACTAGACTTGCCCCCCAGGCCTTATGCTGCCAGCCCTCCCCTGGGCAAGGACATGGTCCCCTGTCCCCCTCCAAAGGAAATTTGTATTTATTTAAACCCCCTCACCCTAATGAGCAGAAAATGATGGGTGAATGGACAAAGGTGCCCCCACGATGGAGATTAGGGTAAGGCAAGGCTTGGGGTTTGTGCTTCCCATAGGGATTTTAGATAATTTACCTATCATCACTGTATAGGGAAAATGAGGATATAGAATGCCATATACTCCAAAGGGTTTTTTTTAAAACCCACATGGTTGGGGAAGAAGGAGGGTAATCATCACCTCCGCCTGGTTATTAGATTGCCCTGGAGTGGGGCGACTGGAGTCTGGTCAGTCGAGTTTACCCTTAACTTGGTAGACTACTTGATTTCTTAGTGAGTGAGAGTGTGAAAAAGCTAAGTATGATTTAGAAATTGATAAAGCCTGACATGTAAATGTGTCCAGAATTAGATTCAGATTATATTTTAAAATATAAACTCTGATGTCCGACCTCCATTCCTGTTAAAATCAGGTGTAAAAACCAAACGTCAGTTGCTAGACACTGTGACGCTTGATTGTGTAAGTGTACTTTAGAACAATGTTAAAACAATCAAGGTGGCAAACATTTGACAAACTAAAATTGTAACCATCCTAAAGCATTTTTATAAAAACTATTTTTTATAACTCACCTTTCAAATAATTGCTGCAACTTTAGTTGCTACAAGATTTCCATGAGAGTTTTGTTATTATTTTTATTCCCTTCTACTTCTATGCTTCTTGAAATAGTTTCTTCAATGAACCAGTTGCTATGGCAACATTCATTTTAGCGGGGGCAATTCAGCACTGAAATATAGTAATCTGTGTTGCAATTTTTATAACTATGAATTTAATACAATTTTCCCTTCCTGTATGGCCACAATGTATGATCCTCAAAGAATGAAAATACCAACATTGGAATGATAACATAAAAGGAGAAAGCTTTATTGCCATTTTTGTTTCTTGTATCACCAAATCAGCTCTAAACAAATGACCTACCATTGTTTATCATTCAGTATAAGGTTTTCACCAAACCTGTTACCCATGGTATAAAGCATACTATAGATACGTAACGTATAGCATACCAGTGTATTAGTCAAGATACCTTAATAATTTTTAATGTCTTCTCCCGCCATTTTGCTGTTCATTTTATTGATCCGATTTTCTTTTCTTTTTGCTCTACACCCTCAGAAAATTGGGAGTATGGTTGACTTTCCTCAATCTATGCGTGATGCTTCTCAAGATCTATGTTTGATTTGGCTACATTATAATCAAAGCTATTACCCATAAAGCTTCCATAGCAACACGGCAGAATTTATTTATTTAATCGTAATCCTTTCTTAATCAAAACCATTTTCTAAAAGTCAGTTCTGTGGCACATTTCTACATTTGAAGATATCTACTGGTGACTCTTTGGCTATCTTTATGAACCAAATAAAAGCTTGTTTTAGGTAACTCCCACAAATTAATTATATTTATTGATATATGGCTATAACTTGTACTACAGAATGTAGCTTTCATCTGAACTCCAAGATATGTTCCATACAGCCAGTTGCTCAGCATTAACCCTAAAATCTCAAATCATTATCTCAAATCTGCCCTGGGCTCCCAAATACATTATCACCCAATGCCTACTTTGGGGCACTTACCCTCCCAGGACTCAGGACTCAGGGTTACATTGTCAACTTTTGGTTTGATACCCAAAATCACCTTTAGAAATAAAAGAAATGTATATTCACAGGTACCCCGAGGGAATAATACACAATAATGATAAAAATAGTCTTTACTATACAAACAATTTAATATACACAACATGTAATGTATTTTGTACATTATTTGCATCACTGATTTCTCCTGGAGGTACAGGTCTCAATTTTCATTTTATTTATTCATGTAGTTACAGGCTTTAAATGCTGTATACAGTTCCTTTGTGTACAACAGTCGCTTTGATCATCTACAGGTTCTTTTAGGAACAATTTATTTAAACCATCAGTTGAGCTAAACAGATACAGGGACAGAAAACGTTTAATGTACTTTGGCAATTTTTGTAGCTTTGCTGAAAGACCAATCACAGTTGGATATTTCATGTATGAAAGACATAGCACAACACTGGTGACGTTGGATTTTAGTTACCTCACAGTGAGTATCTGGAATCTGAAACTTGACTTTTATCCAATTTTAGTATCAACATCTTTAAACTCATGTAATATACTAAAGAATGAAGTATGTATCCCAGTGTCTAATAAAATATCATCACATAAGGAAGGACTAGAGATATAATTGACATTTGTCTCCAACACCCCAGGTATTTTTTTAAAACTTTAAGTATCTAGTACTAGATGGGGCATGCATGTCAGCCATCATCTTGCTTCACCCTGTAATAATCACAAATATGCTTCCTCTATTATAATAGAACAGATGGCTGATGGAGTGTTTTCTACCAATATCATGGATCAGGGTTTCCAGTGGGGTTTCCCAGTCCTGAGCTTATACAAGAAGCTACATAGCTGTGTGTTTAAATGTACACAAATTGTTTTGGCCTATGAGCCATATAATGCCTAGTTTTCCTCCAGTGGCACAGCCATTTTGCCCTAAGATGAACATCTGGCAAAATGGCAGCGCTTTCGGTGACAACCCCCGTCCCCTGAAATGGAAGAATTTAGCCAATTTACATTCCATGCGACCACCTTCATGCGGACCTGGATTAGAGCATTAGGGAAGGGTTAATTTTTATTGCCCATGCCTATCTGATACCTCTAGGGTACCTCAAGAGTACCTTGTGTGGTCAAACTCTTTACTTGCATAAGACAAACATATTTGTCTTTGGTCACTCTGTGTCTATTAGTGTACTGATTGGATCACAACCAGCATACCAAGGACAGAAAAAACGGTTAATAAATTGACTGTAGAAGTACATCCTGTTGTCTGGTTGTTTCAAATGACTGTACAGTATATAAATAAATGTATGTCTCTTCACATTTCATGATTATGACAAGTAAGAAAATGAGCCAGGTCTAAGGACGCTCTTTTACATAATACATTTAAGTGCACCGCTCTTTTCCTGGGGAATCTGGGACTGTGTTTCTGCAGATAGAAACAGGCTACATTTTTGGGAGGATGTATTGTGTGGCATTATTGTGTAAACTGTGCTATTACAGTTTGTGTGCAATCTTAGATTCCCATTTAAAGGTTCTACTGTGTCTGGCTTATTGTTTGTAAAGTTATTTTCTTAGTGGATAATATCTCAGAAAGCCTTCGATATCCCAGCTAGATGGAGGAACAGTGCCATTAGATCTCAGATATCTCAACAATCTGCAGAGGCTCTGGACTACCTGCTAGCACTAATATGTATTTAACCAAGCTGAAGACTAACTCTGGATCCGGGTTAGTTAAAAGAAGTGGGTTGCATAGGTGATTACTTGGCTAATGGAAGCCACATTGACAATGCCCTACAAACATGTCAATTGCTAATATTTGTAAAGGAAAAGGATTTATTTTCTGGGTTTATTTTCTCATTTTCCACATACTTTGTTATCTTAAATGATGCAATGGGTCTGATATGATTTTTAAAAAAATCTAAAATCATATAATTTGCAGGATACATTAAAGACATTTTATCATCTGAAACAATATTTTGCATACCTTCATGTACAAGACTACAAATGAACCTATTTCTGATAAATATCAAAAGACAAGACTACAAATAACCTTAAAATGTTCACTTATATACTCATACCTAGATGTTGTCCGTTTTAAACAGGGGACATGAGCTAAACTGTTATCCAAATTGAATCTTCATAGAATCGTTTTCTTTTAGATCAGTGGTTGTCCCAGATGACCCCTACCCTTATGCAATGGAGAAACAAAGTAACCCATGTTATGTTCCATGAGTGGGCTCTAGTCCTCCAAGACAGGGAACAAGGAGCTCTATATCTCATCGCTACCACACAGACAACAACAGCAGAATACCCTGGCTTTTAAGAGCGGAGAATGGTTTTGCTCTCGCTCCATAGTGGGGGGGTGTATGACTCTGGCCCACAACCTTGTTAACTTTGACATGACGTGATTGAAGTATCGGGTAGAGGATGTGCCGAGAGGATGTCACCTGGAGCTTAAGTCAGGCAGAAGGGCAGAGCTTTCAGTCAAACCTTCGTTCCTTCAGAGAGAGAGGGAATTAGAGTGTGTAAAAGCATGAATGAGAGTGTGGGAGAGCATGAAGAGAGTGAATAAGGTAGACTTAAAACAAATTTTGTCTCTGAATGTAAAAAGGCCCCTGATTTTCCTTCAAACCAACTGGGCAGGAAACAGAAACTAATCAGGTAAGTAAGTGCTTGTTTGTCTTTGAGGAAACCAGCATCATAAGCAATTGGATGAGTGGCTACAAGCAACACAAACAAAAGACTACAGAAGATAATACATGCTTAAATTGTTTCTTTGGATGTTGGAAAACAGGCTGGCTGTCCAACACAACAGATAGAACACTCCTGTGTTTAGTTAGTGGCAATTTTATGATCTGGAACTGAATGATGCTAAAGACTATGTTAATCACCTTTTAATTAATGAGCTGTTTAAATGGATTGCCGTAGACCTGGTTGTAACATTAATAAAATGTGTTACCCCCACAGGTATAGTCATAGATTTTCAGTGTGACACTTGTTTTATTGGAGTTATACTCACTGCCAGATGCCTTCACTCTACAATTCAGAGGCAGACACACAGCTGCCTCAGAGCATCTTCAACAACAGATGCAGATAATTGAAATGTCCTTTTTTTCTTTCTCTTTCTTTCTTTCTCTTTCTTTCTTTCTTTCTTTCTTTCTTTCTTCTGCTGTAAAGTCGCCATTGGGATCCCGAACTGTGTGCCAGACCTCTGTCTTCCTCGACCTTCATTCCTCCCTTATCCCTTCCTACTGACGTCTCAAGTCCTGCTCTTGTATATCTGACCTTGTCATACTTGCCTGCCTTCTTTAAAAAAAATATAACAATCCCTGAAATGATCACTTTAGCTTAATTACTTCCTACTTCTTTGAATATACCTGGACCCTTGTTTTCTAATCAAGGCACCTTCTAGAATGTTGTCATGATTCATTCAAACTATAATTGTGTACATTTTCATAATATTCAAAAACAAGGTTGATCAGCAGTAATTTAGTTTTCTTGCTTTATGTTTATTGCATGTTAAACACCCCCAGGTAAAATAAATTATCTTCAAATAAACATTTATTTAGACTTGCAAACTGTTCATATTTTTCTTCTTTCATGCTTAGATGCGATATTATTTAACGAACATAACCCACTTACATAAATTCATGTAATAAAATGGATCTTTTCAATCTACCATTTATGGGATTTCTTTTATGCCAGGACTGGAAAAAAAAAAAGATGTATTTTATGATAAAATAAGACAATTTCCACCAAGTGAAAATTAAATTTTAATTATGTGCATTTTGGTTAGTCAGCAGAATCAGATGTTGAAATGCAGCTGCACTTCCAAAGCATCCTCATTATATACACCATAGACTTAAAAAAATAGAGATTTTCGAAATGCATCCATTTGAATGCTCATGTGGTACATTTTATGCACACAGAGGTTTTATAACGTGTTGGCTCAACAATATCTGTTTCGATTGCACCAGATTTTCCCTAAACCAAGACAGGAATACTTTTAGGGAAAGTCCTTATGAAGTACTAGTACACATTGTAGCACCGGGTGACTAAAGGTCTGATAAAGTCAATGCTGTTTAGGAAATAAGGCTTCACCAATCTCATTAGCATAATTCCCCACTGGGCTTTAAATTCTTTGGGGTATCTTTCTCGCGTAATGAATAAACGCCTTTCCTTTCTGAGCTGTAATTTTCACAGTTAAGGAATCATGCTAATGAATCCATGAGCAGTCAGCATAACAACTTTTTAATTCCATTGAATCCTTTTTTTTCTTTTCAAAAAGGTAATTCAGTTTATTCTTTAAAAACTCCATAAGTTGTACTTCAAGAACTTTACGACTCTTATTGTGAACCATGTCCTTCTCTGGTTAAGATGAAACAGTGTCTCCTCTAATCATAGCACACTGATGCTTTGTGTAGAGGCATAATCACATGTTCCAATCCTGCATTATGTGCAATTTCTCAACTTGATATCTATAGCATCTGCTACTTGTGATTACATATGGTTTTAAGTGATGATTGTCTTATTCCGATCACATTTAGCTAATAATTAGCATGTGTACCTACCTTAATAGGGACACTCCAGCCATCATATGCTCTCCAATGCATATGATAGGTGCGTGTGATCCCCTTAAATGTTCATATGGTCCATTTTGCAAATGTATGGGGGATTCTGGAGCAGATGCATTCATCTGAATATACTGTAGAGTGGCATGGTACATTTAAATAGATGCGGTTATTAATTATAGCTAAATCCTTATTCTAGTATCTCAGGATCTCAGGAAGACATTAACCCCAGTTAAATGTACTCTACATACATTCATAAAGTTAGGGGTACAAATTTAACATTTAACATTATGTAGGGTTTTACAATTTAACAAATAGCTCATCTGCTATTTAGGCAAAATACACTACATGCATCACCTTGTCCCCTCTGATTTCCTCTCAACAACAGATCAAAGGAAAGCAAATTAACACATCATGTTTACTGCAATAGTTATACTGGAAGGCACAGGATGATGTAATAAGATGGCGTCATTAGGAAGAAAAACATGATGTAAAATGGATCATTCGTGATTTGAATGATCTGATATACCATACTGCTAACCAGGAGTCCACAGCTCTTGGCATTAGAGCCCAGGGTAGCATTGACCTGTGTGTGAGATCTGGGAAGTTAAATTGGTGAGATAAATGATACAGATGCATTGATTCTTTGTAGATATGGACTGTGTGCTATAGTTTGCTACTTGCAAATAAATACTCTTAAAGTAGACAAAGCTTATGAGCTATTTCTTAAATGTTATAGTTAGTAGAAGTATCACAATGACAAAGTACAAACGGAGATACTTAAAGGGAGAGTTTAAAGTACTTTATGAACACCTTGAAATGCATTATGTAAAACAAAAAAAATTACCTACCTAAAGTGGAAGCTGCAGCTCCTCTCCTCCTCCTTGACCCAACAATACTCGCCACTGATTTGCAGCTTTAAGCAGCCAATTGAACTCAATGGGAGCACTTTCCGCATATGCACATGGGGGGGATCTTACAAGACAGTGGTTCACTAAGCATTTCGTTTTTTTAAGTAGGCACTATTTGTCTAACAGTGAAAAGAAAAATAAAAGCAAAAAACAAATGTTACTTTAATAACAAGAAAAATATAAACCAGAGAGTGATAATCTTTCCCGTGTGTTCTGATACTGTAAATTCAGTATTGAAAGTTGATTAAAGGTAGACCTCGTTTAATGATTTTTAAGTCATAAAGTTGTCTGGTGTGACACAAATACTACAGTGTTTGTCAGGTGAATTTTCACTAAAGGTGGAGACATAATATTTTTAGAAATATTTAGGGCATTTTATTTTACCGTTCTATCTTTCGATTGACAAAATAATTGTAATCTATTTAACGCTTATTATATGTTTTGTGTATCTTAATAAAAAGCTAAAAAAAAAGTACAAATAAAAAAAGTATTCCTTAAACAAACAGATGTTGTTATCTATTTTTTAATTAAGGATGAGATATTATGCCACTAGGATTTCATAAGTTAGACGGTTTGGATAGGGCAGCTTTTAGATTTTGCTTGATACTGGGTAATGTTTAGATAGAGCTGCTAGGTAGATCATTTGATGGTTAGCCTCCCTGTTCTCTAACCCCAACTATATTTCGTGCAACATATATTGGAGTGCCTTCCTCTGTCGCTGGTGCCACTTATACCACAACACCAGCATTCTGTTGTTTAAATTATTATATTGCATATATAATGCTTTTGCTTGCAGAACTATATGTCAGAAGAGGAGAAGGTCCCAAAAGAGCTTGCAGAGACCAAGCTTAAAATGAGTGAATGCAGAACAGAAGCAGTTGCCAATAAAATTCCAAAATAAAAAAAAGTCTGTCTCGTGAGTATTATATATGAAGGGACAACACTGTTTGTAACAACTACGTAAAGCTCTACAGAAGCCGGCATTCATAGAAGCTTATAATAAGCAAAAGCTCTTACAAACGTATCTCGTCGTGGGGAAATGCGGAGCCTGGCACAAAAAAAGTGTACCGAATGCAAATTGCTGTGCATAATTCTCTTTTTTTAATTGCCCAATATTATAGCAAAATGATCTCTTTTGAAATCTGAGCTGGATGTGGTTTCCAAATTCTTATTCGTAGATGGCCCAATGAAAGCCATACACGAGGGCTTAAGAACAAATTGTAGTGAAACCATTGTGCTGTCTCAAAATTATATATATATATACATATATATATATATATATATATATATATACACATATATATGTATATATATATATATATAAATTATATATTATATAATTTATATATATATATATATTATATATATAAAGATATATAGTATGTTATGAGTTAATTAAGAACTATTTTGCAACATACAAATGTCTACTATTTTTTAAAGCTACACAACAGAAAATAAATAACAGTATAAACCAAATTTATTTGTCCTAATTTAAAGTTTGAAAAAGAAATGCAGTGGAGCTATAACATGGTTTCACACTTCAGTGCAAGCGATCATGTCTTTGTCTTCTGGTAGCATCAGAAACTAAAGCCTTATAATCCATCTCTCCCTGGATTCACCAACCATAGCTAATAGCTTTTCATGAACCATGACAAAAAAGAGAGGCCTTTTAAATTCACACTAGCAAATTTCAAGAATTGTGTCCAGGCAAATAAACAAAACATACATATTATAAATTAGTACATGGAAAGAAACTCTGAATCATAATTGTTTTTCTAAAAAAAAGTTGCCGGAGATTTGTACAGTTTCTAGCTAGTCGGATTTGTGTTATTGCATATCTTAGAATTTTGTAAATAAGAATACAGTGTCTAATAAAATAATGATAACATTACAAATATTTTTAATACAGTATTGAAAAGAAGCCTAAACAAAAACCGTCCCTTAAAGGCCAACTCCTACAACCCTGCCCAACATTTGTAATAAAACATTAATTATGTCACTAGTACAGCTTAACACTCTACAATTATTTTACTTATCCTTATGTTTCACATGAGTTCTCACTTACTTATGATCATATGAAACTTTTCAATGTTCTTCTCACAGTATGGAAGAATCCCGGAACTCGGAACATTGCAGCGATTACTTCACACACAAAGTAGCATCTCATTTAATTGCGTGAATATGGATGCTGCAAATGGAGTCTGGTAACCCATATGGAAGCCACATATTGTCAAAAAGGCCACAAAAATGCCAGAATGGGGATAATGTTTCTGGTTTAAGAATTTACATTTTAGGTTTTTTCATTGATTGCTAGAATATATATCACACTGTTTTTTTTTTATTTCCAGCTTGAAGTCCTGTGGACTTTGTTGATTTCGGAGTTCGTCTACTTCTACAGTTGTTTGTTATGTGGAGATTTCAAGTCCACATGTCTACTGGAGATGTCAGTTCTGGATGGAAGTCGTTAGAAGTTCAAATGTCTCTCCTGTTTTTAGAAGATGCTTAATGCGTCAAAGAAACAGGATCTGTTTGTTTGATCATGGGTTTATATATGGTTTGGTAGGGGTGGAGTTAGGACAGTCTATGGCATCCCTGCCATGTTATATTTTTCTTTATGTATTTTTTCTTTGCTGCTGTTTTAAGTAAAGAAAGAGTTAATGCACAATACCTCCGTGCCTTTAATAAAATCATGACTTCCCGTCATGAAATGGCAAAACCATGCAATTATACAAGGGTGTGGGGGCACCACATTAATCAATACTAGAAGGGTGCTGGCTGAGGCATCAATACACAAGGGGCAAAACCACTAAGGGGGTATAAATGACAATGCAGTGTAGAAAATCCATCCTGATGTAGATGTCTGTGTCATAGATCCTGTCCTGCAGTTTGTGTGACTAGGTGTCGGTGTGGCAGAACGTGTCCTGCTGTGTGTCTGGGTGTCATTGTGGCAGAGCCTGTCCTGCTGTGTGTGTTTGGGTGTCGGTGTGGCAGAGCCTGTCCTGGTGTGTGTCGGTGTGCCAGAGCCTGTTCTGGTGTGTGTGTGTTTGGGTGTCGTGGCAGAGCCTGTCCTGGTGTGTGTGTTTGGGTGTCTGTGTGGCAGAGGCTGTCCTGGTGTGTGTCGGTGTGCCAAAGCCTGTTCTGGTGTGTGTGTGTTTGGGTGTCGTGGCAGAGCCTGTCCTGGTGTGTGTGTTTGGGTGTCTGTGTGGCAGAGGCTGTCCTGGTGTGTGTCGGTGTGCCAAAGCCTGTTCTGGTGTGTGTGTGTTTGGGTGTCGTGGCAGAGCCTGTCCTGGTGTGTGTGTTTGGGTGTCTGTGTGGCAGAGTCTGTCCTGGTCATCCGTTTCCTGGCACTTAATTTACAGTAGGAACTCTTTCATTTTTACTTATCCAGTAAAACACCCTCCTGAATTTGTAGTCACCCAGGGGACAAAACTTTCAGGGCCCTGAAATCATTTAGGAGAAATCATGTTGTGTTATTTACTCTATATGTTATTTTTCAGTGGTATGATTTAATGATGGAAACTATGAATGCCCCCCAGTTTTGACTGTGGTATCTTATGTGCCACAAATTGTTCCTAGAGTCGCTACTGATAATGAGAAAGAAGAGATAAGGGGAGAGATAGGGAAAAAGGTTAAACACTTATACATACATATCCATGCTAACACATACTTACACATTCATAATGACACACAAAAAGTTATGCATACACTCTCAAGTTAATATAGAGTTATACATATATACATACTCCCTCCCTTACCTTCTCACTCACTTGCTCGCACCATCCCTCACCTGTAGTTATCTCTCTCGCTGCTCGCATATGTGAAAGCAGCCTCCCTTTAATCACAGGGTCAACATTGCATTATGTGACCCCGCTGTATTCCAGCCTGCCCCTGAAGATACCGATTGTCAGACACTGCATGGGATTTAAGCATAATGTTGTATCCTTGAATGTAATAGGTATAGAATATGTCCTAATAGGTAATTCAAGGCTGAGCAGAGAGACTGTGTAGAATGGATGTTTTGGTTGAACACACTTGTTCTTAATAAATTAAATGATGACAATAATTTATATTGTTTTTGGTAATGTGTTTCTCCTTCCATTGTTGCCAGGTAAATACATATTTTTCCTCTACCTTCTAATATATAAATAGATTCTGATTATATCTAACTACTTCATTTATATTTTCAGTTTTTACTTGTACTCCGGAAACCAAATTAACAAATACATTTCAATATACAGTACATTTATTAAAATATATTTATGAATTGATTAATATAATTGATTTATGTGAATTATTTATATAATTTAATTGATAAAATACAATTTGTATTTAATTTTTCTAACAAAAGGTTACCATGGTCACCTAATTATGTATGTCATAATTCTTGTGATTTCATTATGTTTGTGTTAACTTCATGTGTATTTATAATTATTGTATATGTCAAATATATATTGACTATTTTGTAATAATAATAAAAGTTGGTGACTTTTTTCACCCCATTGACACACAGTGGGAGGGACTTCAGGACTGCTTTATCGTTCAGGAGAGCATATGACCTGCCCACAAACACCTTCACTTTAATCTTTTTACTTATATGTTTACAATTACAGTTGCCACCCAGCCAGTATTTTACCAGCGCAACAGTAATCAATGATTTGAAGCTGGTGCCAGGATCAGTAAAATATGGCAATGCAAAAGCTGATATTTCTTTGTGCAGTGGGAACCAGTTACCAAGATGGGTCTAGCTAGAATTTTTGGCAGCATTCCCAGAAAATCTGGTTAAGGTTCAAAGGGCTCCAACAAATATAACAGGTGCTGGTTTTTACGTTTTACCAAATACAGCAAAGACTTTTTTACATTAAATAAAAGTATAAATGCAGGGGTTCTGTTGACCTCAGGCTTCTTCTGCTGGAAGGTTGTTTCACATATCCACCACCCCCTTCAGTAAAGTACGTCTTCTTCACATTAAGTAGAATGTAAAACTCTCAGGGGATAATGAATCTGCAAATCACAATTTGCAATTTCACCTGTAAGAATCTATCTCTACAGACATGTGTCATATTATAAATTAGGGCAGCTAAGTACACGACACCCCTTGCGATTTCAACTGTCCTTTTTTCTCCTCCTCTCCCCTTAATCCCTTCTCCCACCTCCCCTGTCAGCATGGTCTCTGCTCCTGCAAAGAGAGATCAGAGGAGACTAGAAAACAGCTGGAAAAGGTAGGTGTAGATACAAGGCAGGGAAAGAGTGCAGGGGTCACAGACAGGACTGAGGGACAGAGAGAGGAATTGTTGGGCACTAATTTTGTTTCTGAATAAAAAAGCCCCCAGTTTCCCAAAGTTCAGGAAATGCAATTTGTTGTCCGAAAACAAATGACCCAAAAACAAACAACAAATTAGTCCGAAATGATATTGGGCATGGAGTCTAATATTATATACTAGGTGTGTAATCTCATCAGTTACTGTGTCTCTAAATGGCAAATAAAATACGGTAAAAAGTGGTCACCCTAGCCCTCACCAGTAGAGGCGTTGTGGGAGAATATGATGTCTGTGCCCCCCAAAAAGCTTGTCTGCTCTACAAAAAAAATGATTTTGATTTGCACAGTTAGCAGTTATCTTATCACCATGGTAACCAATAGGATGATTCAAGTTCACTAAAATATTTTCTTATATATTAACCCCCTACTCTGTGTAGTTTGGAAGTACATTTTTTTAAACAGATTTAATGTTTTACACTTGGAATTTTAGAAAAACATTAGCAAATAAACCATGATCATTTTGTGAATGCTTATTGTTTAGTGATTAAAATGAAAGACACATTTTCTTTTTGACCAGTATCTCCACTCAAAAAGAAAGGCATCAATAATTGTATGTGATTGCAGTCTAATTTTTCAAATGGCTTTAATTGTATGTTCTGAACTCATTTCCATATTTGTTGTTATCATTAAAATAGATTGTTATAGATAATGCACAATGTTCTTCTTAATTGAAAAATACAGGTCTCAAACAATAACAGATACAAAATAACAGAAAATCAACAGAAATGATATGTTGGTGACACCATGGTAATTATTTTGCATTTCCAACAGAGTCATGATTGCTAGCAAACGTTTAAAACAAAGGCACAACATGTGCATGGTTTATACTTCCATTTGGGTTTTTTGGAGAAAGAAAATCTCCTTTTACATTTTTCTTATTTGTACTTATACCAGATATGCATACAGCATTATTTAGTAATATTTATTTGTGAACCACTAACTAGATTAAATTAATGGTACGTATGATGGGTAATCACATAGTTTTAGCTAATTTCTGAGGATGAATATTCTAATAGCCATAAAACAACATTTATAGATCTGTTTATGGATCCTTATCTATCAACATGATATGATCACATATGGTAAAGTCAATGTATACAGGTTGGTAAAAATATAAATACATGTGTACTACATGCTATAATAGTCAATGTTTGTCTCTGGTGCTTTCTTAATTAATGTAAATCCAGTACTAGACCCTAGAGAAGCAATCTATAGTTTAATATAAACAATGGTGAATATTTGGATGGATATATATATATATATATATATATATATATATATATATAGAGAGAGAGAGAGAGAGAGAGCTTGTTGAAAATCTATGTGGTTAATATAATGTATTATGCAGGTTAATACTAGCAAGTTTTTTTTTACTAAATGATGCAAATGAAATGCAACATACATAGTATGTCTCTTTAACGCCAGTCTAAATAAAATAGATATGCTCCACATAATTGTAGCTTTGCTTTTTCTTAAGGATTCATGGTGGCTTAAAACATTTTCCCAGCCGGCTGGTATAATTGCTTGCTGTACAGAGTTAGGACCAAGTAAAGTTTTGCTTAATCCCCCTACCTTTGATTTTAGGCTGTGAGGGATTCCACAGCCCTGATTTGTACCTCATTACTATGCAAACACGTCTTCTGAAATATTTTACAAAAAAAAGTATTGGGAGATGTCATGAAATGTTTAACTCTCCTGGCATAGTACAAACTAACTTTGTATTTCTACAAAACCGTCACCTTGGCAATGTCTCAAGTTCCTGCCATTAAAATATTATATTCAGTTTTTTGCATTGCGCATCTTACTTTACAATGATGCTACAGGAATTAAATTATTACATCTGTCATTTGGATGAATTATGACCTATAAAGCTTTTACTATCATTATTTAAGATACCTAAAAATCTGCTTTACATTTGCTTATCAACGTACTTATTTTATAAATAATTTATTGGTGGGGAGGGGAGTTTTTGTCCTCAGTAGAATGTGGTATAGTTGTAATGTGGGAAACGAGTTACTTTATTGAAGTAAATTTGGATTCCTTTCCCCCTACCCCTTTATAAAGACAGTAAAGCACAGAAAAACACAATGTAAAAAATACCAGTTATGTTTCACTTTTTTCTTTACAAATGTCCATTTATTGTTTTTATAGCCACAACGTAACTGGGAGCTCACTGGGTTTGACCTCATCTCCCTTGCTCTGATTTCTCTTAAGCAGCGTAGGGTTAGGGATGCCCATATGCGTAGCCAGCCCTGCCTCATAAAAAGACAATTGACCCCATTTCACTCCCCAAGCTCCAGGTGGCTCATCCTGGTATCCAGGTATGCACATAAAATTCACTAAAAGGCACCATTGGTATTCTTTAATGATGATTTTTAACCCATAATCCTCTCTGTTGCTGAATGGCACACAGGTCTTTAGGTAGGTGCAAGCGGCTGAATGCAGTATTCAGGAGGCAGCAGGTTTAAACGAATGGAAATCCTTAACTTAGGGGAGCTCTATCTGTTTGTAGACATAGTGTAGATGCTGTTAAGTGTAGCTGCTGGAATGAGTGCAGGAAAAAGTTAGTGGCCTTCAGTTGTAGGTGCAGAGGTAGCCAAGGGTCCCCCACATTAGCCAGAAGGTGCCCTGTCATGCACAAACCAACTAGATAAGAGTCCTTCTTGACCCAAATGTATGTAAACTGATCATAGGGGACATGTGTGGCTCAGTTTGGTGTGTGTGTGTGATTTTACTCAGTCTTTGCCTATACATAACATTTTGGCCTGCAAACCTTTAATTAAAGAATGAAAAAAGCCTTTACATATATGTTACATTTACACTACATATTCTTTTACGTGACAACAATTCGATTTTTAGCTATTGTTTTCTGTTAAAGGTATGGATTTTGGTAAAGTAATTTCTAAGGAAGTGTGGCATTTTTCTGCGACACTGTGTGTACTCTCATGAGTTGTGATGAACATTCATTGTCGTAAGTTATTTAAGTGTAGGATTGCTGTTTCATATAAGAGTCTAATGAAACAAAATAAATGTGAAATTTAGCAGAGCCCAGGAAGAATGGGTTTAATGTACCTGAGCAGATGATCGTTCACAATGACCATTACTTTGATGTTCTTTTGGGTAATATCCAATAATTTAGAAAAACCTACTTTCTTTCGACTTAGCTCAGCAGGCTTTGTATGAGTTGTGTCTCTGTGTATTGTGCCAGAGTGAATGCATCATAATCGGAAACAGTCAACTCAGCAAAACACCCAGATAAATTGCATTGCAGACCGAGTATGCGTTCAATCTAGATGTTATTCATTTTAACTCAAGTATCGTTAGCTGATTAGGTTGAATGATGTGTATCACCAAATATCTAAACATACAGTTTGCATACGTGCTTGCAGAACGGTCAGTTAGCTTGCTCTGTTGTCCTCCTCACAGGGCACAAATTTTCCAAACGCCGTGTAAGCGATCACCAGTTCAATTATTTCATTTTAATGAAGCTCCATAAGTTCATAATGTTTCACTTGATAATAAGACCTGCCAGGTACAATTTTACTATGGTAGAGTTTGGGAGAATTATTATTCATCTACGATAATTACCATGGTGTTAAGGTAGATTCTACATATATTTGTGCATGTTTCCCTGCAAATAAAAGAAAGGTTGACTTAACAACATTTTTTGTTCATACTTGGTAATGGTGGCAAAATATTTTACACCGGATGTGTCAATAAAATAAGCTACATGTATTATTTTTTACATCCTGTAAGCATAATAATGGCGGCAATAATCCATGTGTCAACATATCAGAACTCACCACCTATCTGAAGTGTCCTTTTCACCCTGACTGTATAACCTCTAGCAAAGACAATTAAATCTTTTCCGACAAGGGTTCTCAAATGTTACTTTGGGATAACCCAGGTAGTCTTAATATGACAAAGCATACACTGAGGATATGCTATAGTCATTCGGCTAAGTCGGAAACTGACAGTATTGTTTATTTCAAATGTTGGGCTGGAAATACAATTTGTCAAGAAAATTGTTGGAATAAAATTATACCTTTATTAGTTCTGACATCTTGCCTTTTTAAACACCATATTATCAAGAAATGTATCACCTACACTTTGTCAACTGCAAGCTTATACCCAGTGATATGGAATATTCGAGACACCACTGTTTATTTCATTTATATAACTATATACATAATTTTATCAGTATTAAAACGTATGGAGCTCTCTATATAGGTTATATGTTGTAACATGCTTTAAAATGTACCCATCATCAACAAATAAGTAGATGACAAGATCTACTTGGGTAGGTTAAAAAAATTTGTCTATGTACCAAGCTAGTATAGTCAATAGCAAGCATGCGGGTAAACAGATATACCGTATTGGCTCGGATATAGGCCGCCCCCGTATATAGGCCGCACTCTAAAGGTTTGGTGCTTTTTTAAAAAAAACGTTTTTTTCTTTAAAAAAGCACCAAAAAACATGCTGCCGCTCTGTCCCCCCCCGAGATATGCTGCTACTGTCCCCTCCCCCGAGATATGCTGCCACTGTCCTCCTCCCCCCCGAGATCTGCTGCCACTGTCCCCCCCCGAGATATGCTGCCACTGTCCCCTCCCCCGAGATATGCTGCCACTGTCCTCCTCCCCCCCGAGATATGCTGCCACTGTCCCCCCCCGAGATATGCTGCCACTCTGCCCCCGCTGACTTACCAGAGCAGACTCCCGGGTGTCTTGCGGGGCCGGCGGGGGACATCTACGCAATACGCGTATACAAGTTGTATACGCGTATTGCGTAGATGTCCCCTGCCAGCCCCGCAAGACACCCGGGAGTCTGCTCTGGTAAGTCTTGGGGGCAGAGGTAAAACGCATCGTGCGGACGGTCACCGGCTGCGGCGATGCGGGTATCCGCTGCCGGGACATCTGCACGATGTGCTTTAACAATCTCCCTTGCTGGGACTCCCCCCGTGGGAATTCCCGGCAAGGGAGATTGTTAAAGCACATCGTGCAGACGTGCCGGCAGCGGAGGCTGTTTACCTGCATCGCCGCAGCCGGTGACCGTCCACACGATGCGCTTAGACAACCTCCCGTGCCGGCACCCCCCCCCGTGGGAAGTGCTGGCAGAGGAGGCTGTCAGAGCGTATCAGAGAGTAGGATGCAGGTTCCCTGCACCGCTGCGGGGGATCTGTATCCTAAACCCGCTGCCTGCCCGGCGCACGGGACTGCATGCCCCGGGCGTCAGGCGCTAGACCCCGAATATAGGCCGCCCCCCCACTTTAAAGACTTAAAGTGGGGGGAAAAAGTGCGGCCTATATTCGAGCAAATACGGTACCTAATGTTTTCTTCCTATGCCTACACTACACTGCACAGATGTCTGAATTCAAACACAATACATTTAGATTTGGTACAGAATACATTGGTGCCGGTTCCTGAATTTTGGAAACAGAGGTTTGCCATTATGCTAAATGTAGACTAAGCTGTATAGCATGCCAGACCTTCTACATCTTATAATGTAAAAGTGGTCGTATAACTCAAAAAGGAACATTGCATTTATAAGCAGAGCCTTCTTATTTGATTTTAATTTTTATTTGCTTCCTGGAACATTTATTATTACAATGACTCCTGCCGTCGAACAATAAAGAACCATACACCAAGGGACCAGTGACTCTCGTTGGTGATCTAGCATAAGGCTGGAATGCCCTAACAGGGTGGCGGGCTGACTTGAGTATATATGAGCAAATAATTAAAGCCCTAACCACAAGCATACAGGATACAGGAATTCTAAATTAAGTCACAGTTGTATTAAATAAACATTTATATTTGTTATGTTTTTATTTTCCATTTTGTGTTCAAAAAATATTTTTCTCCCTCTTAGATTTGAATTAAATATTTGGTTGTCTGCTACTAATGAGTAAATCAATATTTATAAATATAAAAAGATGACTTGGACTCATGGACTCATTTTCCATTTCAGAGGTTGGATTTTATCACTTGAGATATATCTTAGGAATTTAAATACAATTTTAGAGGCTGCAATTAAATGGATAGCCTAAGATAGATAAGGTTAAACACAACCAAATTAATTTTACAATGAGTGACCAATGCCATTGAAGAATTTTGCCACAGTATACTTGCCTGAAAAAAATACCCATCATAACCTCCTGTTAAAGCCACTTACACTAATGGCTTGAATCTACTCAGGAGCGTAACTAGAATCCACAGGGCCCTGGTGCCAAAATTGCCCCGGGCCCCCCCAACTTCACAACTTTTCTTTGCCTTCTTTGGCCCTTGCCTCCCCTTCCAGCATACTCATATGCAAACACGCTTACACAAATTACACAGACTTACACATACCGTATTGGCTCGGATATAGGCCGCCCCCGTATATAGGCCGCACCCTAAAAGTTTGGTGCTTTTTTAAAGAAAAAGTTTTTTTCTTTAAAAAAGTACCAAAAAAACATGCTGCCACTCTGCTCTCCCGAGATATGCTACCACTGTCCTCCCTCCCCGAGATATGCTACCACTGTCCTCCTCTGTCCCCCCCCGACTTACCGGAGCAGACTCCCGGGTGTCTTGCGGGGCCGGCGGGGGACATCTACGCAATACAACTTCCGGTGCCGGCACTGGATGTGCCGGCACCGGAAGTTGTATTGCGTAGATGTTCCCCGCCGGCCCCGCTAGACACCCGGGAGTCTGCTCCGGTAAGTCCGGGGGGGGGGCAGAGGTAAAACGCATCGTGCGGACGGTCCGCACGATGCGCTTAGACAACCTCGAGCCAATACGGTAGTTGCTAACACTAACACACCTACACATTTATTCTAACATACACTCCATTTCATCCACTTACACATAGATGCTCACACACAAACACGTACACATATGTGCTCACACACAAACACCTACATATCCATGCTCACACACACCTACACATCCATGCTCACATACACCTACACATCCATGCTTACACACACAATTGCACATACATGATCACACACACACAATTTCACATCCATGCTTCCACACACACAATTACAAATCCATGTTGACACACACACAATTACACATCCATGCTCACACACACACAATTACACATCCATGCTCACACACACACAATTACACATCCATCCTCACACACACACACAATTACACATCCATGCTCACACACACAATTACACATCATGCTCACACACAATTACACATCCATGCTCACATATATATATATATATATACACACATTTACACATATACATACATCCCACTCACCCCCGTTTACCTCTCACCCCTCCTGCCGCTTTCTCTCCGGCTGCTTGCGCATACTGTGCCCCATCGCATCTGCGACCGCTGTGACCCCTGTAGTTGCACCAGTGAATCTGCTGATCATTAGGCCATCAATAACAAATAGCTGGAAAGGTCCATGTCTGAGTTAAACTTGAAGACCATTATCTTGCCTCCAAAGTGCAAAAATCTAAGAGGTAACTTTTCCACTGTGGTGTTGCGTCATCATTCAGCTACATGTCTATAGCTCAAACTCACAAAACAAAAAAGAAAACATGACTGTAGCAAACTCATTTAACCCTAGTTAGAGCGTCAACCTTTTCACTCTAGTATTCTAAGATGGAAGAAAAAAAGGAACATGACACAAAATTAAAGCTACTATACTTAAATAAAATTAGAAAAATATCAAAGGAAAAGATGTAATACGTAAAAACAACTGGTTAGTATTACTGCAGAAGGATGCATATCATTTGTAAAATTATCCATAATTATTAACGAGAAGTTGTACAGTTAAAATTCACATATTCATTGGCATGGATTTTGACGGTGTACATTTTAATGGTGCATTTGTTGGAACCAATCCCTGTATGTCAATGTTAAAATGTAATTCACAAATACCAGCATTTTTACTGGCATGTCTAAACATATTTTTCTCAAACTTAATACCCAACTTTTTCAGCAATTATTACCAAAATGGTCAAAATAAATTCTGCACATTAAATGTGAACGATGTAGAACTTGTAGATTTATTCATTAAAGAAGGAGCAGGCAGAGGAGCTTGCGTGAGAGTTGTGGTTTCAACTCCATTAATTTGCTTTGCAAATTTGAGGACCATCCCTTGCAAGAGCAGAGCTGACCCTCGTGATGCATGCTTCAGTCTGTAAGAGAAATCTCAGTGATTTAAATGCTTTATACGGCCCGTCTAAGCTTTCTTTCTGCAGCAGAAGCTCACAAGGTCGGTCATTTGTAAAGTGAATTAAATGAGGTTTAATTACTAAAGGTTGAATTGTCAAGGCATTTGTGGTTTCAATTCCCCCTCTTCACTATTCATTATGAAGGGTTGACACTGACGAGTTTCACCAGCAAAGTCTGAGCTGACCCTGTACAATACATAATTCAGAAGGGTTTATTCACTACAGAGACAGTTGGAGCGTTTGCAGTATAGTTGTGGTTTTAACTCTCTCACTGTTCATTGTAAAGGGCAAACACTAGCAAGTTTCTCTACCGTGAAGGGATTCGCTGCCCATATACTGTATAATGCATAATTCCATGTGTAAAGGGATTTCTTAACTGATTTAATGAATCTCAGTGCTGCTTGCCTGTTTAAACTCATATCCCCTCAACTTGAATCATCTCAACCTAGCAGGCCAGTGTGTGAGTTGTGTGTACTTTTTTTTATTATTATTATTTTTTTTAACGTTCTTTTTATTCACAAATTTTCCATAAAAGAAAAATACAACACCCGCCCAATTGTATGCTCACAACGCAACAGATTTTTAAATTAGAATTGTGTCCAGCGTTTTTTAGATAAAACAGTAACTTTCCACCAAACTCTGACTAGAGTGTGGAGACATTAGATAGATAAATGATCTATCTATCTATCTATCTTGTTTATTCTGTGGTTAAGGTTCTACGTTTCTTCCGAGCATGTGCATTTGCTCAGATGTTTTCTTCTTGCAATGACAATAAAAAATGAGTGACCTGCAAGGCTATGAAACGTCATGTCATTATTTCTGGGAGAGGCTTATCAATTAAAAAAAAAATATTACTGTGAGAAATGTCTAGTTTATGTTACAAAAATGTTAACTAATGCATTCTGTTTTAATATATTTGGATACACAATTTTATTTTATCAGCTACTTTTTTATTGTTATTTATTGTTAGATTAAAATGTGTTTTCAAAAATATTTTGCATAAGATAACATTTTCAGACAGCTGCACATTAGCCATTTGTATGTGTTTTATCTCTCCACTAGACAAACATCATACTGTCTGTTTAACAACAAACAATTTAAGTGTATACATGGACACAATGTAGGGACTAACAATCAGGGGTGAACCTAGTGTCCCCGGTGCCTGAGTGCATGTACCCTGATTGGTAGATGTGGCTGTAACATTGATCCTTTCCCGCGTAATGGGAATAAATTTATTATATACAGTAAAATAATCCTGAATATATTATCCTGTGAAAGTCCCCTTGATATGGCAGACCAAACATTTGCTTACAATGAATCTAATTAAATGATTAACAATATAAAATAAAAGGCTACAATAGACTTACTCTACTGAATACTTCTGATGTCTGATTGTAAAAATGTAAAGAGGCTGTAATGGCAAGACTTCTTTTTGAGATATCTGTGCCTTCTTCCCTGATGAGATGGTGGTAGGTAAGTGAAACAGCCTCCCAGGAAAGGTGGTAGAGCCTAATACAGTGAGTTTAAACATGTATAGAATAGGCTTATGGCTCCTTATATTTAATAAATTACCGTATTTGCTCGATTATAAGACGAGGTTTTTTTCAGAGCAAATGCTCTGAAATATACCCCTCGTCTTATAATCGGGGTCGTCTTATAATCAGACCTCAAATAGGTCAGACTATGAGACGACAGCTGCAGGGGACCTGGATCCTCCTGTCTTCTACGTTCTACGTTACTCAAAGGGTAGAAGTTAAATGTCATGGGATAGACATAAAGCTTACCTCACTTTAGGATCTGACCAAAGACTGATAGGGGATTAAACCCCTTACATCTGAGAAAATGGGCAGACTAGATGGGTCGAATGGTTCTTATCTGCCATCAAATTCTATGTTTTGTCAAATGTGGTTAAGTATCTCAATAAAGTGAATGCCCAAACGAAACATCTAAAAGTTCCCAAACAATCAAGGATTAAAGAAAACCTGAAATGGTGAAATAATCATACAGTTTTTACTTATAAATACAATTATATTTTATTCTCAGCAATGTCTAATTATGAGTCGCTTTTTATTCGAGGAAATATGGTAATTTTTGCCACCTATGCTAAAAAAATGATCTAAGAGCACTAATGCAGTGTAACATTTATCCTTTTTAGTATTCTATTTAGCTTGGGTGCAGAGACAATGACCAATTCTGCACTTACAGTAAATACATCTGCACTTGTGTAAGCATTTAGAATATTGGTATGCAAACTGCATATGCAATCTGTACGAAACAGAACAAAAGAAATACATGTTGGCCAATTCACAATTATATAATTATATACATAAATAAAACTGTCTCATTATCTCATTTCATTAAAACTAACAGATAAATCCTCTAGACGATATACACCATTTCAATTATTTGCCAACAGAATGATAATCTAAGCAGATAAAAACTACAGTGCCACAAAATAACAAAATAACTGCATTTTTTTTCAAAATATAATCCCTAATTATATTGTTTTATATATTTAAAACTAGACTTGTAATGGTATAATTGGTCTCTGACCTTTTATGATCTTCATAAATTTTCTAAATCGTCCAACCACGTCAAAACAAGCATGCAAAAAGGCGGAAACTGTAAAAACCGTAAAAATTATGTTAAAATGAAATATTGTATTAGCGTTATTTTGAACACTATAGTTCTAACCACACAAGTGTCTACACAACCAAAATAATAGATAAATGAATTATATCTGCAACACAATAATAATATGTATAAAGAGAGTTCCCACATAAAATATCCAAAAGGTTCATTAAAAAGAAAATGGGAAAGAACATTTTATGGGGTAGTATATCAAAATAGGTCTCAAGGAAACGCTATTAAGCAAATTGGACTCTTACACTTTAAAGAGCATATATATGCCCATATGATGATCTCCTTAGAAATGTCTTCATCCCACAAAAGTGCTTGTAGATAAAGAAGGTAGGCAGAGAAGAGGAGTAGATAAAAACAGTAGAGGTGCTACCACGGAGAGACGCCGTCTTGGTTCTCTGATTTACTTCTGTAATTGTAACTCCTCCTCCCGATGTCATCAACACGCACTACGCGTTTCACTTATCACTTCATCCGGCCTACTGTTTTTTTATAGCAGCCGGTCTGTCTTTGTTCCTTTCACTTCAGGTTGTTCAGATGAGACCTCTCAATTACAATTATGGATCAGAGAGCCAAGACGGTATTGTATTTGGAACATTTTGGAGAGTTTGTTCTTGCGGCACCACTTCACCAGAATGTGTACTATTTATACTTAGAATATTGTGCTTCACTTTTTTGTATTTTGAGTATTATATCCATTTTATACTACCTTTTATACTATCTCTATCTGAATAAAAGTATGTTTGTAGGGATGGAAAAATACTAGGATTTTGGTATTCTGTATTGATATATTGATTTTCAGGAGTAGTCCCTTCAATCAGGCCACTGGAGAAGAAGAAACAGAGAAGCAGAGAAAAGGTAGGGAGACATGGACAGAGAGCACAAAAGAATGTGTGAGTGAGCGTGTGTAAGAGTAAGCATGGGTTAAAAAAAAGCCAAACGAAATGCAAATTACAAAATTCAAAACCCTGCAACTTCTGTCAAAATGGGGGTGCTGGGGTGCCGTCCACCCCGATCCTCCAATTGCAAGTGCCTCCGTATTGGCGCTGTGGTGACGCCATCTCCCTGGACGTCACTGCAAGCACCACCTTTTTTCAATGTTACTGGGGCATGGTCACTCCACGTTACATATGTGTATACTTCAGACCAAGTGAAGGTGTCTATGTGAAATGAAATTATAATCTGACATAGAATATCTTGGTGTGGAGCTGAACAAAAATGTGTAGTTCCTACCCAAAGGATTAAATACCTTCCATCTGTCAGCCAATTAGGTGGTATGTAGTGCCTCTTTTACCTTTTTAAGTTTTGGGTAACGGAGAGTTGCTGTACCAGTAGAGGAGTCCACCGACGGTCATGCCTCTTTGACGCAGAAGAGAAGTGTGAAAAGTAGCGTCGAATATTTATGGTTATAATGTCACATTTAGGGGTCCTAAGCACAGTCCTCTAGGGCAATCAGAGTCAGGGACACCAGCTTTGAACAAAACAGCGCTTTATTTTAACCGCTTAAACCCCCAAAAAATAAATCATAAAAGGAAAACCCAGCTCCCAATTAGAGCCCTCTCTAACTGAACTATGCTGGTCCAGACTGACCAGCCGAATCACCCACTAACTCAGCCTCCAAGCCAGACCCAGCTACGCCAGGCTCTGGAAAACCTCCCCCAGACAGCACACAAAATGTCCAGGCAGGTATTGCCTCACTTGGCTCAGGGATGGTCTTCTTGTTCAGGGCCTCTCCTTGCCCTGGGAGCGCAGGGAACTTCTTCTTCCCCAATAGTCTCCCTGAGTATCAGGCTCCAGGGGTTTTTAATGTCCAGCACCTTTGCCTGATGCAGGCCCCATAGGAATCCCGGACCGGATCCTGCAGATTTCTTGCCTCCTGGAAAACCCGGCATGGAATTTCCACAGGATGGGGAAACGGAGCATTGGCCCACCCTGCTCTCCAATTGCTCCATCCCAGGGACCCATATGTATAATTTGCATAGCAGCTGTACCCAGATGCCATGCCAATAAACTCCCTGGGGTTCACAGTCTCACACCGTATTTAAAGTGTGAAGCTCCCCGAAAAACCTAGATCTTGTTAGAGGGGGTTTAAGCCTTTAGCTTTGATAGTTGTAACTAACAGGTGTGTCACATTATTCAGTGTTCTCATTACTGGGTAAAGGTTTTTCAAATGCTAGGATCCACCTGAATAGATTAAATGAAGAACCTGGAGAAAATCTGTGTGTAGAATTTGTGTGGTATGGAGATAAATGGGAAAAAAAAGTGGGAGGGGGAGGGAGTACAAAGAAAAGTTATAAAAGTATCTTTTGTTCCCAAAAATGGGGAGAGAACTGAATGTAGCAAATATGTCTGGATGGAACCCATCCCAAGCCATGGAGGGCCATCCCACAGTACAGTGACAAGTTGCTGTGAGGAGATGGCAATCAACGATGCTACAAGGTGCTTGTAAATGTATCTCACTGATGAAAGGATCACCAAGACACCCCCTTGCAGACCCCCAAAATAGTTATTAAAACTGTGCTATGGAACTTCAAACAGAAACTCATAAAACCAATTTGTGTAACAGCAAGCACCACGCTCAGCAATCCATCAAACCCACCTCCCATCCCCCAGTGTGTGATTCCCCCAATCTATATAGACTGTACAGACATATAATCAGTAACCCAAACAACACAGATCTGGACAATATGCCAGTTGGGAATTTAAGCAGTGCCGCAAAGTAATTATAGACCAGGAATTGGGATCCCTAAGGCTTAGCAAAAACACAGGACATCATCCAATGATTTAACTACCCAGATTTTCTAATCTTTTCTGACTGTGATATAAAGGAGGTATCTCCATCTGAATGGGATATTAGCACTCTTGAAAAAAAAGCAACGTTTCAGCCAAACAGGGCCTTTGTCAAGCTTGACAAAGGCCCTGTTTGGCCAAAACGCTGCTTTTTTGTTTTGCTTTCTCTGAATAAAGTAACCTAAGGATTGGAAGCTGTTTGGAGTGCTGGGATTCTCTTCTGTGTTTGTATACTCCAAGAGGGTTTATGCTGTCCTTTTTCCTGCTAGCATCCAGCTTCCTGGAAGTTGAGTGCTGAACTTTTTTAATGGTAAGAGGCTGTAGGGCATTTCTGGCCTGGAGGGTAGCCCAAGCAACGTCAGGCAATATCTGGAGTGAATTACCTCGAAAATTAATTGCACAAAGCTTTCTCACCTGTTGTAGAATTTCTTCTTCAAGGGTATATGAGTGAATGCAGCAAAAAATATCACAAGGCATGGGATTATTCAGGCCATTTGTATTCAGAGCTTCACAGTATAATCGGTGTAGAAGGGTCTCTTTGCAGAATTTGATTAAAAATGAAAATGCTGCAATCTGAGCAGTATCTCTGAGTTCTTGCAAGTCCAGTAGGGCTCTAATGCATAGTTTATTACTCCTACCCTGGTTGTCTAGGTCAACCACATGTTGCATCAATTGTGCTGTCATCCTGCACTGGTTATGTAACTGAGATTCCAAAGATGCTAGTGTTGCATATAGTGATGTTTGGTCATTCCTCCTTGATCTCTATTAGCTCGCTTTTGATTGTGGACCTGATCTGGTCCACTACATTGGAGAATTCTAACCTGAATCTGCTTTAGTAGGGAGGTCGCTTTGATGGACCTCAGTACCAGAATCTAATACATGTTCTCTTCTAGCAGGGTCTTCTTCTAAGGAGCTTCAGCTGATTCCGGCCTCAGAGCTTTCAGTCACCGTCTTGGAAGGCCTTTCAACATTTTGGCTCAGTGGTATAAGATATGAGGTAAGTGAAGCAGTCTCACTTGTTTTTATGGATTGGAGTGACGAGGGCCTCAAAGTGTTTTCTTTGTCTGCTTTCCCATGATTTTTCTGCCAGTTTCTGAAGTCAATTAAGTAAATTCAAGTCTGTGGATCATGAGCAACTGTGGTGTGCGTCCTGCTACATCCACTGTTGGCCTCGCCCCTGCATCTTCTTGTTCTTTATCTTCTCTCTTCTACCATCTGTCTTTTATCTTCTATCTTTGTCCACATCTCTGTGCACATAACCAATCCTCCATTGTGCCTTAAGAGGAACTCTCTCCAAAATCACGGCGATGATGTCTTCTCCCATGATCCTTCACGAGGGAGAAGACGTCAGCGAAAGCACTGCAATTTGGGCACAAGTTCACCTTAGGGCAAAATGGTGGTGCTTCTGTTCACGTTCTCTCCCCCATCCTCCAACTGGGGAGAGGATGTCCCCAAGAGTGCTGCAATGTGAGTGGAAGTTCAACTTAGGGCAAAATAATGCCGCTTTCACTAACCTCCTTGCTCCCGATTTGAAGATCTAGGTAGAGGACGTCAGTGAAAGCACCACCATTTTAGATCTCCAATATATCAATGATGCCAAACAATTAAATCCCTGTCAAGCTTGATGGGCTCTCTTTCTGTCCAGATTTTATTATTTCATCTCCTACCGTCCATGTTTCAAAATGTAATAAGATGGGGGTGACGTTATCCTGAGATGTGTAGCTAGTACGAGGAAGAAAAGCCCAAATATTCCTAAATATGTTATACTATACTATTCAAACAAGGCACTTGGAAAATATTTGTGTGTATTCTTCCATTTAAATACTTTTTTTATGCTCAAAATGTACCGGTAAAATGGGCTACTTTATAAAACGTATCCTCTTATGTCCTTAATTATAGGCTGTCACTGTCAACACATCTTAATTTCTGTTCTTTCAGAGTAATATATGGCAGTTGAATGCAGACATCATTCTGAGAGCAGAACTTGTAAAAATGTGCAAAATGTATCTTATCTTTCCAAGAAGTGTTTTTTTCTTAAAACGCCAGCAACGCCTAATTGCAGTCTCATGAAATGTGAAATTAGAGGAGGAAAGGGCTAAATAATAGTTTTCAGCCAATATCACAACAGGATCTCTTAGTCCTTTTTAGTCATTAAGATTCTTTTTTTTTAATTATCTTATTTAGTTTTGCTTTGGAAAAAAGTAATAATATACTTGAAACAAAATCAGGATTTTTTGGAGTGTTATAAAATTCATAGTGCCGTGTCATGTGATACATAGAGGGTATCAGGTTTAAAGGTGCTATCCCACATAGACATTTTTCCAACTTTCCTAGAAATAATTTGAAAGGAGAAAGAAAAATAATTAAATTAAAAAATATAAAGGGGAGCCCCTATTAAATAAACTCCAATTCCCTCAGTCTTTGTGCAATTGGGTATTTAAATTGACCTAGTATGGTGCCCGAATATACCCTTCCTCGACACTATGTCTGCTCAAGGGGATGAGGGTTAAAATGCATAAAATCACCCTATGGGAACCATGGACACCAAGTCTTGCCTCCCCCTTACCCCTATCCTGTTCCAGGTGGGATAAAAGGTTAAATAAATTAAAGCCATTTGAGGACATCCATTTTCCCTCTTGCTATCCTCCCCCCCTGCACCTCAACTGGGGCTGTGCTTGAAGCTTGCCATCCAATTCCACAGCTGCAAAAGAGATTTGTGCCAATTGAAGCACAGATCTCCTACGGAAATTCCCACTGTGCATCTGTGCAAGGTATAGGATGCAAGGAAGATGAGGTGATATTATAGAAATTTGCAAACGGGTCAAAAACGATTCGGACACATTTCATTTCTGACCCAACAAATTATGTTTCCCGTCTGTTTGTTTTGGAGAAAACTCGGGGGTCATTTTAATTTCAGGAACTAACTTTGTTTACTCTCTGACACTTTCTCAGACTCTCACTCTCTCCCATTTTCATTTACTCTCTCTCTCTTATGCTCTCTGAATGTATCCCTACATTCTCTGCTGACCACCTCTGCTTCCATGTCTCACATTTTCTCATTTTGCCACTTTTTCCTCCTTTTTCCTCTAATCTATCTTCTCTTTTCTTTCTTCTCTCTTTTCCCATAGACATAACCTTCAGGTTATGTCCTCTCCCCCTGATCCTCCCATCGGGGAAGAGCATGTCACTAAAAGCTCCACCACTTTGGCGGAAGTTTACACAAGGTTATAGTAGGACAAAATGGTAGAGCTTCTGGTGATGTCCTATGTCTTGATTCTCTACCTGAAGCCCTGCCATTTTGTCGGGAGTTCACATGAGGTTATTTTATGGGGAAATCCCTGCAATAGAGCAAACGATGGTCAACAATCACATCTTACAGACAAGCATGTCCTTAGAGGTTTTCAAACTATTATTTGGAATTTGCCAACTTGCCCTTTATCCTTGGGTCACAGAGGGTGATCATTGTTTATAAAAGAGAATTTGAACACTCTAACTTCCTCTTGATAGTAAGCTCATTTGAGCAGGGTCCTCTTCACCTGTTTCTCTATGTTATCTTGTTATGTTATATAGTAATTATTATGTCCTGTCTACCCTTTGTACAGCGCTGCCGAATCTGATTGCACTATATAAAAAAATAATAATAGTAAGAGCGAATAGAGCTTAAGAGTCATTATAATATAGTAAATCATGAAAAAATGGAAGTGGGAAAGACAACATGACACCTCCTGGAGCCAATAGGTTTCCATTCAGAGGTGTAACAGGGAAGGAATGTTTGAGAATTCTATATGTTAGCCTGGATTTCTCTAAATGATGGAGGTTCTCCCTTCCAGTGCCTAGCAAGAGCTTGAGTCACAGTTGCACATGCCCTATGAATGAGTTTCCGGTTTGATATGGGGAGCACAAGAGCTGGGGCGTCTAGAAGGAGTGGAGCTATACTTGGGGGTCTGTTGAATTGGAATAATTAGAGCATCTTGAATATCTTTGTCCAGTTAGGAGAAATAGTTCCGCAACTCCACCATGCATGCAGGTAAGTCCCCCTTTCTCTGCACCCTCGAAAATCAGATCACTGGTGTCAGGGGTCATGCGTTTTAATTCCACCAGTGCCAAAGTCTTAATTACTCTTTCTTTGACCAGTACAAGAGTGGTAAATTTATAGACAGATTCATTCCATTCTGCATTCAAGATCATCACCTGCAAATCATTATGCCATTATTGTCTGTATGCAGGTGTTTTGATGTTTCTGGCTATTAAATGGTAATAGATTGTAGCTATCAAATGTTTCATTATTTTATGTGCATTAGGTTCAGTAATCCACCTTGTAGGAGATGAGAGTCAACAAAATATCAGATCTGCATATCGTGTAAAAAATTCTTCGGTATTTGTTTCTTCTCCTGTAAGTTTTGAAATGTTCTCATCCTTCCACCCTCCAGTAGTGCACCTACCCAGCCCAAGCTCGTGTCTATCCACCATCTGCCATTGAGAATACTGCTAGAAAAAGCAGATTACCTAGTATTGGAGTCAGAAAAGCAGGTACTGTCAGGCTTAGTCTCCATGCATAAGGTCCTCATGTTTGTTAAAATGACATCCCCCCTCTAACGTAGGCTGATCTGTCCAGAGAACCAGTAGTTGCAGTTGTAGTTGATGGTGGGAAATACAACTGTTTCAAGGTCCACCCAAGACACCATGTTTTTAGGGTAGGACCAGGCTTTCCTGACCAGAGTCTAGCCACTATGTAGTAGGAGTGTAGAGTAGAAGTGTAGGTATAGACAAACTTCCCCTTTCTCGGGAGATACAATGTTTCTCTGTTAATGCTTGGTTTCTTGTTTCCCTAAATAAATCTGAACATGTGACTCTGAAAGTCTCCTCTGCATATTGGTATGGGTGACGTACGAAAGAGATTGTAATCTTTTCACCAAATGTATGTTTAAAGCCTCACACTTAACATTATTGATTTTATAGCCTGAAATTTGTGAGAATTCTTGTAATAATTGATAAAGGTTTGGAAGGGATATCACCTGGCTGGTCATCATCAGTAATATGTCTGTTTGTTGTCCACCCTCAGTGATACCTGGGTGGAATCTAATAGCAGTAGCCAGTGGTTCCAAGCACAGTGCAAATAGGAGAGGAGAGGGGGGACAACCCTACTGTGTTTCTTTTTTCAATGATAACGGCTATAACTCACAGCCCATCAGCACAATTGATAGAGTGACTTAACTGAACCTGGGACCTAGCATTTTTGAGTGTTTTTATTGTATTTCCTCTTCTGTAAATGGTTGGTTATGGTGATCTGATTGTTATGGGAGAGCCTAAGGTAGAAAACAGGTCCTCACGTGTTCTAATTTTGATTTCTTTCTAGGGGGGATTGTTACAATATTGGTAGCACTTACCAAATTACAAGACACTCTCTCAGAGGGCAACCCATGTTTTCAAGGGGCAAGGGGAGGCAAGGGGAGGCCCTGAAAAGAAGAGTCAAGTGTGGCAGTACCGGACTGGACCTACAGTTTGTGCATGCTCTGTTTCCAAAGCTTAGCTTAACTGGGTCTGGCGTAAGGGGCGTTTAAGTTAGTGAATGTTTAGGCTGGTCAGCCTGGTCCAGTAAAGTAGAGCCAGAGAAGGCTTTAATTAAGGGTTGGCTTTTAGTTTCTGACCTTGAGCGTGTAAATAAAAGCCACGGTTTGCTAAGATTATGTTATTCCTGATCCTTATAGTCCTAGAACACCATGCTTTAAGATCAAAGAAGTGGATTTGTTGACCCTAAGGGGTTTTGTCACAAAGAAGATTCCACAAAAGACCCTTATGAAGATATTTTTTTATCCCAACTACCTCATTTAAAAGGCAGATTTAGGTTAACAATACAAAATGTAACAAAATAAACCAGGTAGAGAAATGGTTTCTCAAGAGCTTATTTATTCAAAATGTCTAAAAATGTACTTAGTTGAAGCTCAAACCATAACAAAAAGCACCATTAACCTTGTAAACAGAGGGTCACAAAACTAATACAATTTAAATGCTCTTATTAATGAAATGTATGAAATACAGACTGCTTTTTTTGAAAGAGACTTTTTGTTTAACAGCCAAACACTTAATATTGTGTTTTATTTGAGAATATTTTAGATATAAAAGATTTTTGTTTTTTTGGCAAAGGTCCCAGACAACATTTAGGCAGCGATGTGCTTCTTTCAAGTTTCATTGCATACAGCGTCCATAAAACACTCGACATAGAATTACAATAAAATAGAACATAGGACTTTAAGGGTCTTATTGAAAGTATTCCAAAAAACAGCTACTCTCTGGCAACAATAAAATAAAAAGCCAAATGTTCTCTGCAAAGCCGTAATACAGCCAACTAAAAAAAAAAATAGATTCACTGCTTTTCCCAAATTGAAAATGATTATTAATGAGAGCTGGATCAGCCAAGGCATCCATTTATCTAATCCTTGATAAACCCTAAAATAAGTAATGGCGTTTATTAAATTTGGGGAGAGATGCTTTTACAATCTCAATTTGGCAATGTGTCTAAAGATTTTTCATGTAAAATATAAAACACATGAGCCCCATAGTGATCATAAAGAAACTGGTTGTCCATTCATGTGGACAACCAATTAATTTGGTTCTTCTTGATCTACTCCTTTGTTGCATTGGCCATGTGTTTTGGGCCATTGTCATGCTGGAATACCCATCCTTGACCCATTTTCAAAGCCCTAGCTGAGGGAAGGATGTTCTCATCCAAGATTTGACGGTACATGGCCCTATCCATCGTCCCTTTGATGCGGTGAAGTTGTCCTGTCTCCTTAGCAGAAAAATACCCCCAAAGCATAATGTTTCCACCTCCATGTTTGACAGTGGGTATGGTGTTCTTTGGGTCATAGGCAGCACACCTCCTCCTCCAATAGCTGGATTTTGGTCTCATCTGACCACAACACTCAGTTCTCATCTGAATCATTCAGATGTTCATTGTCAAACTTCAGACGGGCCTGTACATGCTTTCTTGAGCAGGGGGACCTTACGGGCGCTGCAGGATTTCAGTCCTTCACGCATAGTGTGTTGCCAATTGTTTTCTTGGTGACTTAGGTCCCAGCTGCCTCGAGATCATTGAAAAGATCCTCCTGTGTAGTTTTGGGCTGATTCCTTACCGTTGTCATGATAATTGAAACTCCACGAGGTGAGATCTTGCATGGAGCCCCTGAACGAGGGAGACATATCGTGTTAGTCATAGTCTATCTATCTTTATCCCATTAATTTACATTTTCTGCAAGGACTTATCACATCAGGAGACCTGCCACTGTTGACATAGACATCTCACATCTTCTTTGCCATGCTGCACCTCACAAAGCTTCTATCTTGTGTATGTATAGTGCATAGTTCAACATTCAATGCAATGACTACAAGTTTACATGTCAAAGGCTGTTATGTGGGTGTGGAGTTAAAAACCTCAAATTACTTCAAATATTTAAGACTTATATTTAGTTTGTATACTTAGACAGGTTGAATGTCTTTATAGATGCTGCTAAGCAAATGCCCTTGATTAATTGATCAATAGCAAGTGTGACCATCTCTATACATGTATCTGTATGTGTAAATGCATATTTGTTATGTACTTTTAAATTGCAAATTACATTTTAAATTAAATTAAATTACATTTTAAATTGTAAATTAAAGTGTTAGTAATATGTATAAAGCTACAGAGAACTGCAAGGTCAAATATTTTCATCTGCTGCATTCCCTACCAAACTATTCTAGAGTGAAAATTCACTGTGGTACAAAACTTTCCAACAAAAACAGTAAATAATTCTAGAAGCAATATTATATTACATGTGTTTTATTTTGGTTGGATGCCATATCTGTTGTGGCCCTGTCTGTTTTTCTTTTTTTTTTAAACTAAGCATTGTTCCAGATATATCCTTTTTTTATCTGGTATACATAGTTCACTTTCCAGTGAGTGACAAGATAAAAATTCTAGA
Source organism: Spea bombifrons (assembly GCF_027358695.1). Classification (NCBI taxonomy): domain Eukaryota; kingdom Metazoa; phylum Chordata; class Amphibia; order Anura; family Pelobatidae; genus Spea; species Spea bombifrons. Next base: position 29,524,338 of record NC_071093.1, read on the forward strand.
CCTCAGGGTATGTCATTTCTAAGAGAGATTTGCAGTTATCAATAGATCCCAGGCTCAAATGAAATGTGAACACAAATTCCTGAATAACAACTTGTGCACAGATTTCTAAATACTTATATGGTAAAAATATTATGAATATCAGCAAACACAAAATATCAGTTTCTAATTTTAAACTACTAAGAGATTAGTACATGGAATACTACTGGTCAAAATAAACATTATAAAAAAGTGAGGAAAATAAATAGCAATTGCAGAAGACCTCTGTTTTTCATTCTATTAATGAAGAAATTGAATATATATAGAGAGAGAGAGAGGGGGGAGGTGTTAGAGATGTGTTAGTAAAGTGATGGGTGAGGAAGATAAGGCAGCAGCTTCAATGGTGGATTGTAGAGGGGCAACACAGGTATAAGGGAGAACAGTTAACACAGGGTTACAATAGTCAAAGCAGGACACAATGAGGGCACGGACTGGCATCTTGTTTTAAGAAGGAATAAATGTGAGCAAAGCTTTGAAGATGAAGATGGTAGTTTTGTGAGACAGACTAGATATGGGTGATGAATAAGAAGTCTGATTCAGGGGCGACACCAAGGCAGCGAGAGTGAGGTGACAAGGAGATGATTACACCATTAACATTAAGGGAAACTGGTGAGGGAATTTTAGTATTGGAGAAAGGGGAGGTAGTTAGTTACACGATCTAAGACAGAGGGAGAGGGATCATGAAATGATAGGTAGATCTGGGTGTCATCAGCATGCAGGTGGTATTGAAAGCCAAAGGTTGAAATGCGTTTGCCAAGTGAGGTAGTGTAAAGAGAGAACAGAAGAATATTTAAAATTTCCATAGTAAATTAAAAGTAATGGGTGAAAAATAATTTTCAGATTTTCTAGCTAGGTTAAATGCATCAGGTGCACCTTCAAAAGAAGCACCTTTTGGTGCTTAAATTCCCCAGTGGCTGGGAAACGGTTACTGGAAGCCAGGGAGGCACTCACCTGTCTAAAACTGCTGTGCTGTGTATGGGGTCAAGCAATGTCACACATGTCAAGCAACCTTGGGAAGGGGTGGAAAGGTGAGGTGGCCTTTACATGGTTTCCCTTGAGGTTGGTGACTGCAGATATAATGTGTTCCATTATATGGACCTCTCCTAATTATTGAATTTAGGTGATCCTGACAGGTGTATAAAAAATGAAGCACATAGGCAGCCGTCTCCATAGACAAACATTGGCAGTAGAATGAGTCATACTGAAGAGCTCAGTGACTTTAAACATGGCACTGTCATAGGATGCTCACTACAGAGTTCCAAACTGTCAGCACAAACACTGTGTGTAAGGAGCTTCCATGCCTGAGCAGCTGCACACAAGCAGAAGATCACTATACTCAATACCAAGTGTTGTCTGGAGGGGTGTAAAGCACAACACCACTGGACTATGGAGAAGTGGAAATGTGTTCCCTGGAGTGATCAATCAAGCTTCACCATCTGGAAGTCTGATGGACCAATCTGGGTTTGGCGGATACGAGGAGAATGCTACCTAATGGAATGCATAGTGCCTACTGCACACTTTGGTGAAGGAAAGATGGTCTGGGTTGTTTTTCAGGATTTCGGCTATGCCCCAGTAAAGAGTAGTGTTAATGTTACATCATAACAAGACATTTTGGACAATGCTTGCTTCCAACTGGGAACAGTTTTTGGAAGGGCCTTTTCTATTCCAGCATGACTGTGCCCCAGTGCACAGAGCAAGGTCCAAAAATAACATGGTTGGATGAGTTTGGTGTGGAATAAGTTGACTGGCCTGAACAGAGCCCTGACCTCAAGCCCATCAAACACATTTGTGATGAATTGGAATGCCAATTGTAAGCCAGGCCTTCACATCCAACATCGCCACCTGACATCACAAATGTCCTACTGGATGAATAGGCACAAATTCCTACAGAAAAAAAAGTATTCCCAGAAGAGTGGAAGCTGCAAGAGGGGGGCCAACTACATATTAATGTATATATATTTAGAATGTGGTGTCATAAAAGTCCCTGTTGGTGTAATGGTCCCCCTCCTTACAGTACAAAGGTTTTAATAAGTGGTTTATTTTGCAGTTGTATCTGTGTCACAGATGGGAGATGGAAACAGGCACACTTTTATCTGGTGGGAATGTAGTCAAGCTCAAACATTCTGAAGAGATGAGGATACCAGGTTATGGCTGGAGACTCCAGGTAAAGTGCCGCTTTTTCTGGGTCTCTAGACCTGAAATCTCCAATTTGTAGGAGTTGGGTTTAGACAAGCCCCACTCGCTTCCCATGGTCATTTGCCACCCCAATACAAATATAAAGTAGTTGGGGCTAGCTCTGCCCACCAACATCATTGAGCTACCCATATTGGAAAAGATTGGAAGACACATTGACCTGGTCATCTGTGACCATAGAAGACTGTGCTAAGACGTCTGAATCTGTGAACATTATTACAATATATATATACATACATATAGGCACATACATACTTGGGGATTATTTTCCTTCTGCTTTTCTACCTTTTATCCCTATTTCATAAATAAATAAAATAGATAGTTAACACTGCATTATGGTGTACTTAGAAGATCCCCCCCCATCTCTTGTACTGCCGCTAATCCTTAAAACCAATGGTAAGATTCCTCAAAGTATAACTTTATTAAAGCATGAATGTTAAAATTGGTACACTTGTGTGGCACCTGGTGAGTTAACTCACATTCCTCCAAGCTTTGATTTCATTTTTATATACATCACATGCTCCCATAAATAAAAATGATCCTATGTTCTTAGTCACAATTCAATTACTGAAGAGGAGAATATGCTGCCTTAGATCAATAGACTATTACAGTAGCAATGTGCAGGGTAATTTCAATTTAGGTTCATTCTCTGAAATATGTGATTGGATTTGTTGCTCTGCCAGAATTATTTGAGATCAAATGGAAACACGATGTGCATGGTTTTATATTTTAAGATTGAGTTTTCATAGTCATTGACATACTTAGCGGATACTCCCGGATGCCCCATCAAATACTAATAGCGTTACTCATGTTGCTTTTATGGTTTATATAGAATTTTAAAGAGAACAGAGGCTATATTTTCTTTGTCTGTCTAACAGCTTAAGAGGTAACAAGAATAGTTTTGAACCTGAAGAAAATGGTAGTTTGAAATGATCACTTAAGGGTATATATAATTGGAACTTTTAAAAATTGAAACCTAGTATAGACCTCCTGATTTCCTATTATTAATTGAGTGCATTGACCACTCAAACCTGTCGTGAACCATGGAGAGCTAACGAGTGAAAGTTAAAACAAGTTAATCTTTTTTTTTTCTTTTGGGACAAAAGCAAAAAACTTTTAATGCAACGGATCACTTCATATGTCCATGGTCTGGGGAAAACCTCTAAGCCCGCGGGGGGGGGGTAGGGTTGCACAGCCATTAGGCAAAGGCTTCTCCTTTTTTCTCCTGTCCACCGCAGTTACTTGTGGATAGATTACGTCTTGGTGGACAAGACAGTCTTGCAAGATATTGCAGAGGCTACAATAGAGGATATCTGGCAGTATGACCATGCCCCAGTGTGGGTATCCATACAGGAAACCTTCCCCACCTCAAAACCCGTAAAACTGTGATACAGAACACACTTGTATATACAGAATACTTCCTCTTCAATGTCTCTCCAGAGATATCCCCAACCATGGTGGGTCACGGACAAGGAGGTCATTCAAGGCCACTTTATTTGTAGTGTCACAACAAAAAATGCTTTCATGGTGAGCCTGTGCGAATTGTAGCCTCAGTTTCCTGTTCTTAGCTGACAGGAGTGGCACCCGGTGTGGTCTTCTACTGCTGTAGCCCACCTGCTTCAAGGTTTCCCGTATTGTGCGTTCAGAGATGGTATTCTGCATACCTTGGTTGTAATGAGTGGTTATTATAGTTACTGTTGCCCCTCTGTCACCAGCAACCATGCCACGTTCAACATCACTTAAATCCCCTTTCTTCCCGCATTACTGATACTCAGTTTGAAAGTTGTCTTTACTACGTCTACATGCCTAAATGCATTGAGTTGCTGCCATGTGATTGGCTGATTAGCTATTTGTGTTAACAAGCGATTGAACAGGTGTACCTAATAAAGTGGCCAGTGAGTGTGTGTATGTGTGTGTGTGTATATATATATATATATATACATATATATATTATTTTTTGCGTCTTCAGGTGGGTGTGGCTATATTACAAAGATAACCCCTCTAACCACACCCATTTTCTATGAAGATCACTCCACCACTTCGGGCCCCTGACTTCTTCAGCTTTATCCCCAGCTTGCCAGTGCCATTTGTGGCCTAAACAGGTTGTCAGTGACATCTTTTCACCCCAAAAAATCATCAGTGACATCGGGTGCTCTGACTTCAAAGAAGTCGCCAAGAGAGGGGCAAAGCCGTAACTAGCTCCTTTTGGGCCTGAGAATAGAAAATTGTTCCCCACCCGCTATACTTTTACAGAGGTTACTTTGAGGAAAATATATAAATAAAAAGGAAATTCATATTAGAACTGCAGAGCGCTAAAAAATTATAGTAAAACAAATTTCCCCAAATCCATTGATTTATTCACATTTTGACAATGAGCAGTACAGAATAACTCCCATCAATATTTACTGAGCCTGATGGTGTCGTACCATAACTCTCATCACAACCACAGCAGTATATCTCCTATCATATAGTCACTTATTATATAGCAAGAGAGACACAGATGGTGGTACCGCATAACTACCATCACTATATACTGTGCCAGACATTGATGGTGATACATCATAACTCCCATCACTGCATACTAAGCCAGACACTGAATAAAGTACAGGATAACTCCCAATATTCCACGATTATATTATCACTTTTTAATTAATAGATTTTACATCAAGTAGTTGAAGGTAAAACATAAGTCTAATAATCATAATTATGAAGGGCCAATTTAAATATATATATAAAAAGGACCAGTTACACCATGAATGCGGAACAAACTATAAAAGGTTGGCCCATCAGAATGCACAATTAAGAATATGAACATTGATGCATCACAGCTCAAAACATTAAAATGTTATGGTGCAAACAAAGTTTAAAATAAAAAAAAAAAAAAAAAACAGAAAACTACCGAAGTGAGATCAAGTGAAAACCATACACTTCTCCGTTTCCTGCCGCATAGGCAAGGATAAACAAGGAAACGCAAGCCAGAGGGCAGATGTTGATACATCAAAAGTTTCAAAATGTATTCTTCATATTAACATGAAGACAGAGTTAATAAGGAAGAGGAAACTGTCACCTTTGTCTCTTCCCCTAGCAGGCTGATACCTGGGACAATATGCTTTTATCCCAAGATGTTTTAGAAGCCTTACGCAAGCCTGGTTCTCTGGGCCCACAAAAAGTTCTGAGTTCCAAATCTTGTCCTGAATCATCTTCCTGGCAAAATAAAACCTAAGGAAAGGCATGCTGCACTTCCAACAAGATAGCTCCCCTGGCCACCACTGACAGCTGCAGTGCAGGCTGAAATTCTGATTTGATAGAAGTGTCACATAACAAAAGTTGGCTACTTCATCCAGTTGGGCTGCACAAAACAGATCCCCTTTGTGTGTTGAACCCAAAACTTTACGGATCTTGTGATAGAGGCTGAGGCAATTACTGGATGCAGATAAGTAGCAGCTGAGTCAAAGGCTTTTCAAATGGCTCCTTCTGCCCTCTAACCCACGGAATCTAGAATATGAGGCACCCTCCAAAAAGGAAGGTTAGTACAAGTAGCTTTAGTCACTTTGTTAATGAAAGCATCCTCCTACTACATCTGGACAGTTTCTTCTCTGGATATTTCAACTCATGCATGACAATGAGAGCTCTATGCAGAGGAAAAATCTTCGGTTCCATTTATGTGAGGAAAAAAAAAAACCGGTCAACATTGCAGTTTTTCCCTGTGTCCTCCATATCAAGGGCTGACCAACTCAAACTGGGAAAAAATAACCATCTGAGGAGCAATCACCAGAAAAATAATTATGTAACTCCCAACCTTAGTAGGCTGCGGTAAAAGCCAACTATGGTTGAGACTGCGGTAAGGACTAAAGAAGACCGCAGAGACATTCAAAAGTGGACTGAAATTTAGTTTTCATCCATGACTCTGACTATACAAAGGCTTGGGGCCAGATGGTCTCATTACAGGAAGAGTAAAAGAGGTCTAGTCAGCTTTTTTGAGGCTGGTGTGAGTAGTTGGGCTACTGGAGTCTTAACCAAAAAAATAAAATAAAATACTTAGGTTAAGGCACAAAAGACAGGGTACCAAGCAAAATGTATAATGCAGCCAGCCAAAAAAAGAAACCATCATGACCACCCACACATGTTCAGAAGGCTGGTGGTCAAGAAGCCCTTGCCAGAGATCACAACAGGGCTGAAGCCTGTTAGAGCTCCTAGCTGATACCACAGAGCCTGGCAGTTTCCCCCGCAAGAACCTGCATTACAGAAGAGATGACAGTTTTCAATTATATGTTTTATATGCACGGTGTAAAAAATTACTGGTGTAAGTTACACCTCTGTTTAAAAGGGACCTTTTATTATAATTGGACACCTTAGCACCTTCTTTCCATTGATTTTTCAGTTTTATGGCTGAGCAGACAGGGGAGGTTCACAAACGTAAACAACGCGATCAGACATGGTTGATTTTTCCTACATTCCACTGGACTATCGTGGGCTTTTGTGTTTTTGTTACAGATTAGTGTCATTAAGTTTTGATGTAACCGATTTACTATTCGGTTTTGGAGGACTTGAGGTCCTTTTAAAAAGTGTACTTGCGTTACTACTGTAGCCTTTCTTGTGAGTTTATTCATTTTTCATACAGTTTAACTGTTTTTTCATTGCAGAATTTTTAAAAATTTGCCCTTATCCTTTATAGCACTATTGGGTGCGTTCACAGCATTGTTTCATCTATCTCAGGGTTATCCGGCTTTGTTTATACAGAGGAGATGGCTCACCTAGGAGTTTGAGGGAATGCACAGTCCAAACAGGAATACCAGGAGGATCTGGTAGGAGGGGAGACAGGCTCCACCGGGAGCTGGAGAAACACAGTTGCCTTTGCCCCTACAGTATACGGGACAGATTCACCTGTGCAGTGAAAAGAAGACGCACTGAAAACTCAGAACTTGCACTGAAGTTAGCGTAGTGCACATTTTTTTTGTTGAGCAGTTCGCATTACTTTCAAGCCAGGAAAAGGGCACAAATGCATACAAGGGGGAGTAATAATCACTGGTGCGTCTAATCAGACAACACACCATTATAATTCCACACTCAGCATTCCCACATTACGCTACACAAGTGACAAAGCATTAGCTCCCTTCCCATGGATGAAACTACATGAGAATCTAAATTTTGTCAATTTATTTGATATCATAAAAGTTGTAAAATTACAAAAAATGCATGGAAAGTGAACTATTAATTTAAAAAATCAATTTGTAATTTGACCTAAAACATACAAACAGAAGACAGGCTGTATTTTAGTTATGGAAGTTGTGCATTTGGTAACATTACAAAGTGGCCCAGTGCAGTATTGACCAGTGTGGCAGCAGACAAATGGCAAGTATGATAAAACTGCTCTTCTTGGGAAAGGCAAAAAATCCTCATTCATAAAAATATGTATAATACAGTTTTTTATATACAGTGGTTTCTACTGAGCGCAGTTTGTAAGTCTTGGCTGAAGAATTAAGTTCATCTGTATGGGTTTCATATTGCACACAACAATATGTTTAGTGAGAGTTATTGTCATTGAGCTGCCGTTCATAATTTTATTGCAAATAAAGCAAAGTAGCAGCAGAACGGAGTAGTTGCTTCCAGACCGCTACCAACCAAAAACAAACTCCATTGCTTTTGATAGAACGCTTTCATCTTTTCGAGGAGTCTGCTTGTCGACTAATACCTGGGAAAAAAAAATAGTGTTAGCAAGTAAAAAAACTCCAGCATTTTACACAAAAACTACATGGATGTATAGGTATCCGAGACCTGTATAAAGTCTCATTTGCCAACATATTGGCGATATTTGGGATTGAAGTGCACATTTATTCTGCAAAATAAGAGGGGGGGTTGTCACCTGATTGTTAGTAGATGCCTTGTGAGTTGCAGCAAGTGGCCTCATCGCAGAGCTTATTTTTGGGGTAAGCGGTGTCGGAGTGCCAGCAGATGGGGTGCAGACAGAAGACTGCATCTGACTTTGACAGTTTTCCATTACACTCTGTAGATGTAGAAGTTTGATTTTGTAAATTGTATATTACATAATTGAAAAAAAAAAAAAAAAAAACACGTTTAGCAGACTTACCTTATCAATGCATGGTTTAACGCCAATCATAATGCATTCACCAAAAATTTTCCCGTCTTTACTTAGGGCTTTTCTGGCCTGTAAGTTGGACTGATATTGTATATGCATCCAGTTACCAGAGTTTGACATCTGTAAACATCAATAACAGCACCATTAAGACAATCAGTGACCGATTTCTGAATGTCAATTAAACATAAGTTTAAGAACACTTACCTTATGTTTTATTATGTTTCCATATAGAGCGAACTGTACTAAAATATAAGGAGCGGAAGCTTGAGGGAACCTAAAACAAATATTACAAAACTGGTAAACTGCACTGTAATCAAGATGTTACGCCACACATTCAGTGCACTGGCGCCAAGACAAAAAGCCATAATCTCACAGTAGATTTTATGATTGCCACCTTTTAAGTCAGTGACCACCTTTACTGGGTACTTCATTAAAGTCGTAGTACATGCCAGTTATTGTTTAGGTAAAATCTGCTTTAGCAACCCAACTGTTAAGGCATGAAACACATATCCTTAGTTACACGGGAACAAACATTTGCAAAGACATTTCACTTATCTCTTGCAGCAAATTAATTTAATCGGAGTTTATAAAAGAGTGGGAATTAGGATATTACAGCAGTTACAAAAATCTGACAGTACAACATATCAAATAAGTATTGCTACCCTTTACCTCCTACAGACAGGCTATTTAATCAACTAAAGGCAAAAGTCAAACAAGACTTCCAGGAAGCTTAAACTGCAGAAACCACATACAGAACACAAAACAAGAGGTAATTGCTATAATATTGCGCGAGAAGGGAAATAAAAAAAAAAACCAAACAATTTGGACTGAGAATTTGTATCCGAAAATAAAAAAAAGCCCTTTAAAAATTGAGACATTGAGAATAAATGCCTTGGAAATGAAGCTGAATTGAAACTACACCAGTAATTCATATAAACGGCAAGACAGCAAAGGTCCAATTATAACCAAAATGCTTGGGACCAGAAGTACTTTGGATAGATAAGACAGATCAGTTATGTCCACTCCATTGTTCAGGCTTCTCCTCACAGAGCCAGAGCACCTCCAGTCTGGAAAAGGGAGCAGAAGTGCTCTGGGAAAGCCTTGACAGAACAGAAGAGACACGCTGGGCAGATGACCTTGTGTGTTTGAGAAGATTGGCATACTACCGTATTTGCTCGATTATAAGACGAGGTTTTTTTCAGAGCAAATGCTCTGAAAAATACCCCTCGTCTTATAATCAGGGTCGTCTTCTAATCAGACCTCAAATAGAGGTCTGATTAGGAGACTAAGATCCAGATCCCCCGCACCGCTGCAGGGGACCTGGATCCTCCTGTCGTCGCCCCCCCCCCACACACACACTTACCGGTGCTTCCGGAGGTGAAGTTGGCAGCGGGGGTTTGTATGCGTCCGTCGCAAATACCTTCCCCGACTGTCAGAGATCAGAGTTCAAGAGTTCCTGATCTCTGACAGCCGGGGAAGGTATTTGCGACGGACGCATACAAACCCCCGCTGCCAACTCCACCTCCTTCCGGCTGCCGCGGAATGAGACGTCAACCCGCTGCCCCGGCAATACAGCAGGAAATTGGAAGCACCGGTAAGTGTGTGTGTGTGTGTGTGTGTGGGGGGCATTTCTGGAATGCCTTACACCCCTATATGCCACTCTGGCACTTAGGGGGTTAAAAGGCATATTATGGGGCAGAGTGGCATATAGGGAGGTATAAGGCATTTCAGGAGGCAGAGTGGCGTTAAGGGGGCATTTAATAGTGCACTCTGCCTCCTGAAATGCCTTATACCTCCCTATATGCCACTCTGCCCCATAATATGCCTTTTAACCCCCTAAATGCCAGAGTGGCATATAGGGGTATAAGGCATTTCTGGAGGCAGAGTGCTCTATATAATGCCTTTTAACTCCCTTAATGCCACTCTGCCTCCTGGAATGCCTTATACCTCCCTATATGCCACTCTGCCCCATAATATGCATTTTAACCCCCTAAATGCCAGAATGGGATATAGGGGTATAAGGCATTTCTGGAGGCAGAGTGGCACATAGGGGGTCAAAAGGCATACCATGGGGCACAGTGGCATATAGAGGGTTAAAAGGCATATCATGGGCCACAGTGCCATATTGGTGTGGCAAGCCTGGGGGCAGATGTGCGTAACTGGGGGACAGGTTGGAAAATACAAGAAATAAAAACAAAAAAAAAATATTTTTCTCAATCATAGCTTTTATTAAAAAAAATAGTTTACATGAATTAACATTTACTGGTAAAACTTTTTTCCTTTAGGGTCGTCTTATATTCAGGCTTTTTCTTTTTTTCCTAAGTTAATATTCAGATTTTGGGGGGTCGTCTTATAATCAGGGTCGTCTTATAATCGAGCAAATACGGTAGTTTCCCTACACTATGCTAGTCAAGACTAAGGTAATGTTATATATAATATCATTAGGAAATTATATATTATACATACACACTGTACAGTAAGGTATAGAATATTCTCCAGGAATAGGTATTAACATTTAAAAAGAATATTCAGGACGGAGGGGAAAAGACCCTAAAACACAATCTCTATGGTTATTCTTCCAGATCTTTTGCAACAAGTGGTGTGAGATCTCAGGCACAACTTAAAAATGCATGTGGTTATCCCTAAATGTATTAATTATGAAATATATTAAGCAGAACATGTGTAGTTGGAGAGGTGCTACCCAGAGGACCTCCTAGTTCAGTACAGGTTACAAAGTCTAGTTTGGAAACAAAGCTGGCACTCCTCTACAAGAATAGTTTTAAAAACTAGTGTGTACTAAATTGAGACTAAGACAAGAGAGACTTCTTACCCAAACACAGTAACCCATGTATCATCCAGCTGATCATCCGAAGTCAGAGCTTCACCTTGTGTGTAAAAGGGATCCAGCTGTGCTGGTGAAAAGGTGGCTTTTCTGCTGTGAGCCATAGCTGATGGGCTAAACACGCTGGAAGCTGCGGGATAAATGTTAAAGACTTTAACTGCTGAATATCATACTTAAATTACGGTTTACCATTTTGGTATAAATTGTTAATAAAAGTAAACACCCACTCTTCTCAACAGAATGCAAGTACAGTTTATAGTAAAATAGTATACTTTTGAACAAAATATTCAATACATACAAGGGCATTTATTAACTATTGTAAAATAAGCTGTAAGCATTATTTGTGAACAGCCCGTCTTTTCCACAGGGACTAACGTTATATTTACACACACTGAAGCCGTCAGCATTAGAGTATGCATGTAGTTTCCCAAAAACTGGTAGTTCCCTTTATGTTAAATACATGTGCAGAGTAAGAGATGGATATAGATATATAGGCTTCACAAGAGGCAGGGGGCCTTTTCTTCACATAGTGAGCCCCGAGGAAAAATGTGGGTAACAAAGAGGGTATTGTCCTGGCCACACATTTCTAACAGCAGACCCGTTACTATGCATTGTCAGAATCTGTCTATTCTGGCCTCAAGGTGAACCTGCGCAAAGTGGAAGAGGTCCTGGGCACACGGAACGGGGAAAGGATGTGTTTGGTGGCTCTACCATTTCACAGAAGTTCACCTTAAGAAAACATTATCAAGAATGTGGGAGAGTGAGTGAGAGCATGAGTGAGTGACAATTTAGTTGTAGAATACCCTTTTAATTTGTCAGAATCCTGTATGGTCCATTTGTACAAAGCCAACTATGCCCGCTTACAAGATTTCTCAAGGGCTGCTCCTATCCTCTGGAATGCTCTTCCCCGGTCTATCCGTCTCTCCCCCTTTATTCCTTCAAAAAAATCCCTCAAGAGCCACTTCTTTAAGGATGCTTACAACATAGAACATTAATGCCCTCCCATATTCCTTTAGCTCACCTTTCCTAGTCCCTCTCCTGCAATACTTTTACTAGTGTGGCTGGTCTATCCCCAGCAACGGCACTTTTGCCTATTGTGTAATGCACCCTAAATCCCTCTAGACTGTAAGCTCTTTTGAGCAGGGCCCTCCTCAACTGTTGTCTGTTAGTCAATTTGTAATGTAACATACTACTTGTTATGTCCTGTCTACCCATTGTACAGCGCTACGGAATTTGATGGCGCTATATAAAACAAATAATAATATTTCTAAGGATATGTTCAACCAACTCCAGGTATGCGATAATAGTTTTACATCTTTTTACCCAGCCGTTACAAGTGAATACGCCTTTTCATTTAATAAGTAATCTTTTATAGCATTTATATTACTTTAACAGGTAGCAGAGCCTACGCCAAGGTATAAAAAACCCTTCACAAAAGCTTTTGCTCTGTGGCACAACAGGGACATCTACTGACAATATACTGAACATTTCAGCATTGGTGTCAAATATTTTGAGAATGTTCCATAGAAAACATTTCAGTGCTGTAACCAAGTCTACAAAACACCACATTTTAAGTTTACTGAACTAAATTAGACAAACATTTCTGGCTTTGTGGTCTCACATTCATACCTGTCCCTGGAGTTGATGGCATGGCCCCAGACAACGGAGTCTGCAAAACAGAAAACCCTGCCTATAAAAAGATAAGAGCAAAAATCACATACATGTAATGCCAGAATCAACGTCATTATTTCACGATTAAACAGAAACATCAATGCCCACTAATATACATTAAACTAGAATCTGCCCAGGTTTAATTTTTTGAGAAAATAAGCCCATTCCTTACTGGCTTTCTTGTAGTTAAAGGTGTGGAACCAAGACAAGGACTTGGAATTTCATCATAAATGCTTCTAACTGGGGGTGCACCACTTTTGTCTTTGTGAGTTGGAACTACAGGCTGAGGAGGAGATCTACCTAAACAGAAAACACACAGGACAACACATCAACATAATTTATACATCACAACAAAACGTATAAAATATTTCCAGAACTTAATAAAAGAAAGAGAAATAGCCGTGTTGGTCCATGAAAATGTTTCTTTAGTCAATGTTTGCCTTTTGGTGGGCCAAAAACAGGAGAAACAAAAATGGACATCTTCAGATGGAAGCCTGAGTTTTGCAAACATGTTTGGTTTCTGCTGCAAGTCTGTACTTGCCTATTGTCCTGGCTCTTGCAGCCATTCTGTATTAACCCTCCACCATATGCCTTAACCTTTTATCAGTCAACAAAATTGGTAAATGTTAGCCCACTATCTTTTTTATATTTTTTAATTAACCTCTTCAGTCCCAAGTGTTTTTGGTACCTCAAAGCACGGAGCAATTTTTCCATTTTTTCGGTATGTCTGTTCAGCGATTATTCTCCTTTCCTGCGACTAGCGTACCCATGTAAACTACCGTATTGGCCCGAATATAGGCCGCACTTCTTTCTTAAAGACTTAAAGTGGGGGTGTGGCCTATATTCGGGGTCTAGCGCCCAACGCCCAGGACATGCAGCAAGGTTAGGATACAGATCCCCCGCAGAGGTGCAGGGGACCCATATCCTACTCTCTGATACGTTCAGACAGCCTTCCTCTGCCGGCACTTTCCACGAGGGGAGCCCCGACAAGGGATATTGTTAAAGCACATCGTGCAGACGTGCCAGCAGCGGAGGTTGTTTACACGCATTGCCCCAGCCAGTGAACGTCCGCACGATACGTTTTAACTCTGCCCCCAAGACTTACCAGAGCAGACTCCCGGGTGTCTTGCGGGGCCGGAGGGGGACATCGACGCAATACTCATATACAACTTCCGGTGCCAGCACCAGGAGTTGTATACGCGTATTGCGTCGATGTCCCCCTCCGGCCCCGCAAGACACCCGGGAGTCTGCTCTGGTAAGTCGGGGGGGGGGATCCCCTCTGAATCCTCACAAAACTAGGTAAAGTGATGGAAAATCCCCTCCAAGTTTATCATCAATTCACGTGTCCTCATTTCAGAAATACCCGATTTATATAGATTTTCAATACTTTATAGGGAACATACTATAAGGTGTATATTTGTAGAATTTGTATGCTTATGGCAGGTTTGGGGGGGTTGTGAACGGGGGCAGGAGGGTTATACTTTTTAGATGTTGTATTAGGGCAATGTGATGCAAGGGTTTTTTTTATTATCTTTTTTAAAAACATTTTTAATGGTTAGAGGTCCTCTTAGGGACATCTTGAACATGTTATTAATGCCAGCGATGTTACAATGACACTTAGCTAACTATTGTATTTTTTTAAATCACTAACCATTTTTTCCCCTTCGTTTTGTGTTTCAGCATGTGAGAAGAGTGAGAAACATCACATCTGCATCGATCACACTAATCTCTACGCAAGTCCCCACAGACTCGCAAAGAGATCACAGTGACCTCATCAGAGCGATCTGATATCACAACAGGGTCTGGACAGACCTTGCAGGGGATATTCTGTCCTCCAATGACGTCAGCAGTGACACGACCCGGAAGGGAATGCCCGATCAGGCATTTAAAAATGTAGCAGTTCTCTGTCCGGAAACGGTCAGATGAGATCGGGCAGCAGAAAGCCGGCGATGCTGGCTTCTGCCGACAGGGGGAGCCCAGGCTGTCAAACTGTTTGACAGCCTGATCTCCCGTGTAGCGGCAGTATATTTACTGAAATGTTCCTACTCATCAGAAAAAAAAACCCAGCAAAAAAACACATGTACATCTTACGTGAAAGTATCGGTGATCGCATCTCCATAATGCCTAATGATGGTCTGGGCTGTGGTGTGGTAGGTATAGGTATGTCCCCCATTAAAAAGCCTGGCAAAAACTGGGCATGGGTGCCAGGTTTTGGAGATGTTGGGGATCCAAGCGCCATTGGTTCACAACCTGTAAAGTAAAAAAGGTAATGTGAAGGGGGCAAGACCTACACAAAATATACAATCACCTGAATACTCAAAATCTTGTAGTGCTTCATACTGTTTGGAATTAAAAGGTAGTCTTCAAGATCACAAAACTCAGCAACTTAATATACCGTATTTGCTCGATTATAAGACGAGGTTTTTTTCAGAGCAAATGCTCTGAAAAATACCCCTCGTCTTATAATCAGACCTCAAGTAGGTCTGACTATGAGACGACTAAGATCCAGATCCCCCGCAGAGCTGCAGGGGACCTGGATCTTCCCGTCTCCCCCGCCCCACTTACCAATGCTTCTGAGTCCCTGGTGTGCAGCGTGTAGATGTCTACGCGATTCGCGTACACAATTTACGCTGCAGCCGGAAGGAGGTGCGGCTAGCAGCGGAGGAAGGGAGTGTTAAATGGGGGCATAAGGAATTTCTGTAGGCATTTCTGCTCTGTGAAATGCCTTTTAACCCCCTTAATGCCTCTGTCTCCAGAAATGCCTTTTAACCCTCTATACGCCACCCTGCCTCCTGAAATGCCTTAAACCTCCCTATATGCCACTCTACACCATAATATGCCTTTTAACCCTCTAAATGCTAGAGTGGCATAAAGGGGTATAAGGCATTTCTGGAGGCAGAGTGGCACATAGGGGGTCAAAAGGCATATCATGGGGCACAGTAGCATATAGGGGGTATAAGGCATTTCTGGGGCAGATGTGGGGGGGCAGGTTGGAAAATAGAAGGAAATAAAACCAAAATGTTTTTCTCAATCTCAATTTATATGAATTAACATTTACTGGTAAAACTTTTTTCCTATAGGGTCGTCTTATATTCAGGCTTTCTTTTTTCCTAAATTAATATTCAGATTTGGGGGGTCGTCTTATAAATCGAGCAAATACGGCATATATATTTTCTTTGGCTGGCATTTGAAGCAGAAAAATAAACAACCCCACTACCTGCTGCTTTTTGCTTTTCTGAGCATATAGAAACCATTGATAATGATTCTGCCCATTTTTTTTTTCATGCTGTAAAGACTTAAACCTTAAAGACAGAGGACATTATGTCCCTGAAAAACCAGCCTATAATGTAGGATATAATATTAAATCCCTCACCACTGTCACCAACTGTAGCTAATTGCAGCCAGAGACTGACGGTCAAACAACTGCACGACAAGTGTCTAAATGCGTACAATGAAATACCCTAGGTTGCACGTGGACGAAAATACATACTTAACCCGTTTCTGGAAGTCAAATCGCTATGTTATGTCTACTTGACTGGGGGCTGCTAACCAGTCCCAAATAACCCAGGGTATTTCAGCTCTCTAAGGTAAAGACAACAAAGTTGATGAGAGCTGATGGGACTCACCCAAAGTTACTAAAAGCTTAGTAAACCGATTTATTTAACCAATCATTGTTCATGGGATTAGTCACAGAACATTGGAAATTAGCAAATGTTCTCAAGAAAGGCAGTAGGGAGGTGTCGGGCAACTAAAGACCAGTAAGTCTTACATCTGTGGTAGGGAAATTACGGGAAACTATGTTAAGGGATATGATTGTTGAGCAACTAAGAAGATTGTTGAGCCAAATTAATCTTATTGATTTGGAGACTAAATTAATTGATCAAGGTGGTGCAGTAGACATTGTAGATCCAGATTTCAGTAAGGCTTTTGACACTGTCCCACATAGAAGACTTCAATCAAACTTCAATTTCTGAGCTTAGATGCCAATATTGTTGAATGAATTTGGCAGTTGCTGAGCGTTGTAGTCATTTGAGTATATCCAGAGGAAGGTCTCGTTACCAGTGGTACATCAAATGATTTAGGTAAACTGGGAAAATGGTCAAAGCTGCGGCAAAAGATGTTTAATATGAATGCAAGATAATGCACCTAGGACATAGCATAGAATATTTGGTGCTAACCTCAAAATCTGAGGAAAGGTATTTTGGGGTAGTTATTTCAGAGGACTTAAAAAGGTAGGAAGATGCTAGCAGAATGCGTGGATGTATAGGGAGAGGTATTAGCAATACCTGTTGTACAGTCATATGACAGGGGGATATGATAGAAACAGTTAAATACATATAGGGAATTAACATAAAGGAAGAAATACCACAAGAGAACAGTTTTAAGACTGCCTGAAGGTCCCTTTTCACCAAATGCACCTCTTCCCTTGGACAACCAATATCTTCCTTCAGGTTCCAGTGACACCTTTAGGTGGACATGATATAGATTTCCTCTACATATCTTATTTACTCTGTTCTGAGGGAGTCTTTTTTTGGAATTGTATCCCCAACAACTCTACATCCAAGGTTACAGTATTCCATCATCCCATTTTTCCACAATTTATCCAACTGATCAAGTTAGCAGCCATCATAAAATCCTGCCCCCTACACCTGAGACACATCTGCCAAATCAGACCTCAAACTGTCACTTTAACAGAAAGAAAGTCTACTAGGGTAGAATTGACTTAACGTTGGCCAGGTTGAAAAGCGAATACAAGAGTTGCTCTATTTAATACAACTCAGCACAATGACCCCATGCATTTGCTGGGGGGGGGGCACACAGCTATCAGATGCATTAAAGGGCATATGATGGCTGGAGTGTAGATAGAGGTTTTACTACATTTTCCGATTAGAGTAATACACCACACACACATTTCATCTTTACTCAGTTTCTTATTTGAACTGTTCCTGGTGCAATACAGCAAGTGATCACCTTTTATATGCTGGGGATACTATATTAAGAGTAATATCACTTCCTACTTTTTATTGCATTTTGATTTAGCTTGGAAGAAGCTCCTCTACACTTAAGAAGCAGAGGCTACATAGCCCCCTTTGTTGATCACAGTGTGTGATCAGCCAGGAAAGGCGTGATCAGAGACCCCACCTGGGTTTCCATTCTTCTCAAACACTTGAACTGATCTCAGCCACCCTTATAGAGGCTGCCCCAACCGACATCCCCTTCCCGTGGTATAAATAATACACCGGTTTATTCAGCAGAAGGAACGGCTTTAACACTACACACTAGGAGTGTCAAAATACCCGCGGGAGAGGACTCCGTGAACAGCCAGATACACCCCTGACGGAACCGGCATATGCGGCCATAAACCGTAAAGCACGTACTTGATTATGGGCTATTTACAAATAAATAAAAGCGCTTCCTAGTCTGTCGCTCTAATATTCAGTCATGGCTGCACTTTCTACGTACACATGGCATATTTGGCTCGCATGTCCGACCCCCCTCCCTTTCCCTAAACGACAAGACCTTGTACGGGTAACAGCAAGAACAAACCGCGGTCGCAAATCCCAGCGACCGTGCCGCAGCCAGCACCACTTACCCTGCGGATCCATACTAAAAACACACTTCCCCGCAGCTTAAAAAGCGACCCGACCTAAAACCGCGGGATTCAAACTATCCAACAAGATGGAGGGATAAATCACCAGTTGATTAAACGGCTGGATATGCGCGTAGATTCTGCGTCACTTCCGGTAATGTGAGAAACGGGTGAGCCTCAGTGACAGCCCGGCTGCGGCGTGTCTGTGCGCGTTAATTGTTTCTCTGTGTAGTTCTATAGGAACATGTTATTATCACACCAATCCCCATTGTAGATGCAATTATGCACGCATGACTGTGAGATGGAATATTTTTTAAGGTGCCTAGGAAGATATAATACATTTGTTTTTCTCCCCAAATTCATTATTGCCAATATATAGTTTCATAAAAAAAAATAACCCTGCTGGTGCAAATAATTATTGATGAACAACACTAAAGAGCTGTTACGGCTTTTAGTGGAAGCCAAGAGACCAACATGCCCTTTGAACTGAAACTGAAGTTCAAAGGGCATGTTCCCTATATAAAGCATCTGTAAGAACTCCTTCATGACAGACGTATATACACCTTAAATACAAACTTGTTTGCGTAAACATCTTTGTTTAACCCCTTCAGCACTGAGTGTTTTTAGTACCACATTTTGACCATATGTTTGTTTAATCAAGATTCCCCTTTTTCAAACCGCCCAACCTGCAAAAACCCATTTGGCGTCATTGGATCAGCCCGTCCACTGCGTTCGCTATACTGCAGGCTTTATTTTCCAGTATACACCGATCAGACATAACATTTTGACCACCTGCCCAATATTGTGTAGGTCCCCTTCTTGCCGCCAAAACAGCCCTGACCCGTTATTTCATGGACTCCACTAGACCTCTGAAGGAGTGCTGTGGTATCTGACGCCAAGTTAGCAGCAGATCCTTTAAGTCCTGTAAGTTGCAAAGTGGGACCTCCGTGGATGCATCCTGATGCCATGTGTTCTCCAGGTAAATGATGCACCGCACCCGGCCATCCACGTGATGTAAAAGAAAACGTGATTCATGAGACCAGACCACCTTCCATTGCTCCATGGTCCAGTTCTTATGCTAATGTGCCCATTGTAGGCGCTTTCGACAGTGGACAAGGGTCAGCACTGGCACCCCGACTGGTCTGCGGCTACGCAACAAACTGCGATGCACTGTGTGCTCTGACACCTTTCTAACAGAACCAGCATTAACTTTTTCAGCAATTTGAGCTACAGTATAGCTTGTCTGTTGTATTCATACCTGGGAACTTCTGGGCTCCGGCTACCCAGAGCCTTTCCTTGCAGGACGCGGGCATAAATGCACACTGATGTCACACTTTAATGCACATGACAGCTGACTGGCTCCTTTAAAGTTATGGGGTGTCAGCATTGAGGGTATTAATTTGCCCCTTTCCCTGCTATGTTCTGTGCAGGAGATGCGTCTGGCTGAATTAAAATTCACACAAAGCCTCCCCACTCAAATAAGTTAGAAACCCACACAGCGGTGTATACGCTTGTATTGTGATTGCTTTAACCGAACGCACAGTGACTGGAATTTTACTTGCATCGATTTGTTGTGGCGTGAGTAAATGGACAGAACGCTGTCGCAAACGTATATTTACCCTTTCATACTGGAATAGATTCAGTAAATCACAATATCTTCGGTGCTCTGGAACATAAATATGTATATGGGGTATGACTAATCAGGAGATGTTGCTGAACATTAATTGGGTCATTGTTCAGCTATTTTACTCTAGATTTTTTTAATCTATTATCACTTATGTTTTAAGTATTTCTTAATACTTCCGAACAAGATGATGTGTAATTTCTGCAGGTTCATCTATTATGGTAAAGAGGACAAAAGATACCTTGGTCTGAATGGGTTAAGAAAAACCTACACATACATCAAGTCGGCATGGTGTAAAGGAGACGCTTTGCATGTATGTAAATAGCATATAGGTAATCACAATAAAACCAGAAACACCAACTAAAGTTACTTCACAGCAAGATTTATTAATACATCCAAAAAGAAAGAATCATTTTGTCACACTATATACAGATAATACACAGTTTTTATACACATATTACATTTTTTTTTACACAAGAAAAATATACATAAAAATGTAAACTTTTGTATACAAAAAATCCTTAAAATAAACCATACAAGGACCAGATAACAAAAAGGTCTTCTGCTATTGTTGAATGGTAAATTGGTACCTTGATGCCAAATTGCTGCAACTTACTTTTTTTGAGCCGAGTCATAGAAACAAATCTTTGAAAGGAAAAAATTAAGCAATAATGTGAGAAAATATTTTTATTAACCCCTTCAATGTCAATGCAGAGAACTCCTATACAGTGTGGTGACTCCTGGTTTTTAATCCCTTATTTTGATGCAAAAGTATCTGAAAAACATGGTACTTTAAGTCACAATAAACCCTGTTAATCCGAGAAAAACATACCGTAGATGTGAGGTGACCTCCAATGACCTCACAGCCTTGTCGTATAAAATCCTTTTTTTTTTTTTTATGCGCTACACAGGTCTTTGATTTTTTTGCTATTATTTTAGTATATCTTACTATCTGATCTATGTATTTGCCAACAACACACACCAAAGAAAGAATGTGTGATGACTTTACATAAGTGCATAATTAGGAGTGAAGAAAGGAAATGCTTTGTGTAACCTGGCACTAAAGGGGTTAAATCAAATACATGGGCCACATTAAATGTATTTCATTTGTTTCATTTTCCTGACAGAAAGTGGGTTTGCTTTTAACTACGGTATATATAAGTATAGTAACCCATAACTGCTGCATATACGATGCACCTGCAGATAACTGCAACGCAGAACACCGCTGGCCATGAACGAGCGAATATATTGTTATAGCAGACTAGTATCACATACAACATAAATGCAATTAAAAACATATCAGTTAGTCCTTGCTACCATGCAGCTATATCATAGAAGGATAAACAAACCCTCACAGACAGGATTCTGCCCTCTTTTTTTCTTTTTGTTGCACATTTGGAAATTCTTTTGCACAGTACAACAGACTTTACGTGTTGAAATGTATATTATGTAATCATACTAGATCCGACAAGTGGAATATTCCCAATTAGCCGAATAGGACCATTTAGTCACTGCCTGAATTGGACCTAATCTACTTAAGTAAGCCTAGCAATCTCCATGGTCTATACCCAGACATAAAAGCCAATGGTTATAAACTGATTCCTCCATCAAAGTAAACCGCAACTCGCATGGATTAAGTACATCCCTTTCAGGTTCATTGGAGCTCCAACATGCTATAGCAGGGGTGTCTAACCTTTAAAGGGACACTCCATCCATCAAATGCACTTTAATTCATAAGACCGCTAAGTGTCCTCTATATTATTACCGTTCTTGTCCCCTTGCAAATGCATGGAGGGATTCAGCAGGATCTCTCCTATGCATTTGCTCCTTTATCCTGCCCTCAGCTCCTTGGCTTGCAGGACATATGTTCAGCCAGACATCTCTCACTTGCCATTGTGTGTCCACACTGTACTCAGCACGTGTCAGAGTTTCAGGGGGTCCGAGTCTCCCTGCAAGCATATGGAGAAAGCGCTCCTTTCAGTTAAATGGGAGCATTTTCCTGGCACTTCTTAGGAACTTGAAACATCCCAAAGTGTCAATAAAACTGGACTATGGAAGGGGCCTGCTGACTGCAGCCCTGGAGCTGTAGCTTCTCCTTAAGGTGACTATTTCTTTGAAAATGGACTGAAAACAAATCGTTATTTAAGGGATAAAAGGAGCTATTTGACACATTTATTGTTTTATGCTTTTAATGTAATCAAACTTCTTTCTGGGGCTTAGTTGTGCCAGAACAGATCACGCATGCTATCCGAGTTTCTTAACAGAACCCTCAGAGTGAAGGATGCCTTCTTATCACCATGTCAACTTTTAGTGTCCAGCACAAGCCTGGCCTTTCGGCAGACCTCCAGATATTGACATAATGAATCTGCCAACCACAAGCAACACTGACAGTTGTAATGGAGCTGGAAGGCTGCATTTTCAGATAAACGATGCACTTGATTGTCAAATATGACCTTTTTCCACCTTTTTCTGGCTGTTTTCTGATTTGCCTGAAAACTCCAGAACACAGCTTTCATCTCAGATTAGATCATTCCCCCTCCCCCGCATGCTTTATTTAAAATGTATATATCTTGCAGCAAGGAAAGTCAAAACGGACAGGAAAGGTATTTTGTTTTGGACGCACTTTTTTAGTTACACATTCCTTTATATAGAAAGTGCTTTACACACACACACGCATATATATATATATATATATATATCAGTGAATGAAGCGCTTTCAATCATCCTTTTTCCTATGCCTTATCAAATTTATAATGTTGGGATTGGAATTTGTATTTTCAATTTAAAAAACAAGATACTAGCGTAAAGTTATGGGTAAAATACACATGCTTATTTAAAAAAAAAAAAAAAATCATCAAGAGGTCAGTTTGTACTTGGGTATAATAAACCCCCTAGGTGTTCTAAAAATAACAGGGGGTATTAGATTTGAGATTTTAGAGAAAAAAAACTTGATAAAATACAATTGCCAGTAACCATCCACTGGAATTTTAACATTAACATTTTTTATTATTATTAAACATTACACATTTGTTAAAACACATCACATATCTACAGACACACTCAACCGGCACAGCTTCCACACATCTGATATGTTAAACACAAGATAGGATTTATAGGATCACATACTTAACATAGAACAATACATTCTCGATCATTTTAAATTTTAAAGGGAATCCCATAAGCCACAGTTTACACTACGGAGTTTAGCTCTGCTTTAGTTTTGTAAGCCCTCTCTACATATTAACAAAAAAAAAAAAGACTGGATTTCAGCGGCTAGAAAACCAATACATGTTCTTAAAGGGGCGGTTATGCTCATTTAAAACAAATCTAATCAATAAACCTCATTTCACTGATTTGCAGTTAACATTGAGCAGCGCCTCTGCACGTGGGGGAATGCTTACATTACCTATGCATTTGCTCTTACGATAGAGAGGCTGGTGGGACTTAAACTTTTTGTTTATTTGGAATATATATATATAAAAATTATTATATAACACATTACTGTTCCTTTTATACCAATACTCACCACAAGATAATCAATAACGCTGTTAGTTGATCACAGCAAGTACTCAAAAATAAGAATAGTTTTGTAACAGTACTGCAAGGTAGCAAGGACCACTGTACACCCTGACACGGCGTAGTTCCAGGTGTTTTTATTAGCATCTTAAGTGAAATAAAAAAGCTTGCATATATGTGTACATATACACATACACACATATATATATATATTTTATATAGCTATCAAATACACATAGCAACTTAATCCAATACAGCTTTAGTATAAAATGTATAATTTATGAGGCAATGTTAGCATAAATTAATATATGTTTTTCTCTTAAAATCTAATTTAGGCATCTAGAAAGCTAAATAGGGAAAGGGGATATCCTTAAATAAAATATAAAAGCTGAAAGCACACGGGAAATACGGGGTTCATTTGTATCGGTTTATACAGAGAACAGCTTTGGACAGTATAGATAATCTGGTGAAAATGAACTTTAGAAATGCATAAGTATTCAGCCTGATTTTTTTTTAGAATTGTAACTGCCCTTGTTTCCACCAAGAGAATCCCTGAGACACATGAAATATGGCAGCTCACCGGGAAAATATCGCACCGACAGCACCCTAGAAGAGAACGCACATCCCAAAAGATGGGAAATGCCATCAAATCTAGATATAATGGCAAGATAGACGTAGCACATTGCAGTGTATGATATATACAGGCAACTAAATATCAAATAATAACAACAACAAATACTGCTTCTGGCGCAAAGCTTCAAAAGTGGTCTTATCACCATAGCAACCAATAGAATAGGGAATCAGTAGGAAAATTATAATTGTTGTTATGGAGACAAAAATCACTTTTACAAACTTTGCACGGGAATCATCCTTTTAATTATAGTCCTAGATGACAAAAATCCTTAAAGTACGGTCCTTGGCCAGTTTAGACACTCCGTTTAGAGACTCAATGAGTTCCACTTAAGAATGCCACTGTCTTAAAAGGAAGTCATCTGCCATCTGAGCCGGTCCACCAAGTGTTTTATAGCTCTGATATTTACATTTAAGGGGGGCTATAGATATTATTCAGTTATGGATAAGGATCTTCTCTTTTTATTATTTTACATAGAGGGTGGTGGATAAGTGGAGTAGCCTCCCAGCTAGTGGTAGAGGTTAATACAGCGAGGGAATTTAAACATGTATGGGGTAAGTATAACAGCTACCCTGAATCTATGACAAGACCAAAGACTGATTAAGGTTTGAGTCTTTGCAGTTGGAAAAATGAGCAGACAAAATGGGTTGAACGGTTCTTATCTGCCATCAAATTCTATTTCTGAAGGGCATGGGCTTTATTAACCTGAAATATTTTACTTGTAGGACTGCAAAATTCTTTAACTCTGCGCCACACTTTAAATCTGGCCGTGTAGAGATTAAACAACTTTTGTAACATTTATGAAACAGAGGATGTGTCTGGTTTTGCTTTCTCTACTTGTAGATTGATGCCTAATACAACTACAAGGCTGTGAAACGACGACCCTACGTTTAAAGTTAAGCATGACTCCAAAAATCCCACCCAGTATTAATGATTAATGATATACCAAAAAGATCACTCTTTCCAAAAATGTTCTAGAGGAGACACAAACATGGTTTAAGATGAAAACATGGCACTGGATTTATAAATAGATGTCACCAAACTAATATTCTTCAGAACATATTTCAATATGCTAGGTTACTGGTACCAGACTTGGGCTGTTTTAACAATAACCTACTTAATATTCCTTTGCGTGCAATATATAAAATTGATTGAATTTTATTTATGAAGAGTCAGCAGATTCAGTAGCGCTATAAGTTTAAAAGTCTATGGGATCCTTGAGCCCTGGAGCCTGGAATGAACCCCTCTGTTAAAAGGGACGTAAACTACTTAGTCTTGGCTACAGTCATCAGTCTTTGGAGAAAGAAAATGGGCCACATCCATACCTATCCCCAGGCATTTAATTAAAAAAAAACATATAAACAAATGATAAAGTACATATGTGTCATATCAAATCTACCTTTTACAAAAATGAAGTGCAATTAATGGCACGTATGTTAGACCATCACCTCCCTCTTCCATTAAAGTTGCTCTTCTATTTAGGCAAAATATTAAATGCAGTTTCTAGCATGTTAATGAAATAAACCTCAGCAGATCTGCCATTTCATTTTTGTTTTCAAATATTCCTAAAGATACATTTTTCATGATTAATTGAAGAATTATTTCTGGTAAAAGTTTGGGATTTAGTGGAACAGCACCTTTGACATCCGGTATTCCATCTATGTTATTTCATAATAAAAATGCCTATTGCACAAAGCATACAGAACGGATTCAAAATATTCTTACACAGAATATATAGTGCACATAAAATATGTAACAAACAAAAGCCTTCCGTAAAAAAAAAAAAAGTGGTAAAAATATTGAGAAAAAAAGCAATATGCACTTAAGCTGTGGGTCTGGGGTCTTTAAAAGCATACATCAATTTATTTTTCTGGAAATGGGTTTGCTCTTTAAGGTGTATTCATAGACATTCAATATGCAGTCGCTTTTGTGATATCTGAAAAGGATCTGGGGTCCTAAACGCTTCAATAAAAAGTTTGTCCCCTAACAGTATGACCTGTAATTAAGTACACCATTTTTAAAATGTAATTTTGTAGCTCTAGGATGTTTGCTACACAAATCCCAGTTCGAAATATTTAAAGTATTCAATATTGTGTGATTTTAACTGGAGCAAACAGCTATGTCTACAAACAATTTTATTTAGAATAACGCACTATTCTTGGTTAGGAACACAATATTTTAAATTATTTTAATATTAATATTGTTTTTATTGTTTAATTTCATTGATAGATATTAGAATTATAGATACATATTCATTTGAGAATTGCACCAAAGGAGTGATAACTCTATATACAGTGTCTGTTTAAAAGTTCTGCTTAAGTACTTGAATAATGCTTTTTAAATACTTTATGGAACAAACTATTTATTAAATTTAAGGTAAAAATAGACACGCCTGTAATTATTTTGCTTATTACAGCGCAATAAAAATTTGATTTCAGTCACGGGTATCCAACAGCTAGATCTGTAACGGCTGCCAGACTTAAATCCCACAATACTTTGCAAATATTTGTCCTGCCAAAAGACCAAAAATGGAACTCCCAATTTTTTTTGTTTTGTATATAGCATTTTTGTATTGTACCTAGCTATGCGAGCTAAATAGGTTTTAGTTGCTGTTTTTGCAACAAAATGTGGCTTTCGTAAGGACATTTCACACCATTTGCAACTTAAATATTTATTATCACGCAATTATGTTGCAAGCAGCGTCATGTGTGACGCAATCGGTGCTGTCCTAAGAACTAGCTTCACAAATAGGGTAAAGTTGGAGAGTACTCCGGTATAACATAGAAATACATTTTACATTTATTATTTAGAAGACCTTTTGCAACAAATTATTCCTTACAACCATAGGACGATAACTAAAGGATATAGAAATATGTCAGGAGGCTGCCAAATACACCAAATGGGCCGATGAAAAGCTACATAAGTAGTAAAAGAGATTTAATTGTTGCTTTCAAGGAACTAACAAACGTAAGGTGCTTTAAAAAATTAAATTAAAAAAAAATCCAAATTTAGATACCCCCTAGAGGATGCAAAAAAAAAAAAAAAAAATGTAGAAGTGCAAAAAAATAATAAAAATAATATATATATTGTTTCTTTTAATTTAAGCATCTGGACCGAGTGTGTAACATGTATGTCTCTTTTGTACATGAAGGAAAATTATGTTAATATTGATGACCACATCATAGCTGTAAGGAAAAACATTCATTGTAAAGCAGGTAAGAGATGTGCCCAAGCGAGCTATTCTTCGTGGGACACAAACAGTTGTGGTTAAATGTTAGAGCTAATTTCAAATCATCAACATCAAGATGCTCAGGGGGTCTAGATGCAAATTCAGACCGGGGTTAGTTGGGTTTGCTGGGTCTGTTGAGTAATCCACTAGCATGTAGAAGGTTTCAACATACTGATCCAAGTATACATTATGACGGGCCAACCCAAGGAAAAGGCTGGCCTCAGTAATGCCCCGTGATATCAGCGAGCTGAAAACCATCCGGGATCTCCTAGGCTAATAAACATACCATCTATGTCATTTTACTGAACAAACAACTGCACTTTGACTCTAAACTAAAAACCAACACACGCAACAAAATCCAGCCATCAAGAGTTGTTATAGCCGTCTGTTTGGTATGCAATATTTTTGCATTCACGTCAAAACACCTGGCCAGTTCCTGACTTTTTCCTTTTGTTTCCAATACTAACAAAACTCCCAAGGATTTTAATATTTTAATGCATTTTTTTTTTAATAGGGGACAACACAAAAACAAATGCTTCACAGATATTGAATACCTCAATAAAATTATCATAATGATGCATTTATTACCATATATTATTACATTATCATATCTGTATACATCCTAAGCAAATTAGACAATAAATACAAGTTCAGGAGTATAAGAAAAACGGTCAATTTCCGTTTAGGCTTTACATATGTGCGTAAATATAAAAACATTCATTTTCCACGCATGTATCCTTTTTAATTTTAAGACTAGGGATGCACAGAAAGGACCTTTTTGGCGGGAATAACATTTTCAGTAATTGCGAAATCAAACTGAGTGGTGAAAGAAGGAGCGGTACTCTGTGTAATATTCCTTTAGCCCCAAAAGCACATGTCATTTGCCATTAGTGGTTTTCTAAGAGCTTTTTAATTTAACACGTTAACTGTGCAATACTAACGACCTCCAAATCAGACTCTATGTCACCACAGAAATGTCAAACCAAGCCTGAAGATACTAAGCTAGCACAGGTGTACACGGTTATGTTGGCCACCGAGAGACAAAGGACTTATTTCCACCCAAAAAGGGATTCGCGCCCTGATGGGAATGATGAGGCTCACCGTCATACAGACTATGGCATCTGCCGTGAAAACGATCGATAATAAAAGCAGGTTCTAAAAAGGCCATACAGTTCATTGTAATAAAAGGCATTCTGTAAGATTGTAGAGGGCTGGACTCGAATAATATACACCTATTCTTAATCATCACGTAATAAAGAAAGTGGGATACAGTGACCGAGATCCATATATATATATATATATATATATATATATATATATATAAAAATGACGGAAGTACGGAAGTATAACAGGGGTAGGAACCCTTCTATAATTGCTTTGCATCATCTTAAATAAATTACAATATTTCTTTTCAAGAATATTTTTCCTTGATGTATGTATGTATTATTTACTAAACTGAAATGGGAAACAGGTTTCTAGGGGGAATCTGATGTTCAGATTAGCTTACATTGTAATGGGCCTGAATTAGGCAAAACCTTGTTCGCTGGATGGTCAATAATAGCATCAAACACAACTGAGGAACTCATCACCAAATTTTTTTTATTTATTTTTTAATTATTTTCAATATTAAGGACATGGTTCAAACCACAAACCCGCACATGACTTCAGATGTATACATTTGTATACATGCTCTACTCTATTATGGTCAGTAATGTGAGAACAGTTTGTGCTTGATGCTTCTTTTAAGGAGGAACTCTCTCATCAAGAGTTGAAATCCATAACTGATCTAGAATGATGCAAAAGTCTTATTCGGATGTTCATACACAGCTGTAGCATCATCTGGATCCAAATGCATTCAAGTCATTGAATGTTTTCTTCATGTCCTGTCATGCCGCCATTTACAATGTGGCAGCAAGATGGCAGCTCACACAGGACAACTTTCACTTATCGATAGTTTTCAAGTGAACAAGGTTTAAGATTTAGGACTAGGGATAATCTCAAATGTGACGGTTCCTATTTAAAGTATTGACAACTCTCACTGAACTACTTTGTTCCAACAGTGTTTGGGGGGTACATCTCAGTGTATTGAAAGTGGTATTTAGAGAAGTAAATTAAAAACTGAAAAGCTCTGGGATTCACAAAGAGAAAAGCGCAGTCTAGTCATGGTCAATAAAGCCGCCTGAATATTTGCCTGTACCTTTGCTTAATGGTTGCCTGTTGGGTTACATGGTCCACTTGCAAGGCTTAGGTAAATGCAGGCTATTTAGACAATGTTATCCAGCAACTGCTGGAATAAAAAAACATATATATTTTAAATTGGCAAATATACTTCTCCCAATAAATACGAATATAACCTTTTGCATCACATTAAGCAAAGGCAAACAGGAGGGGAAGCAAATCCACCAAAATATGTATTACTGCATTCAACACAAACACAACTCCTAAAGCATCTTCCTGCCATGATCCAAAAACTACCAACATCTTATACATCTGCCAAACACGCATCATCATAGAATCAGGGTAGCGTTTCTCTCCTAAACTGAATATTGGAGCAAGACTGGAGCCTTGTATTTACAGACTTTCACACCGGCGCCCGTTGAAGGTTAGGCACCCTTTGAAAGCCTCAGTCTCAGACACTGAAGGGTTAATATACAACTACACAGTGCGTTCCCAGGTGAGATAACATTTCATCTCACCACATGCATTTTAAAGGGACACTCCAGCCATCATATGTATTTTAATGCATATGCTATCCATGAAACCCCTTTAAGTATCTGTGGTGCACTTCTTGAAAATGCATGGGGGGGGGGATTCTGTAGTATCCTCCACATCCATTTGTCCCTTTTCCTCCCCGTCACGATTTTCCAGTCAACTCCGGGGCTTACTTGGCAAATGCTACAAGCCGGTCTATCGATATTTCGAACACCTTCCTGCATCTATTCGACTGCCAATCAGTGGTGAGAATTGTCAGAACATGGATGAAGAATTGAGCGGTAGCCTCTCCCTAAAGATAAATACTGTTAAAAAATGCATATTAAAGTACTCAAAAATTCTTCTATAGCGGGGCCTTCAGGGACACTAAATATGATCCTTCTAGAACGGCCAAGCTTTTTAAAATTTTCCTGCAAGAAGAGCTCAGCTTTCCCTGGATAAGATATTACAGATTACATGATCCAGGGCCAATTCAGCTTTTTTGTGCAGGAGGTGGTTCTTCATACAGCACAGAGAAGTCAGCAGGCGTAGAATTTTGATTTTCTTACAACTTTAATGAATAAACCTCTGATGTTTTATTACATGCCATCTGCATATTTAGTAAATCAGCCCGGGACATAAGCTGCTAATGGTAGGTTACAACAGGCATCCACCTGATAAAAAGTTAATCTTGCCAGCAACGGAATGCGCCTTTTGTTAAAAATGAGCTCTTATACGTACAAGTAAGTTGAATAAGCATAGCTAAAATAACCCTACTAAAGTGCATCAAAGTGACATAGCCAGATTTTTTTTATTTTTTTTTTTAAAGGGACTTTGCAAAAGAAGCCAATACTCCAACAATGGGCCACGTCTATTTAAGTACTTGCCATACTCCCTACCTAAAAAACCAACCCCAAAACATGCAACATTTCAAATACCAATACTAATTTCAACCTTTTACAAAATGGAAATAAGATGCTCTACCCTGAATCCAGCCATCTTTTTTTCTGCCAACACAATTAGGGATAATGTGCAAAATCCAGAATTCATATAAAACAAACAATTTGATTTCACAATTTTTTGCTTTGTACTTAACGGAACCAGGCATCACACTTCAGCAGTGTATGCTGAATAGTTTGCAATACTATCGTATTCTCTGATCTTTTCATGCTACGTTGCCATAAATATATATATATATCTTTTACTTATGGTCCATGTGGTCATTGTAAGGCCAAAAAGAAAAAAAAATAAGGAATGAATGCCATTGGAAGCAAAATTGCTGGCACCACTTACTACCCAATGGTGAATGACATTCTTCTCCTGACTCTAGAACACACACACACACACACACATATTCACACATACAATGCACAAGATTAAGATAGCTTGACATATGCAGGATAATACAATAGGCTCTTACTGCAGCGGGCCACATCACTTATGCTCAGTTGCAGTATTGCTCACTTACGGTTCTTTCAAATAAAAAAAATTCATTTCCTGCCTTAATGAGTTCTTATCCTTTTTTGCCTTCTTCCACTGCTCTTAGACTGTGCAGCATCTAGGTGTAAGCCCAAGTATTGATATAATTAGGTAAACGGGAATGCTTTTTATTCCCTATTACCAAGGTCAGGAATTCGTAGGGCAATGTGTCAAAATCCAATGTCACTCCTTAAGAGATAAAAACAGGAATATAAGCAAACGTACAAATGTTAGGAGCACCAGTGCCAATAAAGCACAAGGACATTGCAGCGGATAGATTCCTCCTTGTTAAAGAATGCTAAAAACATTCCAAAAGAAATATGGAAAGAGCAACAAGCATAAGGTAAGACTACTCCCCTCTCATCTGATCCATAAAACAAGTAATGATGCCATCAGTTAGGGCTTGTGAACAAGGTGGAGGAGTTGTTGGTACTTGTAGCTGTGGCACCTGTTGCAGTGAATCCTGTGGGGGGAGCAATTGAGCTATGGCTAGGTTGTAGGTCTTTGGGGATGCCACTGTGAGAGTTCAGCTGATGGCCAAAAGCGGCAATGAACTGAGGGAGCTGTTGTTTGGGGGATGTTGAGTCCATGAGTTCAGAAGGAGGGGGGCTGAGGCCGCTGAAACTTGTCTGCGGTAACCCCGGAAGCATATTAGAGCTGTTGGGGGTCACAGTGGAGAAGGCAGGCTGTGTGTTCTCTGAATGAGTGGTGGTTGGAGGGGTGGAAAGAGAAGTGGATAGTAGGTGTCCGTCAGAGCTGAGAAAGGTGCCAAAAGCAGTTGGATCCCCAAGGTTCACAGGAAGGTTCCCCCAGTGAGTTCGGGGATTTACTACTCCACAAAGAGGAACCTCTAGTTGGGAAGTTAGCAGATGCTGTGTAATAATGGGTACATCAGAAGAAAATGAAACTGCCAAGCTATCACTGGAGAAAGAAGTATCATGCGGGGATGTAATTTGCTCGTTGTACGGGGACTGAACATGCTTGTCATAATGGCTTCCATGGGGTGATGAATGTGAATGGTCATTATTGTATTGCTGTTGTGAGGTGATTAGATCATCTGCCTTACTCAAGATCTCTGCAGGAAGAGATTGCTGGGTGGCATGGCTGCCTTCATGTAGTCCATGGAAAGTACCCGGAAATGCTCCCTCTTCAAGCGAGCTCTGGCTTATTAGAGCGGCAGAAGTAAGGCCAACATTGGCAGAGGAGGTGGAGAACTCCCTCTGGATATGCCCACTCAAGGGTGCTGATGGGCTAGACAAAGTATCAGAACCAAGCAGATTTTCATCCAGTTCCAGGCTGGTGAAGTTTTCATGAACCATACGCCCATTGAGCAGCTCACCTAGGTCTGCAGGAACGTCTCGTATCTCTGGACCAGCAGAAACTGCTGAGAATGCAGCTATTCCTCGGTCTGACAGGTCCTGCCCAGTAACACTGTCAGAATGAGCCAAAACTGCAATGGAACTAAGACATTCCAGAGAAGTGACAGCCTGCAGGGCCCTCTCCAGTTCTTCTGCTTCATCAGTAGTAGGGAGAAGCTCTCCATTCTTACCTGCAAGGTAAGCAACAGTATAGGATTTTATGAGATTCACACACCGTGTAGCTGTTCTTTTAAAATGTTTTTTTTTTTTCCCTTGTATGTCTATTCCTTACATTCCCTTGCTTAGTGGAGCGCTAATATACAAAATACATTGCAAAAGCTCTGGATGGCATTCAGGACTCAGATGCCACTAGTTAAGAACACATCAGTAGTGCTGTTACAGACCAGTTGGCAGTGCACTGCTGACGGAGCTGTAGCCACCCAGAAAATAAAATATTGCTTGTTCTACTGAACGAAAGACGGCCACAATGTTTACTTCACTGACTGAAAGAACACGAGAGGTGTTTTCTTTACTTAGCTGTTTTAAGTTGCCCAAATTGGGAGATAATATACCTTCAAAGAAGTCAAAGTCTTGCAGGTCATCAGGTAAACGTGGCAGAACATCAGAGAAATCCTCTTGGTTTAACTCCAAGTCGTGGTGAATGTCTGCAATCTCGCTAGTGATGTCATCAGGCAGCTCTTCTGTGCTCAAGTCAGGTGTGGATGGGCTCCTAGAGTACAGATAGACTTATAATGTCTCTATCAACACTTGAGCTGGGATTATAGAACAGGAAGCATGGTTATTTAGTACCGTTTTCTAGACCTACTGAGCTCATGGAACATATACCGTATAAGAATGAATGTTGGGGAGGTTCAGGACTCTCTATGCCAATTTGGATATAAAAAACTATTACACTGCAGCAACTTGGGCAAAATCTGAAATTGAACTTATGACATCAACAACTGAAGTTTCAAACTGGTTTTAAACTAGCGTTAATAAGAACATCAGTGAAGCATACTTGATACAATGCGGTTTGCTGAAACGGCATTAGTGATTCTGAGAACCTGGCCTAAAATAGCATTGGAAGAAGTAGCTTAATTCCTATAAAAAGGTAAGATTACTTTAGGGGTTTTATGAATCATTTTCGTAAACATGGTGACAGTTCCTGTCTATTTATGACATTACTATTAGTAGCCTTACTCTAAAGTGGCAGTAAAGTTTCACAACAAATGATAAAGAAACTGTGTTTATATATACATCCCAATTCTCAACTTTTAAAATTAACCCAGTTCTGTGTTGGCCTCAGACAAGATGCTCACAGGACATATTCAAGTGCATTCTCCCCCCCACGCCCATACCCATCAAAAATGCCCGGTATGCTGACATCTCCAGAGCCTCCAAAATCTGCACTAAGTATTCTCCAGGGGTTCTCAGTTTCCTTAAAAAGGTATACTACTTTCTTTGGCACACAATTAGGGCTGCAACTAACGATTATTTTAATAATCGATTAATCGGCCAATTATTTTTTCGATTAATCGGATAAAAAAAATATTTAATAAAATGCCCTGCACCCACCCACACTCTGCCCCATCAGTTTCCCACCCGGCAATCATATTTACACTCTCTCTCTCTCTCTCTCCATACGTACCTCCGCTACCGAATCCTTCCACTTACAACGTGCAACCGCAAAACTTTATTCAAATCTTCATCGTACACGCGCGTCACATCCGTCATTACGTAACTTCAAGCAGACGGACACTACAGAGCTCTGCAGCAGAAACGGGGGAACGCCGGCGGAGGTAAGTGAAAGGAGCCGAGCGCTCCAACGACGAATCGATCACTCGATTAATCGATAACGGAAATCGTCGACAACGATTCCCGTTATCGATTATTATCGATTTTATCGATTCGTTGTTTCAGGTCTACACACAATGTTCCTCATGGGCATCGGCAGTAGGAGCTAAAGGGGTCGACTACCCCAGTGTATATAATACATTAAGTATACAAAATAATTCTCAATCAATGTTTAGAGGGACTTAAAATTTAGGGAAGGTGTGGCAAAAGCCCGCACAACTAGTAGGTCTAATCTCCTTTCCTGAAGTTCTCACTTTCTACTGCTCCAGCCCTTATACAAAGCATCTACAACCAATCACTTGCCACCTGAGAACTACAGTAACTTAAAAGAAACAATTAAATGGGGAAGATTTATCATGCAAACACAGCAATCGAGTAGGCATCACAGTGAACAGGTTGGGATTTATAATCCATATACACCTGCAAGAAAAGGTAAATTAACCCTTTGAAATTACCTGGCTTTCTGCATTAATTGTTAGTAAAATGTGATCTGATCTACATTTGTATAGACAAAAACAATATATTTAACCTAATAACACTCAGACAATGATCATTTTTCATGTCTCTAACACAACCAGTGAACATTCACAGTGCTGATGGTAAAAGGAAGTGAACGCTTGGATTTGATAACTGGTCGAACCTCGTTTGGCAGCAATAACTGCTTAAGCGCAGCCATATTCTTAGGATGTGTGGCGTGAACGGCTCTCTTAAATTGATTCCTCAGCATCTCTAATGTGTTAAGGTTTCCACTTTGGCTACTCCAAAAGGCAGATTTTCTTTTGTTTTAAGCCATTCTGTAGTAGATTTACGTTGATGTTTGTTGTCCTGCTTCATCACCCAACTTCTACTGAGCTTCAGCTGGCAGACAGCCATTCTGACATGCTGTATAATATCTTGATAAACTTGGGAATTCATTGTCCCATCGATGATGGCATGCTGTCCAAGCCATCATGCTCCCTCCACCGTACTTCACCACTGGGATGGTGATTTCATGTTGGCATACGCTACCCTTTCTTTCCGTGGTAAGTAGTGTTGCATGTTCTTCCTGAACAATTCAAGCGTAGTTTCATCAGCCCACAAAACATTTTCCCAGTACTGTTCTGGAGTGTCAAGGTGCTCTTTGGCAAACCTCAGGCTTTTTTTTTGGAGAACTGCTGCTTCGTCCAAGCTTCTTAAATGTTTTAAATATGGCAGAATCATGAACAGAGATTATAGCCAATTCCAATGATGTCTTCAAGTTTTTCACCACATCTTTGGCGTTCTTTCATACATCATTAAGCATTCTGTGTTGCCCCCTTGAACCATCATTGCTGGGCGCCCTCTTCTAGGAGTAGCTACAGTATCAAATCATCTCAATTTATAAACAATTTAACTGCGGACTGAAGAATATGTAAACTTTGAGATTACTATGTAACCCTTTTCAGCTTTAAGCAAATCAAAAATTCTTGATTGTAGGTCTTCTAGGATTTCTTTTTTGTGAGGCATGGTTCACATCAGCAGATGCTTCTTGTGAATAGTGAACCCAAAATGTTTTTTTTTTTTTTTTTTAATGTAGCTCTAAAACACACCTCCAATCCCGTTTTCATTGATTGGACTCCAGGTTTGTTAACTCCCGACTCCAATTAGCTTTTTTTAAGAATTGATTAGTCTTGGGGTTTACGTATTGTGAGTGTTTGAATGATGCATTCAAAATGGACAAGAACAATACAATAATTTGTGTGTTATTAGTCAAAACAGATTGTGTTCATTATTGTAACTTAGATGAAGATCACACCATATTTTAAAACAAATTTATACATAAATGCTAGCAATTCACTAAACTTCACTTACTTTTTCTTGTTCTGAAAAAGTTCTTATTAACATCTTGATTTTGGAAGATTAATGAAATCACATAGGACAGGGCTCGACAAATCCCAGGCGCCAGGTCGCCATGGCGACAGAGAATTTTGTCCTGGCGCCTAGGTTTTGTCAGCCTCTTACATCCAGAAAAAATTGTGGATGTAAGAGGCTGAGTCACCACACGGGGGCGCTGCTGCTACTGTCTGCCCAGAAGACAGCCACTCCGAGCCCGCCCCCGAGCCTGAGATCACTCCCACGGAGTGATCCTGTAGGCTGAAAACGTGGTTGCTGGAAAAGCAGCAATCGTGTTTTCAGCTGCCACAGGCAGCCTCAGGGAAGGGGTTTGTGTGTTGATTGGGTCCCCACACAAGTCTGGGGACCTCACCCAACACCCCCCAGCTGCCTGATCGCTCCATGGGAGCGACAGCGCAGCGTTAACCCCTTCAATGCCGCGATCGCGGCATTTAGGGGTTAACTCCCGTTTTGGGGGCTTTGCTGCTGGTGGTCTGCCTGGAAGCTCAGACAGACCAGCAACAGCAAAAACGAGCCCCCACAAGCCCTTTGACTCCTGTAGGTATGGAAGCCTACAGCAGTCATCAAAGAGACTCCCTCTGCAATGGCTGGTCCATAGACCAGCAATTGAGTCCCAGCTGCCAGAGGCAGCTTCAGGGACAGGGGAGAGGGTTCTTCGGTCTCCACATGAGTGTGGAGACCAGCCCCAACACCCCCCTGCTGCCTGATCGCTCCCTGAGAGCGACAGTGCAGCGTTAACCCCTTCAATGCCGCGATCGCGGCGTTTTAGGGGTTAACTCCTGTTTTGTAAGGGGCTCTGCTGCCGGTGGTCTGCCTGGAAGCCCAGGCAGACCAGCAACAGCAAAAAAACGAGCCCCCACAAGGCCTTTGATTCCTGTAGGCATAGAAGCCTACAGCAGTCATCATAGACTCCCCCCTGCAGTGGCTGGTCTATAGACCAGCAATCTCGTCCCAGCTGCCAGAGGCAGCTTCAGGGACAGGGTGAGAGGGTTCTTTGGTCTGCCATGAGTGTGGAGACCAGCCCCAACACCCCCCTGCTGCCTGATCGCTCCATGAGAGCGACAGTGCAGCGTTAACCCCTTCAATGCCACAATTGTGTATGACACATTCGTGGCATTGCAGGGGTTAACATTTGTCCCCACAAGCTTTTGGGGACTAAATATCTGTCAATGCTGTGCTCCAATGGAACATCAGCATCGAAAGAGTTAAAAAATGAAAAAATGTATTTAAAAAAAAAACAAACAGCACTGACCTGAAAGTCCAGGGTGCTTCCAGATCAAACGCTGTGAGTTTAGTAAGTGGGCTGATGATGATCGGATCCCTCCTGACCAACTGTTAGTTTAAAAAAATCCTGGCTCCTAACTTTTTTACCTGGCGCCTAGATTCACAACAAATTTGTCAAGCCCTGACATAGGATACAGTTTATTGATGCATAAGATTAAAAGGTAGATTTAGGAGGTACTTGGGTGAAATAATCTGCAGAGATATTGCACCATTTGGTACCATTTTGGCCTGCGATGCAGTATAATGCAAAAAAAAGAAAAAGAAAGAAGTAAAAGACTGCTCCATTATTACCAGTTGGTGATGTTCCCAAGGCACCCAAAGAAGAAAGATTACAAAATGTTTGGGAATACTGGTATATGCGCTAAGAATAATGCAATTTCTTTACTAAATATTCATATCATCAAAATTTAAAACATATGAAAGACAAGTAAAATTACATCCCAAAAAAATTTGTAATTTTGCACCAGAGATATTGCACCATGTCAGCGTTTCTCAGCGTTGATGATTATTTTAATGTTTCCTTACTTAAGAATTCGTTTTTAGAAACAAACAACACAAGAATATCTTCAATTTTAGTTCCAACGGGGACAGAAACGCGACTCTCAGTAAATGAAGATTAAACACATACGGACACCTCATATGTTTTATTACTTGCCTCATACGGGATACCTCTACTGGCAGTGAAAGGCTGCTAGGCATACAGAGATTGCCCTGGGGCACTGCGGGTGGGATGGGTTTTTGGGGCCTTCGGGGACCGCGCCGCCTCTTCTTCTTGTGTTTTTTGGTAAGTGCTGGAGGCTTGGTCTTTTTCCTGGGTTTCCTCTGCTGCTGGTGTTGAACTTTACGAGAATTGTCCCCTCGCAGGAAATTATCCTGATTATGAGACAGAAAATATCTTGCGTAAGCGTGCAAACATTTTTAGAAAAGCTGTACCCATGGAACAGACAGACAACTGGCTAAAGGTTTAACAGCTATTTTACCAGTACATGAAATATATAGGTTACATTTGTGTTCCAAAAGGCATTAAACATCATTCTCATAATCAGTTACAGTAGGAGTAAAAATGTACCTACTGCCGGGTTGTCATGCCAGCATTTAGCCTACAGAAATTCAACTGTGATGTTTCCTAATCCTTGTTCAGGTTTTCATCAGTGACTATTTTCCCAGGATTCATACATTTCACATGTTGCTGAAAGCAACTGTAACGTGTAACCATGTAGTATGCATGATGTATAAGTAACAGATTCTATCCTGTGAGTTTATAGATCCCACACATTGCAGGTTGTTCTGGAAGAAAATGTAGTCACCCTAGTTTTCATAATCAAAAAGTTCTTGCCATTATATTAGGACTAATAGATTAAAAGCAAGTAACTGATTTGCTTCAGGTATGTTGTGATCTATGACAAAGAGGTGGCATAACCTATTGTTCTAAAGCAATCTTTCATCTGGCCACCCTACTTTTACAAAGTAAAGCACCTAATGGGGAGAAATAGTCATGCGGGAAGGTAAAACAGCTGGTCCTGTAGTATACATAAACGATACGTTTCAAATATATTTATATTGCTCGGATTTATCATACTATACAGGTGTTAGAGCACAGCACTGTAAAATGCAGGATTTAGTAAAGTAACAGATCTGCATCAACCAGCAAAATAAGAATACTGCGATAAATTAATATGTCCCTTAAATTTAGCCAGTCAGTCTGTTTAATGGGAAGACTGGTAATAGTGATGTTCCTTCTTACCATTTTCTTGGCATGTTCTTCACATAGAGGAGTCTGATGCGTGATATCAAACACGGGTACAGAACACTGCTGGCCGTCCGCAAACTTTGCTGTGCAACTAGAAAAGAGCTGCTGTGAGCTGTTGGAAAGGATATCTGCTAACGGTTAAGGACAACAGAAGACCTGGAATCCTTGACAAGGCTGGTTGTAGAGTATAACAGTACTGAACAAATCTATGAAGAACATAGGACCCAGCAAGAGATGCAACCAGGGAAAATTCCATGTACTGGAATACAAAAAAGGCATTTTAATTATTAAAATACAGAAATTACACAGGTCCTGTAAAACCTTGAAACTTAATTAATAGACAGAATACATTGGTTTTTGTTTTGTTTTGTTTCTTAACATAAGGATACGTTGAAAGCAGTGCCTTGTGTAGGGGAGGGCTCGGTTTGTACACGGTTTACTCCTTACAGTTGCACTGCATAGTGCTGGTTCTTCTCTTAGCTCTGGTTGAACTGGCCTGCAATAGATAAACATAATGTAATAAGTGACTTGTGGTCATATCACCTCCATAGTTGATTCTGCACAGACATGGAATAAGTGATGGAACCAATACTGCGGATATCAAGCATGTTCCTCATGGGCCTTCGAAGCCCATCATGTTCCTTAAAGATTTTTCTTCAAATCTGGCCGTTCATTCTATCTACATGTCAGGTTTAATTTTAGGTCTTAAACAGTTAGCACTGAATAAGAAATAACAGCAAAATTGCAATGGACTTAAACACATAAGGCAATAAAAACCAAATTGGAAGTGAAGCATGGAACTGCATTTTTCCAAATCATATAAGAATTATATAAAAAGGTATGAACACCCAAAAAAGTGGTCTCTGTCCCATAGAGCTTACGCTTTAAGTTGTGGTTTTTCCCACAATACCAATTCTGTAAGTCAGGGCTCGACAAATCCCAGGCGCCAGGTCGCCATGGAGACTGAGAATTTTGTCCTGGCGCCTAGCTCAAGGGCGTCCAACATGCGGCCAAATGCGGCCCACCTGACTTCATTGGACTGGCCCTGCTCACGGTGCAGCACAGCCGCCTAATAAAATTAAAGCAGCCGGTGTGCACACACGGCGGTCTTACCACCTCACCTCTTGGTCAAGCCACGTGAACGTTGGTCTGCTGGCCCACGGACCGACCCACCGGGTGGGCTGGCAGACCAATGTTCACGTGGTGCTGCCACGAGGTGAGGTGGTAAGACCGCCGTGTGTCCACGCCGGCTGCTTTAATTTTATTAGGTGGCCAGCTTGCACACACACCGTGCTGCTGAGTGGCAGTGCCTCAGTAAGGCTCTTCATCCCGCCCCTTTCAAGACGCGACGCTCAAGGGGGCGGGGCTCACAGAGTTCCTCGTGATGGGGTGAGTTAGGGGCTCGAGGAAAGTGGACCTATACTTAAGGGGGGGAGGAACTCCCTTGGAACATGATTTATTTTTTATTTTTGTCGTTGAAAATAAAACTTTGTTAGTTTAAAAAAAAAATCCTGGCTCCTAACTTTTTTAGCTGGCTCCTAGATTCAAAACAAAGTTGTCACGCCCTGCTGTAAGTAAAGCGAGTGTAAGACAACCCCTCACCGCATGCGAGCAGTCCTGCGCAGTTCGTACATCAGCTGCCCTGCAGACTCTGGCTCTCGGGTGGCCGCCTTGTGTAAGGCTTTCCGGAATGTATGTCTGTATTTCTTCTGAAAAGATTCTGCCCGCTCCAGGCGGCAGAGATGCTTGTATTTTTGCTGAAAGTAAGTGCAAAGTTGTGTGACCCTGGAGCTCCTGGTGTGCGCTGCATCAGCATCAAACCTGTACAAACCATACAAACAGCAGAATAAGGACACAGAAGACCTGCCTATTCTAACACTGTATACTTTATTCAACATTGGGCATTAGGGACAAAATGTAACAGATTACCTTACATGATGAATTATGCTATTTGCTCAATATACTAATTTAAAGAGGAAGTCAATGTTGAGCTGAAGCACATGCTATCGGGATTTTTAAGAATTTATAACAAGCAACAGAAAACAAAAAAGTGTGGATTATTACAGGTCTCAGGTTTTGGGTTAATGGGGGGGGGTGTATTTTTTTTTAGCCCTTAATACCTCTCCTACATACATGAAAGTCTTCACACAGTGCCTAAACTCATCCCCTCTGCTGATGTTGCATCATTGCCCGTTTAAAATGCTTCTATGCAGATGGCATGAACAGGGTACCACTTGGTTCATCACTCAGGGTTAAATGTATTGTAAAAGCACCCAGCGCTCCCGACTGGCCTGGTTTATTTATTTAAGCTGGAGCGTGAGGACCCTGACATTGTGTATGTAAGCAAGCAACAGTTTACTTTATTGATGCACAAAAAAATCATCAATAGGACACAGATATCATACTTTTTGCAATCCTGATGGAGACTCTCTCGGAATGACCATGCAACCTGATATGGAGATGCTCGGTCAGGGTCTTCCTGCTCTTCTCCACTATCTTCTGACCAGTCCAGCCCTGTGGGAGAAGACAATGGAAACCATGCTGTAAAGTCTAATGGTCTCATACCCATTAACTATAATGCTGCAGACCAAGTACAACAGATACAGCGAAAAATATATGCTACATGATCCAGAAGAAAGGGGGAAAGTGACCCCTGTGAGTACAAACTCAATGAGCCATCCAGTCCCTAAATACATAAATACCATCAGAACTAACTAAAATACAAAATAAAATGCAGCATGCTGAGCACTACCGAGAATAAATACTGACCATCTAAAGAAAAAAGCCCTGTGCACTTCTGGAAAAAAAGGGGAGTGTTACGTTTATTACGCCAATGTTTCCTTGGGGCAAAAAATTAAAAGCCCATATTTTTTTTAATTTTTTTTTTTATCCTGATGAAGAAGGACATTCTTTGATTGTGTTGATTTCTTCAAATGGTTTGCAAAGGCAAACAAAAAGGGATCTCAATAAAAAAAAGTGTCTGGTTCACATGACTACAACCGCCGTAGGGAAAAACAAAAGCTACATATTTTGTTTGTCTTCAGCTCCTGGATTCATTGAATCCCCCATGTCTGTCTGTAAAAATAAGTCTTTGGTCAAATGCTTTTCAGCCTCAGGTTTCTTTTTCTGATGCCAAAATTAAGAGATATTAATTGAACCTAATTAAACTCTTTTGTAACCTTATTTTGTTGTAGCTTTTCTAAAAGTAGTATTCAAGAACTACTACATATTGATTTTCTATGCAATAAATCGCTACAGTAACAGAAATCAATTCTGAAATTCAATTATCTT
Source organism: Spea bombifrons (assembly GCF_027358695.1). Taxonomy (NCBI): domain Eukaryota; kingdom Metazoa; phylum Chordata; class Amphibia; order Anura; family Pelobatidae; genus Spea; species Spea bombifrons. The sequence goes on from NC_071093.1 coordinate 29,567,346, forward strand.
TCACCACAAAACTTTTTTTAATTTTGTCCACAAGGTGTCACCAGGATGACATGCTGGAATCCAACCATCCTGCTGCACACGAATTGTAACAACACTGCAGAACTCTATACGTTTTAAATCATTTACCATCATGGAAGCCACAGTTAAAGCATTACATAGAAGACCTGAGGATTCTACCTTTTTTATTTCAAAATCTGATTTTACCTCTAAGAAAAGTGTGGTGAGGGTTTCCAGATCGAGTAGAATGTACAGAGTAAGACTTGCACTTAATGCTGAATTATTGGAGTGCAAAGCGACCTTCGTGACTACACAAGTCTTGTGGGAGAAGATGCTTATTTTGTGCAATTAAGAAGCCAACATCTACTATAAAAACAAATAAGGGGGTGCCCTTTTTCAACAACATTCACTCAGACCTTAATTCATGGACTCGCTCCAGCTTCCATATCTGTACCTAATTATGTACCTAACCCTTGTCCCTTTGAAGGAACACAGTCATATCTGAGATAAAAGCAATGAGCAAGTATGCAAGATTAAGGAAATGAATGAGTATCTGTGAATGAATGAGTATATGAATGAATGTGTGATAGCATAGATGTGTAAGTGGGGGAATAGCATGGCATAGGGAGCCTGTAATCACACTCCTATCATGCTCAGGTTCTAGCATGTACTGGCTGCATGGGCATCATAGGAGTGTGATTGCTGTTTATATATATATATATAATACCAATAACAATATATATATATTGTTATTGGTATGTTAACCACACTTTTATTAAATGTAAGTAACACACCAAAATTGGACAGAAAAATTCAATAACAATATTTATATGATTGTTAACAGCAATCAAACTCCTATCATGCTAAATCATGCTGGATTCTGAGTATGATATGAGTGTGATTGCTGTTTATATATATAGCAATAAAAGTGTGGTCATTTTATTATTTATTTTTAAGTACGGGGTCATTTTCGGTTTAATCCAAGTGAATCCTTAATTTTTTGGTGTCGGTCCAAAATTTTCATTTCGGTGCACCCCTACCAAAAACACTATCATTAAAAACTTTAGAAATGATCTAAAGATTTATGTGAAAACTTGTCTTTAAATTAGTTGTGTTGACAAAAGTCTTACAGAATAACTGGTTCACCTACCTAAATGTGGAAACAAATCCTTATCTAGTTGCTGTTTCTGCGTACATAGTTTCACCAGTCTCTGCAGCCGACTTACACAGGAGGAATAAGTCGGCAACGCAGTTGCTGCCACCTGTATCCTGTCCCGTTGGGGTGTTTCTGTTACCAAAGGTGAGACAGGAAGGGTTCTCTTGCTAGACACGGGTCTTGCTTGTGCTAGTGTGTGCGTGACAGGCGACGCTCCCTGTACTGGTAGGCTGGTATTTTGAGGTTGAGGTGACTTGCAGGCAAGGCTCTGTGGTAGCCCAGCAGGTGTCAGCGACACTGGCACTGGTAATACCAGCTTGGGCTGCTCTAGGACAGATGGAGCCTGTAGCGGAGAAGGTGCAGGATGAGGGCTAAAGTGCTCTTGATTAACTTTTAAAATCTCTGTTTCTTTTTGACGTTGTCGGTTTTGGGCCAGCTTGCTGTGCAATTTCTTTTTAATCGATGCCCCTTTTTTCAGGTCTTCTTCCTCCTCAAACATGAAAGGATCTTCCAGATCTGTTTCTAAGTAGTGGAAAGGAAGCCTTGCACCTGGAGGAGAAAGGGTCATTCCGTCCAGTCCATTGGGCATCTTCAAGGCCAAGGGGGGGACAGTCAAGCTGAACGCCATGGTGTCCATTTGATGCCGGGGCTTCACCTCCTCCAACGCATCATTCTTTTTCTTCCTCTCCTTTTTGGGAATAAATCCGAGAACCTGCAGATGGCTGTTGCAATACCTTTTAAAATGAGAAAAGTGTTATCACCAACAGTATTATCAAAACAGACCTTCACTTGGACTCCTTGGACTAAAAACAAAGAAAATGAAATCAGACTTCCAAAGTTCTATACTGTTCACACAAAAAAATTAAATTAATAAAGGCGCTCAATCATACTAACATTATCGAAAAGTTACAGAAATGGATCAAAAGTACAGTGGAAGACTTGTTTGCTAAAACATAAATGCAGAGGAAAATGAGGAGATGATTTTCAGAAAAAGATGGATAATCCTGAACATTACTCACTACGGTCTGTAGAGCCTTCCAACTATATGAGTTCACCAGAAGGGTCTACTGATATCTGTAATGTGATGTGCTGTGCTTGGATATTTTAAGTACATAGTGTGATCCACACTTACCTACGGTCCTCTGATTTAGGGATGGGGTTGGTGCAGCGTTGGCTGTTATACTTGGCCACATATTCACATTGCTTGAAGGGGGCAGTCTTGTCTTCAAGAACGTGCCGGATACAGAAAGCGTAGCCGTTGAGTCTTCGCTGCTTGCAGAGTTTGGGACTGTAGGAGCACAGGGGCTTGTTGTCAACCTCAGAGAAGTGTATGTGTTTGCCTTCATACATCACGTGACTCTGGTCCTTGTGTACATCAGCTGGAGAAGCACACAAAACAATAGGAAAAAAGGTAACAGTTGTTTCATTGTGTGAAAAGGAACACCCCTGGGGTGGGCAAATTAACTTAATACACAGAATAACCACACAACCATGGGACAAGGGTAAGTGTCTGCATTATGTTACTCTGATCCTTGTGAGCATCAGCTGGGAAAGCATACAAAACAATGCCGAAAAAGTAACAGTTGTTTCATTGTGTGGAACGAACACACCGGAGGGGGAGGTGGGGCGGCACAGATTAACAAAATGCATAGGATGATGGTAATAGAACTGGGGATTGCTTTAGTTAGCATCTCGTACCTGATTTTAAACCTTTTGCACCATCAGTGTTAAGGGTGAGTCTTCAAGGACACTTCTATAAGTGCGCTACAGGATTTCCTAGGAAGAATTAAGAAAAGGTCCTTTAAAACGGACTGATCAATGGCCAACAAACACACAGCTAACCACAGGTGGAACACTCTCTCAGAAATCATCCCACTACAACGCGCTCTGATGGTTGTGTGACTAGAGAACCTTGTTAAGATCAAGGAGAAGAGAAAGTGGCAAACATGCGCGGAACTCAATGCTGCCAACTGTATGTTTTGTTCAGCGCCACCATGGGCACGTTACACAAGAAGACAGAAACGGTGTGAGAAGCTTAATTCTCTTTTGTAACATCACAAAAGGACACCCTCACTGAATGACTTACTTGAAAAGTGATTGAAATTATATTTCCTTAATGATAAGAAGACTAGGAGGAAAATGTTTTGGTTGAAAATAGGGATCAAATGGGAATAAGGGGTTCATGGTGTCATCTGGGCAAAAACAGGTGGAAGACAATGAGTGCCCCAACAAGCAGCTGCCCGTACGTGAAGAAGGCAGAGAATCCTAAGGATCTGTGCTGTGAATAACTGATTTCCGTTTGAGAGTCCCATTTAAATTTCCCATTTTGCCGTTCTTTTAGTCATGCAGCACCAGCTGAAGTTGCAAACATCTGTTAAAGTCAACCTTACTGCATTAACATGTCCACGTTTCTCATAACTACACAGGGAGCCTTTTAACCGATAACCAGTTCCGAAAACGCGACGGAAAGGAATACTTAAATCCTTTCATCATTTTTAGATTAGATGGTAAGAAAAAAAGGAGAGGGTGAACTCATATACAAATTACCCATGCGATGAATAAGTAGTGGCAGATGGAGAGGGTTTTCTAAAGAACAAGTTGCCAAGGTAACAATCAATAGTCCTGCAGCTATCAATTTCAATCACATCAAACAAAAACACAATGAGAAAGGCAGGCTGTACTTTAGGAGAGGACAGCATCCTAAACATATCAGTACTGAAGTGTTTGTGACTTGTTATATATATATATATATATATATATATATATATATATTATATAAGCTTAATACAATGTCATAACTGATCAGCTGGCCTTTTGAGATTTGTTTTTAAGAGCTTCCTTGTTGCCATGGTAGCAAGCAGCCATATTGGCTGCCTACTCCTTGCTTCTGTAATGGGACACTCAGTTATCTTACATAATATATTTATGAAAGATGCCAACATTGAGTTTTTTGCTTTTTAAACAGCGTAAATGTTTTGAAGATAATTAAAACAAATTAACCTGTTCCGATTCACCATCCAAATCTTTAAATGCTGCTTGAACCAATCAGCATTTAGCCAAAGGACAGCAGCAATAAGGGGGAAATCATTAGGGTTAAAATTCTCCAGCTGATCCAGAACAGATAAGATTGGTCTGAACACCCAATTTAGCCGGAAGATAACTACAAATTTATGACCTCTTGCTCTAATTTCTTATCATATTTAGCGAATATCTTAAATGACAGATAATCTCACAGACTATGCCGTGTACACAACAAAACAGAGCGCCGCAGCTGCAGCCCATGAAATGCAAGCCAGAAAGACATCTGCAAGAAGAACACTTTATTCTCCAATTTAAAGGTGCCGTTCCACCTGTACAGAATTTATCATTAGAAAAATCATTCCCAGTACTGAATGAATGCCCAAACCCTTTGTATGTATATTATATACCGGATTTATTTTTTGCTTGGAAAACAGTTGGGGGGTAGAGAACGGGGCAAATGCATCCCCTGAATCCCCCCATGCATTTCCAAAGCAACACAACAAAAAGCTATCATATGCATTACAGCGTCCCTTTAATGCAAACAAGGGACAAACACCCTTTGATACGGAGGCAGGTGCTCTCTGACTGTTATAGAATTACAACCCCTCTCATCCTTATCTAACCTCAGCCAAGACAGAGCAGCAGAGGATTATGGGAGTTCACTATGTATGCTATGGGTTGATTAGTTTTTGGAAATTAAAATTCCTGGAATTTTTATCTAGCATAGTATGAGCACAGGGGGGAGGGGGGGGCAGACATGGCATATCTACAGTTAACTTACAATCAATACATCTGCAAGCACAATGTGAAGAACAATGGCAGACATTGACATAGCAGCATGATATCGACGATCAACACATAAACCAGTTCACAGCTGGCCTCGTGTAGAACACAAACCGACAGGGCTCTGAAGTCTCCTTTAACAGAGGCGGCCGAGCTGAGGAGACTCTCGCTCCAGCCCAGTTCTAACATTGTTACCGTCAGTGCCGGAATACGGTGACAGGTTTTGGAAAAATGTGTTTTTGGCGCAGCTGTCAGCTATCGTTTTTCTGGTGGTCGTCTTATTTATTTTTTTTTTTTTTTACAAATACCATAAAATCTCAGGTAATATACACAGCCACGTATAATATGCATGCTAGCAGAAGAAGGACCGGTGCTTCATATCTGACTGAACTTCATGCTGTTGCTAGGCAACCCATGCGATGAAGCAGTGGAGGTGACAAACCGGAACACGTTACAAAAATGTCACGTTATTTTGTCCCTGTCCATAAGAAATACACACTCTCTAAAGTGCCCTAAATAGGAGTAAAACACCGTCAGGCACACGTTACCCGTCACAACTGAATTCCACCGGCCGTACCGACACAGACCCAGTTTAATTTTAACTCCCTATCCCCAAACACTGACAATTAACCACAGAGTCAATCGTCCTGCATTCAGACAGTGACAAAAAAGCTTTTAAGCCACACAACCATCAGAAACACATTGCTAAGCAACATATTACATTTCATATCTCACGGGCGACAGAAAGGTTAATACATGGAATTATTTCTAGAGCGCTGCCATCTGGCACAGGGAAAATAAAAAAATATAAGAGCGCATGGGTACGCTTTTAGAGGTCAACCGGGGGGTACAAGCAAATTTTAGCATGCCGGCTTATGCTTTATATTTTAGGACCCCCGATTTTCTATTTAATTCGCCGGCGGCAACGCAAAGGCAGAAATATATGCATTGAAACATAATCGAAAGGATCCAGCCTACGCTGCCAGAATACACTGTCCAGATGTGCGGATACAGTATATATCCCAAAAAGAAAAACATATATATAAATTAAGAAAAAATAAAATATATATATATATATATATATATATATATATATATATACACACATATACACACATAACAACAAGAATGAGTAATAATAATCAGTACATCTGATATGCCCTTTACCAAGCAATATGAAATATTGGTAATTTATTTATATTTATTATTATTATTATTATTATTATAAATAGTAAGCTGATTTAGGAGGAAAAAACAAAAATGTAGCAATGTGGGAAAGCGTTTTGTTTTTTTTTTTAAAGGGGGTCCGTAAGGTAGACATGGCTTTAGTGGAATAATTGGGGGGACTTGTTTCTGACAGCCGGCTGCCAAAAGAAACCTGCGGCCGGCCCGGCTCGGAAGTGCAGCTGGAAACCGAAAAGAGATAAAACCCGAACTATGGTGTTTAAAAAGCCTGCTGTGAGCCATAATAATAATGATGATGCTTATAATACTAATACTATGAATAATAAACATCGATACCTTTAGTCAGGAATTACAAACGTTGACCGTGAATAGCGGAGCGGCCGTAAAAACCGGATCTTAGAATAACTAGCTAGTAAACGATTTACACGGCGTACTTATTCTGCACTAGAAAACACTACGATAGCCGCTAAACTAGAGAAAGAAAAACGTAAAGCCTCGACAAAACCACGATCGCCGGCCTAACCCGGCCTCCCAATCCTCGGCCTCTAGTATTCGAAGTATCCGGCGCCAGAGTGCCACCAGCCGGTCTTACCGCATCACTGTAGTCCGAGGCCTCGGTTACGGCCCAGTGTTCTCCGCTTACCTTTTCAGGCTTTTTTTTTCCTCCTCCTTTCTCCCCCCTTTTCTGTTTGGCTGTCAGATCCCAGGACCTCCCCAGCCGGCTGCGATCAGGACCGGGGGCGCTGTGGGTATTTTTTTTTTTAATCTGGATCTCCTCCTTCAAAGCAGTAGCCCCGGTGAATAACTGTTCAATCCGAATTAATTTCTACCAGGGGGGTGGAGGTCATTAAAAAAAAAAGTAATAGAAAAAGTGCAAGGGGGGTCGGTGCTTAGAAAGGGATTCCCTGAATATATTCTGTAGCCGGGAAGGCTGGGCTGCTGGTACAGAAGAAGGGCCAGCAGCCTCCCACAGCACCACTACAGGCGCACAGAGGACATAACACCAGTACAGCTCCCCTGCCCTCCAAAACAACAACTTCTCAACCATCTTGGAGCTGCTGGAATTAAGATCCTATAGAAATATTCAGAAACTGGTGGGGGGGGGCGACAATGACATCATATGTTGGACTGGATGATGATGATCTTTTTAATGTGTTATGAATGGATACTCTGTTCTTATTTCTTTTCTTCAACAAGGGAAATCTGAAGGGTGCTCCTCATCATGCCTTATCTGACATTCTTACAAAGGAACCAGGAGGTTTGAGGAACATTTCTTTCAATGTTCTCTTCCAAAAGGTAAGGGAAATATATTTATATTTTGGAATAAAGCATTGAAATGTGACTTTTAAGTTTCTAAAATTTGTATGACATAGCCAACGGCTGACACTTTAGATGTCACTGATGGTGTAGTAGATCCTAGCCACGTACCTGTCAGCGGTCGCCAATGACTGTATTATGGAAGGATGGATAGTTCACCTCTTTTTGTGAAATTGCATAGATCAAGAAGGGATTTTTTTGTCTACAATGTCATTTTCTAGAAAGTTTAATACATATAGTTCTTTAGATTTAGATCAGTCAACAAACAGAGCGGTAGCAAGGCTATTAGATAATTTCAGGTGGCAAAGCGAAAACCTGTAGATGTCCACCTTTGTGCCTCCAGAAGATGATGACGGATATTCTTTTGTACAGCGCTGCAGAATATGATGCCACTATATAAATCAATGAATGACATTGCGTGATAAGTGGGCGAACCAGTAAGCTATCAGTTCCAATTGCTTTCTGGTGTCGTTGCTAGAAAAATATTCTTCATCAGCTATCATGCCTACTGAGAAGACATTGCAAGACTTGGCTACTAGTTTTGCGTATTGAGCTCAGTGCTGGACAGAGCCTTGGTGCAGGGAGCCTATCTCAAAGGAAAGGTAAAGGAGAAAACTTTATTTGGAAATGAATGCTGATGAAGCAATATAGGAAGAGATATTGTTACAATGCAAAATGCAAGATATTAAGAAACAATCATCTTCTTAGCAGAAAGCTATGGTTGAAGTATTTCCTCGCAAAAAGATATTGGGCAAAATTGCACCGGTGTGTATTCTTAATCAACTAACTTAAGCAAAAAGTTACAGTAGCATCTTATGTCCTGTAGATAAAATCTTATGTCTAGAGACCACCGCCCCATGGTATATCAAGGGATCAGCTCCGATTATGACCTTGGATATTCTAGAGGAGTGGTTGTGCCCGAAGACCACTTTAGAATTGAAGGAATTCTGAATTGAAGAATTCTTGCAACATGAAGTTCTAGTTTTGTTACATTGGTATAACTACCTGTTTGGTTCTCCTCGGGTGTTAAGAATTGTACCTAACACGGCACGTGTTCATGGTCCCACACAAGCCCAGATAGATTGAAGAGACACTTTTGACATTAAGTGGAGATAGAAATCTGAAGTAGATGTGGACTCTGGTAAGAAAGCATTTTCTGTACAAATCATGATTTGTTTCACTTTCCATTCTAAAAAAAGAAATATTTAAAAAAATGCCCCATGCTCCTTGTGCCCAAGAAAGTTGCTGCCGCTGGGTAAGTAACCAAACGTATTCCTCACCAAAACTCACTGCAGGAAAGGAAATGAAGCAAGCAGTTTATACAAAGATTTGGATCACTGCTTTCTATGTAACAGTATGGCAACATGTGATTTTGTATTTTTGTTAATAAAATAAACAATAATTTTGAGTTAAGTATTGCTATAAACTACCTTTTGTTTCTGTCTGTATTGCTATGTGATGCAGTACTTGTTATGCCCTGTTTACCCATTTACAGCGCTGTGGAATATGATGGTGCTATACAAATCAATAAATAATAACAGATAATATATCAAAATGTGTACAAGACGTAATGTGCATTTATACCGCACCATGTTTCTAACCCATATTTAGTTTAATCTTGTATATGGTTGTGAGAGCCCCCAAGTAGGCGGCGTGTTTGGACACCAGGGAGCAGAAGTGCTGCCACCGGTCGGCAGATTAGACCTCCTGAGCAATCAAAGGGTAGTGTGTGCGTATAAGTATGTGTATGTATGTTAAGTGTGTGTATGTAAGAGGAGCTAAACAGTAAATTGGTGCTTGAAGAAAGTACATGAATGAAATAGAAACATTTCTCCGGGGAATATTGCCATCATGAAACTTTTTCTCCCTGTACCTTTCACATAGAACTATCCAGCTTACAAATATTACCATTCATTCTGTAATTGTACGAGCAGAGATGAAGCCGAGCAGTGATGTAATAGTAAGGGCAGACCATACGTGATTTTGATTGGATGATGATATTACAGTGTAAACAGTTAATCACGTGATATACAGTGAGGTGTGGTGTAATGCTTGGAATTGTGGGAAACGATGTTTACGTCTGCTAGTAACCCAATGCAAGCAGACATTATTACGGTGTTGAAGCAGTTTTTTGTTCTAAAATATAAAAACTTTAATGGCGATAGATTTGTTACATAACTCTGTGCAGCCAGTAGCCAGCTGTCTGCATCAGTTTTAGTAATTAAGGAAATTCTCTCTTGTAAATTATATGTAAGGACTTTAGCATTAATATCGCTCATAGTATGCGTGACCAAAGGTGAGAGGGCGTCAGTCGGTACTCCGGGAGGATCTTTACAGACCCTGCATGGTTTCTAATACAGAGGATTGATGCTCCTTGCCGGGTAGAGGAAGTAACCGTACATCCTTCATAGTTTACTTCACTAGTATGATAGTATCATTGTGAAGGTGTCAAAAACCTTATAAGACAAGACAATGCTCCATGAGGTAACTTTTCAGGTTGGAGACTTTTAGGTGTCCATCAGCAGGTATGGTTGTGTCCCGAGGTCCAACCGAGTGTGAGGGGAGTACAGGGCCATCTGCTCGTACTGCATTCTACCTTTTCTGGGAATAGTGTACAATAACCAACGTGATCCAAGTAGGAATGGGGTTTCTAAAGTAAGTTACGGCATCAGTCTTAAGGAATGATTTGAGAGGTATCAATAATTATGTGTACAGAAGTGCAATTTGCAGCATCTGCCCAAATTGAAGCGGATTGAACAGTTCAGATGATGAACGGCGAGTTGTGAGACTGTAGCTAGTGACCAAAACCGTAGACCGAAGGAGAGAGTAGCACGAAAACAATTACCTTTAGGATCATAAGAAAATGATTTAATAATTCAGTGAGGAGGACTACTGAGAGGATTTAACAGCAATGGACTCGCTTGGCTATCATATGGTCGTGTATAAACGGTAGGATATCGATGCATACGTATAACTGGGGTGCATGAATTCTAAGTGCACCTCCCAGTCAGACTTTAAACATATCTGAGAAATAGTTTGGCACCCATGAAATCGTGGGAATCAAGAAAAAAAAAAAGATTGATTCTCTGGAAAATCCTCCTATTTCCTATGCTTTATTTTAGAAATCAATGGCAAAAGCACGTGTAAACATGCAACGATATTTAAAGGCAGTTATACCTGTTTCCTCTGGGAGAACAAATAAGCAGCCAACAATCCTTTACTATAAATGTGTGAGACTCCCAGATGGTCGGATTAATTTAGAACCCTTCTTAAACCTGTTGGACTATTCCTTTCATGCAACAGATTATTTAGTGCTGAATGTAAGAATGTTAAAGAGACACTCCGGATGTCATATGCACTTTAATGCATATGATAGGTACGTAGTCCCTTTACATTTTTGTGTGGTCTGTTTTGCAAATGTATTGGGGGATTCAACAGAATTAATTCAAACGGGTTTGCCTATTTCCCCACTCCCCAGCAGGAGTACTCACAGAGGACTTTAATATGCATTATTCTATAGTATGGGTATCAGGGACACTTTACCGTCTTTTTAAGATGTGGTAATCACCATGAACCAAATTATCTAGGTCTCTTTAAAATATTTTGTTAGTTGGTATATCTGGCCCAGTGTGTACAGTTCCCAGCTATGGGCATTACTATGCGCTGTGCAGTTATATTTTTGTGGGGGGGGGGGGACAAAAAAAAAAAACACAACTATGTATTTAATAAACCCTTTTAATAAGATTATAAGTAGTTTGTACACACGCCATTTGATTTTGGATATATAGTGTGTCTCCAGGTGCTTTCAAAACAAGCACAGATGCAAAGCTGGAATCCTACACTGCTCCAGTAACGGTCCCAGAGCCTCACAAGAACACTTCAGTTTTTGAAAGCTGTAGAGCCATCAGAAGACAAGGCTTACTCCACAGTTGTGATTGCAAAACACTTCAGCAAATGGATGGTTCATCTACTGCTTGCGCTCCTTCAGTTACAGCTTTAACACACTTAGCCATCGTCTGTGATGCCCTGGTGATGGGATCTGTAGAAAGTTTTAAAGAGATGAATGTGAAGAAGTACAGGTTTTATTTATGTAGGCGCATTTAAAACATTAAAAAGGTGTAAAATGGCCACTCTGGCATTACTAACCGGTCATGTAGAAATCTTTAATTGTCAACTGCGGGGCTACCAGAGGATCAGCAAGCAACTGCTGGTTAACAAGCTGGAACAAGAACAAGATTCATGGTGTTCAGATAAATGTGGTGGATTTTCAAGGAAACCATCAGATCATGAATTGCCAATAATCACCATACCTTTGATAACTCTGTTGCTTGCTTGAAATAATTTGCTTCTTCCACCTCGTCATATCGCACCAGGTTTGGCGATACTTCCTCTAACCTTTTATTAACTCCACTGTTATCATCATAGGGGAGGGTCATACCTGCCACCTTTTAAAAAGGAACACAACGTAAATCACAGGCCTTTCATTCCATCGCATTAACACGACGCAACCTCCTTTGGCAGAGTTGAAAAGGATCAACATGGGGGGGACACAGCTCCATATTTACATGAACGCAATGTCACAAAGTACCTCTGAAAGGGCACGGATAATTCTCCAGTCCTCTCTCGCTAGGTCAGGTGGAGTCACAGCCACAAATGTCCGTTGGGCTCTACCTTCTGTATTTACATAGGTAGCAGATTTCTCTGTGTAGGCAGCTCCTGGAAAAATCACATCTGCCATGGGCGCTCCCACATCTCCATGATGACCTGAAAATAAGTATGTCAATGAAAAACTGTAATCTAAAGCTAGAAATTGTAATGCTGACAAAACCTCTAGAAAATATCACCAAATTAATGAAGAAAAGATTACCAAACATTTGAAATAATTGCTTATAGTGACTGGTAAATATTAAGTGGCAGGCTGCAATCCACATATATGTTACTTGAATTAACTGGCAATTGTGGTGTAGAAGCACCAAAGTACATGATGTCTCCCCACCAGAGATAACATTGTGTTATGGAAGACAAAATGGACATGTACCCCTTTCTAAAGTACTGTTATCCATAAGACCTTTGTTCAAAAATACCCCTATATGTTCCAGTGACGGACAGGACATTCATAACACTTTGGAGTTTGACCTGCTAGAGACACAGACACACACACCTTGATAGATGATGAAGCAGTCTTTTGGCAAATCCTGGCGTGTAATACTGCCAGCGTCAGCTCCAAGCAGGAAGAGGACCTTTGGAGGGGTCTTTCGTATGGCATCTACTCCAGGCTTGTATCCAAGATCTAGAGCAGCAACCTGACTTGCAACTCTGCAAATATAAATAGCAGATGTAATGGAAGAACTATAATAAATACTTTGGGGAAAAGAAAAGTGACATTTACAGCTTTTTAAGAAAAATATGATTGAACAAATGGTTCTAAAAAAACAAAAACAAAAAAACAAACTGTTTTTCGATTTAGACCTAGGCCACAGCCAGCACATACAGGCAAAAAATACCCACAACAGCTTACCTGTGTAGGATATTGAGCACTTTCCAATCCTCACCAACTCCACTGCTGACCCTGGCATTTTGTGCGATGGCTGAAACAGCGGCATGAATAGCTGCCCCATCTTTGCGTTGTAAAGCACTGCTACCAACTACCACCATGGGCTTCTTGGCTTGGCTCAAAACCTACAAGCAAACTGTGCAATCTCAGCATATTTCATAACTACATGCAAACTCACAAGCCGGTACCAGCATTCTTACTCATTATATATGTATTTTTGTTCCAACTGTGCCATACTTTGTATATACATTATAAATATAATTCTCTACTGTTTGTGTAACCACAATGCTATGAGGTACTCACTGTTTTTTTAATCAACACTACTGTGATTAACTAGTTTTATGGTATCATTAACTTTTGTTTATTGTAATTATGAATGTCTTTCCAGGATTTTAAAATTATTGGATAGTAACAGTCCAAGATTAGGCTGATTTTTTCCATTAGTCCATGTTACATTGTTCATGGTGATGGAAAATAAATACATCATTATTCAATGTATGGAATGGTTCTTTTCCACCTTTTACGCCATCTTTCTAACTGGACTATAAAACATCAAATGCATGCCGGATAACGTAGCTACAAAGGAAAATAAAACTACAACTACATACACGTTTAAAACAGTTGTGCAGCACTAATAAAACTATGTGGCAAGTTAAGTAATATACCTGCTGTAGAACATTACACTGATGGTGTGAAAGTAAATATATAAAAAAAAAAATAGTACTTGTTGTTACACACCTTGCTAAAGGGGTGTTTTCCTGATGCAATATCACGGAGTATATGAGGAGATTCTCCCAAGTGGTCATAGGTGTAAGTCAAGTCTACGGCACTTCCCACCACGGCCACCTGTAGCTCATTGTGAAGCCAGCTGTAAAGAAAGAGCAGATAATCCATTCTGGCAACTTGACATTGAGAACTTTTATCACAATTCCCTTTAAAAGGTTACAATTAACAACCAACGTAAAAAAAACAAACAAAAAAAACACAGATCACACACACTGACACATCTAGGGGTAATTACGTGAAACCCTGGGTTATAGCTGTCCTGGCTGTGTTCATTCTCTGAACCGCTGACCAGTCAGCTGATGTAAGGAGAGTGAAAACAGCAGTTTTATACTGAACGCAACATGAATGAAATATATGCCCAGCAGTCACATCAGCTGTAGAATACATCGTCACAGGCGGTTTTGGCTGAAGATGACAACATCTAACGAATGAGACGCATATGGTACCCTACACTAGTTTTCGGAGGTAACTAAATGTAAGAAACACAAACCTTTTGCGAATCCTTGTATTAAACAGAGGGGCTTCGTATCGAGGGTTTGTACCGATCAACAGCAAGAGGTCAGCTTCCTCGACACCGGAGATCTTTGAATTCAGCAGATAACTTGAACGCAGATCAGTGCTGCAATAAACATAGTAAGGCATCCCGATAAGAAAAAACATTTATGTATGTTTCTAGGACAAATCAGCTTCGCAATAGGGAAACATTCTTTTTTATTTAACAGTGTATAATGTAGCAAAGGTAAAGTACAGGAGAAGCCTCACATAAATTATATACTTACATGCAATAAACTATCTGGACCACGTAATTTATGTTCTACAAACATCACTCTTTGGGTAAAGGAAATTGAGGTATACCTCAGCATGTATGCGTGCCCGTGTGTGAGATCATGTTAGATGGTTGTGAGAGACATGGTCCAGAGGGTTAAGTAGACCTGTAATCTCATTATAAGCCTCCTCAAACATTGGCATTCATCTCAATAACCCTGTAAACTGTCTGCCCCTGGCAACTTCTTGCATCAAATAATAAAAGCATCCTGATGTCTATGACAGATTGGAAAACATACCCTGCTCCGGAGTTGGGGAAGACTTCCTCTGTGCACAAGTTGTCTGAATTCACCCTGTTCAGCAAGTCTTTAAGGGCAATAAGTGCCTCTGCGTCTACTAGTCCTCCAGCAATGGCGGCAACATCTGCACCCTGCACACTCTGCAGCTGAATTGGGAGCATTTCACAATCATTAGGTAGAGGGGCCACCAAATTACAGGATAGAAAAGTTCATTGTTTGAATACGAATAATGCACAGAATGAATTAAAAACTGAAAAAATGCATGCATTTAATTCTTTGTCCAAGATCTATCATGCTTGAAAACAATTTTTTTTTAATTACACATATATAACAAAATCTACTGAAGTTTATTCACTAAACACTGGATTCAAAGATTTCATCACATCGCAATAATGATAATCGAGAGCCAGACTGGCCTAACATTATGCATTTTAACATAGCAAGAGGAAATGTGTCACTAAAACACACCTCCGCTGTATATTTTATACAGACGTGTAGCGTTATAATGAAAACGTGCTGGCCTTATGTTCACATCACATACGTGTGCCATATTTTTCAAGATACTCAAAAGAAGTGCCATAAAAATTGCCTGTCTACAATACTCCCATAGGACTCTTCAGCTGCTGACATTTGCAAAGACAGGTGAATAGGCTCATGGCTGACTTCCTAAACTTACATGCATGGATCAATTATCAGCTCCGATGAAGGGGGACGAATAAAAAAAAAGCAAAACACTTACCACACCAGCCACCCGGGTAAGAGCATCTTCCCATGATGCATGAATAAACTGACCATTTTCATCCCTAACCATCGGCTGGGTCAGTCTCTGGCGTTTCAAACCGTCATAAGCAAATCTGTTGAGTTCAAAAGGTAAGTATTGGGACTTTGGATATTGTGTTAATATTCTTTAATTTGCAGGGAATGGATTTTAACTGTTCTCAAATCTCTACAAATCCGCCCCACATATACCTAGCAGCATACAGATAGATAATGGTATAATCCTTAATTAAAATTGGCAAGGTTCCATCCAGAAGCACGTGCCAAGCCAGACAGCCGTCTGGGTTGCCGAAGATGGCCCACTTCCAGAAATGCAGGTATTTCTGAACATCCTTCTGGACACACGTAAGGATGCAATGACAAAGAGGGAGGATCAGTCCTCAAACCCAATCAGGATAAGCCAGGCATTTGTCTCAAGCCCACAATCTCATCCAGCATTAAATCACGAAATACAACTAAGATGTAAAATGAATAAGGCATCAAACGTTATACCTCGTTTTGTCAGAGATCCATTCCTCATTGATTTCCTCATTCATCTTAGGTAGGATTCTCATTACCTCTCCACCTCTGGTACTAACCACAATGTTACTACCAAGAGCATCCAGAACATCAACAGTTTCTGTCTTCCTGTGCAGTAAAAGAAAAGAAACAAGCACATTATAGTTAATGCCATACAAGTGCATGAACAATAATGTATAAGTAAAAATTTCTTTTAACTTAATGACTCATATGAGCTGTACAGAACTGCCCTATCAAATGTGCTTTGTTCACCAACTGCACAAAAGTTAATAGGACAGCAAAAAGTAACAGGACAACAGAATACACAGTTCTATACATTGGAAAGCTTTCCGATGAGTCCTGATGGAATTCCTTTATTTTCAAGAAGCAGTAGGCATGCATGTAATATGGAGTGCCAATACCTTGTTTCCCAAGGACGTGATGTAAACGCATATGGCTTGGAAGTTAATGCCCCGACTGGACAAAGATCTATGACGTTGCCGGAGAGCTCAGACATGAACATTTTCTCTATGTAAGTGCCAACTTGCATTTCGTTTCCTCTTCCAGTAGTTCCCAAATCATCCACCCCAGCAATTTCACTTGCAAACCTGGAAAAGTAGTAACAGTAATAGCTTAAATAACAAAAGCTCACCAGCGTACACTTCAGAATGGAATAGTCAGGCCTTACATGACATAGCACACGTTTAAACACAACTAATGTTACAATACCATGCATGTTTTAAAAGGTGGAAAACGTGGATTCCAACGTCTATATGTTGAAGATTTACCACTTATTACAAACCATGTGAACAATACAGGTACCCAAAAGGTAAGACCACCAACTGTTGTGAAGGAATGAGAGTAGTTTTACAACAGCATCAGAGCTAAGGGTTAGCTACCTCTGATGAAGATCACTGACAAACCTGTATATGCAGTTTTACCAAGAAGCCATGTTTTTGCATACTTAACCCCTTAATGAAAAGGCTATCCCTACAGGGCCTATGACATACCTGGTATGTCATTGGTTAGAAACACTCCCACATGGCTGGGATTGCGGGGACACCCTACAGAACACTCCATGACCTGAGCAGTCAGTCTACAGCAGCTCTCTTGCACTTCCGGACATGTGATTGCTTCTACTGCCAATCACATGCGCAGATACAGTCACATGACCAAGGCAATGCTTGTAAGCACCGCGTTTGTTCCTAGGTCTTTGCCTCACTGTGATTGTGAACTGGAGAGACAACAGTAAGAAACAGTGTTCCCCTGGGTCCAAAGAACCAACTTAATATAAAATATATATTTTTCATAACTTGTCCCTAAAGTGTTAATATTGAGTAGTGTGGTTGAAAATTAGTTAGTGGGGATTAGATGGAGTTAGGTAGGTGTTGAATGGGGGGTTAACTTTTTAGAAAACATAAAATGAATGAAAATCAAAGGAATATAGGGTGGTCATACTAGTTGTAATGTATATACCTGTAAAACTGAATTAAAATCGACTGAAAATCGACTTTTTGTATATTTAATTTGTGCGGGTACACTAAATGAGAAAAAGCGCAATAATGATTGAAACAAAAAAAAAATATATATATTTCTCTGGTCATGTAGCATGAAACAGCCCTGGTCCTTCAGGCGTTAATAAAGAACTAACAGCACTGCTAGCTCCTAAATATTTCATGCAGCGTTATTGAAAATATATTTACCGTATGCATCTTGTGCACTGTATACAGCGAGTCATAATAGTCTTCACTAGAGGGCCAATGTTCTTGTCCTCCACAGCACGCTTTCCCTCCAAAAATCGACTCCTATCACTTCCAAACATCATTGACTGATCCTAGAGGAGATAGCAGCCGGTGAAAACAAGCAATATAAAAACACCACATGTACAATTTCAGAATAAATTCACAGTTGGTCCATCTAATATGCCCATTTTCATAACCATCTCATACTTTTGTTTTTTTCTTCAAGTTAGAGTTATATTTATGGCAAAAACTCTGGACATCATCAAGGCAATGGAGACAAGAGGTTGGGATGACACCATTAGTTCTATGCAGCTCAAACATGAAGCTTGCTTAAGGACCAAACAAACCATTTATTTGTGAGCTCTTTCTAAATTGCAATTGCTACAAATGAAGTAAAAAGATAAACACATTGGCACTTTATTATTTTTACCTGCAGATCACATTCCCCTCCCTGGTCACAAATAGGACAGTCCAGTGGATGGTTTGCTAGCAAGAACTCCATTACACCTTCCCTGGTGACCAGAGAAAGGACATGGTTAGATTAGATCGTACCCATCATGGGCTACATGTCAGAGTAATAAGGGAATACAATCACAGATTTACTCATTTCATTTAAGCCACTAGTTGTGCATCTTGGATACCCCATAAATTCTTACTGGGATCTATTCTCTAAAAGGTTGACAGGAGAGTCTGCAAGAGAGAGAGTGTGATTTCCCATATAATTAATTGTGCAAGCAGACTTAGAAACTGATTTCAACAATGCATCATACAGGGGAAGCAGTTATTAAAAAAATATACAATTAACCATGTGCCCACCAGATGTCTTATTAAAAGACACAAGACAAGGGTTTACAAACATTATTATTAAAATGTTAGTTGCAAGGGCTAGTTGAGAAAGCCTCGCCCTCAGGAACGCATTTTGCGGCACACAATCAATTTGTTATAAGAGCACCCTTTGGAGTCCTGAGCAGGTCAGAAGAGAGACATCTCTACATGAACAGTGGAAACTTCTCAATGTTCTAATGCAGGGCAGCAGTAATTGGACAATCACAGAGCTACTGTATGCCGTTCATCAGCGGTTTCTTACAGGGAGCAGTCATTTGACTTCACAGGGAAGATGATTAAATCTGTAGTCCTGACTTTTGTTTTTGGTTTATGAGGAGAGGATATCCCTAGAGTCTTATCACATTACATTAAAACCTTGTAAACTCATTATGACGGTGCCATCAGTTTACCTTGCTTTCCTAGTTTTGTCCGAGTTTGTCAGGATATTCCATCCCTTCATTACAGGCATCGCGCAAGCAGCCACGGGCTGTAAAGACATAACAAAACAAAAAATAGAGAAACATGCGGTCACTTTTAGGACGCTAACTTTAAATGAATCAACAAACCCGCTATATACATGGATGATTACTCAGTTTCGGGTTTGCTAAATAAACTTTATTTTAAAAGCGGCGCAGAATCGCAAACATATTGGTTGCGTAGTGGATTACAGGTCAAGCTTATTCAAATGTATTAACTTGAAAAGTGCCCATTGATCGTATAAAAGTCAACATGTAGACAGGTTATTATTCTCAGCCAACTATTGCAGGATTTAAGGAAGGAAAAAAAAACAACAAAAAAAAAAAACATTAAGCCAACTGCAAACGGTAAACAAACATTAACACTGGTCTACTAAATGTGCAATTAAAAAATTCAATTTCTACAAGAGGTCCCCACAACTGCTTGTAAATCATAATGCAGCCCACAATGAGATTCTACAGACCTTGGGAGCTTTTTCAATTTCCACAAGACACATGCGGCAGTTCCCAGCAACAGATAAGCGGTCATGGTAACAAAAGCGAGGAATCTGCACACCCACTTTTTCACAGGCCTAAAAATAAGGAAAAAAATATTATTCAACCTATGATACATTTCTACCATTATACCATTAAAACACCAGTTAGGTAATTAACACTAATGGATCTAAGGGGTTCACCTGTTACTTGGTTACGATAGGAATTGGAAGTTGCCAATGGCTTCTAGACACCTATGGCTACTATGAGAAGCTATGCTATGGGATAACAGCTGACCAAGCAGTAGGAATACAGCGGGTGGGCGCTGATGAATGCTGGGATACTCTTTACCTGTAGCACAGTGGTACCGGGTTCAACCATCACTGGATTGCCATCCACAAACACCTCAAGCAGGTTACTTGCAGCTGTTGCTGTTGTCCGGACTGAAACAGAGAAGCACATTATGTAATAAACTATTCTGAATGGATTTTGGCATTTACTTTTGGCTGGAGTACAAACATTATATGACTAGATCTGCTAATTGGAGCTGATAAAAGGATGCCACCTTCTTGCAGAGTAAATGGTAAACAACAATATAAATAGACAATTTGGCACGTCTGACAGACAAAAGAAGGACAAAATGGACACTCGGCAACAGATATGTCAAACCAATTTAAGCTACGACACAGTATAAAGTTCTGAAGTCAGAAATGAAGGGTAATGTACAAGAACTACCAGTGGGGGCAGACACATTAAAAAGGCACGGTGGAGCTTTGTAGAGTAAAAAAGCTAAACGCATAAAAAAGAAAGTATATAGATATGGAAGGCAAATCTGTATACAGCTGTATGCAGTCGTCACACAAAAACAAAATAACTCCTCAGCGGGCTACATGGCAAATCGGCTCTGTGTTCTGGGAAAGCAGTGCATACGTCCACAAGCATTGAAGTGGACATCTTGACTTCAAGAACAAACATGTACATGGAAAAAACACTTTAGACAAGCGTGTACTACCAATTACACATATTGTAGCGCTTTCACGGGAATGCACTTTACAGGCAGAACTGTATATACTGCTTAGCGGCCTTCACACACAACCGTGAAAGCTAAATCCGTGTCAGAGTCTATGCTGAGGACTTCTTTAACCACGGACCTATACTGCAGAGCGCGATTAAAACCAACGTCACCCGGTATTACGCACTTTTTATGAGCGTCCTCCACCTAAACCTGGTAACCCGAAAACAGAGAGGTCCGTTCAGGAGGAGCTGTGGGTTTAACTACACGATTTAATACCAGCCCCGTATAACGTATAGCTTTAGCTATACCTTACTTAGCTTAAGCCTCACCAGTTAAGTATTGTATTATACAGGACCTGTTCAGCCATTAATATGAACAAACCTGCCAATGTTGGCCATAATGGACAGCAAAGCGAGGGCACAACTCTAACGACAGCTTGCACTTTAGTAAACAGAGCCCAGACATCTCCTCGGTGAGAAGACACTTACCATTATTCTTGGTGGACTGCGCTACACTCGCCAGAGACCTGCAGACCGAAGGAAATCGCAGCATGGTGCTGAAATCATAGAAAATATATATATATTAAACCATATATGAAATCATACCGATACAGTATCTTTCTTAAATTTACATAATCTAGGAAATTAACTTTTACAAATATATACAATCATTAAAGTATTTTTGATTGTTCATTTTGTTGATGTAACTTCTTGCTATGGAAGCAAAATAACACATTTAACCATTGCATAAAAAAAATTTATTTTATCCCAGGAAAACTATACATAAAAACCTACATTGTTGTTCACGTGTAAATAACACAAATTCTGGTTTTAATAAAGTAAGATTTTAAGTTATGAAAAAAAAACCTATAAAATATAAAACACTTTTTTGCTTCCATTATTAAAAAGTAAGTTAAGCCTACATTTTCCATTTAATCATCTTTTTGGTGCCTCTTTGGGCATTATACAGAACACTGGAAAGAATGTCCAGATTTTCACTCTCAGGAATGAGAGGAAACGGTTTTACTTGAAAACTTTAATTATTTATTCTGTAACGCATGTAATAAATATAAATTATACAAACATTCTAATTTATACATATCCAAATTACCAACTGTAGTGGTAGGACTTCAATGAAGTCTCACACACAGAATAAAACGGACGTATTTAATTAAACAAGTAAATAAAAACAATAAACAAATAATATTCACTGCCCACAGAGAGAAGTCTAGTCCTAATTTTCTACTAATGCAAAGGAAGGACGGTGCTCTGCAGAAAGACCTGTCAAGGGCATGACAGTGACCCAGCACGCCGTATGCGCAGCCAGCACCGGCTACCCGTATCCCGGTGTATTGAAACGCACAGCTTGGCGACAGATAACACCCCTCAGTCTCCCTCACTTACCCGGCTTACTTCCCCTCGGGCCGTTCGCCGATTTGGCCTTCACGACCACAACAACGCAGTCTTAGCTCTTGGCGAATATGGCGGAATCGGCAAACTCCGGAGAAGATGACGAAAACAGCTCGGGTGTTTACGGAAAATGGGGCAGGCGTTTTCGAAGACTAGCTGAGAGGGCAAACACTTCGGCAATTTCCGTCACGTAACGTGCGTAGTCGGGCCACGCTGTGACTTGTTATAATATTATTAGACGTATCGCAAGCGTAAACGTGTAAACGCTTCGTAATCAGCGTAGGTAGTTGCCCGGAAAGTTACCATTTAAAGGTGTGCAGCTGGCGTAAGCAAGAGGTATAAGCTTTGATACCAGTCAATAATTAACCCCTTCAGCACTGGGGGTTTCCATAACCAAGGGACGATTATAAGACGACCCTGATTATAAGACGACCCCCCAAAATCTGAATATTAACTTAGGAAAAAAAGAAAAAGCCTGAATATAAGACAACCCCAAAGGAAAAAAGTTTTACCAGTAAATGTTAATTCATGTAAACTATTTTTTTTAATAAAAGCTATGATTGAGAAAAATATTTTTTTTTGGTTTTTATTTCTTGTATTTTCCAACCTGTCCCCCAGTTACGCACATCTGCCCCCAGGCTTGCCACACCAATATGGCACTGTGGCCCATGATATGCCTTTTAACC
The DNA here is from genome assembly GCF_027358695.1 of Spea bombifrons. Classification (NCBI taxonomy): domain Eukaryota; kingdom Metazoa; phylum Chordata; class Amphibia; order Anura; family Pelobatidae; genus Spea; species Spea bombifrons. The sequence goes on from NC_071093.1 coordinate 29,590,111, forward strand.
CTCTATATGCCACTGTGCCCCATGGTATGCCTTTTGACCCCCTATGTGCCACTCTGCCTCCAGAAATGCCTTATACCCCTATATCCCATTCTGGCATTTAGGGGGTTAAAATGCATATTATGGGGCAGAGTGGCATATAGGGAGGTATAAGGCATTCCAGGAGGCAGAGTGGCATTAAGGGAGTTAAAAGGCATTATATAGAGCACTCTGCCTCCAGAAATGCCTTATACCCCTATATGCCACTCTGGCATTTAGGGGGTTAAAAGGCATATTATGGGGCAGAGTGGCATATATGGAGGTATAAGGCATTTCAGGAGGCAGAGTGCACTATTAAATGCCCCCTTAACGCCACTCTGCCTCCTGAAATGCCTTATACCTCCCTATATGCCACTCTGCCCCATAATATGCCTTTTAACCCCCTAAGTGCCAGAGTGGCATATAGGGGTGTAAGGCATTCCAGAAATGCCCTACACACACACACACACACACACACACTTACTTACTTACTTACTTACCGACCGGTGCTTCCAATTTCCTGCTGTATTGCCGGGGCAGCGGGTTGACGTCTCATTCCGCGGCAGCCGGAAGGAGGTGGAGTTGGCAGCGGGGGTTTGTATGCGTCCGTCGCAAATACCTTCCCCGGCTGTCAGAGATCAGGAACTCTGGAACTCTGATCTCTGACAGTCGGGGAAGGTATTTGCGACGGACGCATACAAACCCCCGCTGCCAACTTCACCTCCGGAAGCACCGGTAAGTGTGTGTGTGGGGGGGGCGACGATAGGAGGATCCAGGTCCCCTGCAGCGGTGCGGGGGATCTGGATCTTAGTCTCCTAATCAGACCTCTATTTGAGGTCTGATTAGAAGACGACCCCGATTATAAGACGAGGGGTATTTTTCAGAGCATTTGCTCTGAAAAAACCTCGTCTTATAATCGAGCAAATACGGTATTTTATTTTTTGCACCATTCGTGGCAATGGCAGTTTTAGCATTTCTGAAGTCCTCCTGTTAAGCTGTAATTTTCTTCTTACCCATTTACTGAACACACATTAGTTATATATATTATGTATTTATTTTTCTGGACAAGGGGGGCTTTCTGTGGATTATTTTGATTATATCATATAATTATTACTATAAAACAAGTATAAAATATGGAGAAAAAAAGGATTCTTTCGGACTTTTGCCTAAAAACTCTTTTACTCATCTATAAAATAATGAAAAAAAGCACGTTATTTAGATTGTACTATTTGTCCTGAGTTTAGAAATACCCAATGTTTTTACCGAACTTCTCATCTTCCCTCCCTCCAATGCTAAGATTCCCCCATCAGTTTCCCTCAATATCAATGGTGCCATCATCTCCCCGTTTACTCATGCCCGCTGTCTTGGTGTCACCCTTGACTCTGACCTTTCGTTCACCCCCCACATTCAGTCTCTCTCTAAAAACTGCTGTCTCCATCTTTAAAACATTGCCCGCATCCATCCCTTCCTAACCACAGCATGCCACCAAGGCTCTCGTCCATGCCCTTATTATCTCCCGCCTTGATTATTGTAACTCTGTTTTAGCTGGTCTCCCTCTTAACCGTCTCACCTCTCTATAATCCACCATGAATGCTGCTGCCAGACTTGTCTTCCTCTCCCATTGTTTTACTAACTGTCAGTCTCTTTACTGGCTGCCCGTGCGCTTCAGGAATCATTTTAAGATCCTAACTCTTACTTTCAAAGCCCTTCACAGAAGCGCTTTCCAAGCTGGAGAATAAAATGAGGACTGCAGGATTGCGTTCCCAAACCCTGCAGAGCTTTACCTCTGTCCTGAAAAATGGGACTGAGTTAGAGCTCAGCAGGACAGAATGGCAAAATCAGGACTGTGCCACATGAAGCAGGACAGTTGGCAGGCGTTCAGTATGTATTGCAGGGAGATGTGTGAGGCACACAATATAAGGAGAGCAGGGGAAGGGACACACATATAAGGGGGGACTGTGCAGAATCCTCCATGCATTTACAAAATCAGCACCAAGAAAATGATGCCCGGAATGTCCCTTTTATTATATGAGAGCCTTGAAAATAAACTCCCAGGTAAGTCATTGTTGGATTTATTGTTCTTTTTCTTTAATTATGTTTCTCCTCAGAATAAATAAGACGTGCATAGAAGCATCTTAGCTATAACACACAAAAAGAACGAACGCTCTTAGGAGATAAATAGGGAACCGCGATCTAGGCCTTGACGGGTGACAAAGACCCGTAAAGAATGCTTTCTCTAGTACGTAGAACTCCTCGCAGAGTAGCTCCGCCCGGTTATAGGCGGCCTGGAGACGTCAGAGGATAAAAGTCGAGGTCGCCGGCTCACTGCCTCTTTCTTCTCTTCCTCTGCGTGACATAGAACTAGAGCAGCAGACGCCGCGATGGGCTTCGGAGATCTCAAATCCAATGCTGGCCTGAAGGTCCTCAATGAGTTCCTGGCCGACAAGAGCTATATCGAGGGGTCAGTGGAAGAAGTAAATCCTTATTATTTGGTTACAGGGGTAGGTTTGGGAAGCAATTTGTGTGTCTGTGTCGCTGGAACCCAATCGATGCATTTAATGTGTATTTATTAAAATATTGTACTATTTCAATGATTTCTAATGGCTTATAATGTAATATTTGCTGCGCCATTGTTATATTCTGTCCGCTGAATGTATGATAAGTTATGTCCCGCCTGTCGTTTAGAAAAAGTAACTGTATCAGATTGCTGTCTGCGTGCATAATGTCTGTCACCGGTGTGAAGCGGCTTGTATGCGCAAGTCATCGCTGCGACTGCACTTCCGGTGCTGAATGAATGGGCACGAACACGTGGCGTGAGGCCTAGTTGTCGAGGTTTACTTCCGGTAAAGCCGTAGGAGAAAAAAAAAAATAAGAGCTGTAGAAAAACACAAGTTCATCGCAGATTTATGCAAAACGTGGTGGAATGTGTGTAAATATCATACCAGAGGCCACCAGGTGTCCAGATATATGTCGCTATACAGAGACATGTCGCTGTTTGATTTTTGGAGCGCTAGAGTTTAGCTGTAGTATATGTGACCACAGTCAATCTCTGTATGGTATGTCTGGCTGCTAATTGACTGTCCCGCGTGTAATATGTTCGATTCTCTCCTTTAGGTATGTTCCCTCCCAAGCTGACGTTGCTGTATTCGAGGCTCTCTCTGGTGCTCCCCCTGCTGAACTCTTTCATGCATTAAGGTGGTTCAACCACATCAAATCTTATGAGAAGCAAGCAGCCAGGTAAGGAGTCTTCAGTATAAATAGTTCTGGCAGTATGTAACATTAATTGTGTGCTCTTGGTTGTCCACTGTTACACTTAAGTTTTTTTTTTTTCTAACAGCCTTCCTGGAGTGAAGAAGCCTTTGGGCAAATATGGCCCTGTAAATATTGAGGACACAACAGACAGCGCTGCTAAGGAGACTAAAGAGGATGATGACGATGACATTGATCTGTTTGGCTCTGATGAGGAGGAGGTGAGAGCTTAATTACTGCAGGATTGTTAAACTATTTTCACGACAAAGTTGCACAGTTACCTTGCTGGTAGATCAGGCTTAGTTTGAACAGTCGGCTGGGTACAAGCTTGCACAACGTAGCCGCAGGGGCTTAGATAAAAGGTGTATTGACATGAGAGCAATGCTAGTATCTATCCCCTAAAATGAGGCCACTGTTATCTGCAGTTTTTCCTTGGCTGACGAGTTGTACATTTTTATCGTAAGGATTCAACATGGGGCTAGTTCCTACCCCCCCCCAAAAAAAGTTTTAGTTGCAGCTTAAGAATATTCTATCACGTTTTTGCTCCCTGAGCCAACAGTGCACCCAAAACCGCTCCGATACCATTCACTGTCAGTGGGTTTTGTTAGACTGGTCATGTGATGAATGAACTAAATCACCATCTTTCGGCTGATTACTGATGTATATGTTCTCTTCTGACTGTACCAGTCTATACTGAGTGTATACAAAGCACCATCTCATTGGCTTGTGTTTAAAGATTTTTACTTCCTTTTAGGAAAGCGAAGACGCAAAGAGAATCAGGGAGGAGCGTCTGGCCCAGTATGAATCAAAGAAATCTAAAAGTAAGTCCACCATGTCCTACAACTAAATAAAAGTAACGTGACAAACCTTGCCGAAACATACCGGATAGAGTTGGGTATAAAATTCCCTGTCCACAAATACTGGTCTGAAACTGCTGTTCCCTGTAGCAGTTCCAGCATTCCTCCTGTGGTACAGTAATACGATTTGCAGCCTTGTTGCTTTACAGACTTTCTGAAGGCATTGGCTGTGTCTCAAACAGTGTCCAGTCTTTCAGGGTTTTGTTAGACAGTGCAGAATCTGTATACAGAATTGACCTGAATCTTATACATATAATGAGACTGATGTCTCCTAGCCTTACCGTCTTGGGATCAAATATTTTAAGGTCTTGGATTCTGTTGTGGAATCTGAGGGGAAAATGCCAACTTCTGACACAGGTAGATAATTTCTACATCTGGAGACATTTGTGGTCCCAAAAGTTTAAGGGGCTTTACTGTTTTCACATCTAATACCAGAGTGGATGGCTTATTGGTTCAAATATGTTCTAGAGGAATGGAAAGCTTCTGCCACAGTCTCAATGTAGCACTTTGGCTTTGCATGTAGGCTCTACTTTGTATAGAATTCCTAGATACAATCCAATGGTAATTTGTTGCACGTTGACTGCTCTAGACAGTCAGCTACAAGTTGGTAGCCCTTACAAAAATTGAATGGTAACTCCAGAAGCCTTAAGAATTTAAGAAGCAGAGATCAGTTTTAGGGCTGGCCTTTCTTGCATGTTGGCTGTGATTTGTTTTGGTGCGTAGCACATAAAGATGCTAAAATTACCTAGTAATGCAGGGCTCATAATAAACTATAATTTGTGTTCTTCCCATTAAGATGGTTTGTATGGATGTTGCTGTGACACACAAATTAAGTTTTACCTTTGTTTTTCTTTTCAATAGAACCAGCACTTATTGCCAAATCATCTCTTCTCCTCGATGTGAAGCCATGGGATGATGAAACAGACATGGCCAAACTAGAAGAATGTGTACGAAGTATCCAGATGGATGGCTTGGTGTGGGGAGCATGTAAGTTCTCTATAAATCCTCATTTTGATTTGGCAGGTAACTGTGCTGTAATGATGATTGAAACTTATCACCATCTTTCGGCTGATACATAATGATGGATTAGTTTCTATTCTGACTGGCACTAAAAGTGGACATGCGCTTTGGAGAATGGAATATCTAATGCATTTTTGTAGTTCAACAGGGAATGGACTTGCACCAACCAGTATTGTTAATTGGGTGTATACTGTAGCAATTGGCAAATGTGCTGCCCTTCACAATAGCCTCAGCCGTTTGACTTGCATTTAAGTAATCTGCTGCTACATGCCATAGTGGTATGCATCCTTGCTAAATGAAGGCACACTCCCCTTAATTATGGGATGCTTTGCTATAATACAGCAGACATTTGTGTATGTCTAGGTTAAGATAGGCCGCTCTTCTCATGATTGCCGCTGTAAGCCCTGTAGTTTACCTTGGCTCTCTTCTGTCTACAGCAAAGCTTGTTCCAGTGGGTTATGGCATTAAAAAGCTGCAGATCACATGTGTGGTAGAAGATGATAAAGTGGGCACAGATGTTCTGGAGGAAAAGATCACGGCATTTGAAGACTTTGTTCAGTCCATGGATGTTGCCGCTTTCAACAAGATCTAAATCCAGTTCCAGCACTTTCACACAGCACTTCAATAAAACGTTGCATCACTTAAGACTTTCTGGCTTGTGTCTTCTGTAACTGTTTTTTGCTTTAGCATACTAATCTCAAGACACGTAGCGTGGCATCCACCTCAACGATTACTTGTGTAAGACGTTGATGGAATCATGTAATGGGTGTCTTCTTTCACAGAAGATGGGGCAGAAGCCACAGATGTGGCTACAAACAGAAATCACTTTACGCTTCATATGCAGCATGAACCATAAGTTAACTGACAGCTAATGGTTTCCAGGTTTGTTGCTTTACAATTAAATGAATGGGATTTTCACCTTTTTTGTGATTGCATGAGGATATCAATGTTTTATAAAGTACTTATTTACCACTGCATATATAATTGGGCATCCCTGGCATAGCTCTGTACTGATTACACGCAATCCGTAGCCTGCCATGCTGTCTTCTGCTGGTTGGTGTTTTCCATACTCGGTGCAGCAGCAGACTTTATTTTACAGGGACTTAAGAGTGTCTTAATGGCACATCTTGCCTCGCCTATAGATGTAAGTCTGTGTCCATACGGTAGTGAACATGTTGAATAACTACAGAACTTTTAAGGCTGGCACTCTAGTAATCCCATGCACATGATGGCTGCGTAGGCACTTTTCAAGGAACTATTCAGCAGAGTGCCCCATGAGTCTGCCACTGCCCCTGAATATTTTGCATACAGGGGATGAGCTTGTATCTCACTTCATGGGCCATACTTCTGATCAGGGTATTCAACATACTCTTTATTGAGGTTCAAGTATGTGTCCTTTAAGAAATTGCAGCTGAATTTGATCTGTTCAGTAGATCTCATGTTTACCCTTTAAATTGATACAGCTTTTGTGAGATAAGATTTTTATTGAAATGTGTTCCGTAAGCTTTCTTTACTATTCACATAAGTGCAGACATAAATTATGTGCAAATAACAAGCGCTTGCGAGTCTGCATACCTGCCAACCTTCATGTCTCGGCTTGAAATCAAAGTGTTTACTGCAGGATAAGTTTTGAGATTATGTTTACATCACAATATAGAACTCTGAAGGTGATAGATATACACTGAAACTATCTAGAGTAAGTGATTTATACTTTCTGCTAACATTTAAAGGCAAGTGCATAGTGCAAACATGGATTTAAATCTGTCTCCCCAAGCTGCTCTGTGCCGCTCTATCAAAATACTGTTTTGAAACATTTGGGGGTGAAGCTTTTAAGTAGCAGTACAATCTTATAAATTTATTTCTTGTTCCAACGGTCTTTTGCAGTATTGTACATTGAAATCTAAGGTGCTAGGAAAAGTTTACTGGACCCTGTCTGAATTTCATTTAACAATCTTTTTTTGTGTTATAGCTGTTTTCTGAACTTAGTATCTTTCCGTCCGTAGGGAGGAAGCTTGGTCTTCCAAAGGCAACCTCTTTGGCCATACTTTGGTCGTTCTACACTAGCTAGTGTTTTTACCAAATAAAGCAAGAATCCATGAATGTAAAAATTTTTAAACTTAAGAGCTCGAAACAGTGCTACTTTCCCACTTACCACTATAACCATGAAATTGATATCGATACATTTTGCTAAAAAATGGTAGTGTTACCTTATAGCCTGCCGTACAGAAAGGTGAAGAATCTGATAAAGCTCTGGGATCTCGGCAGTCTTAAGATAGAGCCATCCTATCGCTTCTGACTAAAGACTTAATTTACAGCAACAATTTCATTTTGTCAGCTAAGTTCAGTTTCCACCGGAATTATCCATAACTCGAGGCTAGGGTGTATCTCAAGCTGGGCTTTCTTCTGCACAATGGCCGAGTGACCCAATTGGCAAGCTGCTCGGATCTATACTTCGGCAATACACTTACACTCCAGTGAAGTATGGACTCAGAAGGATGTCAGTGTATCCTGTAAACTACTGTTTCATAACACTGGTAAAAATTGCAGCTATTTCCCCCAAAAACAAGCTTCTATGGTATTAACAGTTACCATAGTTTGACTGTACAATATGTCTGGGTCCTGGGCTTGGTAGGCACAATTCTCAGAAAATCAATATAAAGTTGCCTTATAATGCACAAAAATGCTAAACAATCAAATATATTAAAAGTTCTGTTACAGTATAGAATCATATACAAACATATGTCAATACTATGATTTTTTTTGTTTGTATTTAAAAGAAAGACTTTATATTTTCCCCTTAATCTGTTCAAGATCCAGAACCTCACATCTGGTTGGGTTATTTTCAGAATCCATCAACTGTTCACTTTTAATACCAGTCTGACTTATATCTCTGAGCGTATGTTTAAATATTTCAGCTACAGATGTTCCCAGCTGCTTCCTGAATATCTTGCTTATTAGAACATATAGTATTGGGTTGATGCAGCTGTTAATGAAAGCCAAGCTGGTTGAAATGGGCATTCCAATTCTAAGCCATTCTTGGTATACTCCGCTATGATGGACTTTCAGTTCAAGTAAACTAAATATATGATATGGAGTCCAGCAGACAAAAAATGCTACAATGATGGCCAGGACAGTCCAGAAGAATTTATTGGATGGCTGGGTGGTTTTCTCCATCCGTTTAGCAAGGAACGTGTAGCATATAATCATGGTTAGCAGTGGAAAGAGGTATCCGATGAAGAACCTGATCATGACCAGCCATGTGTGTGTTTTAAGGATGATTGTACGGTCATGTTCATGGAAGTTGTTGAAGCAGATGAATACCGTTTTGCTTATCTCGGTTGTATCTCGGAAATACAACGCAGGGCTAGCGATAATGGCGGCGAGTATCCAGATAATGCCACTAACAATCGTGAATTTTTTTAGGGTCCTATGTGTCAGCGAGAAGCTGGGACGGGCCAGGAACAGGAATCTGTCCAAGCTTATAACTGTCAGGAAGAAGACGCTGGCAAACATGTTAAGAACTGCAATGAAAGAGTTGATCTTGCACAGGAATTTCCCGAAAGGCCAGTGGAAGTTGGTGGCCACATAAGTGATATGTAGTGGAAGGAAAAGGACAAAAATGAAATCCGCAATGGCCAGATTGAGAAACCACAGGGTGCTGACTGTCTTATCCCATTTGAAACCGGTGAACCAAATCACAATGGCATTACCAGGCACGCCTAATAAAAAGGCCAGGGAGTAAATGACAATAGACACAATGTGGAGCACGTGAGGTTGTTCACCATCATGAGGGGATTCCTCCAAATCATAATACTCGTATGTATAGGAGTAGTTGTCAAATACGTCCAAGGAAGAATAAAACGGCTGGTCTGCTTCCTCCATTTAAGCTTCAAATTGCAGAGATCTGGGTACAGAATATATGGTAACACAAAAAAAAACATATTAAAAAAATATACAAACATTATGTATACTGATCTTAACGTTATTAGGGAGCTATATGGTGCCATCATATCCTGTAGCGCTCTACAATGGACAAACAGAACTTAAGAAGTCGTGCATCACTTTGGACTTTAAAAATAAATTTTCTTAATTTCTGTCAATAACAAAACACCCATTGTACAGCACTGTGGAAATGATGGCAATATAAATCAACAAGTAATAATGTAAAAATAGTTAAAGGTCGTTCCTACCGTGTACTTTGTTTATCTATAAATTTATTTCAGCAAAGGCCCTATGTAGGGCTCGAGTGGCTGGGAAATCTACCAGTAGGCCGTCTGTCTGCCTGCCAGTTTTAAGAGGATCTTAACAAATTTTATTTCCAGTCCGGCCCAGTCTCTACGCACACTGGAATGCATATGTGGCATGTTGGTTTATGTTTGCTGTTTGCCACAATTCCACAAGATGGTGCCGTTCGACAGCACAGTAAAATATAACACTAACGGCTCCTCTTTGAAAGAAGTCAACATTTCAAATTGTAGCTGTGTCAACAATCATTCATTTATTACTGAAAACCTACCAGCCACACAACTTGGCGTACGGACCTTTTGACTTTACCAGTAGAATGACCAGTTTGTGCATGTTCCTGTGTTGTCAGTATGGAGACACATCTATTTGCATTGGCCAGGACTAACAGAACTCATGTTGGGGGAGGGTTAACCTGATGATTATTAGGTAACTACACCTCCTCTCCTTGGCGGGACAACCAAATTTCCTTGTATACATTTCTCAATGTACACATTTTTGTGGTTACACTAAGCGCAATGGTCCTATTAGAGGCCTTTGCTAATTTGGATTTGGGTCTTAAGAGTTTTGGTTAGATATGTGCAATCATATTCCTGTTTCCCTCGTGCTAAAAGAATAACAGCGCAGTGTAGTTCCTATCGCATTTGGAAAGCCACGACTGAGTGTTGTTTACATTTGGAAGACTATTTATCATGTTATCAGTATGCCACTCGCAGCATTTTCAAACTTACAGACAGTGGGTGAGAGTGTTTTTCTTCCTTAGCTCAGCTGTGATCTTCTTTTCCTGGAAGAAGAGACAAATACACCCATTTGAGTCATTTCCTAGGGGGACAAGTAACATCTGCAACAACACTTCTTGTAAAGACGTGGCATACCAAAAATACCCACTGATCCCAAACTGCCGGAGACTTCTGTGCTGAATAACCAACCTCTGACAAAAAAGCCACTTTGGACACATCTGCGTTGTTTCTGATTTGTGCTGCGAAGTGCGGATAGTTGTGGCACATTTGCCAACAGCTCGAAAGCAAGCTGGATAGCTGTCTAAAAAGAAATCGGCTCATGCTTTATGAATCAGGAAGCAGATGTTATGAACTTGGAAAGGCATCTTTAGGGACTCCAGCTGCTACGAACTATAGCTTCGGGAATGCAAATATTCTTTGATGCGTTGTGGGGGCAGAATATGACATTGATATGGTCAAATTGTCAAATTAGGTTTTAGTAAACATTCCCTTTGTAAAGTAAATGAAGGCAGTGTGACATCATGCTCCCCTAACGTTACTTAGACTGGGAGGGCTTTGCAAACAAAAGTTGAATTTACCCTGGTGCAAAAACCAGTAGATATTGATCATGGGCACCTACAGTAGGAGGCAAGAGGGGGCATCTCTCCCCCCGAAAATTCCCTAATGCCATGCTATTTTTATGGTTATTCTTATAGTCAACCTAAACTTTAAGCACCAGTATAGGTCAATTAATAAATGGGATTTCATTTGTTTTCCCTCATTTATGACATCATGTGAGGTACCGTATGAAAATAAACTTCAGAAGAGTTAATTTATATAAGATTGAAAGTGTCATAAATGAGGTATAGAAAAATTATGTGACAGCACATAAGAACCATTTGGTCCATCTAGTCTGGCCGTTTTTCCCGGTATAAAGTCCTTATTCAGTTAATCGGTCTCCCTCTCTTAATGTGTTGTATAAGTATTTAAGTATCTCCTCTCTTTCTAATTCTTTCCTCCAAGCTATACATATTAAGATCCCTTGGTCGTTCCTGATACTTCTTACCCTGCAAACCCTATACCATTTTAGTAGCCCTCTGGAGAATTATCTCCAGAATGCCAATATCCTTCTGGAGATGGGGTCACCAGAATGGTACACAATACCGTAGGTGAGGTCTCACCAGAGATCTATAAACTGGCAGAACCACCTCCTTTATTCTACTACTAATGCCGCTAACTATACAACCCATCACCCTGCTTGTTTTCTTGTGATGCCCCCAAGGCTATATTCTGTATTGGGATTTTCACATCCCAAGTGCATTATTTTACATTTATCAACATTAAACTGCTGCTGCCGCACTCTTAAACATTCTTCTAATTTACTTAAATCACTAGCTAAATAATTCTACCAATGGTTTTCCAGGATACCCTGAAGCTCCTTTAATAACTTTTGGTATATGCCATCGGGTCCCATGGACTTGTCTGTTTTTACTTCAATTAGAAGCTCTTCCTCTGAAAAGCACACATGTTTTACATGTTTCTCTATTTCTTCTTTCTAATGGAGGCCCCATCCCTTGACCTTCCTCTGTAAAAAAAAAAAAAACTGAACAGAAGTAATTATTTAGACAGCTAGATCAACTAGATCTGTATCCTCGTTTATTTAACTCCATTCATTCGCCTTTAATCTAGTTATTCCTTGTTCACTTTTCTCCTTTCACTCGTTTTGTTAACCTGTCAATTTTCTCCTTTATATGAGGTTTGGTATATCTTATAATGCAGGAACAGCACATTTATACTTTTCATCTTGATTTATGAGGCTCTTATACATTTTGTTTCCAGTTCTACTACATCAACGTATTCACCCTTTCCAGGCTGGCAGATTGCAGTTTAGATAGCCCTGTTCAGATAGCAGAGCATTAAACCAACAAAGGGAAACCTATTGATCTTTACTGCTTCTTCTGTGCATTATGTAAGCATAAGCGGACACAATGACCATTTGGATTTCAACGCAGCCTCACTATATCCTTTCCATATGTCTCACAGTCAAGCTGAAAATCTGGTCACCCTACGGTAACACATATTTACATAAGGAATTGATCAAAAGGTACCAATGCACAGCTCCCCCCCCCACAGAGATCCTTTCCTTCCCTTCCCATGTAAGAGAGAAATCTGTTGTGGATATCGTTACTAAAACAACACACAAAGAATGACTAAATAATCATTTTTGCAGGAGGAAAATATGAAAAAATGGAACATAACTTACCAGCAAGCATTCTTTAAAACTCAAGCTGGGTGTAACCGTAAAGGCAAGAGGGACAAGAAAAAGCTTCATGTTGTAGATCCCTCCCTGCTCTCTAATTACATAGAAATCATGTTGAGTACAACACCCATAGATGACTGCGCATACAATTAACCGACCAGTGGTTAAACTGGTTAAAAAAAAAAGAGGAATAAAATGAACTTTATGATATGCAGAGAGGTTCTATCTTCTGACCCAAAGACTTTAGCTTCAGATCTAGGAAAACATTGAAATCAAGTTCGCAGTGCATGACCATACCTCCCAAGTGTCCTGATTTAAACAGGACAGTCCTGATAGTAAATCACTGCCCCTCTGTCCAGCGTAGCTACCCCACTGTTCCATTTTCCCAAGGGCAATATGCATCAAGGGCCAGTTGCGGAGATCCTCTTATCTCCCCGTCCAGCCAAGACATGTGCTATTGGAGCACAGACTTCTGTTGTAGCTTCCACATGCCCCCCCCCAATACTCAGGTAAGGTGGGAAGTATTATATTGTTTAACATTGTCATATATTTTCACTATCGTTATTTGTAAGAGCGGTATGGAATCTGCTGGTGCTATATAACTTAATTTAATGTATTATGATAAGGTTAAGACAGCCCTGGTCAAAGGACTTGTCCTGCTGGCTGATTGTCTATCTAATATCTAAGCCTATATATATATTGGTAAATATTCATTTTCGGGCTGACATTTAAAGGGTATCTGTCACTTCTTCCCAATTATTTTATTTTTATGTTCAGTACAGTCTATGCAGTCTATGGAAGCTGTGTCAGCCCAGCAGTCTTACGTAGTGTATATGGACCGGTTGGGGGGAGAGTTCTAAGCAATAGTTCTAAGCAATAACTCATGACATCACAACACAGGTAACAAAGGTTAAAAGGGTGTTTTCTTATGTATTATTTTTTTTACAGGGCTAATGCAAGGCGGAGCCAAAGAAGCAACGAGGACTCCGCGACCACTGCCGGTGTCCCGGAGAGCGGAGTGGGAGAATTCCTGGTCAGAGTGGCTTCTAGGGTTAATTGCTATCTGTCACCCAGAAATAGTGACTCTTTGTTGGGTGGGCATTGCTGGCCATAGAACTGTATGGAGGTGCCGGGCTGTCTGGTGGTTGATGAGATTATACCCCTAATCCTATCATGTTTGTGTATAAATATCTGTGCTGTCTTCAATAAACTCAGTTCTGTTTGTACCCTACACTAAGTCTCGGCTAGTGTTTGGGGGAATATGAAGGGTTAATCCTTTGAGCAATTAAGCTTTCAGCAGCACGGAAGATCTCTATGGCGGAGCTACTCAGTCTGTGTATGGGTCTCCGTCACAGTATCCTTAAGTAAACTAGTTTATACCCTAAATGTTGTTTATAAAGAGATTTTTGTAAGAATTATCGTCTTGTCCACTGTGCCCGTGGTACCGCAGGCTTTATTATCTGATATATATATGTATATATTTATACCTGCAAGATTTTGTACTCTTTGCCAAAAAACTTGAAAGGTTCATTTTTCCTGTTTACCCTACGTTTGGGCAATGGGCATGTTGAGGAGCAGCATTTAATTAAACATATTTGAAAGCAAACCGTTGTCATCAAGTTCTGATGAAGGCAAAGAAAATATTTCAACATTATACTCAAAACAAGCTAAAAGTAGCACTGACCCGAATATTTGGGGCCAAGAAGACTAATGAGCAGGAAAAGCACACTCCTGTTGTCGTGAAAGAGAGGCATTGAAAGAACTAAACAGTGGATTCCTTGTACAGACAGAATCTTGGTTGTACGTAGACATGTTTATGGATACAGGGGGCAGTAGAGGAAGAATATACGGGATAGTGCCTTCTCTTTTGCATTTGGTTCTGTTGTACAGGCTATATATATATATATATATATATATATTATAGGAGATTTATATATATGAGATTTGTGCGCTGGACAACTCTTCGTGTTCGGGAAAATAATCTTGGTGTTCCATGAATGTTCGCCAGTTCCTGCGTTCGGTTCGTGTGAATAGTCGTGTACATTCTTCAGGTTTGGGTCTTTTAACTTCTGACAGCGAAACTCGGCCTGGGGAGGTTTCAGAAGTTAAAGGTCCGTACAAGAGACTCTATTGGTCGCCTGCAGAGGCTTCCTTTGGCATCAACCAATAAAGGACAGCTGCTTTAGAGTCGCTCGCATCGACCTTTAGCTCCTGACGCCGAAACTTGGCCTGGGGAGGGAACAGGAGTTAAAGGTCCGTAAAAGCGACTCTATGGTCGCCAGCAGTGGCCTCCTCTAGCATCAACCAATTGGTTGATGCCAGAGGAGGCCCCTGCAGGCAACCAATAGAGTCGCACGCACAGACTTTTAACTCCTTGCGCGTTCCTACTTATTCCTGCTCCCATTAACCCCTGCGATGCTGCGTAGATAAGGTAAGCTAGAAGGGGAAGGGACCCGATTAGTTAGGAGATACTAACAAAGATGAAGACGAACACGAAGATTCGGGCTGAACAACGAAAACGCACCCTTCGTTTTCATGTTCGCCCAAAAACGAATGGACAAGTCTAATATATATATATATATATATATATATATATATTTATATGTATATATATATATATATTAGGGCTGCAACTAATGATTATTTTAATAATCGATTTTCGATTAGTCGATTAATCGGATAAAAAAATGCAATTTTTTTTTAATTTAAAATAATGTAATAAAAAACTTACAATTTACACTTTCATCTCTTTATCACAATGGCCTCTCTCTATTCACCTTCTTATTTAACTGACATAATAATAAAAACTACAAGAACCCAAACACAGTGTTTCTCAAACTAGTTTTTAATACAAAGTTATTAGTAAATATAAATTCATATTTTCATATTTAATAAAAACTAAAAAAAATATTTAATAAAAACTATGAGAAAAAAGCCTTGTTTATATTTTCTTTTATTTACCCCCAGCTTGCCACTCTGCCCCCAGATATGCCTTATACCTCTTATATGCCAGAGATTCCACTGTGTCCCCTGATATGCCACTGTGCCCCCGATATGCCTTATACTCCTTATGTGCCAGTGATATGCAACTGAGCCCCTGATATACCTTTTACCCCCAGATATGTCTTATGCCTCCCTGATATGCCTAATATCGATATGCCCTATACCCCCTATAGGCCACCATGCCCCCTGATATGCCTTATAACTTCCAATATGCCACTCGCCCCCATTTATGCCTTATACCTCCCTGTATGCCACTGTGCACCCTGATATGCCACTCCGCCCCCCATAAATGCCCTGCACCACCCTGAAATTCATTATACTCCCTGATTCACCACTCTGCCTCCCCCAGATATGCCACTCTGAAATTCATTAAACCCCCCATACACCACTCTACCTTCCTCTATACACCACTCTAACTCCCCCAGATACGCCACTTTGTCTCCCTGAAATTCATTACACCCCCATACACCACTGTGCTACCCTGAAATCACCCATACACCACTCTGCCTCCTCCCCCTCCCATTCACAACTCTGCCTCCTCCCCTCCCATTCACCACTCTGCCTCCTCCCCCCTCCCATTCACAACTCTGCCTCCTCCCCCTCCCATTCACAACTCTGCCTCCTCCCCTCCCATTCACCATTCTGCCTCTCTCCCCCCCTCCCATACATCACTCTGCCTCTCTCCCCCTCCCATACATCACTCTGCAGAGTGGTGTTTGGGAGGGGGAGGAGCCAGAGTGGTGTATGGGAGGGTGGCTCCCATACACCCCTCTGACTCCTCCCCCCTCTAATTCACCGCTCTGCCTCTCTCCCGACTCCCTGGTGTTTTGTGAACCTCCGTTGCTGACAGGCACTTTCACTGCAGCTTAATAGAAGCCTCAGCGTAAGTGAAGGGCAGTAACGGAGGCTGTCTGTGCGCATCGCGCAGACCCCCACCAGCTGACAGAGAGGATGATCCTCTGCAGGAGACCTTGATTCTACATCTGGGGCTTCTACATCATGTGATCCTGGCACTGCATCGTAGAAGCCCCAGCGGAAGTGGAGGGGAGAGGCGGAAGTTGTCTGTGCGCATCACACGGACACCCACTGGCCGATAGTGAGGGGAATCCAGGTCCCCTGCAGCGTTGCGGGGGATCTGGATTCTAGTGTTATAATCCAATCTCTGTTTGAGGTCGGATTATATAAGGATAGGAGTTTTTCAGAGCATTTGCTCTGAAAAAAACTCTTTTTAATAATCGATAAAAATCGATTTGATTAATCGATAATAAAAATCGTTGTCAACGATTTTCATTATCGATTATTATCGATTTTATCGATTAGTTGTTGCAGCCCTAATATATATATATATATATATATATATATACACACTCACGCTACATGGCCAACAGTCTGTAGACCAAAATGGTTCTCTTCTGCTGTCAAATTAACACAAAAGCATTCCCACCCTTAACCACGTGGCCCTTACGGCAGTCAGTTAAACTAATCCATGGGCACAAATGTATAAAAGCCCTATTCTCTTGGAAAAGACTTGGCTTTTCTGTTTCAGGGGTCCTGTAATCCTTTTAATTTTATACGTATTTATTCATGCCCGATGCTTAGTAAATCTCTTGGTGCTCTTCCTCTGTAATCAAAGACATCAAATGCTTGTTGATTGAAAACATTAAGATGCAAGTGGCTTTGGCTAAAATGTTTCCTTTGCATCCCTTGCTATGTCTATGCGTGTGAAGAACACGTGGTTGGCCACGGATCGGTTTGCTGTAATGATTTTATCTGATGCTGACCTCTTCCTCAAAAGCAATCTAAATAAATCTGACAACGTTGCTCACTTGTTTTGTGGCCCTTTAAACACAAGGTCTCTATATGCTACTGAATACCTTCACGTCTTTTAACAGGGAAATGGGGAAGTTTCAGATAGTCTCCAGCGTTGTTAGAATTTACATTGTTATTAAATACAAGGCTTTTTTGTTAAATATTTCCTTCCTGAAACTATACGGGATCAGGGACTTTCAGAGATACTTTTCCCGTACAAATGTGTTACTGTATCGCATTAATTATTCCAGAAACTCGCGCTACCGTTAAGGCCAGCTCTTTTACAGACCTTGTTATTGATATTAAAAAGCTGCACATTTGTAAAACAAAGCTGCACATTTGTAGATTTCTTTAAATTTGTCTCTCATTATTGCCATGATTTGTAAATTATTGACAAAGACATGTACGAGCTCACAATGCATTGTCATTAATGGGTTTAAAGACAACCCGTTAAGGGGATAATTAAGGTTAATTTGTTAAATGTGGAAATACCCACATTTATTTATTTTTTTTCAGGGCAAGGGCACTTTTTCTGACTTATTTCAATTGAAGGGGTTACATTTTTTTGGGTGTTGCTAAATGCCTCATTAGCAAGGCATTGCAACATCACTGGCTGAGCGGAGAAAGCAATCGTTGGCATGTCAATAGTCACGAACTGCATGCGTTTCCATGACGTGCCTGGCAGGTCAGTTGTTGTCAAGGGGTTAAACATCTGAAGTCTGATCTGAGACTCTTACTTAGTATAACATGTAGTAACCACTACAAAAGGTTTTTTTTTTTTTAACTATTTTCTACATTGTCTTACATGGGAAGGAACCAGCTGGCCTTTCTATCTACTGATGGATTTGATGCTCTCATTTTGTATGCAGTATCCGTTACAAGATTCTTTTGAGTCTGTATTAAGATATTTTTATTATCTCTTCACTTCATTATATATTTTCTTTTATTCACTTATTACAATACTGTGAGTGTCGCTATATAATTTTCTGCTGGATTGCTTTAGTAAAATAAAAATATTATAAGGTTATTATGAATGCATATATAGTATATTATCTCCAACATACAAATAAAAACAGGGCTGTCATTACGATAGGGTAAAAGGTGCATTTGCCCTGGGGAAAGGAGTACCTTGATGGCCCACAGTAGCTAACCTTTGGGCCCCTGGGCAATGTCAGTGTGCTGCTTTAAGGGGAGGGATAACATGGTTGTTGCCACAGCCTACTGGCAACAGACTTTGGGGCCCCCTAGAGCCCATAATTATTAAAGATTGTCCTGAAATAAATGCATATTTACACTGTGTTTTACATTTTAATGTCAGCATGGTACCACTTGCTGCTTGTTTATTTAATTTAGAGCTACTTAAACGTCTTAAGTTCTAAAGAAGGCTGTTTTTCTTGCCTAAACAAGTTGTGCATTTCAAATCAAGGCTCCAAAGAATGCCATCTATTCAAAATTCTGATATTATTTACAAGCCGCTTCCCACCAACAAAGCCAAGCCTGATTTCCCTGGGTACTCATGGACTGTTGCCAAACCTCTATATAGTCATACCAAGGCGAAACGTGGTCGACTCAAGGTTATTGTCTGAACCATTACTCAAATATTGTAATTTCCTTAGCTTTTATAAAAACATGGACTGATGGAATGCTATAGCAGATAAGCGGTGCATAGTGCAACCAGAGTGTGTTGACTTTTCTGGTGTTTGTTCATTGAATTTTACTTTCCTATGCTTTAAAACTTCACACCCTAGTTGATCCTTGGCTTGCATTCAAATTGAGCATAAACGTATGACTGTGTGAAAAGTCTGATAATTCACCAACGTCAGGGATTAGGTATTGTTCTAAAAAACAACACTCAATGTACTGCACTGGAAATCCTGCCCTTTGTCTCCCTTTACTTCCTACAGCAGTGGGATCAGAAATGAACCTGGTGGCCCCAGGCATAGCTTTCTGGCATTCCACATATTGGAATAAAAGCCTAGGTTTTTTTTACAGAACTTGTTTGTTTTCTCAGTAGTGGACCATTTAAATGGAAATGTATGTGTATGTGTTGGCCGTGTATATGGCTCAGTCTTCCCAAAATTCACAACAATATGCAGTATTATTAATATGCAGAGTGTAGAATACAATTTTAGGGCACTGACATTGGTTGGTGTGATCAATCATTAATGAGTGACCTAAAGTGTCACTAATAAATAATCAGGTTGCAATAATTATTGATTGATCACACCAACCAATGTCAGTGCCCTAAAATTGTATTCTACACTCTACAAATATTTTTTTTTAATACTTTTAATACCTAGGAACACTCAGGAGAGTTCCCAGGTATGATCATAATTTTCTGTGTTTTTTTTTTAGCTTGGATGACTCCTCTCTGTGACAGCCGTCACTTATGGGAGAAGAACATCAACTGGTCTGTCACAATCATCAGTTCACTCCTGACTGGCTCTGAAGCAGTTTAACCTGCTGCAGAGTCTGGCAGCAATTGACCCGGAAGAACCTTGACTTTCAGGTGAAGACATTTTTACACATCAATGTTGGTGCTCCGTAGGACTGTAATTTTGTAGTTTTGTCCCCACAGACTTGACACAAAAATGAACCCCTAAAATGCCAAAATTGTGATATTGAAGGGGTTAAAGCTGCATGATCACTCTCATGGACCAATCTGGCAGCAGGAGAGTCAGAGCTGGTCCCCATCGAACATTAATACCTAAGATTTTCTTGGTATAAATATGTATTTAATGAATGTACAGTTCTGTGAAAAAAGTATATGCCCCTTCCCAATTTCATCTGTTTCTGCAGATTTGTCACAATTGTTCAGATTATCAAACTAATTTTAATAATAGACAAAGATAACTCAAGTAAACACAAATGCAGTGTTTAAATGGTGAATTCATGTATACAAGCTATGTAACCCTGTGAAAAGTAATTACCCCTTGGTCACTAAATCAACCGATTAACCAAATTGCATTGATAATTGGGTTAAATTTCACTAGGCACACCCAGGCATCATTACTGTCAGCCCTGCCTAAACATTAATTCATGGGAACTGTCTTGTAAAAGGAAGTGTGCTAAAAGGTCTCAAAAAGCAGCGCATGATTCCACAATCTAAAGAAATTCAAAAAGAGATGAGAAACACAATCTATAAAATGTATCAGTCTGGAAAGGGTTAGAAAGCCATTCCAGCGTACCACGAAGAGAGCCATTATCTACAAATGGAGAAAACCTGGAACAGTGGCCCACATAAATTCCTCACAGAAATCGACAAATAATCCAGGAGGTCAACAAAAGAACGCAAGACTAGCATGTGAAGAACAGCAGGCCTCACTTGAAATGATGCGCAAAAATGGTATCCATGGGGGAAGTTGCAAGGCGAAAACCAATGATGACTAAAAAGAACACAAAGGCTCGTTTCACATTTGCAAAAAAAAGGATCTTGATGACCCCCAATTTAAAAATTGGTAATTTTCTGTGGATTGATGAGTAAAAAGTGAAAGTTTTAGGAAGACATGGGTCCAATTACATCTAGCGTAAAGCTAACATAGCATTCCACACATATCAACAGTCAAACACGGTGGTGGTAATGTGATGTTTTGCTACATCAGGACCTGGGCGACTTGCCATCATTGATGGGACTGTGAATTCAGCTCCCTACCAAAAAATCCTATTATATATTTTCTTTTATTCACTTATTAGTTTTCAATACTGTGAGAGTATTGGATTGTGCTAGTGAAATAAAAATATTATAACGTTATTATGAATGCATTTATAGTATATTATCTCAAATATACAAATAAAAACAGGGCTGTCATTACCATAGGGTAAAAGGTGCATCTGCCCTGGGGAAAGGAGTACCTTGATGGGCCACAGTAGCTAACATTTGGGCCCCTGGGCAATGTCAGTGTGCAGATTAAAGGGAAGGGATAACATGGTTGTTGCCACAGCCTACTGGTAACAGACTTTGTGCCCCCCTAGAGCCTATCAGTCGTCACATAAAGCTCAAGTGCAGTAGGGTTATGCACCAGGACAATGATCTGTGGCAAACAAGCAAGTCCACCTCTGAATGGGTCAAACAAAGCAAAATGAAGGTTTTGGCGTTGCCCAGTGAAAGTCCTGACCTGAATCTGATTGAAATACTGTGGCATGACCCTAGATCAGGGGTGTCCAAACTGTGGCCCTCCAGCTGCTGCAGGACTACATCTCCCATACTCCTCAGCCAGCCCCTTCGCTGAAAGAGCATTATGGGAGATGTAGTCCTGAAGCAGCTGGAGGGCCGCAGTTTGGACACCCCTGCCCTAGATGGACCTCTTGGTATAATGGTCCGGTGTCCCATTACTTTTGTCCATATAGTGTACAATAAATCGAGAAGAGCAAATACATTCATTTTTGAGTTTGAGGTACTGGGGTTAGTAGCTGATGTGCGTGGAATGTCTTGACTGCTATCAGAAATTAAGATACTAAAAACCTTGGGAACAATGATTCAATTCTGACAAAAAAAAAACTGTCAAGAGAGATATTTATTGCGTGGTTACATTTGTTACATTCTCCGAATTTTGAAACAAAGTCAATTGAACAACCAGCCATTTAGGTGGGACACCACAAATTCATCACAGCATTGGCTTCCACACAGGTTATATCCCTTCTTCCTTCACTAGACACTAGCACTAGACCTCATAATGTAGCTATTCTAAATATAAATGCTGTTTTAAAGACTTTACAATTTATCATGTCTACATGGTCTCCAGAAAACATTAATACAGAGAGAGATGTGTACTTAAAGAGGAAGGAATGAAGAGAAGTCAAGAGTGACTCAAAGAATCAACATTATTGAGAACAAACACTTCCCCATTACTGGGAACAAATGCTTTCACTTCTATTATAGTACATTATTCTGTTATAATATAACATTTGCTTACAAAGCACATATTTACAGTCAGGCTACATGATGGCCCACAAGGGCCAAAACTGCAGCTCTTGTGGGTCGTTCCAGGTCTGCAGTGGTCAATATATTAAAAATGATCCAAGGAAGTCATGTATGTTCTATTTATTATGTTTTTTGGGAATTTGTTAAGTCGCCATTAAACTGGTTTAAAATGTTACCCATCACCATGTTTTGTGTCTGTTTATTTATTAAAAGCTTTTGCCTATCTATAACCAAAACCTTTTACCAAGAAAATAAAATCCAGGAACTATTAATTTTATATTTTATTGAGAATTAACTTTTTAGCCATAGCCAATTAAGAAATCAATATTCTGATCACAAAAAAGACAGCAAATACAGTGAATACACTCTATGACCAAATGTACGGAGACACCCTTGTTGAGTTCCGGTGCTTCAGCGACACCCATTGCTAACAGGTCTATCCAATCAGCCACATAGGCAGCCATCTCCATAGACAAACATTAGCGGTAGAAGGGGTCAGTCACTTTAAACATGGCACTGTCATAGGATGCCACATTTTGCCACAAGTAAATTTATGCACATTTCTGCTCTGTTAGTTGTGCCCTGATCTATTGTAAGCCCTATTATTGCAGTAGAAGTGTCTAGGAGTAACAAAATCAGCCTCAAAACTCTAGACACTCAGTGCTGTACAAATGTCTATGCTCTGTAGCATCCCTCACTACAGACTTCCAAACTGCGTCCAAAACAACACCAGCACAAGTACTTGGCATCAAGAGCAAAATGGGTTTCCATGGTAACGCAACTGCACACAAGGCAATAATTACTATGCTCAATGCCAAGCATCAGTTGGGGGGGGTAATGGTGGACAGTGGGTTGTGTGTACGCACAGTAGTGATGCCAATTTGAGTGACATTCTGCCTTATAAGTTCTGTTCCCCTGCGTCCCGATACGCCGAGGGTACGCCGAGTTGGGCAGTATGCTATTTGAGTAGTTTTGATACATAGCTATCATCATCTACAACTAGTAATATACTTACAATTAAGACACGCAGAAGAATGCCAGTACAGCCTGTTACAACATTACACAGCACTACATGCATCACATGTTCTGTTTTGTAAGCATAATCACATGTTTGCATACATGCAGAATACATAAGCATCTATGAAAGACTGATATTATGCTACGATATACATGATGCATGACAAATCTACAGTCAAATTGTTTGAAACGACTGTTCCTAACTGTACCTGAACTTAGTATAAAACACACGCATAAGAACACATCATACTGTTATAATTTTCATATTCCACTGCTTTCTAAGATTGTCTTTGATACCTGTAATGAATTGCAACTTGAATCTAAAGTAATCAGAAGCATCAGAAGAAAATAGCAAATTTTTGTCAACCACAAAAAAAATAGCTTTCTGTAAAGTATTTCATAGGAAAGAAACGCAGACTCCCATCTGGCAGAGAATCGGTTACTCTGTTCATCAAAGGGTCTAAAAAATCTTTTTTTATACACTAATTTCTTTTTCATTTTGTTGACCTGACATTGAGCCAATAATTCTCTTTTGGATCGCAAAGTATGATTTCGAAATATCGATTGCAATGTTATTGGAATAGCAATTCCCTGATAGTTTGTAAATATAGAACTTACCTCCCTAGCTGGATAATCACCCAGGATAGTTACGCCGGACGTAGATGGGAGATTATTTATCAGTGTCACACACGGAGGTCTCTCTTGCTCAGGATGTCATTCCCAGCTTGTTTGCCAGATCAAGGATGTGGCATGTCTCGCAGCGCAGTGTGTTGTAAATGGTAGCTGAGGTTACTATGTGCTCAGAATGCTAACGTGCAGTTACTGACAGGCTGACGGGGAGGACAAACAAACGGGATTAAAGAACACCATTGAAAATTGTTTTTACACAGAACTCCCACCCGGAGACGGAGGGGCTGGTTTAAGGGTTTGGCTGCTTGGACATATTTCAAACAGGATGTCTCACTGGACCAGAGTTTTGGAAAGACTCTAATGGTTAGTTTGTCTATATATAATATTTCAGAATGAGACATTTTACAGTTTAATAACCCTCCTTACATGTGAAGAAATTCAAAGATAAGTCTACTTTAAAAAGGGAGCTTCGTTTTGTTGACTCTTTCTGGACTTCTGAGACGCTCTCATGGTTTGAGGTTGTTTCTTAGGGTAAATGTGTGGCAAAAGGTTAATAAGGTCGTTTCCCAATTGTGACTAATCATAATGTGACTCAGATCTGCAGCATTGATCTAGTTTTTGGTTCTGCTTTTTTAGGGGTTATAAATAGAATGGATTTTTTTGTAGCTGATTTTGGCCCCTGGGGCAAGGTTAGAGGTTGCACCCTTGGCTTATATCACATCCAATTCCAGAAGCGAAGGGAGGCACAAGGAGGTGTAGGGGCTTAAGGGTTTGCAGGGGCACTGGTTACTGGGTAATGGAAGTCATCTTTGAAGCTGACAAACATATAACAAATAAAAAAAAAGTGTAATTGGAGGGATATCTTCCTAAATGATCACTGCCGAGGTATAACATAAGCCTCTGCAACCATGGTGGTGCAGCATGCTGCAGTGTGTGACCTGCAGAAAATATGTTTTTATTCTCCTTTAAGAGATTCTTTGAAATGTTGTAACACATGTTACTGAAAGACATTAGAAGAAGAAGAAAGATGAGGTGTTATATGGAACCAAGGTGAAAATGCCTATAACTGAAAAACTTTAGCCTTAGAACATGAAATTATCCAATGAAAATAAAAAAGGGTAAAGATCAAAGAGCCTTTGAAGTTACTCAGGAAGACAGAATAATGAAATTGTTCAGCAATGACTGTTCTTTGTTAGCAAGCTGATTTTTTATTGGATGATCAATGTGTAGCTGGTTATCATGAAGATTTACTCCGCTCTACACAGCCAATGCAGCCCCTGGCTATGAAGGGTTTTATCCCCTTATGATCTTGTATCTCGAACAGTTCAAATGGCCTATAAGAGACACATTTCATTCAGAAATTCAGAAAAAAATGGGCTCAGACTTATTTTAGGGCCCATTGGGTTTTGGGCCTCCTCAACAGCCAGCATGTGCCAGTGGAGGTCTGGGCACCGTCCGGCAAAGAAGTCTCCTTATGCTTCCTATGTACCCATGCTTTGGATAAGTGGGTCACACCCCGGTGCCCAACAGCAGGCGGTAAGTGTTAGCAGAGAAGTCTGTTGCTCCGTTACAGTTGTGACACTGATAACTTTATTATTGAGCAAAGCACTTAGAAGTCTACTCACAAGAAACTACTCTTCCACAATTTCCATGGAAATATTTCTCTGGCACCTAAGAAATAGTCACAGTTACATTTATTGTAACATTGGTCTTCAGGTTTGGGGTTTGGTCATGCCCACTTGCCCAATTCTCTGCCTATGTGCAATCCATTTAAAGCTATTTGGAGCTAGCATACACTTGTTAGCAGCTTACAATGCCCTAAATGTGGCCAGTCCCACCTCCGAGTGAAGCCAGTCCCTTAGAAGCGGAAGAACTGAAGGTAGCCTGCCACGGGAAGTCAAAGCCCCACTGCACATTGGATCCATCATGGGTCCTTCAGGAATTTTCTCCTCCACAAAATCCTGATGCAAAGTTTAAAAAGGTCTTATAACCATAGCAAGACTTTGAATGTTTCTGCTGATTGGACCATTCCATTATTGGGTATGGTAATAAAACAATTTTCCAAACTTTAATTCTGCCCCCTCATGTACTTGTTTTCAAGACATAAGAACTAATTTATGTTTAAAAATATATTTACCATATTATATTATAATTCTAGAGAAAGAATTTTATTAATAGTTGTGTACTACACGTGTGGAGTGATTCTAGCATGTCGACAATCACAAGGATGTAAAAGGATTGGAATGATTTTTAAGACATTCCTTTGCTAATATCAACACACTTGTTAACTGTCTATGTAAACTTTGAACATTGCATAACATTGTTTTGTTTGTCCAGATAAGGGGGCACGCTTGTTATGAAGACTAAGGAATGGAACATCTGAATCATCCCATGAATCAGTGACCACATCTGGAAAACGATCAGTGAAAACCTTGAAATGTGCATGCAGTTTTTCACGTTACACACTAAGCTGTAAACAAGAAGTCATTGATATGATGTAAGTTTTGACTTCTGTCATTTCCCCCATGATGGCAGGTGTCCAGCCCTGGTAGAACTTTGAGGTTTCTCCAATGAAGCAATTACCGTACTATGCAGTGTGGGTTGTTTTTGTTCTAAAACTGTGTTTTTGTGGCCTTTGGGGAATGGGATGGGCATCCCTGTCACATGATGTTTCATCTCATTCCTACTTATTTCTTAAATATACTATATCAGGGGTGTCCAACCGGTGGCCCACCAGCTGCTGCAGGACTACATCTCCCATACTCCTCAGCCAGCTCCTTAGCTGAAAGAGCATTATGGGAGATGTAGTCCTGCAGCAGCTGGAGGGCCGCAGGTTGGACATCCCTGTACTATATGAATTCCCTAAACCACATATTTGGCAATCCAACGACTTCAATGCAGGCTAGCTGGTCCTGTCTAGCAAACACTAGCCTCAATACTTTTGCTCTATATATTAACGATACAAGAATAATGTTAATAAACTGAAGAGGAACAATGCTGGAAAAACGCTGGGCTGCTGAGCCAGGTTGCAAGAAAAACACTTAACCTCACCTGGGAGAACATTAATATTGGTTTCAATGTGGCTTTGGTAGCAATGTATGCTGTTGTAAACAACTGTTATAGTATTATTTGTATCCAACTGAATTTACCCGATCAGACTTGTAGCATCCTCAAGTTAGTAAGTAAACCTAAGATCTTAGCCTGAACCTAAATTATATACATTTAATAGGTAAAACTCCAGATGTTCTCCGAACTACAACTCTGATGATCTTCAGATAATGTTCAGTTGTCAAAGCTACAGTAAGCTCCTGCTTGATGAGCAAGGTTTCTGAATCTCAATTTGTGAATATTTATGTTGCATGGACTTGTTGCATATATACCCCTTGTCTCTTGGATTTACATATATTTTGGCTACAGAAAAGCTAATTGTGCTTGTTCCTGGTTTTCCAAAATAAACTTCAATTTCTTTATAACTTCCTAAAGTCCAGCATCTGGTGAGATGCTGTAGGTGGTCCAAAGGCAGCCACACAATATGGGCATACACAGCATCATTTGTCTGCTGCCAGTATGATTAGATTGTGGCCCTAGAGATGCTGTTCTAATTTAGCAAATAGGTCAAATGGAAAGGAAATTGCTAATTGGAAGCATGTGGGTAAGCATAAGCCAGCCCAGTGATGAAACTTCAGAGATGGCGAAGAAGCCTGCTGACACATGGAGGAGAGCCATGCTTAATGCCTTGTAGTTTGGTCCATTGCCATTGTTTGTGATCAATGCTGTCACATAAACAGTCTATATGAGAAACTATAACCTTTTTAAGAACAAAAGCAATTTTTTGTGAACTATATATTAACTGACAAATCTTAGTTAAAAACCATAAGTGGATTCAGCACTGGAAAAATATACCACTTTTTTATTTTGATTTTATTTTATTTATTGATATTTTCTGGCTCTGACGTTACATCTGCTGCTACCAAATGCATATTTACAGGACTTTATGCAGCATGTCCCTTATAGCCAGGATCCTTCTTAAAGATTGATTTGGAATCATCTTATCATCCAACATTGGAAGTTGTAACACCATGTTCTCCCTGTGCATTTTTGTAGGTTTTCTTATTACTCTATATGTGTGCACAATATTCAGGGTATAGAACCATATAGAGTTTACCAACCCCTTCAAGTACTAATTGATGTTGTCAATTATTATTCGTGTGCAGTGGAGTCTGTCATATTATTTTTTCTATGTAAGAATACAAAAGACCAATTACCAACAAGGTTGATCCCTAATAGGGCTTCCAAATGAGAATGGCCAAGTTGGATACTTAGTTCTTTGAACAAATGTTTTCGCTATGTATTATGGAAGTTCATTCATAAATCAAGACAAAAGCCGTTAAACCATGACTGATGACCCCGCAGCCTTCATGACAAGATTAGGAAAAGAGTCCCTTTTTGATTGAGGGTTGATGCTGTATGGTTATGATTTAAATGGTTAGATCTTCTCTTGAAATCAAATTTCCAAGGTAGAAACAACAGGGGTCAATATGTTGCATAGTGAATGTACGCTTGATGAGCCATAACATTTTGACCACCTGCCTAATATTGCATAGGTCCCCCTTATGCTGTCAAAACAGTCCTGACCGGTCGAGGCATGGACTCCACTAGACCTCTGAAGGTGTGCTGTGGTATCTGGCACCAAGACGTTAGCAGCAGATCCTTAAAGTCCTGTAAGTTGTGAGGTTGGGCCTCCATGGATGCATCCTGGTGCCATGTATCCTCCAGGTAAGTGACACAGGCTCCCCGGGACGTCCATGTGATGTAAAAGAAAACGTGATTCACCAGACCAGGCCCCCTTCTTCCATTGGTAAAGTTCTTATGGTCATGAGCCCATTGTAGGTACACCCTGACTGGTCTGCAGCTACGCAGAGGCATATGCAACCATCTGTGATGCACTGTGTGTTCTGACACCTTTCTATCAGAACAAGCATTAACTTCTTCAGCAATTTGAGCTACAGTAGCCTATCTGTTGGATTCCACCACAATGGCTAGCCTTCTACCCCCACGTGCATCAATGAGACTTGGGCGCCCATGGCCTGGATGCCGGTTCATCGATTTTCCTTCCTTGGACCACTGCAGACCGAGAACACCCTACAAGAGCTCCAGCTCCGACCTAGTTCTCTAGTCATCGCAATATGGCCTTTGTCAAAGTCGCTCAGATCCTCACGGTTAACCATTTTTCCTGCTTCTAACACATCACTGACACATGACATGATAACAAGATCAGTGTTACTTACTTCACCTGTCAGTGGTAATAATGTTATGGCTGGGCTACCCTTTTCAGCTAGCCCAGTGCGCTGGAAACACAGTAGTTGGAGGGGGAACTGGGGAAAGCCACAAAGACGCTACCGCAACCTCCGACTTTCTGCGTGGCGACCCAGAGAATCAGTGCTTATATGACAACCCTATTTGGTGGCGACATCTTAATGTGATTTTTTTTACATGTTTAAATATTGATTTGTTGTGAACCCTATCCCGTATCTTTTTTAAGTTGCCACTTTTCTTTTTGCTGCTAACAGAGGCACGTCTATGCCAGTAGTTCCAAACCCAGTCCTCATGGAACACTAAAATCGCAAGATTTAGTAATGTCTTCATTCTGTTCCAATGAGAGCCTTGGCTGTGAATTACAGGGTTTTACCCAAGTGGTTTCATGTGACTTTAATACATATCAGTTCTTATTTACTTACATAGGGTGGTAAAAAAGCAGAATGTATTTTATTTGTTTTCATTGATAGTCATATATTTTTCAGTCTCTATATGCATAACTTTTAGGACTCTAGACACTGACACCGATACAGACAAAACATTACGAGCTCTTAAGAAAGAGGGACAAGGAGGCAGGGATTATAGATTGCAAAGAGGAACTATCCCTACGAAATAGGGACACTTGGGGGGTATTTCACACACTAAGTGTAGGCACATTAGTTTTGTTTTCCCTTATTTTTTTTATATAAATAATGTTTATGTAAAGGCTGCACTGGTTATCCCCACATTTTATAGCCATAATCCTCACAACATGACTAGGTTATTCCCTTTAATAGAAATACGTATAAGATAGTTCTACGAAAGATGTGCCGCCGATCCGCAGGAAAGAAAACACCTCCGTTCTATCCACCGGACAGGACGCGAACTCTATGGTGTGAACTTACAGCGGAAGCGGAAACTATTATTTCCGGAACCGTTGGAAAGCCTGGAAGGAAAGTAGGTGAGGGGGATTTAACAAATGAAAATATCGGGATTTCCTGCTAAAGAAAGTTTAAAAATGGGGGGCGCGGCATAACGGAAGCACGTAAAGCCGGGGTCGGCGCTCTGTGTCTCGTAACGGGGCAAAGTTCATTTGAAGGAAGTTCTGGGTGTTTTGTGTGTGTTTATATTTATATATAACACACTCATACACCATTATTATTTACCCTCTATATAGCGCTGGCCTATTCCGCAGCGCTGTATCATATACAGATAGCAACATAATATCTGTTATGTACCGGACGTGTCAAATAATTGTAATGGAGGTTCATTGAGATGCCACAATCATGTTTTTTACTGTTAATATTACTTATTGCATGATATAGCGCCTTCATCGCTGCACAACAGGATTTCTTCTTTGAACACGGCTATACGATTTACATATGTGTTTAATGTGGCTGACATTGCAAATCCTTATATTAAACAACCACTTTTACTTCTGTATTGGAAAACAATTTAGGATGTTACTAATCAGTTCTCCAAGGCAGCTGGTCGATTGCAAAGGATCCGCAGATATAATAAAGAAGCCCGTGTAGCCAGGAAGACCCAAAATGTGCTGGGTCACCAGAGACCCCTAGGACCCTGGCTCTCGGAGTATCCTTATGTCGACCAACTAATGCCAGATTGTTTTGTTTCATGGCGGCCACTCAGTTCAAGTATTTACATAGTTATATAGTTACATAGGCTGAAAAAAGACATGCGTCCATCAAGTTCAGCCTTTCCTATATCTGTTAATTTGTTGCTGTTGATCCAAAAGAAGGCAAAAAAACCCCGCTTTCGCTCTTCCCAATTTTGCACTAACCAGGGAAAAAAATCCTTCTTGACCCCAAAATGGCAGTCAGATTTCTCTGTGATGCATGCACATAATCTATTTCTGCTTTGAAAAAGGTTAAACGTCTACCACCATTACTATTGTATAGCAGAGAGCCATTAGCTATGTCTATACGTCATCAGTAATTCATTATAAAGAGCAAAAATCAAGACAACCATCCGTTTATTCATTTAAATTATGTGGCATACATGTCGAGCACTTGCGCATATATATTTATATATTTTAAAAAAAGCTACGTTTTAATACATATATATAAAGACAGAAATCTATATTAAGTATTGCTACACACTGAATGGGGCCTGTAATTGTATGGTAATTATATACTCCTGTATGAGAAAAATTGTTTCCCCAAAATGTTGTTTTGCAAGAAAAGCAATTGAAATAAAATTATCTACATAAAGAACGTGTTTATCTCTTCTTTTTCCCCATTAATTTTATTTTAATCTTTTTCCCATAAAACTTCTCATTTCGAAACATACAGTTATGTTCTTTGAGGTAAAGTTTTATTATGGTCCTGTTTATTTAAAATCGGCTGCCTTATGAGGACAGCTCCTTCAGTTTTTCGTTTGTGTAGATCATTCACTGGAGCCTCAAGCTCTCCATACCAACAATATATAAAACACTGAAGTCAAACAGGAGTGGTAAATACGCATACAATTAAGCAATACCTTGCAGTAACATTTGTCTAAAGTCTTTTGTTAAATCATTTGCAATCTTATTTTGCTAAAGGCAATTTATCAGTAGTGATGAATGAAAACAAATATCCATGTGGCTTGGACTATTCTGAGTCTTTATTTATACTCTATTTAAAGCGACACTGGTTTGATTATTTTTATCAGTTAAAAAAGTTGCTCTAAGCATAGCCTGTGTTCTAAAAAAAAAAAGAAAGAACAAAAAACTAATATATATATATATATATATATAAAATTCTGGATTTAACGAAAACATCTCCTGCATGGAAGATAGCTGGGGGCCGGAGGCAAATGCATATGAAGGTATTGTGTAGAATTTTCCACTTGCATTTGCTAGCGGAACATTTAAAGGGACCTCTCAGGTATATGCATTAAGGTGCCTTAGTTATGTAGAGGGTTTGGACTTTCCACATGTTTACAAGTGTCAAATTCAGCAGAGCTGACGGGACAGCTCCTTTGTGGAATCGTTCAATGTAAGTGGGTGCCCAAGGAGCCCAGCATCTGGAGCAAGTGATTACTAAATTAGCTAAATCTTTAAATTCAAATATTAATAGTGTGAAAATATACTTTTTGAGCGCCCCAATTTACCTCTATATAAAGGTTCTCATATTATTTAAATGGGATCATTTGCTTATTCTCATCTCAAAAGACTAATGATGAAAAACGATGAAACTACAAACCAGATCTTCATTATATCAGATTGCAGATCAACTACAAAAAGTTGCTTCTGCCTGTTATATTATTTGCTGTAACACATACTTGTAGTGGCGTTATACATTTATTTGTTAAGTGCTAACTGTAGAATACCTTCTCATGTTGCCTCCGGTGCTGCAATGAGCCCTTCACCAGTCTAAATGCAAGAGAGCAGCAAGTTTCTCTTCCAAGAAGGGCAAATCCAGCCTTTGAATAATTAATACGACCTGACAACTTTTTTCTTTGCAGCACAAATTGAGCCCTATGTCTAATCTTTACATGGCATGCACAAAAGCTGCTTCAGAAAAAGACTTAAATTCACCAAAGGTAATCTAGTTATCATCATGCCCGTGTAAAATCGGGTCGTTCTGAATGCATATCATCAACATCTCTATCATCATTACCGGGCTGGCATTGCTATCTATATATAGCTTATGAATGTCCAGCATTTTTACTCCTAGGCAGATAAGGATACCAACCATCCCCAAACCCAATGCATTAAGGCCATAGCTTGGAACTCAAAACTCAGGGGTGTTTTGCAAAAAATGCAATTGGCTCCTTCTTCTCTGGAGAAAACCGATTCACCATCTGGTCTCCTCCTTTTTCCACACCTGAAGTGGTAATGAGTTTATCATTAGTTGAACCATTTTAACGTAAGAAAAGGCACCAAGTCACGGTTTTTCAAATACCAAGTTAGTTTAAAGTTTAGTTTAGTGTACATTTTTACTCTGCATTTACCATGTGCAAACTCATCAGTGGTACTCCTCTTATTATGTATTATCATTTAGGTGTATTTTCGTCAAATATATAAACAAACAGCTTGAGAGATACATGTCGTTTTTGAACTCTTTGAAGATAACTTTGTCTCAGGTTTGGAAATAACCCAGTACAGTCATAAAAATATGGCCTTCTTCAAGCCTTGGGTTGCTTCTTCGGGTTGTTCAAAGAGGAGAAACTAACTTTGCAGCATCAAAAAACGAATGCAGGCTTACCTGCCATGTAATAAGGAAGATTATTATTTGACTTCACAAGAAAATTGCAATTTCCTTATTGTCAGAAAATAAATAGTGATGCGTTTTAGTGGATTGTCAAATCCCATTTTAACCTGACCTTAAATAAAACAATTTTAAAAACAATATAAACACAATTCTGTCTGTCACCTCTTACTTTATGCAGTTTCACAGGTTGAAAAGAATCATATCCCCCTTTCTCTTGTGTCACAGGTACCCCTCAGACATGATAGTTATCCCAAGGCTTGGATTGCTTGACTTCTGCCAAACACAGTGACAGAGTGAAAACCTGTTCACAGAAAGAAGCCTTGTCAAAGCGATCCAAGGTAGGTGTCTGTGAGCGAAAAATGCATTTGTTTCAGCTTGTATATATGACTGGCTGCTGCTACTCCCATTTATTTCAATCACTTACATATGCATTCTGCTTCCACAGTTATATGACACAGAAGTCTCATTTTCAAACCCCAGTAACTAAAGAATCCTGCATTGATTTGCATGTAGAACTTTAATAAGCATTCTTCAAAAAAGAAAAAAACCCACTTATCTCAGGTAGAATCTGCAGCTCTGCAGCTTCTCTCTTCAATGGTCCAACGATTCTTGCCACCAAATGGCTGCTTGACGTTCAGTCACAGTTGTCTGTGTGCATCCTGCAAACGTTCACCGGCAGCGGGACGCGCACAAACAACAACCGCCGCTGCTGCCGGCACTTCCGTCGGAGCTTCTATGGTGGAGCACTGGAAGGTCATGTGATGCTGGCGCTCCGTCATAGAAGCCCCCAGAGGAAGAAGAGGATCCGGGTCCCCTGCAGCGCTGCGGGGGATCTGGATCTTAGTCTTGTAATCAGACCTCTATTTGAGGTCTGATTAGAAGACGACCTCGAATATAAGACGAGGGCTCTGAAAAAACCATGTCTTATAATCAAGCAAATATGATAATTATTTTTCCCCATCAACTTTAGTGAGTGCATATCACAGTACTGTACTTACGAAGTACTTTGATGCGTTTCCTTTGTTGAAGAGGCTGGGGTGCTGAAGTATTTGTAACATTATAATAAATGATCACAAGCATTTTTAGATGAGTTCCTACAAGAGGTGATAAACTCCAAGCCCCAACAGGCCAGGATCTTTGGGTATCCCTGCTAGAATATAGGCACCTCAGTAAAACTGATGAAAAGGATAACATCACTTGTATTCATGTTAGGATACATCACACACTTATTTTCCCCCAGTAGCTTAATTACCCCCAAAGCAACAAGGTTGACGGCTCTAATTACAAAAGTGTGCTGAATTTAAGTCCAGCATTAGAAACTCCCTTCCCAGAAATAATGATTTAATCATAAATGTCACATTTATGATTTTTACCTTGGTTGTCATGGAATACAAAGCAGGCACAGGTTGTTACCATTGGCATTGAAAAGGATTTGTAAAAGTTGTTACTATGTGATTTAACCTTCAAAAAAGTTTGATATGTGTAACCTGCACAAAGCTGTGATTATTTTGTTTCTGTTTTCTTACGCAGATGTTTGAAAAGAGAAAGTCATCTGATGAGTGTTCATCTACCCCACCACAAGGTAACCCTGTTATCAAAAGAACGGAAGGATGGAGTTTAAAGGGACACTTCAAACATCATATGCATTCTATTGATTACGAGACCCCTAGCTAAGTGCCCGGCAGGAGATGTGTTCAACATTCTTCTGTAGTCACGGAAACTACATTTTAAGTACCTTTGCAAACATTGTGATGTATGGTAGTGTTGAATTTTGATATCCATCATCAGACCTTAGTGAACCTACCAGTGGATACGATAGAGCTCATGTGTACAGAAATTGCAGCATACGTATATATACTACTATTTATAAACACTGGTCTTCCCAATACCTACTTTATTGGATTTAAGGCATTTCTAAAGAAACAACATTGAAAACGTCATTTCTTGTACTGTTGAATGAGCTCACCTTTCCCAGAATTAATTCTTCACTTCGATTTTGCCTCATTCATAATTTTTGCCCAAGAATGTGTCGTGTATCACAAATATCAGCATTGATAGTTTGTTACGGTGGAAACAGAATAAACGCCTTAAAGGTTTGTGTGTGTTGTTATTTATTATGCAATTAAACCCTCAGGGGAAATACTTGGCTTACTAGAGAGTACAATTAATGTTTTTTCTAAGTGGAACAACACCCTTAAGTTGCAAAACTAAAAAGAGAATAACTTATAGGGTATGCTTTCCACTTGTTTCTCTTTCAGAACCTATGGTTCTTTTACTTCAACTTTACTCTGCATGTAGAGACCTTGTGTTTCATGTTTTATATTTTCTTTTTCATTCAGGCACTTGTGGAAAGCAAACGAATGAGGAAAATGTGAAGATGGAGAGCCCCAGCAGGTAAGCGATTGATCATTTATTTTTATTAGTATTAACAGTGCTCGAAATGTAAAGATGATACCTATTCACCAATGCTAGGTTTAAATGGGTACTAAGTGCTGAAATATTCTTTCCACCTCTGTTTTTGTGCAGCATTGTTCCATTATCAAGGGTATCAATCAGTACATTATGTTTTTTTTTAACAAGAGATGTCTGCATGAAATTGAATAATAGACATAATAAAGTTATGATACATGCCCTGCATCCAAACCTATTTATCATAAATGGTATGACTTTTATTAAATAATACAACTTGACAAGACACTACTGTCCAGAGCGACTTGAAGTCATTTTTAGTTTCAGAAAGACAACAAAAAGGTACAATCTTTGTACAAAGCCCTTTCATTCCCAGACATATTTTTTGCATAGGAGTCTCATTCTGCTTAGATTGTAGGCAGTTGTGTTTGTAAGCAGCACTCCCTTCCCCAAGATATTGCCACCTTTTAATGATGTGCTCGGGTGCGTAAGATTATTCTGGGTATTTTTTGGCATAGACCTCCTATAGTGTAGTTTGGGTTGTTTCAAGCAGGGGGGATCCAAAGCTTGACCTCAGGAGGGGCGCTCACATTAAAACACACACATATAAACACCGACACGCAACACTAACACACTGCAACACATGCACTCATACACACACGCTAACACGCTCAGACACATACACACTTGCATACACAGACATACACACACACACTAATATACACAGACAGGCACAGACACACAGACTAAGATAACCACACACGAACACACACACATACACCAACATACTCAGACACACAGACTAACACACACATCTAGGCATCCACACAGACAAACATATCCAAACCGAGACGCACACACTAACATAACCACACACACTTACGCTAACACAGCTAGACACTAACACGACCAGGCACTCACATTAACACAACCAGATGGCCTGACACAAACACGCACACTATAACATACCCAGACATGCAACTCTCTTACCCTGAGAAGCTTCAGACTGCCTTCAGACCCCATTGAGCCCTGCCTCTGCAAGCGGTCCTCTGGTGTATGTCCTGTGCCAGCCCCACCTCTGTCTATAACATAGTAAGAAATTGTGTTATTTATATTTGAAAAGATATTCTAGATACTTAAATCCTAGATTGAGTGTTTAGTTTCTTATATTGTTCATGGTTCCTTTAAACACTTTCATGATAATATATAATCATCTTTTTATTTTAGTCAAGTCCCGGAACTCTCTGCAAATGGTTTACCCCCAGGGTATTACAGACAAGGATACTGCAATTGCTGCCAAGTACATTATATCAACCTAGAAAAGGTATGATTCTATCTTCACTTTATCACACTAAACTGCTAGAGCTGTGAACAACCAGCAGAGAGGGATACCGCACACCAGTGTTTTTGTTTTACTTCATTTTTTTTCATTAAACTGTCCTCATCTGCAGATTTTATGCCATTGTTGCCAGTCATGTGATATTGTGTGTGACTTTCCCTGCTCAAAATACCACACTTTGCCAATTACCGTGTTTGCTCGATTATAAGACGACCCCACAAAATTTTAATATAATTTAGGAAAAAAAGAAAAAGCCTGAATATAAGACTACCCTATAGGAAAAAAGTTTTAATAGTAAATATTAATTCATGTAAACTATTTTTTCATATTTAATAAAAACTGTGATTGAGAACAATGCATTTCTTGTTTTTATATCCTTTTCTTTGCCAACTTGCCCCCAATTACGTACATCTGCCCCCATATATGCCTTATACCCCTATATGCCACTCTGCCTCCCTGATATGCCACTCTGCCCCCCTCCCCCGACTTAGCAATACATCCCCAGACTTGTCCCCCTTGCTCCAGACTCCCTGCTGTCTGGTATGACTGAGCACCAGAAGGTCATTTCATGCTGGCTCCTCTGCAGAGTTGCAGGGGATCCTTCTTTCTGGCAGCCAGTGAACGTCTGCACGATTCGCTTAGACAACCTCCGCTGCTGCTGGTCGGCACTTCCGCAGGAGCTTCTATGGTGGAGCATCGAAAGGTCATGTCACACCGGTGCTCCGTCAAGAAAGCCCTGGCAGAAGTGCAGAGTAGCAGCGGAGGTTGTCTGCGCGCATCGTGTAGAAGTTCACCCGCTGAGGATCCAGGTCCACTGCATTGCTGCGGGCGACATGGATCTTAGTCTTGTAGTCAGACCTCTATGTGAGATCTGATTATAAGACGACCTCGAATATAAGACTAGGGGTGTTTTTAAGAGCATTTGCTCTGAAAAAACCTTGTCTTTATGATAGTGCTAACAAAGTCCCGTTTGTCTAATGAAATCCTTTCCTTTATAGACTTTCATAAGTCAGATTGTCAGGCTGGGTGCTTAAGACCGAGTCACTCTATTGTTCCCCACAAGGCAGTATAATAATGGCCAGAGTGTTGTCTAGTGTATTGGGCTAGGACAACAAAGCTAAAACTCATACATATACATAATATACAGCTGTCTAAAGCATTACGTTATACAAAAACAGGATTTAAAAAAAATGTAAATATAGTAATAAGAAATTCGATGACAATTCCCATTTAAGATAAAATGATCTAATTTATACAGAACGGGATGTGAAATGTGTAAGCTCCTTTTCTTCTGTGTATTTAAGTGGTGTTTATGAAGGCTGTGCTCTGCTTGCCTTTATTTTTTTGTTGTTGTATTACTTGTGGTTGGTTCTGATGCTTGTGGTTTTTAGATGATGAGATACTGATGTCATTGTGCTAACAAGAATAGGCAAGTAGTATTATTTTTCAACACAATGAGCTAAAAGTAAATAAAATATCATTCCTGTTTAATTGCCAGTCTCTCTCTCTTTATAAAATCTTAATAGAATCTCTTTGTACATGCTGACATACAGCGTCATGGTCATGTGGGTTGCAGATGCACCCTTTAAATTACAGCAAGACTTCAGATGTTATCTTTATGGCCCTGCTTAATTTGCTCTGCTGATCAGATCATTAGGTGTACAATACAGGCAATTATTGCACAAATCAAGACTTTTATTATACCGAGTTACCAATGTCTCAGAACAGCTTCTTGATTACCCGTCCTTGAAACTTTCCCCCTGATTTGAGAAGAAATCAAGGAAACCTAGAAACACAAGGAACATGTAAATAAAATGACAGCGTTTAGGCATTTATAACTGATATGATACATATGATAATTACATGGCAATAGTAGGAATATATAAACACTTAGAATTTATATCTGTTCCTCCATATTACCATTTCTTTCTATCACATTGGACCATAAATATACAGCCTGCATTTCTTAATATATGATGTTTCTCTTGTATAGCATCTTGCCTGTGAGCAGCACAAGCAAATGTCCACTTATAACAAGAGCTTGTTCAACTCCAACATTATGATGGAGCGTTTCCTACAGGACGTTCACCTTTATCATCCTCAGAATTATCATGATACCAGGTAAAGACATTTCCTCGTTGTGTATTATTATTATTTTTTTTATTTAAAAACTTCAGGCGAAGAAGCCTAGAAAATTATACCTGGGGGAAGTACATACAGCACTCAGATATGAGAATCATTTAGGTTTATTAAAGTTTGTTGATGGTTTTAGTTTTTGTGACCGGCTTCCTAGGCTGCTGCGTGAGACATTATCCCAGAGACTTGCGAGAAGGGAGGTTCCTGAGGTGTGAGAAACAAAAGTAAAAACTCCCGGCAACTCCTGCTTTGATGCCGCAACATCCCTGCATATGAAAAGTGTAAAGAGGGACCTATTCTAACATCACCGCAGACAACTTGTACATTAAGAAAATAAATCTTTGTACTGGGAGAATAATGCAAGCAGCTGGTGTCCAGTTAGTGTAAATTAATTCCCCTAATTTCTCTGAATGAATGGGTATAATTTACTAACAAGGTGTACCTGATAAAGTGGCCAGGGAGTCTATAAGACACATAGTATTGGGTCTCTCTCTATCTATATCTATATATAGAAACATATTTATTCCATTCACATCGGAAGTTCCCTCGGCATTTCAAAACTTCATTGTAGATTATATTGTACCAAAAATAAATATACACACTACGTGATGCATAAGTCTCAAGTTATAATAACTGTTCATGTGTTCATCAACAAACCCACATCTAATACACACAGTTCACAAGTACCTTTGGGAGTTTAAAGATAAAAGGTTAAATGTATGGTACATCAACACCAATTAAAGTACACATTATAATGTCATTTTATATACACACATAACTTCCTTCCCTGTTTCATCTTTACACATTTTTAGACTGTATCTGTT
This sequence comes from Spea bombifrons, assembly GCF_027358695.1. Lineage (NCBI taxonomy): Eukaryota > Metazoa > Chordata > Amphibia > Anura > Pelobatidae > Spea > Spea bombifrons. Next base: position 29,630,070 of record NC_071093.1, read on the forward strand.
GACGTTTTAAAGTAAGCTGTGAACAGTTTTCATATACTATTTTATGTCCTTGTCTGCTCGTATTCATAATTAAAACTAAAAACAAAGAGGCGATCAATTTGGACATAACCTAGCAACACTAGCCTTTTTTTTTTATCTATGAAACACAATTGGGATTTTTTTAAAAGGACAACTTCTGATGTTACTTTTTTTGGAATGGAAAAAATATTGTTTTATTTTAGTTGGGTATATTTTGCTGAATTTTTTTTTTTTTTATGCTGACCATTATCATTGTTAAATGCTGATGTTATCATCTTGTGTCATGTATTTAGCCAATTCCTTTTTATATTAATGTTTTCTAGGGTAACAAAAGCCCCCACCATATTTTTTATAATAGAAAATAAAGGGCCCACTTTAGGACAATTAAGTTTCTGTATTTCTATCTGTATATTTATCAAAGTCCTGTATAGATGAACTAGGGGATGTTGCTGTAACGAGTGCAAGTCACTGTGACTTTATCAGCCAAGTGGCTCTGAATAAGAGCTTTGTCAATCGCTCTACTCTTGATGGGACGGTTGTCTGTTCTTCTATTATGTTTGACTTTGACTAAAGCTACAACATACATATGGCTACTTAAATTAGAGTTACATGTGAGTTTCAATGCTTGAAGTTTGTTAGTTAGTTGAGTTATTGTACACAAGTTTGTTTGCTTAGAATTAATTGCCATTGCAGTAGACAAGTAAATGTTGTCTATATATATATATATATATATATATATATATACACATATTCAATATACATATTCCTTTCCTTTTGCAGACCAACGTATGATGACATTCCTGAGGTTACGTTACATTCAAGCTTTCCACAAAATGGTTCTCCTGCTCTGCCACAAGCTCAAGGAAAACAACCAGCTCCTTCTAAAAGAGGAATGCTTGTTATAAATTCTGAAAAGAATTCTGAGACGTGTAATATTAACTCACTCGCATTCATTTACAACTCCAAGAAGGTTGCTTTGAAGCCACCGCACAATGAAAATCTTGAAAAAGGACAATCATCAACAGAAGGAAAGCCTCAGCAACGATACATTAATTGTAACAATTCAGTAGATACATTACCTCAGAGTTCTCCATGTGTAACTCTTAATTATTCTAGTCAGCTAAATGTAAAAACATTTTCTTGCTCTGAAACCCTACAACCGGTGTTAAGTCTAAGGTCGAAGAAAAACAAAATGTCAGAAAAAAATGAAGGCTCTGGTGCTACAGTGACCACAAGGCCCCTGAAAGGTTTACAGAAGAGACCTTTTACTTCCCCAGGTAGCTGTTATAACCTGACATCAGGTGTAGGACATGGCATACAAAGTGATATGAAATCTCAGGGAAAGGTGGATGATGCTCTCAGGAATCATGTTGTGGACAACCACTTGAAAAATGGCAAACTCCATAAAGATACTGAAGCCAACCAGCTTCGAGACAAAGGTGTATGTTTGTGTGGTGGTTATAAATGTATAGTTGAAACCATCGAAGAGGTAGTTTGGAAACACTGCTATGGAAATTCATATAAAAAATCCACGGGTAACGATGAAAGCAGTGTTTCATCATTAAACATCCACACGATTATTGGCAAATCTGAAGATTCCAGCCTAAGCTTTGACTGGGATGTACCAGTGAACTCTGAAGATAATCCATCCAAGTCAGTCTTGAAAAACTTGGATGTGCTCACAGAAACTAATGTTAACCTTGATGAAGACTATAAGTCAAAGCTAAAATGTGTTCTTGACGTTTGTCCAGACAAAGAGACAGATGACGTAAAAGTTGAAAGTGAAGACAAAATTATTCCAGCACTGCCTCATGTGCCTCCATCTTTTGTTGGCAAAACATGGTCCCAAATCAATTATGAGGATGATTTAAAAATTGAAGCTCTTGTTAGGCAGTTCAGAAAGGGAAAATTTCATTGCTACTTTGAAAGTGGAGCTTTAGCGGATGTTGACAGGAAGAAAAAAAGAAGACTTAAAAGTGAAGAAATTGAAAGAAAGATTGGACTTCAAAGTAACGACTACAAAGAGCCAGATAATGATCGTATGTTACCAGTGTTTAGTGATATGCCTTGCCCAGACAATGATTCTGAAATTCTCTCTGTTAAATCTGAGAAAATATTAAGGAGAGAATTTAAACCTGGCCGAAGGACTTGGAGACTTGCTTCAAGATGCCAAATAGTGAAGGTCAGTCATGGTACTCAAACAAGCTTGGTCAATTACCCAGTAGTTAAGAAAAAAGTAATTAAAACTGAACCTGGGCTGGATTCAGGACAATGTTTTATAAATGGTTTTAAGGAGGAGCGGACTCCAGACATGAAAACTAGAATGTGTGCTTTGAAGCTGCCGGAATCCTACACTAAAATTTTAAGCCCTTTACAGCCGAAGACAATGGTCTATGTTCTTTCCCATCCAGATGCAAAGCTTGGCAATGGTAAACCAGCTTGCATTTCAAGACGAGGTCGAAACCAGTTCTCCACCGACAGTAGGGACTCTGTGAATTATACATATAAGCAATCTCCGCTAAAGTATTATGATGCATTAACTAATAGAATCATTAAAACCCCTCCTAGAAGTTCAGTAAGGGGCCTGGGTATAAAAAGCCCCTGTGTTCGGAAGCTGTTTAGGAGCCTAAGTAGTGATGTCAATGTTGATAAATTACAGTTTGAACTGAAAGGATCTGCTTCCTCTAAAAAGTCCTCAAGTAGTTGTTCTTTTGGTTCTGAATGCTTAAATTCGACCAAAGGAAAAGATTTAAATTTTAGTCATCAAGCAAATGGATCCTCTATTACAACAGAATGTCTAGATCATCTGGACAAGCCAAATGCAAACTTTTCTGTATCCTCCTACAACCCCAGTCATTCTAAAAGCCAGGATGATACACATTTCACACAGTCAACCAGTAGATCTAGAAAAAAGGACACAGGAGAAGAGCCTAATGGTCTATGCAAGAGAAAAAATACAAAGCCACCACCGAAAAATATGAATCCAGTGAAAGAACCAAAATGCTGTAAAAGGTCCAGACGTAATCTACGCAAAAAGAAGGGAACTGCAGGACAAATAGCACAAGGCAAGGTATCTAATACAAGGACACAATCGTTAAAAAACCCTTCCATGAAATTTCTGAAATCAGCTGTTCCTTTTGTTCAAGCGCATCAACAAAGGCTAAGAAAAAGGAAGACATGTCAGAGGAATGAAGTGTCTGGCCAACAGCATGTTAATACCCATGAACAATCACAATATATTTCACTCAAGCCTTCCAAGAAAAAGTCAAGCATTTGTAAGCCACTACTGAGAAATTCTGCTCAAAGTAGGTCATTTGACCAACCATACAAGAACACAAGGGGCAGAAATATCATTAGAACTCGAAGTAAAGCCGCAAAATCATTTTCACCTGAATCTCTGCCTCATAAAATGGGCAAGGCAGGACTAAAAGTACAGTCTACTCTTACAACAGCTGACAATAATATAACATCAAGAAAGAGAGTCAGATGAGGCTGCTATTAAGTTCCACTGTGCTATAACTTTTTTAAAGAAAAATAATAAACTATATAAACTATATTTAAAACACTGTGTCCTAGAGAACGGGTATCATATGTTTTTTTACACATTTTATATTTCTTGGGAGCTATTATGTCAAATATTTTATACATCCTGATACTCTATAGAATTACTGTTTTTATTTGATATCATAAATGGGAGAATAGCAAATGCCAGAAAACAGCACTAACAAACCACGAGTTATTTTAGAAATATAGAAATACAGGGAGAGCTATGTTAAATCTTATATTTTATTACAGTCCCATAGGCTAAATGTCCTTGTTATAATTGTGAATATAACATTGCCTTACAGAGGGGGCCCCACTCTGGCATATGTGCCACATATCATCCTTGGTACATAATGTCTCCACCTCAACAAGCTCATATAGATTAAGAGATACTAAGAAGTTTTGTGGCAACTAAAGTACAGACCCCCATGGTGCAAGTAGCCCTTTACAAGAGAGGTCACCATCTAGCCCTTTGAGCTGTGGCCCATTGGGGATCACCCCTGGTCTAGGCCAAAATTTTCCACTGGAAACAGTTGTAGTTGAAAAAGCAGTCTGTTTCTTTGGGGAGTAGCCCATCCCTAGATAATTGTAGGTATTCTTGTCATGAGGATTTCATAACTCTTTAAAATCATATTTTTTATCAAGTATGACAACAGTATGATATTGTTCTAAGTGAAGTATTTAATTGTGGGAAGGTTTGCATCTGCATGTTAGAGTAAAAGCTAAATCTGAGGCTGTACTTGAGCTGAGAATCTCCAGCGGCTGCATTTAGATTAACAATTACAGTTTTTTGTCTGATATTTTTGTTTTAACCAGAATGATCCCTATGGAGACTAGGACTATGCCAGTGGCGCCATGTTTTAGAGGTGCTGCGGGAGGTGAATTGGTGGGGCTTAATGGGAGCACAACCTGTTCCTCCAAAGTTCTTTGACCAATCTTTGCTAGGCCCTTCCTACATTTTTTTTATAACGTGGGGCTCCAGTTTTTTTATTTTGTTAGATCAGTTTACTTCATGATTGTTAGTCAGGTCCAAATACCTCTAATTTGTGAGCTTCTTTAAGGATAAATTGAATCTTCAGATTCTGTGCATATATAAGTATTTAAGACAGTTATACTTTTAGATCATTTTACTCAAGCTCAATGGATCTAGATCTTTAGATGGCCTTTTCTTGCCCTTACATATTAAAATCCATAGCTGGGGATAAAAGGATGTTCCTGTAAGTGCATTTCTACGGCATTACAGCAGCCAGACAGTCCGGACCTAAGTGTACCAGGATTTCAGCTTACAGCCATTCCACTGTCAGTGGCGGTTACACTTCCTAAAAGATTTTGTGATGCTTTGAGAAGGTCTAATTTCATACGTGGTACATTTCTTTGCCACCTTATATGCTTGGGAATATATAATAAATATAGATCCCTGGGAATTTTTTGGCTACAGCTACCTGGAGCACCCCCCCCCTTTGCAGGATGTGGGTAGGAAGTCCCGCTGACACAGGTGGGCAGTCCTGCTGATGTTGTGGGACACGCTATTTTTAATGGGGGGGGGATTGTTGGGGCATCCTGCAATGCTTCTGCCATGACCTGGACTTCCCAGGTATGGTTATATCCAAAATGCATTAATTCTCCAAAATAATACAAATGTATTTCCATTTTAAATTTGTTACCAGTGTATTTTTTTTCTTTATTGGGAAAAGCCTCTTTATTGAAGAGAACCATATTACTAAACCTACTGTAAATAGGAGCCATTTCACTCTTTTTAGTTAATGCAGATATTAAAGTGTAAATAAGTGTGAGGATTTTTCTTAAAAAAAAATGTGTAACTTAGTGTGTGTTGTCTTACTATTTTGTAAATTACTGTTGTTCTTAGAGAAAATATAACACAGGCTATATATTAGAATATATATTAAATATCTTTTTACATTAGGGAACAATATAAAGCTATTTTTGTACTGTATGTTTCAAAGCAATAGTTTTAAAATTGGTAATAAAACAGTGTTTGAAAGTATTTTCTATACTTCTTTAGGTGACTTTAGGTAACGTATTTTTTTTACCTCAGTGATTCTGGCAGCTCAATGGAAACTACTGGTAGCACCAATCGCGAATTTGTCTGGAGGGTCTTGCTAGAACCCTTAATGATTAATTGAACGCATCTCCTGTGTGGCAAAAGCAAAGACAAGATTCTGATGAATCCCTCTATGCTTTTGGGTGAAATAATGTAATGCAGTTATCATGCATTAAAGCGGAACCTTTAATGATGGCTGAAAGAAGGACTGCCTTCATGGGCTACAACCAGTGCTCATGGATGGTTACCAGGCAAGCAGGGGGCTTAGGCATCTTGATCTGTCACAGCCCCCCTTTGTCCCTTGCAGCCTGCCACCTGTACCTAAGCCCTCATTGGCTTTGAGGCCTAGTGGCCTCATTGTGAGCTTTAGGGCCTAGTGGCCCCATTGTGAGCTTTAGGGCCTAGTGGCCCCATTGCGAGAGTGGGGCTATGCAGTTGGAGTGGGATGGAACAGGGCAAAAGGTTGACTGGGCCTGAAGATTTCTGATGATGGCCCTGTTTTGAAGTATTTTTATATCAGACATGCAAAGAAATACATTAGTACTGTTATCACAGGAGAATCGTTGTTTTATAAACCATCCTCTTCGTAGTGTCATTTGCGCTAACCTCTTTAAAGAAATGATAATCTACATTTTTAATATTTAAGCAAAATGTTTTTTGTTTGGTGGATAAAATTAAGCTCACCTTTTGCTATTTTAATACCTTAATAATACTTCAAGCAAATAAAAACCGATACAATCTACTAATTCTTCTTCATAGTACTGAGGAATAACATATTTTTCAAGGTTGCTTGCAATTTTATCGGACCAGCATGATAACACCGATGTACCTTATAGAGTTTCATTATGTCCGTATTTTGGGAAAGCTTTTTGTAAGAGATTTAGTTACGGGTATTGAAATTCACCCAGTCGGCAGTTTTGGGATGCAACCTAGGCAAATTTAAAAGAAGCCTAATTCTCAAGCTGTTGATGTATTCCTTCGTTTTGCAAACTGCTGGTAATTTCATGCATTGCAATCTTGCCTCTTCTTGGGTTCAGAAAGAGACGATGAGCAGATAAGCTCCCAGCTAAATAGTCCATGTCTGTCCCCACGATTGGAAAAGCACAGCATATCAAGTAAAAGACCTTGTGGGATTGGATCCATGTAAGGGATCCATGTTTTATTTGGGTTTTTATTAAATGTAACCATCCATGTTAAGGGAAATCACTACACTTGGATCATATTTATTTATTAAAGAATTTGGAGAGAATCTAATATAAAGAGGAAGCCATAGCCCAAGTTTTATTTCAGGACTCAACAGTGCAAACTTTGTATTTCAAACTTGAAAGTGTTAAAGGTGCTGTTCTACTATAGTGAGCCTCATAAAATATCACAAGTGCTGTTTTATGTAAAGATAAGTAAAAGAACCCTATCAATGGAACCCTAGCCTATTTGGTTTTCTCTTCAATGCTCCTTGTCACTTAAAAACTGCATTGAAATGTTGATTCAGATACTAGGATTGCTTAGCCTTAGTCCTGTCATTTATCCAAAGTCCTCATTTATGTATTATATCAAAGCAGCCTGACCTTCAACTTCAAGTCCCCTTTTAACCCATCAAGATCTTCAAGCAAACTATCCTGTGATGTCAGACAGGCAGGCAGGCAGGCAGGCAGAGAGAGCACATTCATACACTACAGATGAATGGTACATTATTTTAAAACAGTAATACGTTTATCTAACATTATTACTTCATAATAATTATTTGGGAAAACATCTAGGGGAAACGGCACATTTTATTTTAGGGATCCTAATTGAATTGTGTGGTTCTAAATAATGTAGAATAAAAGCTGTAAAGGGTCTTTTTAAATTGTGGAGCTATCCTAAAAAAATATTATATTGTGTCAAAGAATTAAATAGGATGGTTATGATACAAATGCATTGGTGAAACTTTTATTCAGACTTCCAACAAAACAATATTTTGTTATTAATCTAAAAAAAAGGGAGTGATATATAAAGATTTAGCAGGTATAAAACATGGAAATTTGCATCGATGTAAAAATTGTTTTGTATCAAAGTTTTCAGGAATACAATAGTAACGTCAACTAATAAATGGGTAGCGCATTCCATGCATAAATATTTGATGGGTTTCAGTAGCAACCCACCCAAAAAGTCAATAGCAGGAAATCATAAACAATTTTCCTTTTGTTATATACTCTTAAGTGTTTTGATATGTTTTAAGATGTTCCAAAGCGTTTAGGTAGATCTATCTTCTTGCTTCCCTGTTTTGCTTATTTATTGATTAAAACAAAAAATCTCTAAGGCACTTAAAAAAACTTGGTCCCAATAATGATAAAACTAAAGAGTTAGCTTACTCAGCAATAAACCTTTTAAAGCATCCAATGATCTTGTTTATTTGGAAAATTATATTCCTATTTTTATATTATCCAAAGAAAAAGTATCCTCTTCTTTGTATTTCTCCCACTTCTGCAATTTGCTTGCATGGTTGTTTGCAACCTCTTTCTCATTTAGTGTACCCACACAAGTCATTTATGTAATATGAAATTCATTGCTTCTATGTCTTTTGTACACAGCTATTTTTTTGCGAGGGCAGTTGGGTGGAATGCTTATTATTTTTATTGGCAGTTGCCTATGTGTAAGTAATCCTAGCTTTCAGTTTCCCTCTTTTTTAATATAAATTATGCGTATAAGTGATTGACTACACCTACAGTACTGTGCAAATATATATATCTAAATCAAATCAATATATATTGATTTGATTTTTCTTCTGTTCACTAACTTTCTATTTTGTTAAATGACATTTGGGCAGAACTGCTGTCAGTCCCTGCCATGCACATGCCTACAATTTGCTATGCTTTGCAAAGTTGGGGATTACAAATTTTCCTTCTTTATAATGTTTTCCCCAATGGAATCCATCAGGCACTCAATCCCAATTCTACAATATTTTCTTACAAGCATTTTAAATTATGACAATATCTTCTTTTCCTGCTCTTGAAACCTTGCAACGAATACAGAAAGCACAGCTATTGCTGGTGGAGACACATATCTCCTGGCCATCAGCTGGGCCACTGGGGACTAACAGCCCCCAGAGAGCCCTCCGCTCCCCCTTCCCCCACTGAAAAGTAAATGCAGTAGGGATGCTAATGGAGGAATCCCTCGCTGCCATAGTATCTATTGTGACTGGCTTCCTCAGGCTCTCACGTCATAGGTGACACACATTTTTGTGTATTGTGATGGAAGCCTCCATCACTGGGACCACTGGAGAGGCCTGACTGCCAGCCTCCTCCCTATTGACTATGGGCCCTGGGTTTGTAAAGGCCTCTGTGGCTACCCCCAGCAGTATCATCTCATCACTGGCTGAGGGGATTATCTCCAGCAGACAGCCAGGATCTGCCACCAGGGAGTGACCACCATTCTTTCAGTTAAATGTTGTATAAATCAGTCTCCCCCCTATTGTATTGTTAATATTGTTACTACCCCTGTTGTCTCTGGGAGGCAGATTAAGGGGGCGGTTTGTGTCCCAATATCTTGTTTTATGTTAATGTGTGTTTTGATGGATATATCCAGCTCTGTGTGTCCAAAATAAATCAGTCTACCTACACTGAGTCTCGGCTAGTGACTGGGGAACCGGGGAAAGTGTGTTGTCCCAGGCTAAGGGAGCACAAGACAGCGGAGGTAGTCGGTCGGACTAGCCAGCTCCGTGACATTGGTGACAGTGGCGGGATTGCTTCTTAGTCTGAGGCACACTTCCTTTTTACCGGGATTGACCGACAGGACGGCAGGCTTTGGTCGTCTTGACGAGGACATGGATGTGGTATCAGAATTCCAGGGGCTACTGCGGGTCATCCTCTCCTGTTACATCACTAGCAGAACAATACCAGAATCTGAGGCAACTGGTTCGACGGTCACTATGGCAGAGGGCTGTTATATGCCGGGGTCAGTGTCTTCCAAGCTCCGAACAAAAGATTAGAGACCAGCGGGAACTACGGATGTCATTCCTGGGACAGCAACCCCAGGAGCAATGGGTATCCGAATTGGACAAGCTGGTCCAATAGGAGGTAGAGCTGGAAGATCACTATAGGGCTCTGCAGTGGTATACCGAGCAAGCATATTGGGGAACTGCGAAAGAATGTTCTCCAGAGGACTATGACTTTGGTGGCCCCGGATTATTATGGGATAGTCTTTAGGAGGATCCGGACTTCGGAAGTACAGCGGAGTAGCGGATTGAGGACATCCGGGATTTCAGGGACTGGGACCTCCCAGATGCACTAGGACTTAAAGGTGATTTAGACTTTTTAATTACGCAGGAGTGGGAACTGGAGAAGGCGTATAAAACTGTTTGACCGTGTTCAACAGAATGCCCCAGTGTCCAGGGATTTTGTGGCTGTTATTGAGTGGTCATATGAGGATGTTAACCCAGGCGGGGTGGATGGGACTGCGGTCTCCACCCCTGAGTCACAGGGATACTGGGCAGCTAATCCAGATTCGATACCAGAGCTATGTGACTTTACACCACAACCGGATCCAGAGATTGTGGATCTAATTGATTTTACATTTGAGGATGTTGGTCCGGGAGGGCTTGCAATTGGCTTTCCTTCCCAGGGAAAGGAAGAAAGTTTTCTGGGGGTAGTGGATGGGACTGCGGTCTCCGCTAGCTCCCACCCAGCTGAAGAGCTGGCAACAGGGCAGAGCGCTGCTGGCTTCTGCCCCACACATCAAGTGATCTTATCTGAGGGATCTTCCTTGACCTCATCATCATATCCTTTTTGTATTGTGATCAATAGAAGTATAGGATGTTACCTCATATCCAGTGCTTCTATTTGCCAATCACTAGTATTATGTGCTCTCTTCCTACACACTGGACATCAGGGACTTGAGGCTCCTTGGTAATTTAAGCCACCCAATGCAGCGTATTTTGTAAGTATAAAATTTAAAATTCATCTTTATGTGCATTTTCTGAAATCGACGATATCACCCTCTTAAAACATTGGATTATAGGACTCGCCTTTCTCCCATTATCCATTCCCTTTAAAATCAGTACTATGTCCACTATGCCCACTATGTAAAAATACACTTGATTCCACTGAATTAATCAATGTTCATGGGGAAATGATCCCCTTAATCTCCTACGTGTATATATATATATATATATATATATATATATATATATATATATATATATATATATATATATATATATATATATACTGTATATATAGTTAATAAAGATTACTTTTCTTTTGATAATTCCTAGAACTTTTAATGTTGTCAAAATCTGTCCTTGAGGCCTTTTGCCTGGTTCTGGGAATATGCATTTATATATTTCATGGCTTCAGAAATTGATTGATGGAAAGAGAAAAACCCATATAGCTTTCAATAATTGATGAACTTACATATTATAAATGGAGCGTGATCAACAAATCTCCACTCCTTTACTGCTGTTTGTTTCACAGACTGGTCAATGTGCTCTTAACCTGGCGAGTTGCTTAAAATCGAATGCATAAAGTGCACCTGTCATTGAAAAATTACAAGGTGCCACTCTGTAGGGGTAACATTTCACCTAAACACTGCGCTAAACAGTAGGCTAGGAAATGTACAGGAGAACGATTATATAACCCCCCCCATTATTAGTGTGTTGGCAATAAGCTTGCAAAGGGATAAAAACAGCAAACATGGCTGCTGGGTGGGCTGCTTGCAAAATCCTCTCTGCTACGTCACACAATTCTGTAAAGGCCATGGTACCCCAGGAACTGGCACTGACCACATTCAGGTAAGTATGAATGTGTACATGGCCACCGTCAGAAATCTTTGGGCCCAGTACAGACTTAAAGCCTAGACCCATAAGCCCCTCACATCAACATGCCCCATGTCAACACCACTTTCCTACCCAAGCCTTATGAGCCTTCCATAAATACACTTTATCAGAGCAAAGGCAAGCCTAGTGTTAGTGGAGCCTACGAGTTGGACCCCCATAACTAATAAGCATACATACTAACATGCAAACTCATTCTAACATCTAATCACTCTAACACCATACACTTATATACACACGTATTCTTTCTCTTGATCCGCCTCTCCATCTCCCAGGTGCCACTATCCCTAAGCTCACTTACCCTTGAACATAGTACGCTGACCTCCACCCATATACACATGCTTGCACCAAATACAATAATATACACTTTTACACACTCTAAGGCCATATGTTGATGCCCACACACTCATTCTAACACCATACAGTAACAGACATGATAACATTGTATGCTTACAAATACCAACAGCTTACAGTAAGACACACACACTAACACTGTACAGTCATGCACATTCATACTAACACTATACATGTATACAAATGTTCTAACATTTTATACTGACATACACACACAAGCTAATGCCATACATTAATATACAACACCATACCTTCATACATGCCCAAACTAAACTCTTATACACATGCACACACACTGACTCTAACTCTATACATACACATTCACTACACATGCATAGAGAATATGCACAAAAACACAGACAAACGCAACACTAACAATATGCACATCGAATCACGCACAGACTTACACTATGCACACACGCACAAAACTTCCTCTCCCTTTTACCTGAATTCAGGGCAGCTCGCGCTTTCTGTAGCACCACTGCCTGTACATTATGTGACCTCGCTGAGTGCATTGGCTACTATACAATGGTATACAATTAATGGGTGAGCCCCCCAATGGCGGCCATATATATATATATATATATATATATATATATATATATATATATCTATATCTATATATATATATATATATATATATATATATATAGATATATATATATATATATATATACACACACACTCACTTATATATACTTACATGCAGTACCTGTGAACCACATTCTATGTTTTGTTATACAATCATTATCTTGTCATTGTATCCTTGGTTGCCGTAACAACGTCAGTATCCCATATATGTAGTACTTGAGTCATATATTTTAAGATCCATTGGTTTAAATGCATACTATAAGGTTGTGTGCCCTTACTGAATGTGAAACTGTAAATGCCTGGACAGATGGCTGCTTACCTTGGTGATCCATCTCAACTACTGATTAGGTTTTCTTTAAATCACATTTCTATCAATGCTGTGGTGTATTCACATTCTTGAAAAAAATAATAAAATTGGTTGCCTCATAGCTTCATGTAAATAGCTTTTTTGCATCCTTTCCTTTAAATGTTTTAGAGCAATAAAACAATAAACATGAGCAGTTTTTCTGACAGTATCCAACTTATTGTGTAGTGGAGGGTTCATAAACATTGTAGAAGAGATGTGTTTTACTGTAAAAATGAAAGTGTACACTTGCTTGGGTTTTGCAGATATTGCTTACATCTTGGTTTGTGATCAGTTCAGACAAAAATGTCATAAAGGCTTTGGGCCAAACCACAGTGCTTCGAGTCCAAAAGCAGATATAGCATGCTTGAAACTCCTCAGCGAAGCCACTTGTCAATTATTCCTTTTCTAGTGAGACTTTCAAAAGTTTCAGAATACTTATGATTGAGACCAGGACTAGTCCGGCCATCAGACAGCTGCATATCATTTATGTGTACTAGCCATACCTGGCTAGGACTGCACACTGACGGTCCCACTGATGTTGGTGGGCAGTCCCGCTGCGGTAGGTGGGTGGTCCCGCTGACGGCAGCGGGAAACACCCCCATTTCAAGGGAAAAATGGGCGGGGTGTGTCAAGACCCCGCGGCCCAGAGGATTCGGGTCTTGACCCGGAGAACCGGAGGAGCAGCGATCACCCGGCAATCTCCGGTTCAAACCCAGAGAGTTCCCGGGTATGGTACTAGCTATGTTTTGAGACAAACACCCAGCCTCCTGTTAAACAACACAACGGCTCAATCATTAATACACAGACACGGGCACTCAGACTAATAAAAGTGCCATCTTTTTAAATCAGCTCAGTGTTGCGTTTAAGTAGGGAAATACACACACAATATCACATGACTGAAAACAATGGCAGCCTCCAGGCCTGCAGATAATGCTTAAACGTTTATTATATTAATTAATTAAAATTCTTTTTTAAAAATATTTATTTTTCCAGGAGCTTCCCCTCCTTACTTGAGTTTATCATCAGTAAATTGCAAAGGGATAAATGCAGGTATAAATACTGAGCATAAGTGTTCTCAAATATACTGAATAATAGTCAGAAATATTATTAATGATCCAGCATGCGATCCATGATCAGACACATCACTTAGAATAGTCTTCTGTGACTTCATAAGAGTTGCCTATGCGTCTCTGAAGGGACATCAGTAATACATGATACACTTCATAGACAGCACTAAAGTCATTTCAGATTCCCCGTGAATTAGAACTGTTCTAGGTCAGAAGGTTTTGCAGTCCACCAATCAGACAATTGCATTTTCTCTGTTTCTTTTGACATGGCAGCTGAAATGCAATTAATTATCCTCAACCTCTACCACCAACTCCAATAAGACCTTGTTTTCATCCTGGAAGTACAATGCGTTTTGTAAATCTACATGTCTGTACTAATTTGCATATATGTGTTTTTTTTGGCATATATTAACATAGATTTAAATATCTGTACACATTTTCCCTACAGTCTGTCTTCATTTTCATGACTGTATATAACCAATAATCATTTATTTCAATGTACAATCTCAATACACTTATAAATGACTTGAATATTTGTAGTATAGACTGGTAGCATCTAAGATGAAATTTAGTATTTAGAAAATGCTAAAAATTATGAAATAATTTAAAATAAGAGCACATATATCAATTATATTCAATTTTCTAATTTTTAACTATTCACCATCAATATTAATTATTCAACATTTGAAGTTTGGAGTAAAGAAGACAGAGACAGAAGATATGCTAGAAGCATTTAAATTAAAGAAAGAAGTCAGTTTTTTCAACATAGTCTTAGGTATATCTTGACTAAGATGGTGGTAGACACAGATTAATACAATGTGGTCATTTAAACATGTGTCAGGGAGAGGCATACGTTTGTTATGAACATTGGCCTATGACATCACACATCATTGATGTTAAGGACAGATTCAAATGAAAACACACAAGAGTTTACATTTTTGAAAACAAGAAAACATTTTATTTACATTATAAGAGAAAACATTTTTGGGCAATTAAACAGCCCTTATAGTTTGATCCTAAACTCCCTACCTAGTGATCCAGAGGAAGGAGAAAAAACTTGGATGACAAAAAAGGCTGTCACTGTATTCCAAGACCCCTTGAATAGGGGATCGGTTACTACTCCCTGGATAGAAGAGGAATCATAGATCCACACAAACATTAATCAAGAACTGATAATGTGTTGTGCCGCCCGAGTGCGAAGAACGGAGAGATCCCCAAACCCTGACACTAAAAACGTTGATGGCCTAAATAGCTCAAGATTCTCTATCTACCTCTGAGCTCTAAACACTGGCGACTCCTGCTTTTATAGCTCCGACCTGTTATGACACGGCCAAGCGTTATGATGTAATGTGGGTGAGGCTCTGATAAGCCTTATATGGAAAAGCTTATATATCTCGGCTACTTCAGCCATTATAACACACTGACCTTTATGAGTTAAAGTGGGTGTGGCTTTAACAAGAAAAAATGGAAAAAAAATCTAGCATGGCGGGGCTTTAACTGGTCATACCTCGGGAAAAAGTAGTATGCATGTTCTATTGTTTTAACCCATTGTTGTCCAGTTAATGACCGAGAGCTCTCCATAGTTTGGCTCTAGGACTCCCTATACAAACCCATAGGGAAAATTGTAGGAAAAGCTTTGGCTTTTCTTTATTTTGTGGCTTTCTATATTACAAAAGCACAGCAACAACATTTGGATTAAATCAGAGACATATTTTAGATTTCTATCTACTGTTTAGTTCACCAGCATATTATCCGTACTGTGTGTGTAAGTGTGTTACTGTTTGTGAGTGTAAGCTGTGTTGCTGTGTGTATTACTATGTGTCATGGTTTGATGTCACACTGGGTAGAAAAATGGCCGTTGTCTGCCGTCAAATTCTATGTTTCAGCTTCGTGTTGAAGTGTACTTGTTTTTCAAGGGCCAGGAGGCTCTGTACTTTTAATTACCAACAATTACACACCGGGAGAACATGATTGATGACCACACCAGTTTATTAAGACAACAAGGATGTATCCTTCTGGACTAAGACGTGTTAATTACTCAAGGTAGGAAATAGGTAATGGGTTTTCCAATTCCAATACTGACATTAATCTTGGGTGTCCTTTGTGTGTGGTGAGAGATCGTTTGTTTCCCAAAATAGCCTTTAGAAGGGCAAATGAGAGTTGCTAAGGTGGGTGTGAAAGAAGGGGGCAATTCCAATGAGAGCTGATTTGGGGCCACTGCCGGAAATGTTTGTGTCAGTTGTACATGCTGAGTTGTCTACACAGCCATTATGATGTATGGCTTATGTAGCATTTCTAACATTACCAGATGCATTTGTGTTTCTGCACAAGACTGGACTGCATGGGGTGTGCCTACTAAATGTACCGTGGAACATTATATAATAAATAATTATAAATACTAGTTAGGACATATGAGCCTCCTTGAACCTTGTTTGATCCCATCTCATCTATCACGAGATAGAAATATGCAGATGTGAACATTGCCGGTACATGAAAATTACTTGTGTAGTCTACTTTATATTTGTGTATCTAACCTTCATGCTGGAAGTCCTTGAGGACTAAGTCAAATTTTTATTCCTGTTTCTTCACATCTTTAGCTATTTTACTTTTTTTTTCTATACTACATGGTACATGAAATAATTCATAGCTAAATAGAGTAATTTATGCTTTAACACTGTATTACGTATATCAGTGCATTAACCTTTTATCTCAAGACAACGGTTCCCACTCTTTCTTTAAAGACCTTTCTTTTAAAACAATAGTAACTTATTTACAGACCCATGATCAACACATTTTTGATTCTGTGGATTATATAAGGTGCCTTCAGCAAATGCAGTGGTAATATATATGACCACTTCCCAGTAGACAATATGTATACTGGGACCACTTCCCAGTAGACAACCATGTCTCTTGGTTTACTTCTTTTGTTAGCCTACTTATGGAAATATATCCATTAAAAGTCTTTGTATGACAACTGTATTTGTGTGATAGGCGATTTTGAAGACTTGGGGCTTTTAGAGCAAGGGTCAGAAAGCAGGATGCAGATTATACATGTTTGTGTCAGTTGTACATGCGAGTTGTCTACACAGCCATTATGATGGTTCAGTTACAAAGGGTTTATGCAGCATTTATAACATTACCAGATGCATTTGTGTTTCTGCACAAGACTTCCATGAGTGGTGACCTGGCTACTGCACCTCTTTCCCGAGTTTTGTCTAAAGGCTATCTTGTACAGCGGGCATTTATTTTCAAGGGATCCATGTATAATAGTTGACCTTATTTGCATGCGCCAACCCAGAATCCCTTGTGGTTGTGGCATTTTCTGAGGGACAAGCCTTCTGGCTTGCCTGTTGGATGTAGATTATTTTTTTAATAATGCTTCTACTACCCCCTTAATTTAAGTGGAAGTGTTTTCCATCACCTTTACCCACCATAACTTTTGTTATTGGTATACAGATCCTACGGGATCCTATTTTACAGACATTTGGATGATGGTTATGTGGGTGGAGGAAACAACACATGGAGGAGTTTTCCCAGGGCATTCAGTTAGATGCAGTAAGGATGAGGGCTTAATCATTACGCTCCAAGTGAAGGCCAAAACAATTACTAAAAAAATGACAGCAAGGGTAACATAATGCAAGATGTCGATTTTCAGATAAGGAGCCGTGTTGTCTCATCAGCAGAATGTTAACTTGGTTACGATAGACTGAGCTGATACAAGCTTCTATCCTAACTCTTTGAGTGCCAGAAGGGTGTATATTTCTCTGCCAACAAGAGTTAGTCAGGAAACGGTCCTCAAAAGAGTCAACCATCTGCATGTCTGCACAACGGTTCATTTTCTTAAAATGGCTTATGGTGATGTCAGTGGCACTAAATGTCACCGTTAGCAATGTACAGAGACCAGTTTGGGAAAGAGGCTTGTCTCATATTCATGCCTGGAAATGTTTATGGTAACAGATGGGAGCAGATGACATGCCATCTGCTTAGGAAAAGACTATCTATGTAACGTTCATTCATGTGTCCACTAGCTTCATGTCTTTTCCAGCCAAAGAGATGTATCATTCAGATTTAACCCATATGCATAGTTGACGGCCGGTACAGCAGTACATAGGCTTAGTTTAACATAGATCAACATACCCAAACACCACTTGTATAGCATTATGATTTTGCCGAAATTACAGATTCTAATATAATAATAACTAAACTCAGGAAACTCACAGCTTATTGCTTCTGACTTGTGAGTATAAAGAACAACCGTTCGTAAGAGCCATGTGTTATCCAGAAACTAGGACAGTGCTGCTGTGTGATGCTCGGCAAATTCCAGTCTTCGTGTAAAATTTGTATATGGCATCATATTTCTATGATTTGTTACATGTGCATGCATCATATTATTTGGATAAGCATAGTTCTTTCATTAAGACATTAAATGTACTATAAATAACTTTAAGTTGACATCCAATTCAAGCCAAATGTAGATTGATGTATTGGTTTAAATGTACTGCACTGCCATTTTAGCACTAAGGTTTCAATATCTGCAGAACTATTGTATAATGGAGAGATCATACACCAAAAACTAGAGCAGGTATTTAAACATATACATTATACTTATACATTGAAGAATTGCTTAAAAGGTAGAGTGGGGCCATTTACCTTAAAGTTGTTTTACTTTTTGACGATTTCGTACCCTGTAGCATCAGAAATGCTGCACATGGCATTTAGTGATCTTCAAAGCTTAAACAAAGGATGTCTAACCAGTAGATGACCGATGTTGGGGGCCACCATGAGCAGCTATACCTTGGGGCTTCCCTGTAACCTCAAAATCTGAATGCATCAGCATACCTTGCAGTGCTGAAGGGGGCATGGGAGAACTCTAATTGCATCCCAGGTGACAAGCGGATGGTGTAGGAGATATTGGTTTTCTTTGATTCTTCTTCACTGACCACAGACTTGCAAAGTCTTAAATTCTGGAAGGACAGTGATGGGCCTCGTTCCTCCTTCCAGAATTTAAGACTGTGCTAAATTATCCAGAATCTCAGGGCAATATGTTTCCTACACCCCTACAGAAAACCCCCACTAAATCAGGACCCGATGCCCTGCTAAAGCCTTCCATCCACATATACCATACAACTCATGCAGTTTTAATCCATCACTGGGAGACTCTTAAAACCATTAGAGAACTCCTGTGTCAGCTCTGGTTGATGTGTTCTTTTAGCCAGACCATCCTTCCCTATACATAAAATATCATTCAGCTGTGAGCCTTTCCTGAAGATGCTGCAGTTTTGTTGTTAGTAGTATTCATTATTGCATTTCATGATGCAGTCTCACACAGCATCATGCAACATCACCAAATACCGTCATACAATCACTACATAGATGTTCTCATTGCCACAATCAGCTGTTTATATTCAATTTCATATGGCTACTCATTAATGATTTCATGGATTAACAAAGCCAGATATATTTAGTGGAGGGGAGGAAACATCTCTCCACCAAAAGTTATTTTAAAACAGCTGTAAAAATTGATTAATGGTAATCCGCCTCTTTCCTAATTGGAAATTATACCCTGTAAAACAACCAAGGCACAATTACCATTCAACTGTATGCAGCATATTTTACTCTAGCTTTTCATTCCATGTACATAGGTTCACTAATATCCAGATGTACATTGGCAACATTCTAATATAAGGCAACATGAATTTTATTAAGGAACACATTAGCATAATTTATTATATAAGGTGTATTGAAATGTTCTTGGGTCAAAAACCTAATCGTAATTGTCAGGGACGTTTTGGCATAAACTCTAATATTAAAGACAAAATGGATGGAGTATGAGTGGAGCATACACATTTTAAGGTGCACCGCTACCATTTACTACACCCACCTATTCTTTGCAGCTACCATAGACGGTACTATATGCAAGAGTTCAATGAATGACATGAAAGATCTGATCCTGATTTTTCATCTCATGGGACATTAACCATAAAAAAAGCAAGTCATGACAGAAGGAGGGCTCAGCGTGGATTAGGATTAGAATAGGATTTGTATGGGATATGTGTAAACACACTATGGTGAAAAGATTGTTGGCAGAGCCACCAGAAACCTCTTAAGAGGTTCTTCTGCTTCAAGGCTCAGTTGCTACTGTTCCTAAACCCTTCCAATAATACCACTTACAGCTGACCGTGGAATATCTAGCAGGGATGAAATTTCACGAACGGACTTATTGCAAAGGTGGCTTCCTATCACACTACTACGCTTGAATTCACTGAGCTCTTCAGAACGAACCAATTTTTTCACATGTAAGTGCAGACTGCATGTCTAGCTGATAGATTGTATATACCTGTGGCAATGAAATTGATTGAAACGCCTGAATTCAATAATTATGTGGTGTGTCCCAATACTTTTGTCCATATGGTGTAGATTTGTCCTCAGAGACCAAACATTCTACATTATACTCTAAATAAGTAGTAAGATCCTTGGTAAATAATGGGTTAGCTTAGTGAAAGCCCCATGAAAAATGGCACTGCTGCTGGTTACATAAACCAGGAGCACAAAATCATATATTAATATGTGATACATTAGAATTGGTGCCTGTTTTTCCCCCAAAACCCAGTTTTATCTTGTCTGTAGAGGAAAATGATCTAATTCAAAGTTAATAATTGTATTGCAGATTATGTATACAAAAAGTTGCAAATGTGCACCATTTTGTAGCTGTCTTTAGTGTGCTAGAAATCTGTATTGCATTATCAGTGTGTTATTTGTGCTTCAGGCTGAAAACCATTGTGAGAAAAAAGTTGTAATTGTTCCAATTTTGTTTTTCATGTAAACATTACACTAAAGGATCTCAGAGATAGCCCCACTTTTTATACAAAACCTCTATTAGACAGATAACAATTTAGCAGTTGGAAGGATGTACCTATGTGTTTTCTTTGGCTGATGCAGTCTTGTTTTAAAATACTTCTACAACCTGTAACATGTTAAGATTCATTAAACATTTTTTTTACATTGGATAAAACGTTGCACAAAACAGGCATATTAAGGCATATTTAAAAAAAAATCAGTTTTCCACAACTGAATCTTCTGCTTAGCTTTCCTATATCATAATAAGGGCTGCCATTAGAAATTGTAGGGCCAAGTACATACGTGAAGGCTGCCCTCCCCCCAAATCTTATGCGCCTTCTGCTGCTCCATTCTCCTCCTACTGTCCTAGCCCATACTCGGAATGGGGCCAGTAGGCCCCTAGAGCCTGGAAAGGGTCCACCAGGCTCCAGTGCCTGGTAAGATGCAATCTGGGCCCCAAATCCCACATGGGCCAAGACACAGGCAGGTGGCCAATGAAGGGGGACACGTGTTTGCCCAGGCCCCATACACGAATACTGGTTACACAAGCTTGATGGCAGGCTTCATCATAATCTCTGCAAACATGGACCACACCATGTCCATATGACTAGGTTCCGGGTAGTTATAAATCTGTGCGATGTGGGATACAACTGGTGAAGGACTTCAAGAGAAGACAGTTTAATTTGTGTTCTAGCTACATCAACAGCATAATATGTTCTAGGTCATGTAAAATGTCATATTGAATGAAAAGAAAAAAAGATAGTCTATTACTGCTAAAGAAAATGACTTCATATCTAGTACAGGATGTAAGCTAGTTATATGAAACCCATTGTACTATGTCATGATGCAAATATAAAAATAATATGATATAAAAAAAAAAAGTTATCATTATGATCACTTTATAATTACTATATGTTCATTGTAAAATTAGCCAAATGTACCCAAACAAGTCATTTATTAAAGTGGGAATCTTGTCTGAAATAACCGAGCCAACTTTAGTCATTTGAGAAGTTCTTAAAAGGGATCTATAACCTAGGTAATACCTCTACAGTATCTATATATCCACCAAACCGTCTGTTGTGTTACCACTACAAAATAATTTTACATTCCATTATGTACCAGATATCTTCATCTTCTTATTTCCTGTGTTCTTATATTATTAGGGCTATTTAAAGTATCTTTCATGGTACCAGCAAGAACGTTTTCTTGTAGAAATTATTTCCATTTTTCCATTTTTGAGACCCGCATGGTTTAATAAGATGTCCACCACTTTAGCATGAACTGTCTGAAATATGGTGGCAGAGAGCTGGAGACAACTTCTTAATGAGCTGGACCGTAACCTTAATGAGTACCAGCCTTAAGCCATATTCTAAAATACTTTACACAGGAATGCCAGTGTTTATATTGGATTCTAAGTATCAATGGAATGTTAATGGCATTTTTTAATAACCAGTGAGTGGTCCATGTATATCTATGTGGAGCTGTGTATGGTATAGTAGTGAGGATGCTTATTTGCTCCCCAGGTTGGTGTACTGCATCCTTTAGGGATCCTCCTGTAGCACTGCAGCACGCATGTGCTCTAGCATCCTTCTCTCCTAGCAACAGAAGCATCAGCATCAGCACCAGCCCCGGGGAGGGAGAGGCAGCAGCTTGTGTTGCATTGAGTAGTAACTGGGGGAGGAGGCTGCCTTATTCCTCTGTCATGCGCTAAGGAAGGGGTGGGGGGAGGAGGTGCAAAGTGCAGAAAATCTAGGAGGGAGAGCCAGACGGGTGGATACTCCTTGAAGGAGGATGCGAGTGCTGCAGTAGCAGCTGTACATTAAGAGAAAATCCAAATGGGAGCCAGATAACCCCTAGTGGGGTTTTGACCCCCCTTGCTGCTTAAGGAGAGGAGTATGCAAATGACCAGATCGTTGGTACAAGATAAAGACTGAGTCTTGCTGTGTGTGCTGTATCCCAGATCTGCAGAGCTATGAGCTATGGAGGAGGCAGGCAGCTCCCTGCGGCATCCCCGACCATCTTCACCCACTACCCTGCTACCTGCCCACCTCTCCTGCCCTGCTCTCTTACACCTCTTCTGCCTGCTGCTTCTCTCCTGTGCCCCTCCTTGGGCAGCTGCAGTATCACAGACAGGTAAGGAACTCTCTTCTGCAGCCAGGACTCGGTGATCATCATTATCACAGCATTGTCAGCATATTCCTCTGCAGGTAACAGCCCTGCAGTGCCCCGAGGACTGTGAATGAATGCCATGCACTGCTTACATCAGTATTATGCCATTAAATAATGAATCAAACTTCACAGGCCTGCTTGGTAACTTGTAAATGATAAATGATGATCTTAGCTTTTGTGCTGTTTAATATATAGAGGGTCTTAGAATTAAAGGACCTTATGTGTATTTCTGCTTTGGGATTGTCCTTAGATAACATGACCTCTTATAGGTGATGGATCCTCTGCCATGACTGCATCCAGTGACCCCTGGTTACTACTTGGATAGATATCAGCCTCACTGTTTTTTGTGGGACCATAACCCTCATCGGACTGGTTGTGGCTCATGGGGGGGTCCTTCTTCCCCCCCGCCACCAGACAGTCAACATCCAGACAGGCAAAATACAGTGCATTAGTTCTTGTACACCGTCCAAAATTATGGAAGGTACAACAGCTGCACAATCAAGTCCTAAATATAGAATTGTGACAAGCGAACTTCCTAACAGTGTCTGATTGATTTTGCATAGGGAAATCACTGCAGTAAGTATAATGTGGATTGGATCAGAGAAAATCATTGCAGGATGTCCCCTGCCATTTATGTCACACAGTCATTCTACTCCATGTACTCCACTGCAGCATTAGAGAACATTGATATTTTTCTTAAACCTATTTGCTACCACCTGCAGTGCATTGAATGACTTCAATGACCTGCTGTCCTGTCCTTGAATAGGTTAATGAACGGCACCTCCTGATTCGGTGCAAGTATAGATGACTTAACACAGCTGAGGTTAGCGGCATCCTTTGCTGTACATTTTGCATTGATCTGTAGGTCAGGGTATTACAATTTGCACAAGGCTGCACTTGAACTAAGTGCTCTTAAATTCTAAGGGGCCTACTGCAATGCATTGTAAAGTATGTGTTTTTTTTATATAGAAAACTATTAGGTTTTTACCTTTATTAAAATATGCCTTTTTTCTACTAATATCCTATATAAACACAAATAACTAGTGCAGAACTGTCTGTCCCATCCTTTTTTAACGGAAAAGGTTCTTTGACTCCAAATGTTTGTCATCTGTGAAACTGAGAATGACAGGATTGCTTTTTTGGTGCTAAAAATATTTTTTTATTAAGGGCCTATTGATATATGTTGGGCTTGTGATGATATATGTATATATATATATATATATATATATATATATATATATATATATATATATATATATATATATATATATGATATGTGTTTCACTGTACAAACAAAACAAACTTTGTAACCTTTATGTATGGTTAAGTAAGTTAAAAAACTTAGAAAAGCAACGCTAGACCTTGACACGGACCTGCAATGGACATTTCCTGTAAGTCTGCAGTTTGTATATAAAACAAGCTGGGGACTCTTGTACTCGCGTATGTGACACTAGAGCCTAGACATTATGGGCCGTATACAAGTGATTCAGTAACTCCCTGTTAGTGCTGTCACATACATGTCAATGCTCGGCTTAGCTTGGTTCAGATAGGAAACCTCTTAGGTTTGGGGCAAAGGGAGATGTCTTAGCTTAGCGTTGGGACAGGCCCACCCTGCTACCGTAGTATATACTAGAGTATTCATAATAACATAAATCTGCGTACGATTTTGGTTTGGATTTACATTGTTGGTATGTGCACATCCGTGTGTATATAAAAGAGCATGATTTTGTAGAACAAGACCAGTTTACTTGATTTTGGGCAGTCACACTCGGTTCTCGGTTTGATTTCATTTATTTTATGCATATTGTCAATCTGGAATGGACCTGCTGAAAATCATCCCTGCTCTATACATATATTAATGTAAATAGTATTTGCAAGTAATAAACATATGCTCTATTGCATATATTATGTCTACTTCTTGCTCCCTTGGTTGATTTCAGGGCTTCATTGTTCTTCTTTTTAAACCTCTTCTCTATCTGTTACACTTTAAATTTATTTAACCAGCAGACATTCTATCCTGACACACAAAAAGACATCCATGCATTTAAATTACTTCATGTTCTCCTTGGATGTGTATAATTTTATGCATCAAAGGATTTGCTGCAGAGCTGAATACGAAGATGATAGAAGATGTTAAGAGCTGGAGTCTAACTTGTCATTTTTGTTTGTAAAATGAATTAGGATGTGTCTAGGAATGAACAGGCAACCCACCAAGCCTTTAGATGCGGTGTCTTATTGAATGTTCTTTTTTCTCATCAAGAAATTCTATTATTATATAGTATTCATATTAGATAAAGTATTACACAAGATATAAATTCAGTTATTGTAGGTTGTAGTATGCAAGTATATAGAAACCATAAGGTTGTCCATCTTGAGTTTGAATTTTTTTTTCCATATCAGGGTGTGCAAGTGAACTTCAAGTCACTCGGGAACAGTGGTAGCCAACTGGAAGCCATATGGCTATTATGAACTACAAGTACTGAAACAGTATAGTAAAAGAAAGATATTTGAGTATCACAGGAACATTAATTCCACAGTGGTACTTGGCTGCTCCTGTGATGGAACGGTCTTCGTGAAGAACTGTTGTAAGAGTCTCGGGACAAACCAGTTCTTAAGTTCTGGAATATGTTCAATTTCAGACAACTGAATGGATAACTATTTATGTGAATGCTTATAATTTATTATTAATGGTGTTTATGCTGTTCTTGATAAAAAAAAACAAACAAAAAAAACTGTCTTCTTGTTAACTTCCATATAGCATGTCTTAAATATTTTATGCAGTCACCATTTATAAGTCATCTTCAATCTAACCTCATGTCAAGCTCGAACAAGATGAATATATATATATAAAATTAATTCACTTGTATTTTAACTATATAACCTGAAATCCATCAGCTAGAAAGTGTGAGTAATAACTAACCAAAAAAATCTAATGTTTTGAGTTGCACTCGCCAAATGGACTTATAGAACAACTTGACTATTTGCTGCAAGTTGAGTTATTGATTCAAGTAGAAATGCATCAGGCACTGTTGGGTTTGTAATTTCCAGTCTCTCATAAAGTTATGTTGAGTTGCGCTAGGTTAGTTGGTTAGACAAGTTGGTGCTTAAGTGGATTAGTCGCATTCAAAACAACTGCAAGACATGAACTGAACTAAAACTGAGTAAATATAACAGATAAAAAGGAATAATTCTAATAATCAACATGGCGATGGATATTTTACAATCTCACTCAGTGGGTATTCAGCAGACCCACATCCAGAATGGACAGCCCTGTCTTCTGATGAGCACATGCACTTCATATGTGGAGAAGATGATTGGAAGTACAGCTATTTTAATGTGGCCATACATGTAGGCAGAATTAAGTAAAAAAAATATTTTTATCATAAGAACTATTCCATTATAGAAGAATGTTTAATGTATTAAACGTTTGACCACTTTCAGGGTCTTTATACTTTCTACTTAGGAGTTGAGTTAATTTCTTTATTAAGTTTGAACCCTTTTCTACTTAATTTAGTGAATACACAAACTGATCCATTAAATCTAACACAAGTCATCTCAACCTTGAGAGAATACAGTGATATTTATGCTGATATCTTAAGAGAACACCAGTCCAAATATTTTCTCAGGCTTTAATCCTCTCCTTAGCTCACAAAAGCTGTCCGTCGGTGGGTGTGTATCACATTATAGAATTTGATCACGCAGCATGTTATATCTAAACACAGGACCTGAGAAATACCAGGTAGTGTAACCATTTGTGGCACCTTCTACTGTTTTCTACGAATGCATAGTATTCAATATCGCGACGGGACACCAGTGTCCTTCTACTCATTTATTGTGTCCCCATGGATGAATCATTTCCTACACTAGAAAATTAAGCAGGCTCCTAATATTTTCTTTAGGCCCCAAGTTCTACATATGCAGAAGTATCATCCTCTCACTAAAGACTAAAACCCTATTGACCATGATGTCAAACTTTAGTTACCTAGTATTCTCTGTACTCATGATAATTAAAAAATAACAGACACACATATACACACACACACTCACTGTTTGTAGACATTTACAAAATATGGTTGTGTCTGGTTTGCCTGCTTGATGATGTTCTATTTTGGTTAAAAGGAGAATGAGTCCTGTTTTGATTGGTCAGTAAAGATGAGATTGAGATGTATGTGTCACGTAGGAAAGTAAAGAGAAGCAAGGTGATGGCGGGGCAGATTGCTGCAAAGTATGGAACAGATGCCTTATAGCAATACACAGTATTGAGTACAAATCAGCCAACATACTCTTGTACCGCTTTCCTCGGTAGGAGGTGTCATCTACAACCCCTGTAGCCTCTTGTCTTGGTGCTGTGGTGTGAGTATAGAGAACTGTATTCTTTTGATCCCTTACCTCTATAATAGGAAGTTGTGAAGGTATACTTGTATGTGCATTAGGCTACCATCCCAGTTAGAAGATAGTGACACATTTGTTTTACTTAATAATGTCTTGAAATCTTGCAGTGACTAGTTTCGGGAAGCAGTAACCTGCACTGCAGTCCTTCTCAGGCCCCTTTTTAGCTTAATGGCTTATTACTGATAAATGCCCTCGGTATCACTGTAGCTAATGCTGCACTATAGATATCATCAGACTAAATCAGCCTGCAGCTACCAGTTAACACCTCTGCTTTCCTACATCAGTGCTGCATGTGCTTTATGCTGTTTTTTGCTCTCCGTCAGCTCCACACTGCAATGAGACTGCGGGAGGCACCGCTGGCACACTGGCAGATGATGAACAGCCGTCTCAACACAGAAGCAGCAGTAGTGATAGCGGTAACCACAGTATGAACAATGGAGTGCACAAAGAAATCACATTGCCCTCGAGACTTGTCTATTATATTAACAAAGAATCCGAAAGTCCACATCATGTGTTGGATACCAGAGCAAGGGATCAGCAAAAGCATAATAAGGTAAGACTGTGAAATGGCATCAGAATAACAGATTAACCAGTGATTCCTTGCCTGGCATGATCTGCGATTGTCATTTTGCCAACTCAATTCACTTATTTCAACAGAAGAATTAATCCTATTTTATAAAAGGTAAATCACGTGAATACTCGAGGGTAACAACGGATAGAGTTCTAGTTGGAACAAAACAGTGATTAGATCTGCCACTAGGATGAGGAATATTGGTGAATTAGGATGGTGTTCTGAGTTGATAAACCCAAGACATCCTTCCTAATAAATTAATATATATTTGCACACTGTCTAAGTCACTTTATTTTCATATTTGTATTGTGGTGAATTCAGGTGAAAACTGGGGTCTTGCTAACGTCCAGGTGAGTCACCTCAGTCTTATTGCCACATGCTAGGTGTCACGGCTGCCCATGGGGACACAACACCAGTAAGTGTGCCATGTGGCTTGACAATGGTAGGTGAAAATTGTGTGTTTCTGCTCAGGAGTTAACTCCAGACACCAGACAAGCCAGAAGGCTTGTTTTTTCCCTCAAATCCCATGGTGCTGCCACAACACAAGGGATTCTGGGTAGGCGCATGCAAATAAGGTCAACAATGATCACCTTGAGGGAAAAAACAAGCCTTCTGGCTTGTCTGGTGTCTGTAGACGAGTGTTTAATAATGCTTCTACTACCCCTTAATTTTAAGTGGAAGGGTTTTTCATCACCTTTACCCACCATAACTTTTGTTATTGGTATTTCAAGAGTTAACTGAGAAGCAGGTGAAACTCGCAGATGTGATTTTCAATATTTCCTCTCGTGTAACTGCTTTCTTAAAGTAACAGTTGCAACTTATTGTATCTCCTATTATATTTGATTCACTATTTGGTTATGGCTTTCATTAGCTGATGTTGAGCAGTGATTTTCGCAGGTGCTTTAACAAGTCACATTGATCCTTAAGTGTGTTTTTAGGTCACCACAAGTAAGCATTTGCAAATGAAAAATGGAAGTCTGAGCAGTTGTAAATAGAAAATGGAACTGTTATACAGCTGCTTTAAAAAGCACCAGATAAGCACCTCGTAAAATGCATGTGACTATTTACAGACAAACAGGAAATAATCCAACCTGATACTTACAAATAGATACATATATCAGCTAATACATTGATTGAGCTGATTATATATATATATATATATATATATATATATATATATATATATATATATATATATATATATATATAAAGGAAATGGTTGTATTAGTGATGGCAGTAAACATATGGAATCCGCTGACAAGGAATCAGTGGTAGTCCTTAAAAGGAAACTAAATTCATATATTGAAACTACCTGTATCTTTTGCTTTTTTGTTAGTGAATCGTAATTGTTTAGCAATTTTTTTAGTATATACAATATATGGACCAAAATATTGGGACACCTAACTGTTACATCAGCAGGGACTTTGATGACATTGCATTCTAACTACATAGACATTAATATGCAGTTGGTTCAACCCTTGCAGCTTCCCTTCTGGGAAAGGTTTTCCATATGATTTTTGAGTGTTTCTGTGGGGGAAGAACTGAGGTCACGTTCTTCCGCATCAAACTCATCCAACCATGTCTTATGGACCTTGCTTTGTGCGCTGGGGCACAGACATGCTCGAATAAATAAGGGCCATCAGCCAAACTGACACACAAAGTTGGAAGCAGAGCATTGTCCAAAATGTCTTGGTATGCTGAAGGAGAACTTTATTAACTTTTACCTTTACTTTACCACATTTTGTTGATGAGAATGTTTTACAGCACAAAAAGAAAAAGCCTCACTGCAAATATGCTTGAACTTATTCCACTGAAGAAATAATTCCACTGAAGGAAAAATATAAATACAACACCTGAATAAAACTTTAGTTTTAACAAATATATATATATATATATATATATATATATAGAGAAAATGTCTCTGGGTTACCTTCAGACTCTTTTTCCAAAACCCATAAGTCCCTGAGACAGAGATAATCGGCCTTTGAAAGTCCGATTTGTTTTGCTTCTCTTATATCGTTTATTTTCAAAGAACTTATATAGGGCCAATTTCCTAGTAGAAAGATTAATATCTTTGACCCATTGAAAACAATCAAATTTAGATGTACCGATGAATGATAACCCTTCTTAAAAATGGCAACATGATTTTTATTTAATGATTCCCCCAAAAGATTTATGGTCTAAGTATCCTTTATTTCTGCCTTCTGGATGTAGGATTTTCGCCATGTTGGTTGAACGCTTAGATCTATCTGAGCTTACGATCTTTAATTTGATCCTTAACTTTCTCCAAATTACTTTTCAGATTTTGTTCAAAATCAGAGTTTGTGCCATGCTGTATATTTATTATAATTTTTGTTAATTGATTTCCCCTGTAATTATCAATTTAGATTTATGATTGCCTTCATTATCAAATCACATATTTCATCATGTCCTCGATTATAAATTCTGTAGATATGTGGCAATATAAATTAATGGAATATATACATACTTTTTCATTTTTTGGCGATATTATGCAAAATATTATATGGCTATCCTATGCGCAGGTAGATGTGAGGATATTCTTTTTACTGTTAACTTTCACTCAAACTGCATAAGTGGCTGATGAAGTTGATAAACGCGGGATGCCGATACATAGTCACTCATTAACTTTATACAATTGATATGTTGTGGTTCATCTTCCTTACTCTGCGTTGAAGGTGTACAAGCAGAGTAGTACTGAATTTACATAATTTGAGTTATTTAGGAGCAGAGCGGCGATATGGACGATGACGATGAACGATGACACAGTAATGTATGTATAACAGGGCCAGGTGAGGGCACAAGGGACAAGAGCCAGCCCTGTCCAACACACTAATGAAAAAGTTACAGATTTGAACTTTCAAAAGTTACAGTTTTGAAAGTTCAAATCTGATCAGGCCATTCCACTGTGGTGTAATTTGTTCAGAGAAGTCGTTTTTTTTTTTAATCAAGCCAAATTCAATTTGTAACACATATCAAGTAAACCTGAAACCTGAAAGCACTTTGTGGGGAAAAGGAACACCAGGCAGTTCTATAGCAAAATTAATTAGTTGCATACTTAAGTGGAATGAGCAAATAATTGAAATACGCCATACTCTGCTGTGGTAACGCTTCCGTGAACAAAGGCAGATAATCAGTGAGATGAATGAATGCCCCATTTACAGTGACCATAATAAAACAAAGCAAGAATTCAACGCAAACCCAGTGAATACCATTCAAAAAAACCTAATCTAAGGCATCAATATTGGGGATTCTGTCACACTAAATGGCCATATATTGCTAGACCGCCACAAGTCAAAGTACCCCAAGTTTGGCAAGTTCTATCTAATGTTTCATGGCTATATTGCTTACCAAGGAGCTGAATTAGATTACATTTGAATCCAATGAGACTTTCATGCAATGTAAAGCCTTCTCTGGACACCATTAGTGAGGCGACTTTGTGGCAGGAGGGGCTGTGCACCCCTAAGGTTTGGTCAGAACCTGCAACTATGCACAACACAAAACATACAGAAAAGCATAGAGCACAAACTAAAAAGACATACACATTTAGATTACCAGGTTACTGCTAGAATAATAATTACAATAAGTACAAGAAACAAAGCAAGAATTCTGAGCATACCCAGCGAATACCATTCAATATCAACACCTCGGGGTTGCCATTGTGGTCAGGCATTTGATAGTTTGAATGGCTTTTGCTGATCATCATCATCAACATCACACTGAGCTGATTCTTTATAGCGACCTTAATGAAGACCTTTTCTCCATATATTTCAGTTAGTCAGAGTGTGTGATTGAGACTGAGCCATTCTGTTGTTTACTACAAGGCAGTATGATAAGCCTCAAACAGCTAAAACAAACGCAAATGCCTCTTCTGCAATTGTATAATGTTTCTGTCTGGAAAAAATGATCAGACCTGCTTAAAAAAATAAATGCCCCCCCCCAATCTGGTACTAGTAATACTAGTACTACAATTTGGTGAGAGTTCTCTTTATACAAGTACATACCATAAAATACTGAGTCATATTAAGAAAGGATGATTTAGGAACAAACATTTAAGTATAGAACAATCACAATGGACAAGATGCAAGTCCACGCTGTACTAAGACATCCTGTGAACCAGAGACTGAGCTTTTATACAAATGGCTGAGTTGATTTTAATTGTTAAATCGAACATTTGGTGTTTTCCCTACAGTCCCCTTGTGCTCCCAGCAGACATTGCCATCAGATTCTGCTCCTGTCACTTATGCCGTATGCTTTGGATCATGAATGACATTTAATGCCAACAGCAAATATTCCAGTTAGTGTATCTTGCAGACACATGCACTATGTCCCTACCCTACTAAGCACAGTTTTAATGAGCGCTGGCCAAGAGCATTATGCCATTTTGGCATCTGAGAATTCTGTTTAAATAGTGGCTATAATAAATATAAATAAAAAAAAAATAAAACAAATCCATTTTATGATATTGAGTACATTCTAAACAAATCATTAATTTCAAAATTATGCCGTATTATTACATTTTGGAAATCAATCAGATGTTCAGATACAGTTCAGCTAGAGGATTTTAATAACATTTTGAAGCACAAAGTTGGCTAGTGATTTTGCCTAAAATTAATTTAATAGGTAAATATTAACTTATTAACTAATTATCGATTGTTTTTTTAGAGAAAGGTATATTTTTACATTTTATTTTGAGAATATTAATGATCATACATTTGCTTGATTGGCCTTGTGTGTGACATTGTCACAGCAACTTTGATGCTAATACATGTAAATCAGTTATTCTTCAGTATGACAAATAATTTGAATTCAGAATTCAATCCCATTTTTCACTTTATCTGTACTTTTGCCAGTTAGCACTTAAGAATTCTTTTTCTACATTTTGGGTGAACTTTTGTGAGGTGCCTCCTCCCTTCATCAATTATTAATCAGTACTGATGATATAAATTAAATGTACTGGTTTGCCATTAACCACAGCATAAGAAGGAATATGTGTCAGATACTGATTTGGGATGGAATAGTGGCCTGTAGAATGGTATCTGTCAGATGGAGGGGCCGATATCTGTCCCTGTCTACACCATGCCTTGTTCCACTGGCTTTACGGCTGATTCCACCTCCTTCTCCGCTCACCTCCCTCTGACCACCCTTCCACTTTTAGCTCACTCTGCCTCCAGCAATTCTACCTTTTCCTAACATTAGAAAATAGATCTTGGGTAGTAAACCTGGCTTCCAGGCACAAAAATAAATGACTGTTCCTTATAAGAGTCCAGGCTGCTGAAATTACAGATTTATGCTGTGTATACCTGTCCTGATCACTCTCGAGGTCACATTTTCTACTTTAAAAAATGCTGATTTGATTTTTTAACATAATGAACAAGAGAATGCCAGGGCTGTAGCGGCACATTTTGTGTTGAAACATTCAGTTATTGTTGAATAATAACGGGATCAGGAAGCCTTGTGTCTTGGTGATAATAGGATATCTACCGATTGGTATTACTGTAAGTGAAAGGGTAAGCCAAGCAGACTCCACATTAACAAGCAACAAGATGTAAGACACTCTTCTCACCCCAGAGTAATCCATATGGCAGTTGTTGAAATGATTGAGTTACAAATGGACCTCTCTTCTGTACAGTGTTTTTTTACGACAGTTTACAAAGCTAGTTGTTCTTAAAAGGAATATATTGCTGACTTTGCAAGTGTCAATACAGAACTGGACTGGAAATTAGGCTTGAGGCTCATGATTGTGTTTTTTGCACTTACACTATCCACAGACAGTCCTAATGTATAGTCTAAATGGGCGAGATGACTGTGAATACAGCCTGTAAAACCCCTCTCACTGCACTAGGCATGAATTTATTTTAGCGCTCGTGGTAGACCTTCTTCAAGTGGTGGTCTTATTTCATCTCATTCTTCCCTCAAACCCTATCGCCTTACTTCTCCCATCTCAAATTCTTCTCACGCCCATATATCCTGGTTCTCTTGTTAATCATAAAATACAGAGAACATGAGAAAGGAAACTTTTATCAGTAAAGTAAAAAGTATTTTGCAAATCAATCACACCCTATGCAAAATTAGAGAAAAAAACCAAAAATATGGCTCAAATTGCCAGAACAAAACAGAACAACATAGCCTCAATCCAAACTCTACTCCTAAATCTCTACCTAAAAATTAAATCAGAAGTATAGATCTGTAATACACAAATCATAGAAATGTGTTAGAATGAATCACATTAAATCAAG
This sequence comes from Spea bombifrons, assembly GCF_027358695.1. Lineage (NCBI taxonomy): Eukaryota > Metazoa > Chordata > Amphibia > Anura > Pelobatidae > Spea > Spea bombifrons. The sequence continues at coordinate 29,664,086 of NC_071093.1, forward strand.
AAGAGTCAAGCCTACAGATGTAGATTTATCCAAAAGGAACATGGAATGTAGCAAATACCCAGCCAATACCCAGCCATCACTCCCCCATTAAGAAACATTTAACTTATATACTTAGCTTTCCTTTTCATTTAATTTAGTAAATTTGGCATATATTATCATATAGTGCTGTATATACTTTTCCTTTCTTGATATAATATTCTAATGAATTGTCCTAGAAAAAATCATGGTGACCTTCAGCTGAACATCTCATGTACCTTCAGTGTTGATGTGATGAAGAAAGAGAGATAAATAACATAAAAAAACAGATCACATGAAAAATGATTTCCACTCATTAAAATGACAGATATTTCAGGGGGATTGACTAGCTCCAAGGTAATTTCAAGGTCTTTTGTGTGCAAACCATGCATGATTTCATTTACCAGCTCTGCAGAATTGCACATCCATTGACTGTCCTAGTGACCTTCCGCTGATCACTGATTTGATTTATTGAAATGCTGTTGTCTTGTAGGTCATCAAGGTGGTTGATGACTCAAATACACAATCCACCTGTACAGAGATCATGCTGGCAGCACCCAAGTATTCTATTATTAACACCAATGTAGCAAGGGATGAGTTAGCAGCGAACACTTTCGTACAGATCTAAATCTGACCACTATTTTGGCTAAACGTAGCCTACCTTATAGAACATAGTAACATAGTTCATAAGGTTGAAAAAAGACCAAAGTCCATCAAGTTCAACCTATATACATATTGTGTCCCTTTATAACTTTATAAATACCAATACATCCCCTGCTAGATAAACATGGCTGCACCATACGCTATTACCATTTTGCCGCATCCAGCTAGTGGCCGCATACTAAAGCAACGGGATCTGACGCACAAGCTTAAAATAAACGTACATGTGAGGGACCATTGGACCCCAACCCACAGTACATTTGCCTGGTTTGTCTGATGGCCAGGCTTTTGCTCCATAAATAAAATAGAGACATAGAAATGGTGAAACATAGAATTTGACGGCTAAGATAAGAACTGATGGCCAATCTAGTCTGCCCATTCTTTCTCTAACCCTATTCAGTCCTAAGTCTCTTCGATATAGCCATATAACCATACCATTTTTACATTTCCTGTAATGATTCTGGTGGGAGGTTGTTTTACAGTACACTGTATACCACCCTTTTTGTAATGTAAAAAAAAATAATATAAAATGATTATATCTAAGAAGCATTTTGGTATTATAGCCATATACGTTACATGTTTTGCATGTACCTTGGGTATTTATGTCAGGGGAATGAGGAGAATAAGGATCTCTAGAGCATTTCTCGTAGCAATAGCAGTTGCTACTCTTGAAATCATTTGAAATTTATACAAATCATTTATCAATAAATTTTCCTTTAACAGAGTCGAGTTGACCATCACTTAGATCGAGCCCATCTCATCACAGTCTTGCTGTAGTAGACATTTTTAGTATCTATTATGTAGTATCCGCCTGCTTCCCGGCAGACAGGAGAGAGGTTTTTGCTGCGTTGCATGTTTCAGTGCTCGCTCTCTCCCCAGGAGTGCTCTAAAGCTTTTTAGCCCTCGGAGTAAACCCGTGTCTGCCGGTTATTAAGCAGTAGGATTTCTGTTAACTGGTTAACCGAGCTGTCCAAGACTTACACAATGTCATGGTTTTATTTTTTTTTAACTTTTTTTGATGTATGCCATGTATATAACATTTCTGCTATCTTTTCTTTAAATGCCTTACCATAGATGTAAGTCAGGTAACGAATGCTAAAAATATTATTTTATTACCAAGAACGTTGCCTTGGATAACTAATGTCCCCAAACATTTATGAAAGTTGCAGGTACCATTATTAAGTAAATAAATAGCAATGCGGATTTTGAGTTTGTGAAACCTCTTTAATGAGAAGTCTCGTAAAAATATATATTTTACTGTGAACATTGAGGAAAAGTATTCTTTATTTATTTTTCTATAAACCTCTTTTACCTTCAGGTCGCGTGATATTATGGGTGACTTTCCCATGAGCTGATTCTTTATAGCAATGCTAATGAGGTCCTTTCTTCCACAGATCTTTCATGAGGTGGAGGGTTCCTCAGGGTTATTACAATTCTATTGTTCACCACAAGGAAATATGATAAAGTCAGGGTTGTTGCCTTGTACGTTTGGCTAGAACACAAACCTATTGCATATACACAGTTGCCTAAAAGCCTTTTATATAATAATCTTACCTTACATGACTCTTCAAAAAGTTGTTTAGAATACCGTTCCGCTCTCTCATATGACTCTTTTTCTTTTTGTACCCTAATATTCTACTGGTATTACACATACCTTACAATGATGTCACACATTATTATTATTATTATTATTATTATTATTATATATTATTATTTTTTACTTATGTAGTCCTAACAACTTACCCTGTGATTCTTACATATATTCAAGGGAAAAAAAGATACATTAGGTAAAGGGGCACTGCTTGCAAGCTAACAAACTAGAGGGAATGGGGTGAGGAGAAACATTAGGTATGGAGAAAGGTAGTGTGGGGTTGTATTAATGGCAGGTGTAGCTACTGAGATGGTACTCTTCTCTGAAGAAGTGGGTTGTCTCTTTAATGTTGGGAGGGAGGGTGGAAGCTGGAGATGAAGTGGAAGTGAATTTAGAGGTTTATAGGTTTGGGGCAGCAACAGGGGAGTCTTGTAGACGGGAAAAGGAAGAGGTGACAAGCGAGGAGGAAAGCCTTAGCCCATGGCAAGAATATAAAGGTTGAGTAGGGGAGTATTTTGTTACGAGGGTAAAAATGTATGGAGGAACAGTGTAATCGATGGCTTTATATGTTAGTCAAAGTATTTTAAATTTAATTATTGAGGTAATATAAAGCCAGTGGAGGGTTCCACAGAGTGGAGAATGGGATGAAGAAAGTTCGGAAGATAAACCTAACAGCAGCATTTTGGATAGATTGCAGAGGAAGGAGTTGAAAATGTCGTCCAGAAGAGTATTGTAATAGTAAAGACGGGAAATGATAAAGGAGTAAAATACGTTTTGTGGCTTCTTTGGTGTGGAATGAGCGGATGCGAGAGGTTGAGGATCTGACGAGGGACCAAATGTTAAGGGTGAAGAAGAGGTTTGAGTCATAGAAATCAAGTATATTTATAAAATAAACACCAATAATAGGTTTCCTACTACATTACAGAAGGTATCCCTTTTATTCATATGGGGCACGGTTTCAAGTATTGTGTACTGTCTGCATTTTATATATTTAAAAGCAAGACAGAAGGGCTAGTCTGAACCTAATCCTATATGACATCTGGTGTTTGAGTCCACCTTTGGGGCCCCATATGGTGTCTGGGCCCCTTTTTGTTTTTTCACCTGGCATTGTCCTAATGAACATAAACAAGTTGCAAGACTAATTTACAGGACTGATCATAGATTAATAATCCTGTAAATGCAAAGATAGACTCCAAATAGCCCTAGACAAGGTGCCAGTTTTGGGTTCTCATCCTTGCACCATTACACTGTACGTATGAATGGCCTTATGTTGTCAGCTGTGGCCCACATTGCATTATGTGTGAATTGCCAGTTTCTGTAGGCAGCAGCCAGATGTATACGTTGTGCAAGTAGCAGATTTCAACTTTCTTTTTCATTGAATAGGTAGGATCTTTATGTTGACCGAGTTGCCCCAAGGGGAACTATACCCCAGAATCTCTTTGGTGAATTGAGCCTGCTAAGGGACAATTTAATTGCAATAATACCTCAATAACAATAATACTTTTTTAAATGGACCTCTCTGGGGATGCCACCAGAGGTTCCCCTCTAGCTTTGAAGATATGGGGATCTCTTAAAATGACATTTCAGCATCCGAGGAGGTCCCTAATCAATCAATGAATATGAAAGGACTTTGTAAGTGTATGCGTTGTTCAAAATGTTTTTAAAAAAGCTTGACGCAGCCAATCAGTGACAGGAAAGCACCCCCATTGAAATCCTGCTGAACCCCAGGCATTTGCAAGTTGTAAGGTACCTCTCAGCTATCATATGTATTAAAACACATATGATTACCGGAGTGCCAAAAAAGGAGAAAAAAGGAGAAAGAAATTAAAAATGTAACAAAATTTAGAAAATTCTTAAAAAGGGGAAGGGGCATCGTTCTTGATCCATTTTTCTTCTCTGGCTACATCAAACATGGGTGATAGGAGACAACTGAGTTTGTGACTCAGATAGCGACTAAAATATGAGGGAACCTAGTATATTGTTAATTAGGGAACATTCAATAGCTAACAAAATAAAGTTATTACATCTTGTTGCCTTTCTGGGAAATCTCTACATTTTTTAATAAGCAGGAAAAACCTGGCTGTTTATCAAGAGATCTTATTATATTAAGAAGACTTTGATAAAGTGATAAAGTAGCTGTGAGTGATCTTGGAAGACAGTCAAGGACCATAATTGTTGATGTAACCTGGGAGGGTTGAGAATGAAATCAGATTTTGTTGACCAATCAGTTTAGCGCTTCCAGCAAAAAAAAAACCCACAGAGGAGTTATTTCATGCTATTTAATGGAATGCATTTATGAAATTGGTGCTTAGGTGGGACCCAATTTCCCAATAGATAGTGACCTGTACTGTCAGTGAGCAGCCTCGCCTACCAGGTCTTTGGGAAACATATACAACTTATGTCATAAAGCTAATATCAAGGTTTTAGAGAATCACAGTCTTATTTCCAGAGTTCCTCATGGTGTAAATAACCATGAAATATGCAACAGTCATTCTAAGAACACTCATTATATGTCACCTTCTGTACCCCGCCCCAGTACACACACTTATAGAAACTTACACACTCATGCTAACACACATACTTACACTGGTATGTAGACATAAATGGTTGGAGCTATCACCAAGCTCCTCTTTGATGTTTCAAAAAGAGAGGCCCAGTTTCACTGTATCTTTTCTTATTTTCAGGCTGTGCATCTTGCTCAGACGAGCTTCCAGATAGAGGCATTTGGCACCACGTTTATCCTTGACCTAACATTGAACAAGTAAGTATATTCATATATAGTTCCCTGAGTTAGAGACATGCTTTAGTATTCTTCTGTAACTATTTTTACTAATTCTGTTTGAGGAGGGTTGTGACACTTCTTCTTTTCTTGAAAATAAGTTTCAACACCAAATGTAAATTCTCAGTACTGGCGTGATAAACATCTACCGTACTATCATGTATGCCTGTCGCTGTTGAAAAAAGGAAAGCACTTTTCAATGTGGGTTTTAAAATTTAAAAATAATGCTTTATCAGTGGTACTAACTTTGGTACTAAATGTTGCCCTGGAATAATTTGCCAGAAAGCTAGGCAGCAGTGTCCCAACGAAGATACTGAGCACATTCGAAAGCTCCAAAGTAAAACTCAAAATGCTGTTGTAATGTACGTGCATTAGAGGGCAGCACTGACAATCAGGAAGTTCATTGCAGCCACACGCCTTTCAAACAGGAAGTTGGAATCATCAGCTCCTTGCTAAGTGAAAAACAGAGCATTTTGGAAAAAGTGTTTTTCCCCAGTCAGATAATATATGTGCGTCGTAGTGACTCTTCATAATCAGGCATTACTATTAAGTTGTGTAACTAGATATTTAAATCCAAAGAATCCAAAGATTTTTTATTATGGAAACCGGAGGAGTATGTGGATAGGAGTAGGAGGGTGAGAATTTGGCAGAAATTTGAGGAATTATTTTATAAATAGAAGTTGACGGTATTATAAAGACTGGTAATGTTGATAACAGGAATTATGGCACAGAGGTGTATTTCACAGACTTTCTACCTCTGTAGCTTTTAGAGGTTACCAGTCATCAGGGCAAAGTTTAATAAAATGCTTAAATGTTTAAAACAAATAATAAGACATACTCATTCTTGCTGATACATATTGTGGAGAAGCTATCCCTCATCTGTGGTGCAACTGTAGTCATCAGGGTGGTGTGCGCTTGTACACTACATGTGACCCATGATGTCTATGTTGGCGGGCAGGAGGATCTCTAATCTCTGCTTACACAGAGGCCTCTCACACAGTGATTGCACAGGGTTAGGACATCACGACTAACTGGTTCCTCGCTTGTCCAGACATGGCATAGAATGGCAAATTATAATGGGTCAGGAATACGGTGTAGATATTGTTAATGATGTAAATAACTATTGTAGGAAAGCGGTTGTGTTTAATGGAGTATCTTCATAGGCGTACAGAGGACCTTTATCAGCAGCCATCACTCTGTATTCCAATAGCACGTTGTGTTAGCTAATTCAGGTTTACGTTTAAATGGCTAATTGATCATTAGAAACCCCTTTTACAAGTATGTTACATGAAAACAGCGAAGTGACCCCAAACTTGTTGAACGGTAGCATGTGTGTATATGTATAATATACGTTCTAAAAGTGGTTCGGTATTAACAATCAACATTTTGGTTTACGGATAAAGTATATCACACATAAAGGTGTTCCAACTGTATCAATGCAAATATTGTTGCCCTGGCTGATTCAGATGATGGGGATTCTATTTTTGGGACCAGTCAGATTAAAATAAATAAATAAATGTAATACCGTACATTTTTATTTATTTATTGTGCTTGCTGCTCTTGCAGAACAGAACCATTGTGCTGACTCTGCTCTCACTCTCCTGTTTCAGCATGTTATAATAAAAAAAGTGATTCAGCAAAAGTGGATGTTTAAGATCACAGGAAAGCTGCATTTTGTGTTATACAAAAGGTAGCATAGAATTATGTTAATTGAATTGTTTAATAGAGCTGAGACTGTGTTAACTTTCATTGCCAAAAGGGTGAGTAAAGCAAATGGAACACCGTGTCTAAGAGATGTTCTAGAGGCTAATACAATTATAGAATATACAAGTGATAGCCAGTATATGAAAAAGGCACAGCGTAGCTTTGAATACGCACAGATCAGCTGTATGTTCTATGAGTTGACTTTACTGAATGCAGTCAAAGAGCCCTGGCATTTATAAACTAAACTGTTGAGTCTATTCACAAATGTTTCAGTCTGTCCATCTAGATTAAAGTCAAGTGCCAACTCGAAAATCGACTTGACTGCCAGATGTAAAGCGTAGGAACTGGTCTATTCAAATAAATTCAGCCTGAGTTGAGTTGGCAGTGGAGAAAAAAAAGGTTATACAATGTGACAAAATCAGCTCATCTGTTTTACGGAATTCATTAAACTGGCTAGGACCGAATCTGGCATATAACTAATTTACTAATCAACTCTGTTAAGGGATAACTGTTACAGCTTGTATTATAGCTAAATGAATATGTTAACCGTACATGTCACAGTGCACATGCATAATAGGAACTCTATTGGTCGCCGGCAGGGGCCTCCTCTGCCATCAACCAATAAAGTGCATCTGTACTTCAATAGACCAATAGAGTTGCTCGTACAGACTTTTAAAATCCTGGTGCCGCAACTTGGTATGTGCTAAGGTTCCACCACCAGACAAATAGTGATAACCCCACTGTCCGGGTTTCTGAAGCTGAGGGTGGAGTGGATGCTCAGTGGGACCACATTATGTGACCCGCAGCACAAGTCCAGCATCTTTCACTGTGTTGGAGTACCAGAGAAGCCACATTGTTTTTGTTTTGACAATCAGCGTAATTGTTTTGGACATATTTCTTTTAAATGTTAACTTTGTGGAAGCTGCGCCTCAGAGTAGCAGAGCCAGAGTAATCTAATCAATGGTCATGAAGTACTCTCCTCGTTCCTGCTTTACAGAAGCTGCCAGAACGACTACCAGCAATGTAACAGGGGAGAAACAATGATGTGCTTCATGAGAAGAGCTAGTTAAGATACCTTCCCTTATACGTACGAAGGTGCTTCTTTTAATCTGTACACTGTTACATACATTTATATAGTGTATAGAAATATAATATACAGTGTGAGTATGATGCGATATCAGCCAGCAGCCTGCCGGACAGTAGCACAGTGTGCCAGATGGCTAAGCCAATTTGGTTAAAAAACTTTTTAGTTTTGTTCTCCAGGACTTTGATATATAATTTAAATGATTTAGCATTCTTATCCAGTGGATAGTCTTAAAATAGAGTAGTGTGAGATAATGATATTCCAACACCCCTGACTAGACTATTAAGATGTGTTGGACTAAATAAATCAAGAAGGTTTAAAAGGTGGTAGTAAATGTCTATGTTGTGGATTTTTGGAAAATTGTTTTTTTTTTTAGCAAATACAAAACAAATATGTACACATTTTATGCAAACGTCTATCCTGACAGTGGATTTTGATTTACAACACACGTGAAGTATCTTTGACTTATTCTCCCCTGTGGAATTGCTCTACATCTGTGTCCATCACAGGAAATAAACATGTGGCTCATGAGTGTTGTTTCTTTTTAAGAGCTAACCAGGGAATTGTAGCAGCCTTCCTTCCTCTATCCTAGATGTTTTTTTATAACGTTATCTGCACCATTGCACATATTGGATCTGCTGCGTCAAGCCTAGTTGGCCCAGGCCGGTATACGTTGCTGCAGATAAGGTTCTGAAAAAGTGTGCTGCCTGTTTTTGATGGTCACAGTACACGGTATCCTTGTTTGGAATATTGTGTAATTTACACATCAAGGAACCTCCCAGAGTAGCCTACCCAAGAGTTTTCCCTCTTCTGGGTATTGGCTTTGTGGTGGTGTTAATTGCTTGCAGAGGCAGGGCTAGCTGCACATAGGGGCAATGTCAGTCGAAGACCAGCCCTTGGCTGGGTGGGCAGGAGAGTGGGCAAGGAGTAGGGTGAAAGCGGACAGAGAGTATGCATGATCAAACACAGCTCTCCTACATGAAGAAAGAAGAAAATTACCTATAGACTTCACTTGGACACTCTGGGTGAAAACCAGAAATTTTCCAGATCCATTATTTGGGGCATTTACCCAGCACCACCCTTTATTAGGTACACTTATGTAATTTACATCATCCACTTTGACGATTGACATGTCAGAGATGCCCTTCTGTACATCATTGTGGAAAGAGTGGTTGAGTATTTCTTGCCATTCTGTCTCGAACAAGCCTATCCATTCCCCTCTGACTCCTCTCAACAACAAAGTGTTTCATCCACACCGCTGCTAGCACTGGATGTTGTTTGTTTATTGCATCATTCTCTGTTAACTCTGGAGATTGAAATGTTTGAAAATCCCAGGAGACCAGCAATTTCTATCCATCGTTCCTGATACCACTAATCATACCATGGTCAAAATCGCTTTGGTCATGCATCAAGTGTTAAGTTGGGCAATAACTAAACCTCTTAAAGGGACAGTTTAATGTCCATGACAAGCCATTGAAGAAGAATGCATATTAAAATTGTGTGGATGTAAATATGCAAATAAAACACTTGCAGCCATGTTACTGCCACTGCCCTCCTCCTCCTCCTCTTGCCACTGATTTACTGCTTGAAGAAACTGGGAGCGCTTGCTGCGGATGTGCATGGGGCTCTGAATAGGCAGCAGTGTACCCAGAGGCAGAGCTGACTAGCAGTAAGTTTATCACTTGCAAGGCTGAATACCTGCATGTAAAAAGCTGGGAGAATGGGCAAATGCCTATGGCGGTATCATATTCCACGAATATTCGCCCGTTCCTGTGTTCGGTTCGGGCGAATATTCGTATACATTCTTCATGTTCATTTTTTTCTTTGTTTTTTGCCTTTTTTTTGTAGAAGGGGTTAATATGGGGTAACGGCACGCTTTGGCGCCAGGATTTTAAATGTCCGTGCAAAAAACTCTATTGGTTGCGGGCAGATGCCATCAACCAATGAAGTGCAACTGTACTTTATTGGTTGATGGCAGATGAGCCCCCTGTTGGTGACCAATAGAGTCGCTCGTAGAGACTTTTAAAATTCTGGTGCCGCAACTTGGACGGGAGAGACCACTGGTCTCCCCACTCCAAGAGTTAAAGGTCCATACGAACAACCAATGGAGTCGCTTGTACAGACCTTTAACTCTTGGAATGGGGAGACCATGGTCTTCCCAGGCCAAGTTCCGTCTGCAGGGGGCATCCATCAATTCAATCAACCATTAATTGGTTGATGCCAGAAAAGGCCCCTGCAGGCGACCAATAGACTCACCTGCATGGTTTTTGAACTCCTGACGGGGAACTTGGCCTATCTCCCCGCTCCAAGAGTTTAAGGTCTTTAACTCGTGACGTCGAACCTACGGATTTTCGCTCCTGTTATCTACGCAGCATCGCACGGGTTAACAGGAGCAGAAATCCGTAGGTTCGCCGTCACGAGTTAAAGGGCCATAAGAACGACTTTATTGCTTGCAGGCAGGGGCCTCCCCTAGCATGAACCAATTGGTTGATGCCAGAGGAGTCCCCTGCAGGCGACCAATAGAACTGTTCGCACGGCATAGATAAGGTAGGCTAGATGGGGAAGGGACCAGGGAGATTAGTAAACAAAGACGAACATAAAGATTGTTCGTGTTGTGAGTCTTCGTATACCTTTTGCCGCCTCCATGTTCTTATGTTTGGTATTTGGGCTAAAGAGCGAAAACACACCCTTCGTGTTTGTTTTCATGTTCGACCAAATACGAATGCACAAGTCTAGTTGCAACCATATAATTTACTGGTTTTAGCATTGTACACAATTCCTGGCCATTGTAGGTAACATGTCTTTCATACTAGATCTTGGATAGTGGATGCAGTGCATGAGCAGCTATGGGCAAAGTATAAAAACTAAACTAAAGACGACATACACCTATTCTGCCCATTTTTCCTAATGGAAAAACGCATCATATGCCTATCCCATACATGCTTAAATCCACCTACTGTATCAAACATTTTGGTTTAAGGTAAGATAAACAAGTACCATATTTGATCGATCATAAGACAAGGTATATTTCAGAGCATTTGCCGTCGTCTTCTAATCAGACCTCAAATAAAGGTCTGACTACAAGACTAAGATTCAGGTTCCCCGCAGCGCTGCAGGGGACCCAGACCCTCCTCTCTGGCAGCTGGTGGAGGTCTGTGTGATGCGCACAGACAACCTCCGCTGCTGCCGATATTTCCTCTGGGGCTTCTATAACGGAGTGCCGGCATCACATGACCTTCTGGTGCTCATTCATAGAAGCCCCGGTGCTAGCAGCAGCAAATAGGGGGTTAAAATGAATATCAGGCAGAGTGGCATATAGGGGGTATAAAGCATATCTGGGGGGGCAGAGTGGCATATTGGGGGTGTAAGACATATCTGGTGGCAGAGTGGCATATCAGGGAGGCAGAGTGGCATATAGGGGTGTATAAGGCATATCTGGGGGGCAGATGTGCATAACTGGGGGCAGGTTGGCAAATAAAAGGAAATAAAAGCAAAAAATACATTTTTCGCAATCATAGTTTTTATTAAATATGAACTTTTTTTTTACAAGTGAATTAATATTTACTCGTAAAACTTTTTTCTCATAGGGTACTCTTATATTCAGGCTTTTTCTTGGGGGGGTCTGGAAGTAAGGTATGGACTAACATGTCTAGTGAGTGACATGTTTAGGGAGTGATTAACTATGAAATCAGTCACAGGACTCAAATTTCATTTTCTAGATTCTAAAAGAATAGTGATTCCCCTCTGTATCTGGCAGGCATTACTTGTAAGAGCCAAATGTGGTTGAAGGTCAGTCACGCTGGGTATATGAGCTCTGCATGTTCCCGTCACGCAGATGGTAGAAGCAGGTGCACAGTTCCTCACTGCCAGGGTAACAACATTAGTGTTTTGCTGTGTTGCAAAGCAATTAATCTATCCTATTGGGTTCCATGGGGCAAAGCTGCTAACACCAAGGAGATGAGCTGGGAAAACAGTGCAGATGTTCCCCGCTCCTGTGTAAAGTATTTAAATTTCTTTCAAGTTAACTCTTCACTCCCAGATTAGGTATGGATCATTTCTTAAGATATTAAATTTCTGCCCCCTTTGGTTTGGAAAGACTATATATTATAGTGTTACAGGCAATCAGAATTATGAGAGATGATCTCATGTCCAGAGACATTTTGGGGAGACATTCGGAAGACGGCTACAAAAATAGTGAATGGTTTGGAGGATAAAAAATACCCTGAAAGACTATGGGAGCTCAATGTGTATATCTTGGATGAAAGAAGAGAGATGGAAGATCTGATAGAAACAGTTCAATAGTTAAAGGGATTTAGAATATTAAAAGGGAGGAGAAATGTTAAAACTAGAGGTGATAGTCTAAAACTAGAGGGTCAGATCTTTAGATCCAATTGTTTAAATTTGAAAACCTCTAGAATACAGTATTTGCTCAATTATAAGACAACCCCCCCCCCAAATTTGAATATTAATTTAGGAAAAAATAAAAAGCCTGAAAATAAGACTACTGTTTAGGAAAAATTTTTTATTGGTAAATATTAATTCACATGTGAACTATTTTTCATATTTAATAAAAACTATAATTGAGAAAAATGATTTTTTTTTGTTTTTATTTCCTTTACTGCCCCCCCCAGTTATGCACATCTGCCCCACAGCTTGCTACTCTGCCCCCCAGATATGCCTTACACCCCTATATGCCACTCTGCCCCCCCAGATATGCCTTATACCTACCTATATGCCACTCTGGCTAGAGGAATGCCTTATATCCCCCCATATGCCACTCAACCCGACTTACCAATGCTTCTCCAGACTTGTTCCTTGTGCTTCAGACTCCCTGGTGTCTAGTGGGGGCAGCTGGAGGACGTCTGTGCAGTGCGCGTAGACAACCTCTGCTGCCCGTTAGTTCCGCCAGGGTGCATCGCGCAGACAACATCTGCTGCCTGCCGGGGCTTCTATGATGGAGCACCGGAAGGTCACATCACCCTGGCGCTCCGTGATAGAAGCCCCCAGAGGAAGTGCCTGCAGCAGCGGAGGTTACCAGAGAGGAGGATCCAGGTCCTCTGCAGCGCTGCGGGGGATCTGGATGTATTTGAGGTCTTCTTATAAGACGGCCTCGAATATAAGACGAGGGGTATTTTTGTGGAAAAAACTGTGTCTTATAATCAAGCAAATACGGTATATCATATGCTTTTCTACATCAAAAACCACGAAGTGGGTAACTCATATGCAATAGATTACTAGTAATCTACATAGTAAATGGTCATTCAGTGACCAACATGTCTACAAATATACATAATTTAGGGTGTGCAATACTTTTTTCCACCTTTCATTCTCTATTCGTTTTTTCTTAATCTGGATTGCCTTTGCAGATATGGAATCCTAAAAATACATTTTCACGTACCTGCTTCTGTATTGATAAAGTAGGTAATGCTTTTGAAGACAATATCAAAGCCGGAGAAGATGAATATACTCTAAAGTGCCTGGGACCTGCCCAATTAACTCAGCTGTTTGAGATTCTAAGACATGAGTGGTTTCTATTTTGATCTGGTCTGTAGACCATGGTTGTAGTGCCTTGAATCACCAAGTTAGTTTGCATTCTTTTTCACAAAGTGGCCTTTAGGCCATAGCAGGTCGAAGAGGTCAAGTGAGGAGTTCAAGAATCAAAGCAGGCAGAAGCTGACAAAAAATTATTGAAACATTTCTTATTGACCCTCATCTCATACAATAACTATTATTTGGGACCTGAATGTTAAAGGTTCCATAGAGCAGAGATACACTATGGTTTTCCTGGGGATGTGTACATGAAATAGATATCTTATAACTAGTGCCAATAGTATTAAAGCACTCTGGCACTAATATACCGCACTCATAAAAAATGGAACACAGCTGAATGATTAAAAAAGCTTCAAGCGGAGTTCCTTCCATTTGTTGCTGGTGGCGTAAGTGTCTATTTTAATCCTTCAAGCACTAGTAATTATGACAAGCCTGCTTCTCGAGCTAGAAAAAAAGGCACAATAATCTATTTCAAGTGTTTATGTAGATGTGATTTAGCTAATGTTATTTAAAGTAATGACCACATAAGGACACTTGAGGATTTGGCTTTTTCGATTTCCCTGACTTTTCTTGTTTGTTGTCTGATAAAACCAACACAAAGTGACCAATTACATTAACATGAATAAAGCATGTTGGAGGCTTCTTTATTCATTCAATGTTCTTAAACATTGTGAATAATCTAAGATCTTCTAAGATCCTTCTCCGTATGCCCAGCAGGTGCTTACCCTATTGCCCTAATTCAAACAGTAAGGAGAGGAAAACTCTGTAAGCAATGCTTGAGTCACCGATCTCCTTCCGACCATTGGAAGATTGGTGTTTCAATGGACCAGCTCTCGTTTAGTTTACCGGCAGCTGTTGCTGCCTCCTTGCACAGACATTGAGGTGTACATTTGCATGTTCCCAATGCTCCTTCCCTTGTGGCATTGTTTAGCACCTGAAAGCAGTTTATATATGTCTGCTAGAAAAAGCTAACATGCCATTAGTCTCAAAGGGCTGAGCCAAGCAGCTTACTCAGAAGGTAGAGGCTTGGGGGTGATCTAATATAAAGCAACAGTTGCATCAGAAACTTTAAATGACTTCCATGAAGTAGTTCTGGACCCTGTTTAGCTCGTTCCATACACTTGTTCATTCTTTAGGACTCTTCTAAGCTCTATGTCCAGGAGGTGAACAATATGAGCAGTGATCCTTTCCTAATGTATTGCTATCATAGTTGTCCACTAATAAATTAGAATTGATGGTAAAATGATAACCGGGACTGCTGTTCTCTCTATACCCATCCTTTTTGTACAGTCCCATTGATAAAGTCAGGTGGCTTTTCAGCCGGTTCCACACTTTATGAAACATTTGCTAAAACAAAAAAGATGCTTTATTATTTAAGTGTTATAGATTTATAAAAGCTTTCTCACTGAATCAACCCATGTTACATTTCCATAATTGCAAGCATTAAAATAAGATGGGCCCGAGATGCTATAAATGATTAAGTTTTCACTTCAGCAGTTGTCCAAGCCGGGAACAAAGCCAATTTTAAATTGAGAAACCCCCCTCCTTTGACGTAACAAAGTTTAAAGATACTGTTCCACTCACTCTGTTGACACTTTTGTGCCAGATACAGTATTAGAAAGATCATTGCCAGTACTGTCAAATGTTCAGTCATTTTCCAAAAATAATTCTTTAATCATGTACAATTTTTACTGGAAACAATTAATTGTCATGTGACATAAAAACACGCACTGATAAGTTGTTTTTGTAGAAAGGGAAAAAGCGTAAACTTTTCTGTCTTATCGTTATTCCTTTTTAACTCTCTTTACCTATAGATTTATCAAAACATCTATCACTCTATACAATATTCTCTCTTTAGTTGTTGCCCCTTTTTCACTAAATAACATATACGCAAATACTCATGATCGCAAAAGAATACATGGTTGTTTAATCTTCTTTATATACATTATATGTGCAAAAGTATTGGGACTCCTGACCATCATATCAACAGGGACTTTTATGACATCCTATTCTAAGTACATAGACATTAATATGTAGTTGCCCCCCCCCCCTGCAGCTATAACAGCTTCCACTCTTCTGGGAAGGCTGTCCACGAGATTTTGGGGGTGTTTCTGTGGGAGGTTTTGCCCATTCAGCCAGTAGAGCATTTGTGAGGTCCGGCACTGATGTTGGTTGAGAAGGCCTGGCTCGCAATCTCCGTTTCAGTTCATCCCAAAGGTGTTTGATGGGATTGAGGTCTGGGGTCTGTGTGTATCGGTCAAACTCATCCAACCATGTCTTTATTGACCTTGCTTTGTGCACTGGGGCACAGACATGGTGGAATAGAAAAGGGTCTTCCCCAAACTGTTACCACATTTAGAAGCATAGCATTGTCCAAAATGTTTTGGTATGTCCCCTTCAGAGTCTAGTTATCGCGTGCATTTTTACAGACGTATGCCATCTAGGATGATACAAAATATTAAGATGATTTTAGAAAAAGAAACACTAACCTGAGTCTTTGAGAGTTAACTAATTTCCCTCTGCCTGTGAGACTTCAATGAAAACTAAAATTTTCTGAGCACATTTTGTGGCTTTGTGTCATATCTTTTTAATTAATCATATTAAATGCTATTGA
Source organism: Spea bombifrons (assembly GCF_027358695.1). NCBI lineage: Eukaryota > Metazoa > Chordata > Amphibia > Anura > Pelobatidae > Spea > Spea bombifrons. The sequence continues at coordinate 29,680,083 of NC_071093.1, forward strand.
TTTCTTACAGTGACCTGTTGTCGTCAGATTACACGGAGATTAAATACCAAGAAGGAAAGCCAAAACAGAGCAAGGTAATATATTACACAAACTCACACAGATATACTAACAGTCATTGTTTTTTTCTAAAATTTACAAGAAATACCTAAGGCATATGTGCAGATTCAAAATACAGCATACTAGTGACTTTTTAAAAATGTAATTAAACAATTGTTAGTTAACAATGCGGACACAAGAATTATAATGATACTCAGCGAATCAAACAGAACAAGGATTCAGGGAAGTTGTCGGTTCCCTGATTAAGACTTCCGAATCTGGTTATAATTTGCCTTCAAAGCTGTCGTTGGACCCCAATTAAAGCCAAAGGTAAAAACCAAAAATGCTGACGTGGTCATCCTAACTAAAACAGAACAGCAGGAACGGGGTTTACACAACACATTGACTGCAGTGCATTAAATTGTTGTTTTTTTCCCTTGGGGTTTGTTTTAAACAGTACAGCAAGAAGCAAACAAGTACACAAGGAGCGTTCTTAATTACGTCTTGTGAACGTTCTGCACTGCTGGGAACAGGTAGAATGGCTAAATAAAGCAGAACGCGATGTTATCGCAGTGTATGGTGTGGGTCGGACGCAGCCTGCTACAGCACGGGCATCGCGGCTGCTGAATCATGAATAAACGTGATAGATTACGTGAGATCCATGTGACGCCAACTCGGTTTCCTGCGATAAGAAGCTAATGTGTTAAAAGCATCATTGTTGCTGCATTGTTTATGATGTGTCAAGGTTTTTACAAAAGCCCGTAAATCATAGATTTTAAGAGAAGTGACATGTGTAATCCATTATGTTAGTAATCACTAAAATCTGTAATATGGTACATTTCGGTAGTTCATTATAAATTCGCAGACACAAGTTTATGACGGGTGTAATTGCGATTTTATCTAATGAGATGACAGTTCCACTCCCCCAATGGTACAGACAGCAACGGAGAGCAGATAAGCAAGATAACCAAACCACAATGCAATGTAGCACTCTTAGTTCAGAGACTGAACGCGGTAAGGGCAGCGGCTGTATTTAAATTTAAACTCAAAGTGAGACACTGAAAGTATTATGACAATAACATATACATATGGTTGAAACAATGCTACAGAAAATCATGGAACTAAAGGAGTTCAAAAAAGAGTTATGAAGATATGATATGACAGCCCAATACTTCTGTCCTCACTAGTGAATCCAGCCTATGTTATATTATTACCAATGTCAATCATTACATGAACATTCTGTATTCATGTACAATTAGAACACAAAACTACTTTCAGCATAGGATTAAGATAACATATAATAGCCCTATATAGGTATGTTTAATATAGTAAATCACTCAAGACGAAGCTACTTACGTCAGACACATTAGAAGAAGTCATTCCAGGTAAGGGTTTTGATTTATTGCTGTGTGTAAAAGCTTTTTCTAGTTCTATTCCAAACCACTATCTGTAACTTGCATGCTACAGCATAAAGCCTAATACACTTATAATGACCACCGTTTAGCCTTACTGGCTGTGTAGAATGAAGCGTCATTTTTTGTTTCATACAATGAAAGCCATTAAGATATATCATTGTTAAAAGTGAATACCATTACTCATCCTGTGACTAACATAAGATGATCACCAAAGGTCTGCGTGCGGAACGTAGTATTTAAAGAAGATTTGCTTCATTTAAACTCTGTCATGCAAGTAATAATATTAATAATACCGTATTTGCTCTATTATAAGACGACCCTGATTATAAGACGACCCCCCAAATCTGAATATTAATTTAGGAAAAAAAGAAAAAGCCTGAACATCAGATGACCCTATAGGAAAAAAGTTTTACCAGTAAATGTTAATTCATGTAAACTATTTTTTTTAATAAAAGCTATGATTGAGAAAAATATTTTGGTTTTATTTCCTTCTATTTTCCAACATGCCCCCCCAGTTATGCACATCTGCCCCAGAAATGCCTTATACCCCCTATATGCCACTGTGCCCCATGATATGCCTTTTAACCCTATATGCCACTGTGCCCCATGATATGCCTTTTGACCCCCTATGTGCTACTCTGCCTCCAGAAAAGCCTTATACCCCTATATGTCACTCTGGCATTAAGGGGGTTAAAAGGTATATTATGGGGCAGAGTGGCATATAGGGAGGTTTAAGGCATTTCAGGAGGCAGAGTGGCGTATAGAGAGTTAAAAAGGCATTTCTGTAGGCAGAGTGGCATTAAGGGGGTTAAAAGGCATTTCATAGAGCACTCTGCCTCCAGAAATGCCTTATACCCCCATTTAACACTCCCTCCCCCTCCCTACTCCAAATTTACCGGTGCTTCTGAGTCCCCTGTCATGTAGCCAGGGCAGCGTGTAGATGTCTTACGCTTACGCTGCAGCCGGAAGGAGGTGTGGCTAGCAGCGGGGGTTGTCTGCGTCCATCGCGCAGACCTTCCCCGACTGTCAGAGAGAATTCCCCGCACCGGTGCCGGTGCCGGGAACTCTGATCTCTGACAGCCGGGGAAGGTCTGCGCGATGGACGCAGACAACCCCCGCTACTAGCCACACCTCCTTCTGGCTGCAGCGTAAGTTGTCTACGCGAATCGCGTAGACATCTACACGCTGCCCCAGCTACACACCGGAGACTCAGAAGCACCGGTAAGTGGGGCGGGGGGGGGCAGGAGGATCCAGGTCCCCTGCAGCTGCGGGGGATCTGGATCTTAGTCGTCTCATAGTCAGACCTATTTGAGGTCTGATTATAAGACAACCCCAATTATAAGACGAGGGGTATTTTTCAGAGCATTTGCTCTGAAGAAAACCTTGTCTTATAATCGAACAAATACGGTAGTTTTATTTTGTTGGGAAACATCATTATCGAATATTTACACCCAAATACCTTGAGATTTTTCCTCCGTGTGTCTGTTATTTTCCTTCTCCCATAGTAATATATTTCCTCCATTGTCTGCCTTTTGTGTTTATTTATGGCCTTTTCTCCCTTTGTCGATATTGTCTAGTTGATAAGGATGTTTAAGGTCAAGGGTATGGGAAGCAGTAACAGACTCACATCCTTCTATTCACAATGTATCTTGTGATTGATTTCTGTTGAAACAAAGTTCAAAACATTTAGATTTTTCTTTTTAAAAAGGCAGAATTAAGTACTTTTACAAGTTTTTTTTAACAAGTCTGTCTCTTATTCCACAGGGAGGAGAACATTGTTACTATCATGGAACGATCAGAGGTGTCCAGAACTCAAGAGTGGCTATTTCTACATGCAATGGTTTACAGTAAGGAGAAAGTTTCTTTAACTTTATCAGATAATACCATAGATTCAGCATTATTTCAAAAGCATTGATGTCAAACTTACAGAATACACAGCTGATATACCGGTAATATAGGGTCAAATCAAACAAAACAAGATAGAAGTAGCCATGGAGCTAGAACAGGACTTTGAATTGTTGCGATGCGTTAAATTTGTCTTTAATACAATTTAAAATATAATTAATAGCACATTGCGGTGGAATACAGTAATAAATGCAATCTCTAATACCTCTGAATTTTCAGATTTGACCCAGAGAAAACAAAATTGTAGTTGATTGTGAAGTTTTTGGGTCAGGGTCCTATTTATCAGGAGATAGGATGGTGAAGTACAGCTTGGCGAGCTGGCATGGGCTTGCATCTGGCACATGAAGAGTAGAGGAGTGAGACCACCACTCATACCATATCAATGTGCAGCAACTCCACTTGTGTTTTAAATGTTGCCTTTAGTTTTACCTATACTGAAGTAAATTATCAGTACTGCCTTCCTTTTTTATTAGGTTTAATAAACCTTATATTCCACATTGTGACCAAGAAAATGTTGGCTCTTGGTTAACTAAAACCTCATAGAATTTATTATCAGACACTGACAGGGGGAGCTGGCACCTTTTTGCCTTTCAGGCAAGTAAAGCCAAGTGGTCCCATTGTTCCCTTCCATCAACTGAAATATATTCTGGCATAATATTTATACACACACTCTCAAACGTACACACAGTTATGCTAACACACACTTACACATACACACTCATGTTAACACACCCACTTATGCATACACACTCACTGTAACATACATATATACATACATACTCCCTCGCTCACTCAGTTCCTTACCCCTTTACCTTGTTCTGAGCCTTTTGTAATAACTGTTTGCACTGCAGGGTCACAGAACTACAAGATGTGAGGTATTTGCAATAGAATGTATTGGAGGGAAAAAAGCAATTTTCACTGCTCTTCTGACTTCCTGCTATGTTACTCTGTTACCCACTAATCAGAAAGCGCTTTGAACAAAGTGTTTTCCCTAAGACTCCTTGGACACCGTGTACAATCAAAACGGTAGCAATTCTAATAATACAAAAGGAACAATCAGTAAAAAAAACCAGAAAGCATTTACTGAAAAAAACTCAGTGGTTTCCGCCAAATTTAGAACAAAACAATTTGTTTTGTCTTTGGTATTAACATGAACAATAAAATATATTGTGTTTAAACAACTTCTTAATTATATTATTGTGACTTTTAAGGCAATACTTTCCACTCCCCTAGAAAAGAGGGACGCTTTGGGGTGTTTATGGGGTGTTTGTTGTCCAAGGGGGGCTGTCCTGTTTAAAAAGAGACATTTGGTACTTTCCTGAACAATAATTATCAGTTCATTTAGTGTTCTAGGCAGGATTCAGGAGCCAGTTATATTAGCAATATGTGGATATTTTGGGGTCAGGTAGGTATATGACCACATTGTTTCATTTAAATATTAAATATGAAATATATTAGGCATACCAAATAGGTTTCTATAGCACATAACATTCATTTCAGCAGAAGATTTCTAGGGCTCCGGTTGAAATATTTTTGTTTATAAAATGTTATTACTATGTTAGAGGGACACCGTTATGTTTTGTGTATTTGCAAATTATACATTTGATTGATAAATGTACAAGATGAGAAGTACACTTTATTATTTCAAAACAAGCATGATTTCCATTGACTGGTAAAACGTACATATAGTTATAAAAGTGACCGGATAAATGTATTGAAATTATTTGAATCAAGTTGTTGGAATTACTGTATTTCGACACAATAATGTTTCATTGTGATTGTTTGGAAATAATAGCTTTCAGAGCACCCTGCTTGAGCTGTTCCAGACAGGAAATTGTATCTCACTAGGCATTCAACTTGAGTATCCCCAGATACATTTTACTACATGACCTCAATGCTCAAGGACGTTGAAGAAGCAAGACGTCTAGCTAATACAGTATTTTTTCTATGGACAGATAGCCATTGATCTCCTGGAATACTTGCTTATCATTTTCACAAATCCAAATAGAAATTAACACTTTAAAAAAATTTCATATATGATCAGTCTTTGTAGATTAAATGAATTGTTTTTCTGAGGACCACATTCGTTGGCCCGATGTCCGTCTGTGCTGTTTGGACCTCTTTTGGAGAGATCTTTATGCAGCTATCAAGCTTTTAAATAGAAAAAGAGAGATATTTTGTTATAAGTGTATGGCTATCTAACTTAGTGAGGCTGTTAAAGAGGCTATAGAACAAACATTTTGAGTTCCTACGATAAAAGAAACATTGGTTGTTGAAAGAGGACTTGGGGCTCTAAAATGGATGGTCCATATTAAAGAGGGACACGTGCTGTGTGATCAAGCGAATGTGAGCACAACGCTCTGGGCTTTATCCATGTTTAGCATGGAGCCCCCATCCCAGCTTCCTCTTCTCACGACTTGCTTGATCCTCATTTAATTATTCATGCAATTTCATAGACGCCGATGCTATTGCGTATATTACTATTGAACTTAATGTCTTTCCTACTATTGTGCTATGTAATTCTAGCATGAATTATTAATAGCATTGCTCATTAGTTTATCATAATTGGGCCAAATGAACTGAGTTGTTATTAAAATTACGTTTTGTAAGAATCCGCTGGGACACAAAAATTATATTTGGTTTGTCTTTACCAGTTCACATGACAGGTGAAAGTTACTTAATATATTGAATTGATGTAAACAAGACTGGACATAATGCCTCCGACCATTTCAAAATGGCCAACTATGTAAATGTAATTGACCTGGGACCCTTAGACATCTAGTCTTATGCGGCATGTGTAACAAACCGTATGTGGGAGTCCTAATTCTTATGTCTCTCTTTTACAGTGGCATATTTGACGATGGCATCAACACTTACTCCATTTATCCTGTGGACATAGCTCACAGTACTGTAAGTATATCCGTATGTTTAGCTAAAGGTTTTTATTCTGCCACAGATCCGTAAAGAATAAAGAAAACTGTACCAACAGAAAACATTTTCAGTTGTGTGATTTTACATTTCATTTAAGGTGCCAAATAAAAACAATTTGTCTAAAGGCAATCAGGGCATTGGTGAGAATTATGTTAGCCGGTCGTTCTTTCTGCTTGTGTCGATTGAAACTCATTGAAACTCTTGAGAATGGAAGCAAAGAAATATGTTTTTTGAAACTTTGGAAGCAAAGAAATATGTTTTTTTGTCTACAAGTGTCTTCATCCAAAGCTGGAGATACATACTAGGAACAATATATAGGAACAGTTGAAGGAACCCTGGACAATGAGTGCTTATGAAAATAATTAAAAAAATGCTGCTTCCTTGCCATGTATTGAACGGTGTCTATGGAAGCCTGTGCCACAGCGTAAATGTGCTGGTTAATGGCCCATGGAACACACCAGGGGCCGGTCTGACCCTCCTCAGTTCTGAGGCAAATGACTGAACCTGCCACCATCTGTCTAGGCCTAGACAGTCTAGGCCTGAATCCGTCATTGTGTGTGCTAGCGCATATGTTAACAGAGGGGGTAGTGGTGGCAACTATACAAGTCAACTGCAACACACTTACTAATCCAATTCTAATAAAAGAATAATTACAATAAAAGGTTTCTTAATTAGGTAAACCGAATAAAGCTCACTTTTTAGCACAAGCCTTTTCTGGGGTGCTTCCTATTAACTTACTTAATTAGACTTATTTAATCCAAATTCTTGGGGTCCAGATAATGAAAATCATATATGTATATATATATATATATATATATATATATATATATATATATACATATAGATCTATCTATATATATATATGGATATATATATATGTATATATATATATCCATATATAGCTAACTATCTATATCTATATATATATATATATTCATATCTATACATGTAGAAAAATCCTCATTGAGCTCCGACCCTGATTTCCAGGTGTTTAAAAGTAGAGCTCTCTGCATGGAAGCACACGTGCTAGTTTTCTGTTTATCAGCATTAAAAAATGAATAGTCTTCATTACCCCAACACATTTGGTCCCTTTGTTACTACATTTTTAGGTTGAAGTTATTAATCATACTGACAGCGACATAGATCATAGTGCTAAATGTTCTGTGTCTGGTTAAATTTAGCATTCATTCTGTATAAATTAACCACTCTGCTTCCAGAGCCCGGTGTTCACGCGTTCACACCATACATTGTAATACGCACGTATGAAATGGGATTTTATGGCTTCTTACAGAATGCCATTGCAGGCAAAATGAATCAAAGGCTGCTTGTGGTCCTAGGACCAAATCTTATGCTGCTATGTAATCTTTACACATCTTATTAATCATGGATGTACTCGCCATTATATGCTTTTCACATGAAAAAGACTATCATCTGGGAGGATAATTTAATTTAAAGATAAAGCCATGCGTCAGATCCCTGAATTTGTTTTGTATTGGATAAATCATATCTGGAACCAAAGGAGATAAATAGCGCTAGTTAGTATAGTTTTAGTATAGTTAATTATTGGTTATTTATAAAATACTAAAATATTATATAATTTCAAATATACATATAGGCTTACATTTTATATACAAACATACATTAACAAATGTTTCTCTCCTACTGGGTTTGCAACTCTATCTTCTCGCAAAGGATGCAGGGATAATGTCCCAGTAGAAAGTATAAAAACCAAAATCCCACGTGAATAAACAATTAAACAGAAATTGTTACTTTCACAAAGTACCGCATCAGCCCCAAAACACTCCTCTGGATGTTTATAGGACCGATCAACAAAACTTGGGGCGCAGTAGTGTCCCAGTAGTAAAGGACTAGAGAGGTAAAATCGCTCCTGGTACTTTAAGGCCAGCGGCCAATAAATCACAGGTATGCAACCTCACATTACACTGTTGTGCACTGGCCCACCAGGCATTTTTGCAGGGTGCCAGACCACCACTCAGGCCTGATGTACCAGTCAAGCAAGCTGTTGTCACCCTCCTTGAGGGGTAGGGTGACCAGATGTCCCCATCTTTAGGGGACAGTCTCCAGATTGAGATTTTGTCCCTGATTTCTATATATTCCCGGTAATGTTCCCTAAATTATGTTTTAGGTCTCTTGTGTAAATAACCATTATTCAAAAATATATGTGTTATTAAAATACTTACTAGCTAATTGTTTTTATTAAATATAAGCATCAGTGTTGTAGTGGGAAGAGTTGTTTATCGACTATACCGACACTGCAATGTCGTTACACATGGTATGGGTCCAGTTACTGGAGGGCATACCTCTCTGGTCTACATTCAGTCCCTGTGGTCCAGATGTGACACATTATAAAGTTTTATACGTACCAACATAAAGTACGAAGACATAACAACAATAAAACAACAATTTGGTCAAAACAGTTCAAAAACACAGAATTTTAATACATGTGATCAATTATGTTGATATAAAATAGTTTAGTTAAACATAGAGGTTTCCATAGTAAATAACTTATTTGAGCTTGTTTTAAAAAAACTGTTGGCTTCAGTAATACTTTCTGAGAAGATCACAATACAGTTTCAGAGGGCCAATACAAAATGGCCTGTGAATTTATGTTCAGCAAAGGCTAATATCCACTTACTGTACAATAAGCTATATGATCCACTGTACAAACTACCTGAATTGGTTTAATTTGTTCACAAGTCCGTACTTTCTGTTTACAGGAAAGCACAAGTCGACCGCATATCATCGAGAGAACTCCAGGGTCCCAAATCTCCACGCAAGCAAATAATTTAGGTATGTTGACCATGCCAAGGATGATCGTAACTCTCTAGGCCATATCACAACAAAGACTGACATTTCTAAAAAAATGTTTAGATGCATGAAATGTGTACTTCTGATGGGTTTTCTGACAGTTTGGGCTCCTGCTAATAATAAGTTCGGGACCCTTGCTGACGTCTGTGAAGTTGGGCACTAGTCTGTTGAATGATCTTATGCCAATAAGCCAAAAGAGGGGCTTGGGAAGTTATTTCAATTAATGAAACAGTTAATTAAAAAACAAAATGGCTGTTCTTTTAATAAGATGGCGGGTTGGGACCTGCACACTTCCTACTAGGCTGACTGGCACACAGAAGACAAAGCTGCAGGGTGGGCTACAAATCACCCTTGGTTACATGTTCCAATAAGAATTAAAACTGATACCTTTTGAGTACATTTAAAATTAATGTTTTCCAACATTTTCAGTACTTTAGATCATCCGCTAGACAAATAAATCAAGATTCTCTCTGAAAAGAAAGTAAAACCAATCTAATGCTTTACATGTGTTACAGTTCTGTTGTTTGTGTAGAACTTCTTAAGAAGTCCTATACAAGAGACACAAGAAGTATAAAATATAAACTTCACCACCTTCTGGTCCTTGGACCCCTGCAAGAGAGCTCAGTTTCTTATTGGCTGGCTGGGTGTCAAAGTTAACCAATAGGAACTCCCAATAGCAACTTTTTGTTGAATTCCTAATACAGACACTAGGATGTCTAGGTTAAGGAGGCCTTCAAGTGACATTTCTGCCTTTTCGGAACCTTTTCTATACATTATCTTCCTGTAAATCTGCCACGTGGGTTTTGGGATACTTTACTAATAGGCCACTTGGCTGGACTTGACTTTTGGTCCAAGAGTTGCCCACCCTCCTCTCTTAATGATAATATCACTGCAGCGTTGGCGTTGTTGTACGTTTTGTTGTCTATGAATGAAATAGGGATGAAATTATATATCTGTGTTTTTTCTGCTGCTGAGCTATAATACCCATTATACATTTGGAAATTAGTCAAGCGCTTGAGTGGAATGTCCTGTCACTGCTCTCCCGCACTTTATTTCAGATACAGAAAGACAAGTTGGCATCCTGCAAACACCCTTTAAGCAAGCACAATGGCTAAGAAGACGAAGAAGGAAAAGAGCGCTAAATGTAAGAAACTCGCCAACTTTCTAAATGAGCTGACCACGAGACTCTTGAAATATTAACCATTTGATAGCCCATTGTGACGATTTTATGTAGTTATTAGCCAAATTTGTTAACCTAATGGCTGTCCTTGAGGTAACCATTATTTAAAGATATACTAAATGTAGTCATCTGCATTCAAGCAGGGATATCAGCCATAACATACTGGTAACAAAAGCACTAATTGGGAGTCTTACATATGACTACATATGATATCGCAGCAGAGTAGAATAGGATTAGGGCAAAAACCCGAAAAGTTCCCAGGTATGGAAATCGGGTTATTCAGTAGTGAAATGTTTGTGCATATGCATATGAGATTAAAGGGACAATTAAATCCATTTTATTAATCCAAACACCCCTTTTTAATCCATCTATAGTAATCAAAGGAGCTGTTATGTAAAATTAGATTGTTTTACCAATTTAAGGTTCTTTGGTTTTAACGCAATATGTTTCCACAGCAGGCACACCGTGGAATATTTGAGGAGACAAAGTATGTGGAGCTTATGATCGTGAATGACCATCAGATGGTAAGCATTATGGAGTGGATATTTTATACTTATCTAACGAAATAGACCAAATATATGTCTAGAATTAAAAAACTAAACAATATTATTGGATTGAAACCTGTGGCCTAGGAATAATATTTTATTTTCACAGGTTTTGTGGGCCGAGCAGCCTGACTGTTGAGTTTACCATTTTTTTTAGTAGCATTTGAGGTGAACTTGCTGTCAGCAGTATGTAGACATTATGTGCGCACTGGAAACACCTTGCCACACCAATACAACATGACTCCTTTAACTTCATCCATAACATAGTTTTAATGAATAGACACTGTCTATCTGCCTTTCTGATGTCCCTCCTTTGTTGTTTGATGGTTATCAGAATATCACAGTAGTCTTCAGCCTAAAAGTAGCAATATGTGTAGAAACAGCAGAAAATGTGTTTATAAATGAAATTGTGAAAATAAACTGGATTCTTATTCTTATAAATGTCCTACTCAATTATATAAAGTAGGACTGAGAAAGTCTTGCTTTTTAACACCCACTTTGGCCGTTCAGATGTGCTATGTATGTCTCAATCTCCCCCTAATTATAATAATACTGTCTATACAGTAGCATCTATCGATTTTTTTCCAGGTTTGATAAACTACAAGTCTCCTCCACCTATTATTGTCCTAGAACAGCTGGATTGCCGTAGGTTTACTATCGTTCATAACCAACACATTCAGAAGCACATCTGGCTACTTCTGGCACGCACACTGCTTTCTTTTGTCGTGTTAATAAAATATTGTCTTTAGAGTTGCCATTTTTTCGAAATCACCGATTTTGCTCGTAAGTCCCAAAGGTTTCTAATTATTTGGTGTGATTAAATAAAAATACATACAAACTCTGTCTTTACCAGTAGGTGGCAGTCTAAGCTTACACTTCAACTCATTCAAACCAATTAGACTACATCGATGTTATAGACCTCCTCAGCCGGGTGAACTGATCCATTGTGTCTCACGCCCTTGGTTTTCTATCCAACTACAAATATTATTGTACCCCAAGGCCTATATTTATTAATATGTGAATTAAAAGGAAAGAATACACAGTTGCCATGATCTCTGCCTTTAAAAGGTATTTGTTGGATTAGTTATTCAAGTGAAATGAGAATTTTTTGTCATGAGATCATAGCCATGTTGAGGAACATCAGATGTGGACACTCAATGAAGTTCTGGTTATTTGTAAGAGAGGCTGATGATTGGACACTAGTTTCCATGGTGATTAGACAATTTTTCCAATCCTTTGCATCAGAACTGCACTTTGTAAATAACCATATTTATTTGCTTACACGCCATGCCTAGAAACGTGCTAGCTAATAGTTAAATGGTTGTTTAAGTTCGGCAGAAAACACTTTACTAATTGGATGAATTCCTGCATAAAGTTTCTTAACCAAATCAAATGGATCTGTTTATACCCAAGTGACACGATAGAATATACTCTCCCTAAAATATTTGCATAAATCATTAAGGGTGAGAAACAAGACTGCTAAATAACATGTCTTTATCGTATGATCATTTTTCTCCTGGCATTAGAGGTGGAAGGTTGTACTTTTACACAACTAGTACAAATAATGTGCTATTGTTACATCTGTTCTATTCCATTACCAACAAGTTCTGTATCAAAGTCATCTTCTGAGATTGGCTTATGGTGAGTTAAGGTGAGTCTTCGTTAATGTTAAAGACGCGTTGGCTCAGGTGTTTCACTTGGGGTAAATCTCCAGACCTGAGCTTAAAGGACACATGTTTAAAAAGTCTATGTTTGGGGCAGCTGAGTTGGGCTGATCTGGACACCTTTTGAGAGCTATCTTTCCAAATGTAATTGAAGGCCAACACATCCATAGCAAATAGCTTAAATATCTTTTTTTATTGGTAACTAGTACTGAGCCAGATGTTTTTAAATGCCCACAATATATACTGTAAGCTGACTTTGGTTTTATTTCCCTTTTCAGTACAAGAAGCACCGTTCCAATGACATGTATACCAACAACTTTGCAAAATCAGTAGTAAATCTAGTTGATTCGGTAAGTTTTAATGTTTTTAATACTCTTCTTTCTTGCAAATTTTGGTTAAAAACTCACAGATAACCCATCCATATCTCTTCAACTTTTTGTTAAATAAATTGTCAATGTGGAGGGTGCATTCAGATAACTCAGCACCATGAGTGTGTTAATTATGTTTAAAAAATGGGGCTATCACCAGAGGAACTAATGGAATGGTCCAATCTTCCATCTTTGGTGCTATATTGTTATATTCTGTAGTGAAGTACGATTATCTGATCCCTTTCTGGCCCATCTTAATCTTAGTCTCCTTTTTTTTCCTTTATTGTCCAGAGAATGTATACATTTATTGTATATGCCTTCAAAATGCCCTAATTAACTTGTCTGGAGCTTTTGTTCAGAGTATAAATAAAATACATGAACATTTCACTAGTTGCAATGCTGAGAAGACCAGTGTACAATTGGTTGTTTTTTATATTTAACCCCGAATATATGTCTTATTGTTCAGCTTTGAGTTGGATTCAGAGTTCCACAAAGCAAAAATATTAATAAAAATGATTTTTTAATGCACTTTGACACTATACTGCCAGACATGACACTATACTGCCACACACCAAAGCGGTATTTTTTCTCTCTCTAAGTGCTCATCAAATATAATTTCATGACTGATAGGAATTTACAATACTAAAAATCAACACCCATACTGTACAATAAAAGGGGGTTCCCATCAACTGTGATTTTATGGGTTTATTCAAAATGTGTTGTATACAGTATTTAAGTATTTTTCTTAAATTCTTTATCGATACAACATTCATATTTGGTGGGGCAAAACAAATACAATGATGTCATGTTATTGTCCGGGTCAAAGAAAAAACATACTATTAAAAGTAGTGAAGAGAGGAATAGGCCAATTATGTTTTTAAGAGCTGAAAATCTATCGACGACATTGAAGCAGAGAGTTCCTGTAATTATACCATAAATATAATGGGGTGCTTGTTCTCGATTCATGAAACTGATGTTCTGTGCTTATAATTTGGTTCTTCAGAACTGCGTTGGCCACTCTTGATAATTCAGAGCAATTTAAAATGAGGGTTATTATGGGCAATTGATATTATCAAAGAGTATTGATGAAAGTAACTATGTTTACGTGAATTTGCACATGTGTTGTGATAAATGTAGTATTTATAGTCTATTTGGTTACTGCCATTTATTAATGAAACCAACTTAACTTAACATTACTTACTAAAATCTTCCGTCTTTGGAGTTATATTGTTATCATTTATTGATTTATATAGTGCCGTTATATTCCGTAGTGCAGTACGATAATCTGACCCCCACAGAAATGACTCCCATATTATCTAAAATATATATATAAAATATTATCACATCAGTCTATTATAGGAGTACATTTAACTGAGTGAAAATCACCATGAAACCATGAAGTTGGAGTAACACATAGACATTATCTCTGAAAGTTCCTTGATACAATAATGATGGATGCGCTGAGATCAAGTGCATTGATTAATGATGATTGTGTTATGAAATGATTGCATCCCAAACCCCATTATTAAAGATCTCATAAGATGCTTTCCATGTCATACAACGTAAGCTGTGAACTATCAATTTTTTAAACCTAGTACGGAATATTTAGAAGATGTGGGAAAGATCTTGTCACTTTGTACTTGTAAATTGCAAACAAGGGTTATTGACCAGAGCTGGATTTAGACCCTTCATTTATGGTCTTCAATCTATCCTCACGTCCTATCTTTTTATGTATCTTTATTAAATTTGGGTAACCCTGTTCTATACCAATTATACACACCCATTCTCCTTACCATTCCTTTAGCTTTTCCCACTGTTTGTTGTTCCTCCATTAGTAATGGATTAGTTGTGTTATTTTCACCCAGTGTTCTGTTCCTATACCCACCCCTTCTGTGCCTTCAGATTTACAAGGAGCAGTTGAACACACGCGTGGTTTTGGTTGCTGTTGAAACGTGGACAGACAAGGATCGTATCCCTATTGGTCCTGACCCTATGAAGATGCTACGTGACTTCTCTAAATATCGACAGAACCACATCAAACAGCACGCCGATGCTGTGCATCTTTTGTCGTATGTACCTACTGACCTTTAATGTTCTGTGGATGATGATGATGGCCACGTTTTCTACTAATGTAACATGTATTCACGGTCTTGTTTACTTACAGTGCATATTCCTTTATTATTGCAAGAATGCTATAATATCAGTGTGTCTTGCCCTTTCTGTTAAGGAACGGAACATTTCATTACAAAAGGAGCAGCATGAGCTACTTTGGAGGAGTATGCTCCATCTCCAGAGGAGTTGGGGTGAATGAGGTAATTGCCAAAATAAATGAATCTGATACTGAGATTAATCCACTATCTCCAGTAAAATTAAATACATAAATGCCCAAGTCGCATGTGTTTCTTGCATTATGGCTGTCTACGAATGTAATATTTGGTAGAATAGCCCATATAATGCACAGCAAAAACAAAGATTAGTTATTGTGATGTATTTATTGATCGAATAAGAGAGGATACATATTCACAGTAAACTGTCAAAACTTTGGCGTTCTATCTTCCTTGTATATATACAGTACAATTAAAGACCTATAATGTTTTATTTTTTTATTAGAAGTTGTTTGAGCAAGATTTCATGAAAATGTTTAAAAATTAAGTTGTAGAGGGTTTTATTTCATCTTAATACTATTTGTTCTTGTTTTCTCTTTCTGTCTCTTGTTGTGTTTACGATTCTAGTGTTAACATGTATGTATTATATTGATTAGTGTGCTATCGAGCTATTTAATTGATATACATGTAAATTATATACACAGTAGTGATTATGGCTCAGTATAATGCCGTTAGTTAATTGGTAGTTAGCTACGTGCTGTTTTAAACAGTACTTACTAAGCTATGGAAAACATTAGCCCTTTTTGTTTTGTCCACAGTATGGGATTCTGTTGTCAATGGCACAACAATTGGCCCAAAGTCTAGCACAAAACCTTGGCATTCAGTGGGAGCCAGCGTCACGAAAACTGAAACCAAGTAAGTACGAGGTCAGAACTTTTTTCTTTTTCAACCTAATTAAAGCGGGGACATTTTGAAACAGATTGACTCAGATTGGCCATTCCAATCTAGTGGAAAACTTTTGGCAACTGAATGGCCAGATTAGTAAAATAGGTCCTAACATTAGGAAGTTTGGGGTGACAATTACTCATCAGGCTCCTGTGATATGGCAATGCTACCTGTTCTTCTTTACCTGTACCAAGGCTGCATTCTGGAAACACTTTCAGCCAGTTTGTTAAGCAGCCTTTTTGTCCAGTACTAAACCCTGATTTACCTTCTGCGCTGTCCTAGGCCCAACCTCATCGAGTACGCACTGCCTTAAAAGACCCGTCTGGATATGACATAACCTCTTAAAGCCGCACAGTGCCTTTTAATGAGGACTACGGGGGCTGTGCTGAGTCAACACTGCCACCATAGGGTAAATGGGCAGGTCCATTGAACAAGGGCGATTTGCCCCCCGGTTTGACAGCAGGGGGACTGCCGCTTAGTCGGCCTAGGCCAGAATACGTCACTGCCTGTGTGGCAAATGTTCTTTGGTCCGCTACATTTTGTTGGGCTTGCAATTTGCCAGTCTACCCTTGGAACCAGTAGCTCTCAGATGTGGTTATGGGGTTTTCCATATGCATGGCAGCAGCTTCTATTTTGGACAACAAGGTTCCCGCCGAATGAGGTTTTGTCTCTCTGCTTGGGATATCTGTACCCTGCTTAAAAGTAAATTACACTTTCAATCCAGATTCATGTCTGGAGTGTTTTATAGCAAATCTATGAAAGAGCATAATCATGGTGGCAATAGTTTAAGTTTACTCTGCCTCCTCTATACAATGTATGTAATAGTTATTTATTCATCAAGTTTCATGATTTTCACTTACCCTTCTTATCTTCTTTTTCACTGTTCTTTTTTTATTGTTTTCTAATGCTTCTGGTTGTGAATGGTCTTTTAGAAGAATGTGACTGTACAGAAAACTTTGGGGGATGCATCATGGAGGAGACAGGGTAAGAATCTGCTGACCTCCTGAGAAAAGCGTTCCTATAGTATGCACTTGGTGTGTTTCGTAACCTTGCATTTATACGTTTATGGAGACTTTTTATAGCATAATACAAGTGACTACTTTCATAAGCTGTATACTATGGCAGTGATCACCATCTTGGCTTTGTTGTGAAACATGAATACTGTGTATATAAAAAGTCCAAGGTGCTTCTAAAATAAGGTGGTATTCATTCAGTCCAAACTATGATCAAGGCTTAAACAGGGAACTTAAGGCCGAGCCCTTAGCAAGGTTATAGAATTTCCATGGATAGCTCTGTGTCCACTATAATCCTTATCACAGCTGGCGATGGACATACAAATCACAATGCATGTAATAATACGAGAGATGATAATCTATTTGTTTCACCCCATTTTTTCTTTCTACTTTTTAGAGTGTACCATTCACGAAAGTTTTCAAAATGTAGCATCGCTGAGTACAAAGAATTCCTCGTCCGTGGTGGAGGAGCCTGTCTTTTTAATAGACCAACTAAGGTATATAATCATCTGTATTGTAACTACATGTTTCTTGCATAAATATATACTTATGGAAAAGTTATTAACTTTTCATGTCACATGGCCTTCCGTAGTGCACAAATGGCATGTCGTACTTCACATTTGGAAAGTATGGCAACTAATCAATTTCTTGAATGGCAGATTTTATCCAATGACTTACATTAGTTCAGAAACAATGGAGAATACACCTTTGGAACGTGTAATATCTTCATTCCCATATTACTTGTTTGAGGGTATCCGGCCAAGGTGGCTCCCACAAACAATCGATTGTCCTAGATGAGCCATCATTAGCAGATGGCCAAGTCTAATTTATGGCCAATAACAAGTTAGGCCTGTCTATGGCAGAGTTTCCATGATGATTTTGGAGGTTTGGAGGTAAAGGTGCAAGTAATAACCATCTAAAGAGGCACCAACAGCCACGCCATGGCACCACCATTCAGTTTTTAACATATTTTTATATTTCTCTCCATCAGCTGTTTGAGACGGCAGAATGTGGAAATGGTTATGTGGAGGCAGGAGAAGAGTGTGACTGCGGTTTCCGATTAGTAAGTGCAATTAACTCAACTAGAATGTTATAATGTTGAATCATCCCAATCTATTCTAATATTGCTATGTCTGCAAACAGGTGTGATTCTAATACTTTGTTCTACAAACCCTATGATCCTGCTGGGCCCTGAGATTTGGTTCTGTTATAAGCAAAACAATATATTGTTACCATGGCGTGGTACGAAAATAGGAACAAATAGTGATCTCCACTATATAGAAAGACCAGGTGAAACCTATCCCAGGCCAGTTTGTGTGCTAGCTGTCCCCATGATGGATAAACAAAGCACATACTACTAGGCATGTCCTTGATTTCATTTTATCAAATATTACACACAGATATTTGCAGTATGGTTTCGTAATGTTGTGCTGCATTCAGGTAGTTCCGTTACCTACATAATTGGTGGGTTTTAAACAAATGTTTTTTCAGTATATTCAGCTTTGTACTAGAGATGTCTCAGATAAAAGCACTGCTTATCAAAACAAAAGTGGTGGCTCCATGTTTAATTTTGTTTTATGTACTCATTGAATTATAAGAAATACTTTACATTCTTTTATTAAAGACTCAAACCCTTTTGTGGAAATAATTTTTTGATCGTTTGAATATTTTTCTTATTTACAGATTTTGCAGATCTTACAGATTTGTACAGATCTACTTGTCCAAAGGAGAACTCCTGCCAAAATAATTTATCACTAGTATAACATTAAAATATTTTTTCTCTAGTTTTGACATAATGCAAAGTTTTTCACATCTAAATATTTGCCATGTGCCGCTCTGTTATCTTTGCCCACTCAACTGTTATAGAATAGCTCAGTCTTAACTAGTGAGAGTCTATAGAGGGAAGAATTAAGCAGGACTGCTTTAGCATTGCCGTAAAGAATCAGGGCAGTGTGGTACTTGAGCAGGAACGTTACCCAAGATATCACATGGCTGCCAACTACGGCAACCCAAGAGGTCTGTAGATAAACAAAATTCTTAAAGAATATTTCCAATGTATTCTGAGCATAAGTGAAACTGCAGCTTTAAACTGCCAACTATACTATAAAGTGCCCTACATTATTCCCACTATGTAATGTCTTCCTCTTGGATTCTCTCAGGATTGCTTTGGAGATTGCTGTAAGAAATGCTCCCTGTCTAATGGAGCTCATTGTAGCGATGGACCCTGCTGTAACACATCATGCTTGGTGAGTAGAAGTGCCGAAGACAGAGGCGTTTTAACCTAAAATGCAATCTGCTACAGGACAGGTTTGGAAGACCACTGAAATCCTTAAAATAGATGAAACATTTTATCTCCCTAACTTTTCTATCTATTGCACACTTTGGGTCTTTAATAATAATAAATTCACCTTATCTTATTTGACCCTATCTAACAGTTTAATGTATATACATTATATATACACACAAACTGATAGCAGGGCAGCAGCACTCATGTCATTTAAAGTAGTTTTCATCTTATATACTGTATGTTACTTTCTAATTTGTCAATGACCTTCAGAAAATAATCCTGCAATATCTTGTTTACTGTTCATTCGCCGTCACCTTCATATACCGTGAACCTTTTCCGTGCATACTAAAATGATGTTGATTATGAGAAATCCTGCAGGAACGAGAATTTCTGTTCTCAGGTCTCACATGCTGCCTGCTTTGCAGTTCCTTCCGAGGGAGTATGATTGTCGCAACGCGGTGAATGACTGCGATATTACGGAGTACTGCACCGGGGATTCAGGGCAGGTACTGCTGAAAACCTATGATTACGGTTTAGTATAGTCATTTCACTAGCACTTTATCATACTTTACCTGTAATAGCATAGAATCTTTTAAAAAGTTTGCTTTTATGGACTTTTTCTGTTTTAATATTTTAATAATAGAGATAAGAAGTAATTTAATTAGTAGTGTATGTTAAAATAAGGTATACTATTCAGTAACAAAAACATGTTAAGGCCTCTTATTAAACTAGTTTGCTGCCTATAAATGTCACAACTGGGGGTACTGGGTCAGATTGGAGTCTCGGTGCAGGGGCAGAACTCAGCTGGTGGCAGAAAGGTGATAAAGTGCCTAGTTGCAGATAGCTGTCTGCTGTAGAAGCAGGGAGGGTCGGAAGAGATTCCCAGGTATAGGCAGACGGCAGTGGGGTCTGTAAAAAAGGCAATGGGGTGTAGAGAAGCGGAGGTAGAACCTAGTCAGGATAGTGAAGGGTCTTCACCGCTGTCTGTCCAGCTTAGGAGCAGATAGATACAAATGTCTCTAGACAGAGAAGTGGAATTCTTTGGGTATCAGGTAGGCCCCACGAGTCACTGAAGTATCAGAATATATATATATATATATATATATATATATATATATATATATATATACATACAATATATAACCATGGTCAGAGACAAAGTCAAAGGACTGGAGAAGGCAGGGTTGGTCTGTAGGCAAGCTGGGGAGATAACAGGTAGGCAGAATTAACACAGTACAAAAGGAAACCAGGTTCGTTGTCAGAGTCCAAACAGAGAATCAGCTCTGTTATCAAAATCCATCAACACACAAGGCCAGGAAGTTCAATGCTGTAGCAAAGAGGCTGGGTGCATGCGCAAGTTATATAGACCATTAATTGCCAGAATGAGGGACAGGTGTGACGGGTGCAGGTAGGCATCCAGTGTCCATGGGAAGGCAGAGACTCCACCGATCCAAAAGCCACTCTGTGGTGTAATGGTTAGTTGTAAAACCTACCATACAGGGTATCTAGTTTAAAGCCCCATGGCTCCTGGCAATAAAAATATACATTTCCCTTTTTATTAAGCTTACAGGATATTTTAAATCTAATTTATGTTTTTTATTCACTCATTTAATTTGCTTTACATTGTTTTATGGTTTAATAAACACAAAATCTTGATAAAATGACTCTACTAAAAACAGGTTTTACTGGATCTCATGAACAGTTTGTGGAAAAATATATGGTAGAAATAAAAAAACCCCATAGATTTCCCATTTTATACATGGTCAAACATGATTCCTTCCACGTGACAGGGACAATTATATTGTTGATTGCTTTTGACGTGGTCCTGTTGGTTTATTTCTAGTGTCCGCCTAACCTTCATAAACAAGATGGATACTCCTGTGATTCCAACCAGGTGAAGTCATCCCAGCTTGGGTTACATACACATACATACATGTTTCTGGCTTTTATTATTAGTTTTAACCTCTGTAGTGTTTTATGTGTCTTAAAGATCAAAGACATCTATTTGCTTACTCTTATCGTTCTATCAGTTTCTTAGAATCTTAGAATAATATGCTACTATCTTTTGTTGTACACCAACATAGGCTAAGAGTGAGATGTCTTAAAATGTATTAAAAAATGTAAAAAAAATTAAAAAAATTGAAAATAACTCTTCAGGACCCATCCCCTTATTGCAAATCACTTTTTAAGTTTTAAACAAAAAGTTCTTTTAGGTCTATTTGAAACATCATGTCGTTTTGTGTGTCATCTAACTATAATTTAACTATATCGTAGGGACGCTGTTACAACGGGGAATGCAAGACAAGAGACAATCAATGCAAACACATCTGGGGATCTAGTAGGTTTTACACTTTGTTCTTTTTTGTGCGTTTTATGAATTGTCATCACTGTTTGGTGTCAGTAATGCATTGCATTTTATGTATGAAGATTGAGACGTGGAAACAAATTGCCATTTCTTGTTATTTTAACAATAAGATACTTAGGGCCACCTAAGGCAACCTGGAGCACATTTGGGGCACCACAATTTCTCCAGTATATGCTGATATTAGCTGCCACGGGCCAAGCATATCAGTCTTCAATGATTTTTAAAAATCAGGGCTGTTCACTAAAAAGAAACCAATGCTATGAGACATTTATACATATATGACATTGGTTGTACAGATGTGTAATATACATACAGGTTTTTTTCTATCAGTTGCTGATAATCTGCACGCAGCATGTTATTTTAATCGACTCCAATGTATACAACTCAAGCCTATCCTGCCTGGGCTTTAGATGATCAGTACACCGATTCTATGTAACTGTACTGCCTGCACATGACCAAACGAATCCATTTCGATCATTTACAACCAGCAAAACCTTTGTAATATATCAAAAACACATTATCGCCATAGAAAATAAGTCATGCACCCTGTTAAATGTATGTACCTTTAGTATATCATACTGTATTGTTACAGTTTAATGGAATTATACATTTCACTCAGTTATCTTTCCATTCTTAATGTAATGTAGGGACTCCTACAAATGCATTTTTACAATTTCTCCCTGCTCTATTCCTTCAATTCCAGTTGGCAAACCCTTAAGTTGGCAAGTTTGGTATTTCTAAAAGAGACGCAATCCATGTGCACAGAATATTCTATTGACACATATGAAACCCCTAACTAACCATGTGAACTGCATGGCTGTCATGTGTATGGTTTATATATTGAGCATTTAGTTTATGCGTGGGGTGTATTCATGGTAAGCTTGTGAAGTCCTGTTTAACGTTAGTATGGGTGTCTCACATCTTGTAGGAGTCTAGGAAAACCCCCTTTCCACATTTAAAAGCAATGCAGTTAGGAGGCCCTCTATTATTTCTCTTAGAACCTGTTTTAATGCCAAAAAATCTGGTATGTTTGTGAGAACCCTTACAGTTGTTGGATGTACCATTACAGTTTGTTGTCGGATTGTATCATGGACAACATGGTGAACAAAGCATGGTATGAGACAACTCTTTTCTGTTTTTCTTTTTCCAACTTGTAGAAGCTGCAGGTTCAGACAAGTTCTGCTACGAGAAGCTTAATACAGAAGGCACGGAGAAAGGCAACTGTGGGAAAGATGGGGAGCGCTGGATCCAGTGCAGCAAACAGTAAGTTGGAATTAAAGGGAACGGCACTATTAAACAGAAAGGGGAGGTTGGGAGGATGACTGAAAGGGAGTTGGCCTTGGTAAAAACTGGGCATGTGTCCTGGTAGGTTTGGCCACCCCTATGCCCCTCTCTTTACCTCCTGCTGAACCCCTTAAAAAGCACATATTCTGTTTTATGGCTATTTGTGCTCGGCATGCTTTCAGTAGCTTCCCTTCATACATTCTCAGACTATATCCCAATTTACTCTGAAATAACTATTATCTCATAGTTTATTAGATAATAATAATATGCTTTTGGATGTAAGATTTCATTTTAGTGATGTCTTCTCTTTGTTTTTATGTTACAGTGACGTATTCTGTGGGTTTTTGCTTTGCACAAATGTATCCAAGATTCCACGTATTGGCCAGTTAAAAAGCGACATATCTCCTACGTATATTAATCACCAAGGGAGAGTGGTAGACTGCAGGTAACATAATCCAGAAAAATGTACTAGGTCAGCCTCTATCTGTCTGTATATCTATTTGTCTGTCTATCTGCCGATCTGTCTTTCCATCTACTTTGTCAATGTGAATGACAAATGATAAATAGAATTAAGTTGCATTGGGTTGATTAGTATCGGCCATTAGGGAAGGACTAAATGTATACATATGGACGCAATAGGGAGTGATGCATTTGATCCTGTTTGAAGTAGTGTTGGTGAATGTGTGTGGTGGATGTTTGTGTAAAAGTTTTGATGCATATTGTTATTGAGTAGGATACTTGCCATGGAAGATTGGGTCTGTAATGCGTTCTGGGCGTAACTGGGAACTTTCTGGATTTCACTGGGAGACTTCGGGTAATGTGCTGCTTCTCTGGGTCTCTGGCCCACGGCCCTGAAATCTCTGGGTCCCACTCGCAATGTCCCCCTGTCCCTGTCTCCTTTTAATGTCTACTGACATTATCGGCCTACTCAAAGAGAAAGGGCTCCAGATAGCTGGAGCCTGGAAGTTCCCAGGTATAATTCTAGGGTATATGTAAGTGTTGGTGCAGTTTCACAGTGTGATGAAGTAAGTGCAAGTTTGTTCTTGTGGGAGAGAGAGAGAGAGAAAGGAGTCAAATGAGAGAGATCAGCATCCATCATCTATGTAACTGTTGGGTGCACCCTTCTTTCATTATCTTATTTATTATCCTCCAAATAGATTTTGTGCATTTGTTTACAATGTATACATACATACATACATACGTACGTCTATAGTGTGATAAAACAAATACTAATACTGACCTTATTAATGAATCAGCATTTGACTTTCGACATAAACTAAACTTGAGTCAGCTGCGTAAGAGGTCCTCGTTGCAGATTTTGTTAGGATGCCAACCTGTTCTGCAGCAGAAGGGTTTGTTTTATATTTGTGTTTTTGATTCAACAGCGGTGCACATGTTCTTTTGGATGACGAAACTGATATGGGATACGTGGAAGATGGGACTCCATGTGGCCCATCAATGATGTGTTTAGACAGAAAGTGTCTACCAATTCAGTCACTAAACATTAGCAGCTGTCCCATGGGGTCTAACTGGAAAGTTTGCTCCGGACACGGGGTAAGTGGATTAGTAACACTGGAAGTGATTTTAGGCAAAGAAGTATAGCAGTATCTCATCACAGGCAGCTGTGGTAATTAACAATACCAGAATTCTTACCTTTCCACATGTGGTGGTTTGAAAGCTTGCCCCTTAAAATAGAAACGCTCTGAGAATGGTTGACTAGTGATAACCCCATGCGGCTTATGCTTCCATTCTAGGTTTGTAGCAGTGAGGCTACCTGTATATGCAGTTCCACTTGGGCCGGAACGGACTGCAGTATCTATGACCCAAAGAAAGAGTCCAACAACAAGAAGAAAGACGTACCAAAGGGTTTGTTCTCTTTAATTACCTGTGTGTTGTGTCAAGGTACCAACTTGAGGTAGTTGCGATAGGATGATAAGAAGGATACAATCAAAATATTCAATTTTGAAGGTTGCTGATGTAAAAAGAAGGATATTGGCCCTTTTAAGTAATAAATGTACATTTTGTCAATTTAAAGATAAAGCAATAGTTACTATTCACGCCTTAACTTAAATGGTAGAATCCTTTGTCTCAGAATTCAATTCCTCTGTGTGAGATATACTAAAAGATATATGTCTGTATCTATGTTTCTATTTAATCTATTTTTGTACATATAATTGTTTGGAGCTTAGGGTTAAATAAGGCTCAAGGACCTTTTTAAATCAATGACAGAGTACATATTTGTCTTGTTATCTCAAATCTGACATAAGCACATGCTTTAGAGCGTTAGCGCACCGACATGCAGATACACTGTTTTATTTTTCGGTCGGATGGGAAGGAAAGACCCCCAAAACAGGAAAATACTTAAAGATAAGGCAGACTAGCCGGTGGACACCAGCAGTGGTCCAGTGCATAGTTTCTCACTTATGTTGAGACGGAGCTACCAAACGTGGAACCAGAATAGAATGAGTTAATAGAGAAATACATTAAAGCAGAAATGATAACATAGGCCCTAGGCAGCTGCTTGAATATGTTTATCGTCTTACTTTCCTACGCATAATACCTTAATTGGTGACGTCTGTTTTTCCTCTTACACTGAGGTCAATTTTCAACATGGTTTACCTGCTCTTCTGAGCAACCATTTGCTATTTAAAAACTCCCAAATACATTATTAGGCTTCACTAGCTAAATGCTAATTACTGTAAATACCCATTGTTAAAGATGAAACAGAAGACCCACTGGCGTATATATATATATATATATATATATAGTACTAAAAATGATCTGTTTTGTTTGGAAACATTTTTAGAAGAATAACTACATCTATTAATTCACAGTAGTATAAAACGCCATGTCTCTCCAGTTAAAATGTATAAAACAAAGCAGAAAATAGCAAAACATTACTGAGTGCTGTTAGTAAAAGTACAACCGGACAGCCAATAAATAATGTGTTTTAAGTCATTTTTGAAGAATAATAGTATAATTATACACTGGATAAAACGGAACCACTGGACAAGTAAACAAAATGTTTTTTTAAACTTCACATCAAGTCGTATATGACTAACTCAAATGCATGAGACCTTTAGGGAAGCACAATAGCTTACAATGCCTTTCAGTGGTGAGACTTTTTGTAGATCCAATAAAAGTGACAAATAAGGTCCTGGCTGAAACTCAGTTGGATATAACAAAAACTGGCTTGTGTTACTACTAAGTGGTGTTCTCTTTCTGGTGCCTCCATGATTACCGCATGTCAAAGATGTCACTTCCTGCCCAGACAAAAAAAATGGTTAGCGCTCTCATCAATGAGAACCTTTTAAGAGTTAGGGATATAAGTTGTTTGTACTGAACTATGGTCCACTACAATCCTACGTCAATGATCTGTAGATCTCCTGGTAGAAATCTTAATGTTCTGATTGAATGCCCCATAACAGTTGCAGAAAACATTTTAAAAGTTTATTTTTTATCTAAATAAAGTACTTGATGTAATGGTAATCAATGGGTTAGTGTTATACACGTTATATATACCAATAAGCTATAGATGCCAATCTAGTATAAGCCTCCTGCAGGAGGGTTTGCGAGGTGACTTCTACAAAGTGGACACAAATAATGGACCAATCCTTACATCATAACAACAAAATTATAAACCAATCCTTTCATCATAACAACAAAATTATAAACCAATCCTTTCTAGAACTCATTAATTAAAAACAAAGTTGTGTTTTGGAATACGTTCACCTTGCAAATCATATTATCTATATGTCATATATTAAGAATTAAGCCCAATTCTGGTGGAAATTTGTAAAAGCAGAAGAGTCAATAGAGGTATTCCATTGGTGGCTGCAGCTAGTGGATAATAAATAGGGTTTTTATAAGTAGCCACCAATGTCAATAAAGAAGTAAACCATTCCCTCTGTCTAGGGCGCCACCGTTGTACGTGGAATTCTGATCGTGCTTTGTTAACCTTATTGAAAAGTTATTCATTTCGTCAAAATCTCCGTCTTCCCTCCATACAGTGAGCATGGCCACTAACAGACTTATAGGTGCAGTGGCAGGGACCATTCTGGCTCTGGGGGTCATTTTTGGAGGCACAGGGTGGGGAATAGAGTAAGCATTTTTTCAAAAATTCATGTTTGGTGCCCAGTGTGCAAGGTGTAATATACTGTGTCTGAGCCTTCTGTGTACTTGTCCCATTGGCTTTGTGTCATGTGGTGATGACCGTACCAGTCATGTGATTTTGACGTGTCCTTGTCATGTGATTTGCTCATGCAGTGTTGACCCTCTCCTGTCTGGGACAATGTGGGGCATACAGTGAAATTTCCCTGACCAAATGAGAACTAGACGTCTTTGTATTTTCTGTTTTTTTATCTTAAAACCTAAAGGCCATTATTTTTAACTAAAATACATCCTTCACACAATGGTTTTTGCTTAAAAATACAGGTAAATGGTATTTTTCATATATTCATTATTTTATTCTTAAAAAAAAACTAATCTGAAAATATTTTCATTGTTTCATCAAAGCATCCTTAGATTGAGACTGTCCTGTTGGAGGCTTAAAATACTTTACGGAATTACAAATGATAGCATCTGTTACCCACAGGGTTCCTATTAAAGATATATTTCCCTGTATGCCAGTTGAGAACTGAACATAGAAGCAATAAAATCATACAAAAAATGTATCCCCTGAAAAACATGGCAGCTTGTTTATTTATATTTGTTTCTTAAATCATTTAGTGAAAACAATGTTTTGTGCTGTTAAATTTGAGTCGTCTGCCTACAAGTTATTTATGTTTGTAACCTTGATTCCGCCACTGTTGGAGACGCTATTACTTGTTCTATGTAGCATTACAAATGGCGTATAATTAATAAGTGTAGTTTTGGTTTTCATAGTCCATTGTGAATATAGTGATGAGTTCTTGTTATTGTCTGACGCGGATGTTCATGGACTGGGGCATTAATTCTACCTTAAGCAGATAAAAGGAGTCTTGGACTTTACTAATTCTGAGTCACTAAAGGTGAAACACATATGCAGGTTAGGTATCGAAAGACCTTTAGCTCTGTACTAGTGAAGTGCCTTGATTTTAGATTGCTGTATTTAGTCTGATGGCGAGATCTGAAATAACCTTCAAACCCCAGTGAGATATCAACAAACTCCACATTTATATTACTAGAATATTGGCTTCTTTATGTTGGAGACCCAATGGCAGTGTAGCCGTTCTTGGTCTATGCATTCTATCATCCATCCTTACAGAGGTTGACTGGCCCTGTTATAAACCTCAATGAAGAATAATGTGTGATTGATTTCCCCAAACAATGAACCATTCAGTCAACATTTAACACTGGACTGTATTTTGGTTTGAACCAACTATGTCTTCAACAGGTAAGTTCTGCAAGATTTTTTATTATACTAGGAAACCACAAGCTTGCTATATAACATGAGCACTTTTGATCCACGCTCTTTGCATGTGTCTTAGAGAGCAATGAAATTCTAATCATGTGTATTCCTAAATTGACATAAATTCCAAAAATGGCATTCTTATTCTTAATATCCAATATGTTGGATATTATTACGTTTCATGGTTATAAGACATTAAATCTACCTCGTATTG
Source organism: Spea bombifrons (assembly GCF_027358695.1). NCBI lineage: Eukaryota > Metazoa > Chordata > Amphibia > Anura > Pelobatidae > Spea > Spea bombifrons. The sequence continues at coordinate 29,708,558 of NC_071093.1, forward strand.
TATGACCTTGTGAGACATTAAAACTTGATCTTTGTTCTGGTCAGCCTTTTCATTGAAACTTTTGAGTGATGTACCAGTCCATTTGTTAAGGGTTACACAAAAGGGAGGGTGCTAAACAATGTTGACCATGGATACAAAGTATCATGAGAAGAAATTGCAAAAATAATGTCCTGCTTCAGAAAAAAACATCAAGATGCTGTCTCGAGCTGACAATAATGAGAGGTCTTCACTTTGATTCAAGTGGCCTGTGTGGTATTAAGAGAAAATTGCACAGATGGATTTTTCCTTATGCCACCCTTACACAAATCTGGATGCCTTACCTATCTGATAGTTACAGTACTTGTATCCCGAAGAGATGTCTTTGATGTGTGGAATCTGCCGATGAGAGTGAAGTGTTCAGATGTTTTAATTATCCCTTTGAATTTTTCAAGACCCCTTTTGAACTTTTAAAATGTATAAATAAAAATTAATCCAAGGGCCTCTGAAGAGGCAATGATGTGTAAGATATCATGCCATTGGCTCTACAAGCATTTTAAGTGAGTGGGCCAATTAGTGGTAACAACATTAAAAGGGTTTTAAATAAGTTACCAATTACTTTCTCAAGTTCAATATGTTGTTGACCTCTCCAGCAATAAACAACAGTAAAAGAAGATTCAGTGACTGGCAATGTCTTGTGTTTACGGCCTAGGGTTCCTGAATTATTAGTTGACCCTCTATACCATTTTGTGGCATGGATGACCATAGCCCGGATTTTGAAACACATCACTCTCCATATATTGTATCCATACCCCTATGAAAATCATCTAGGAAAGTATATAATAGACAGATAGTAACAAATAGTGTATTAAACTAATCTTTTATTCAGCTAGTAAGAGCAAGTACTATTGCAAACTGTGTTCCCGTCTCAGTGAAGAATCAATTGCTTAATGCATCAGTTAGGTAAATGATAAATAGCTAACACCACGAATTTACAAGGCAGTCCATTTTATACAGTATAATATATAGACTATTTTATGTGTTAGATCACATTACAATATGATTTGTATTCTTTTTGTCCCTTCTGTGGTTGGTTCTTATGTTTTTCTTCCAATAATGCTTTATCGCAGGTCCTAGTGCCACCAATCTTATAATAGGCTCCATCGCTGGAGCCATCCTGGTAGCAGCTATTGTCCTTGGGGGGACTGGATGGGGCTTTAAGTAAGCAACAACGCATGTCTTCTCTTCAATGGCTATGCCATAATTTACTCTGCTTACTGTATCTCACAAGGCTTTGAGTTTCTGCTACATGTTTCTTGTCACAGAGAATTCTAAATCCACAGCTTCCATTGACAAAATGAAAATACCTATGGAATTTGCAAAATATTTGAATAGATTTATACATCAGAAAAAAGGAAATATGTCACATGGGTGAAAAGATAAGGGAAGCAACAAGGAATAAACATTGTTGATCAAAGCCACAAGAATTAGGAACAAGATAAATATATCCCAGTTTCAAACCGCTGCTCAGACTCAGAATATTGTGAATAACGGTAAGGATGAAAAATAGAGTTTAATATATTTAAAAATAAAATTGAGCTTTGGCAAATAAACTACTTCATTAATTAATGATTATATATATATTATATAGACAGCTGCAAATAAAACAATTACATAAGAGTTTTTTAGCTTAAATGTTAAAGGAGCGTTTTGGACATTATGACGAACAAATACATTATTAAAAATAACTATTTGTCCCACAATCCCATTTATTCATCAGTGTTATTTCTTGGTTTATGTTTTTAGTGATATATATTAGAAGCGTAATGGGAAAAAAAGACCAATTATTCACCATACTTGAATTATAATTGCCAAATGGCATTTGATTTATATGATTTTGAAAAGTTATTGCAACTTTATTATGCACATAAGATTTATTGCTTTATACAGTAATACCTAAAACATTAATTTAAGAGAAAAGTACCATTAAATCAGTTCTGCACTGAAATGGATATGGAGTAAATATATTCCAGAAAATAAAGTGCAAGCCTAAAACATTTATCAGAATTAAATAAAAATTCTGTTTTATTGCATTATTTATAGGACATGTGATATGTACCGGTATTGCTTTTGATTGATTCTGTCACCACCTTTTTCCGTGGTGCCGGAAACAATTGCTTACTTCCACAATCCTTTGTTTTAATAATAAATTAGCGCCACAAGTTACTCGATGGAAAGGAATCTTTCAAAATTGGGATATCATGTAATCACCTTATCTCTTCATCCAATGTGTCACTATTTCTTTAATGTAAAATAACGTAGACTGTTGTAATCATATTAAAAGAAAACGTATCCTTTTTGTTGGGAAACCATAGAATACATTATTTACATGCTGTAGCAGAACCTCAATCACATTGAAGTGGCCTAACTCACAGCTTGAAGTGCATGTTACTTTGAAGGGATGGGCAAATTGAAAATATACTTAAATTTAGCATTCAAGTAGAAGGCCGGCTAGGCTCGCCGAAGAGTAGCTCCAAATGTAGTGATACGAAGCAGAGTTCTAAGTTATTTTGTGTTTGTGATAAATTACGACTTAAGTTTTATATAGATCGTCAGCTTACAATTCAAGTTATATTCAACTATAATACAATCTGTTCTAAAATGTTATTTATGTACATCTTTTTACTCTATTACCACAGTCCCAAAACCTAAAAAGCTGTGTTAAAGAGAATGAATAACAAAATCTTTACATAAATGCAGTCACATTTCATACGTGAAAGATGGAGGCAACATTAACTTTATGAATATATATTATGTATTATAAATGCCCCACATTCCAGCAAACAAGGTTTTTCCTCAATTGTCCACCGCCCCAATACTGAGATATTAAGCTCCATATTAAATCCATCCTAGAGGCATTTTTGCATGACAAACAAATGCTTCTGAATAAACATGGATTTCCCATAACATGAGAAGGTGGCTCAAGGGCCAGAGCTTAATATCTCAAAAAGTGGGTATTTTTTTTCTTTTTTCTAAAGAGGCAGCTGTATGAGTAATTATAAACTATCCACATAATAAGAAGTAAAACAAGGAATGAGAAAAAGAAGAAGAAATTCAATGGGTTGCTCAAACATAACTGGTTAAAGTTGAATTGGAGGTACATTTTGATAGTAAATGTACTATATCCATGACCATATAAAAACACACATTGTCATGGTAACAGAATTGGCTTTAACATCTTATCATTGTAATATTTACTATATATCATCTAGGAACATTTCATATCAGGTTTAGTGGATTTCGCATAGATTATGGGTTTCTTATTGTGCAGAACTTTGTTTGGTGTCCGTGCCAATAATTTATTATCCTAAAGGTGATATCTAACCTCACAGCCTCCAGGCTCACATCCGTAGAATCTACTTCATGACTTGGATTTGATATAAATGCTGAAACTTTTTTTTTTTTTGCAATTTTCACCATATGTTTATTTGACCGCAATTCCCCTTTTCCATTTTTAGTGTACCCACACAGGCTATATGTGGCTTTTTTTTGAGAGCCAAAAAGCTCCTTTGACTACAGTTTTTAAAATCTTTTTAGCAGATTAGCAAAGTTTTTTCGTTTTATTTTATACCTTTAGTGGTGAGATGTTGGAGGACCATTTTACTCATATTTTCATTTTTTATATTGTTTCATTTTCTATTTTAGACCTTAGGGTTTTCTTTTGAATCTAGAGCAGGCATGCCAATTGCGGCCCACGTTCCGGACTGATACGGCCCCCCAAGTGAGCCACGGGACTTGGCGTCATCAGCCGGCGCAGGGAGAAAGAAAGTGCGAGATTTGGGCTTTCCTTCTCCCTGCGCCGGCACACACAGCCACAAGGGCATATGATAAAGAAATTGTGTAGGGGAGGGTTTGATTTCAACCCTCGTCTACAGTAACTTTAAAAAGGGTTCATGTTTGACTGTAGACGAGGGTTGAAATCTAACCCTCCCCTACACAATTTCTTCATCAGATGCCCTTGTGGCTGTGTGGGCCGGCGCGGGGAGAAGGAAAGCCCAAATCTTGCGATCTCGGACGTCGCTAGATTTGGGCTTTCCTTCTCCCTGCGCCAGCACACACAGCCACAAGGGCATCTGATGAAGACATTGTAGGCAGTGGCGGAACTACCGGGGTCGCGACTGCGACTGGGCCCTGGAGTTCTGCCAGTCAGGGGGGCCCAAGGGGTGCCGAGCGGTTGCTGAAAACGACCACTCGGCACCTCTTGGGCCCCCCTGACTGACAGAAATCCAGGACTCCTCTGCTCGCTGCTGCCGCCGCCGCCTGCCTCTGCACTGCCCAGAGTGCAGTGTTGGAAGCGTGAGGCGTTTGTCTTGGGTGCCGGCGCTTCACGCTGAGCGCCGGCACCCGAGACAAACGCCTCACGCTCCCAACACAGGAGTTGACGGTAAGTGACCTACAAAGGGGAGTAGGGAGGGAGTGGGTAGATCGTGAGAAGGGGGGAGGGAGAGGGTAGATCGTTAGAAGGGGGGTAGGGAGGGAGAGGGTAGATCGTGAGAAGGGTAGGGAGGGAGAGGGGAGATTGTGAGAAGGAGGAGTAGGGAGGAAGAGGGGAGTGTGTGAGAAGGAGGGGTAGGGAGGAAGAGGGGAGATTGTGAGAAGGGGGGTAGGGAGGGAGAGGGGAGATTGTGAGAAGGGGGGTAGGGAGGGAGTGGGGAGATTTTGAGAAGGGGGGTAGGGAGGGAGAGGGGAGATTGTGAGAAGGGGGGGTAGGGAGGGAGAGGGGAGATTGTGAGAAGGGGGGGTAGGGAGGGAGAGGGGAGATTGTGAGAAGGGGGGGTAGGGAGGGAGAGGGGAGATTGTGAGAAGGGGGGTAGGGAGGGAGAGGGGAGATTGTGAGAAGGGGGGGAGGGAGGGAGAGGGGAGATTGTGAGAAGGGGGTTAGGGAGGGAGAGGGGAGATTGTGAGAAGGGGGGAGGGAGGGAGAGGGGAGATTGTGAGAAGGGGGGAGGGAGGGAGAGGGGAGATTGTGAGAAGAGGGGGTAGGGAGAGGGAGAGGGGAGATTGTGAGAAGGGGGGTAGGGAGGGAGAGGGGAGATTGTGAGAAGGGGGGTAGGGAGGGAGAGGGGAGATTGTGAGAAGGGGGGTAGGAAGGGAGAGGGGAGATTATAAGAAGGGGGGGTAGGGATGGAGAGGGTAGATCGTGAGAAGGGTAGGGAGGGAGAGGGGAGATTGTGAGAAGGAGGAGTAGGGAGGAAGAGGGGAGTGTGTGAGAAGGAGGGGTAGGGAGGAAGAGGGGAGATTGTGAGAAGGGGGTAAGGAGGGAGAGGGGAGATTGTGAGAAGGGGGGGTAGGGAGGGAGAGGGGAGATTGTGAGAAGGGGGGGTAGGGAGGGAGAGGGGAGATTGTGATAAGGGGGGGTAGGGAGGGAGAGGGGAGATTGTGAAAAGGGGGGGTAGGGAGGGAGAGGGGAGATTGTGAGAAGGGGGGTAGGGAGGGAGAGGGGAGATTGTGAGAAGGGGGGAGGGAGGGAGAGGGGAGATTGTGAGAAGAGGGGGTAGGGAGAGGGAGAGGGGAGATTGTGAGAAGGGGGGTAGGGAGGGAGAGGGGAGATTGTGAGAAGGGGGGGTAGGGAGGGAGAGGGGAGATTGTGAGAAGGGGGGTAGGAAGGGAGAGGGGAGATTATAAGAAGGGGGGGTAGGGAGGGGAGATAGTGAGAAAGGGATAGATGTGGTATGCGGTTTTCAATAAACTTTGCATAAAATAGTTAATTTACATTTAATTTTAATGGTTCAGAAAATGTCACGCAAAATGGTCGGCCCTCGCACATGTTCACTTCATCAAATCTGGCACTCTTCGAAAAAAGTTTGGACATGCCTGATCTAGAGGATAGTCCTGATGATGTCATAATGACATCACTAAGGTACTGATGCTTATTTATATTTTATTTTACTTTTTATTGTTTTTTTTCATTTTTGAAGGTAGAGAAACAGATTCCTCTTCTTCTCACTCTGATCTCTTCTTTACAGTCCTGTTTTCCTGATTTGTGATCAGTGGCTGGGGGCTGGGTGGTTCACAGAGACTGTATTAGGTAGGGGTCCATTATAGAGATTCCCTTTTGCATGATTAAGTAATTATTTTGTGAAAGATTTGAACATACTAGGAATTATGTTTCTAACACTGCATTTAGAGTGGTGAATTTAGAAGTATATCTAGAACTGTACCCACAGCAATTTTAGATGGTTAGTTAAAACGTAAAACATGAATAAACATTGTTTTTATATTGGTGTTCTAAAACAAATTTTGACTTTTGATATATTTAGTGAGATAATACTTTTTGAAGTTATTTACTGATCTAATTCTTTCTGTTCCATGACCTAGTGACTCTTTTTCACATCTAGGTTTTTAGCACAATGGACAGTCCAGTATATTTCATTCAATCGAAGCAACATTTTGTTATTTTCTGTATGTTTTCAGACAAAATTCATGATTTCAAGAAAAGATTTATTATTAATGTATTTATTTTTAAATTATTAAATCAATAAAAAAAGTCAAAGCTTACTACCCAAATACCTACAAATCCTAGATTTTCATCAATAGGTAAATAAATACATGATGATTAAAAAGACTGGAGTCTTTGTGAGGCTTACCTGGAATCAAATTTGTTTTCCAAAGTCTCTAAAATGGCATTATATAGCAAATACATTTTCAGTTTATTTATAGCAGGTTAGTATATTTTTTATTTGACATTTGCAAAACAAGTATCAAAAGGAATGTTATCTTCATGCATCTGTTTTGTGTTGAGCAGACAAAATGCCACTTTTAAATTAATGTTAGAAAAACAAGAGTTTTATGTATTATAATAACATTTTTTACAGTTATTAAAATGTGTAATTCACTGCCAAATGGAAATATTTTGAGAGCAGTGCATTCACTACTAAAGCAAGAATACAAATGATCACAAAAAGTTACTTTTATTATTATAATATTATTTAATAATTCATATTTTATTTAATATTATTTTAATGTTAGGTAATGTTACATTTTTTTCTTTGGCCCATAAGATTTCTTTTTAAATATTGTCAATTAATAAATAAAAGTATTTTTAAAAAGTCTTCTTTTACCCTAGTTGTTTATTAACCGGTAAATTTGCAGATGGGATATAATAACCTGTATATTGCTTGCTTACATTTATAAACACAATTCTTAAGATTCGTTTCAGGTAAACTTGAAATTCATTCTAGGTTTGTGTTTTGACCAATAAGGATAAATTACATCAGATTGATTTCGGCTTGGTGTTATCTACAACAATTTATGTAACTTCAAGGGAAGTTAGTGGTTTCTAGATATTTCTAGATAAGATAATCTAGTTATCTTTTTCCCCAGCACAAGTGTAGGTCACCAAAGCCGAAATACGTAGCTGGGTCGGGAACTCTGTACAGAGACCATTCCTTTATGTGCGAAATCCAAATTAGTATATGACTTATTGTACAAGTTCAGTACTGTTAGATCCAGATATGTAGGCATGGTTTCCAGTGTTCATAACCCATAGGAGATGATACATCATTATATAAAAGTTGAAGATATATTAAAAATAAGTGTTATAATATTGACTGGCTTGAACAGTAACTTCTAGTGTGTCTAGGTGATGTCTACATTTATCTCGTAATCAACTCGTATTGTTGTATCAGCTTTAAAGTAGGACTTGTAGTAAAATAAATATTTTTTTCCTCAACGAATCACAAATATTTCACAGAACACAAGGCCACATATGCATATTTTGAAACTACCGTTCTGTGTTTCTGCATGCCAACTTGGTGGCCCTAGCAGTGCATATGCCAAGTGTTACCAGACTGAATGCATGAGCCCTTTGCTTGATGCCCCACATAAAGCCAGATTATGGGGAGGTGGTTGCACCCAATGTTCGTTGTTGCCTTGTAATGTATTGCTAAATTAAAGTATGAGGTTATATTGTATAAGGAGAATGGGCTTCAGTGCACTGCATACTTACCAATTAACCAAACACATAACTGCAATTAAACCTTACTAACCCCTTCCTGATCCCATTCTCCTTGGTGTGCGTTGTCTTTGTATAAGCTATCCATGATGTTCTCTCAGTAGAAGACCTTTTTCTTTCCATGGCAGGGTAAGGTTCACCAAGCAGCACTGCGGAGTCTTCTATGATTCCATGTTTCCATTTTCTATTTAAGCGGTCACTGTGTTTTGTCCGGTCTACGGATCCACAACACATGTGATGAATGTCTATTTTCAAGTTTATAAAGCAAGATATCACCAACTATATTCACATTTGAAAGCATTACTGTAACAGGTGCTTCCTAAAACTGCATCTTGGTGAATTGAGCTCTTAGTCATGAACATAACTATTGTTATTTGTTAATGAAATATAACTATTGTTTTATGCTTTTCCTTTAATGCAATCTGGAAGAAACGTCAAAAAGAGGCGATATGATCCATCTCAGTCGGGAATATGAAGTAGCACATTTTGGAAACTGTCTTCCTGCACTGTTGGTACAGGGACACTGGAAATCTCTATCTCATCTATAAAAATAATCAAAAACTATATTTAAACACTGATTGCTTGGGTTTTTCAGAATAGATATATTTCAAGAAATACCAGGGATTTCAAATATATGCTCTTTCCTCAGAAATACAGATTTGTCAGCTGAAACGGTTACACGAAATCCCATTGAAAATATGAAATTGAAAGGAAATTCAAATGCAATATCTTTTTTGAGCAAAGATAGAGCAAATGTGGAAATCAATAAGCATCATCAGGCTCAAGCATGAAGCCTATCCTCTCCTAAAGAATATGAGGGGGGAAAAACCAACAACCCGCTGGCATGAAAAACTCTGTTCTACAAAGGATAAAACTGCATGGCAAATTGCAAAAAACATTCTACAAAAATATATTGAAATAACCATTACAAAAAAAAACGCAGCAGATATAGAAAACGAAAAAAACAAAGAACATAAATAGGGAGCTTCCGTGAAGATCGGTTTCATCCGTGCATCGCGATCTGTCTTCAAATCCTCATCGAGCGCCGAGCCAAAGCCGGCTGTAACCCTGAACGCCACTTCCTTCTGAAACCCAAGCCATGATTTCTCTGCTTTTTTTAAGAGATGATATGAAAATAGAATATGAACACTAAGAAATATGTACATATGAAAATAGGCGACTTTAACATATTAACTGAACGTTTTTCTGACAACAAAAGCTTTATGTGTATGGAAAAATCAAATGTATATAAATATATCTTTATATATCTGTAGATATATTTAGATATATGTATATTTATTCTCCCACTTTTTCTAGCATGTAGGGTAGGCACGTTGTTCTTGCAAACATTATTATGGCAGACTGAGCATGTTCATGCAGGAAATTTTGGCACAACCCAAGTGTGATCTGAGGTTTGTATGCTTGAAACCAAAAAACATACACTTTTATTAAAGTATATATTGTAAATGCATATGTATTTTAAGAAATAAACTAGTTTAACCCTTTCTTTGTGCCAGATTAGTGAGGAAAACATTCAATGACTTACCTCTCTGGCACTCAGATGGGTTTATATTTTTTTTTGCTGCCCATGAGGAATTTTGTACATAGTGTATGACAACAGAAATATAGCTACATTCTCAAATTATTCACAAAAGTGCCAATATCATATACACCTTTATTTTCATGCTTTAATTCTCCCACATGCATGTAAATATGTATCTATTTTCATGATCTTATTATTTATTTTTAATAATTTTGTATACAATGCCTGAAGTACATAGAATGCCTGAAAGAATGCAGGCAATGTGTGAAATGGAACAAAATAGTGATAAATAAATCAATTGCTTATTACTCTAGTATCATATGGTAAACTATCAATTGGGTTCTTCCATTTAGTTTTTTTTTTTTTGCTTTACCTAAAGCTATCCAGGTATTATGTACAATACCTAGGCGTATGATGTTTGGATTTCACACTTTCTGCCAGAACCATTCCAGACAAAAATAAAGCCCTTTTTAATGAAAGGTTTTCCGTTAAATGATTAAAAATCACACACTTAAATTAGCAGGAAGTGCAGGAAACTTAAATAAACTCTTCTAGGTTGTGACAGCCCTACATTTTCATGGATGAATTTGTCATGATAATAAAGCAGAATGTTGATAAGGAACAGGTCCACCTCTGCCATGGAGACAAACTGAGCAGCTGCTCAGGGGCTGTTCTTGTAGAGGGCCGTGCCATCAGGATCTTTACTATGTTAGTAAGTGTATGCAAGAAAGGGCCCCAGAATCCAATGTCCCGGTCATGACAGGGGCCATATTATTTTAGGAATAAATGTATTATTATTATTATTATTATTATTATTATTATTATCTTTTATTTATATAGCGCCAACAATTTACACAGCACCATGCATGTCAGCATGCCTTCATATGTGGCGGCTTCCCCTTCCAGGGATATGGAGTTCCCTGGTGAAATGGACAAAAGATTTGTAAACCTGGAATGTATTAGTGGATAACTAATTTATTATTGAACTGGAGGCAGTATGAGGGGAATAGGCTAGCCAGACACAGGGGTATGATGATGGCCTCTTCACAAATGGAGTGGAACCGTGCAGGTTTAGGTGGCACGCAAACACCTGGCGTGTGAGAGATCTCCTAGATAAGGTCATCTTTGTTAGCCAACAGTCAGTTTGTCAGACCAACTTGTCTAGCATAACTTAACTTTACTCATTAATGCCACCCTTACATTTTCTTGTGTGCAACTGCTTTTAAGAATGTCTATAATGGAATAATTGTGATTATTGCTATTAACATCCCCAAATGTCACTTTGTCTGGAATGGCATCTAGGCCCTTGTCTGAAAAGGTCAGGCATTGTATACAATTCTCCATTTTGGAGAGGTTAATATATAAATAGATGAATAATTACTTCTCTAACACTGCTGCATCTTTACTCCGGACATATTGTCTGGAAAATGCTGTATGTAATGTAGATGTCTAAGCCATTTTTAAACTTCCCCTAATGTCTGTTGCTTTCCTGAGATGTATAGATACATATTTTTAAGGTGTTAATGCACTAAGTTTGTATGACTTATGTTTAGTAATCAATAATTAAATTAGGCCTTACTGATTTTTTTGGGGGGGGGTTCTGCAAGTAACAATTTCAATGTCCTTAATAACTCTTTTGTCGGAATCCGTGTTAGGCTTAACTGGCAGCAAACGCAGATGTCATTAGCAGATCTGCTGACAGATGTTTCCTTTCCTTCCATTTGTGACCTAGTTGGTGTATTTAACAGCTTTGTTTTCCTTCTGTCCATTGAGATTTCTGCTTTGATTTTCTGTACAATCTCCTTTACCCATATACAGCAGGGTGATCGGGTATCACTGTTTTTGGTGAGTCCCCAAATTGTGACTTCTTGCCCCTAGGTCTCTATTTGTCCCAGGATGTGTGCCCTGAATATACTAGCCTAGGCTAACTAGGCTTATGTCTATGTTGACTATGTCTATGTCTAGTGCCTCAGTGATCTCCCTTGTAAGCAGTCCATCTACTCTACAGAGGTCTATGGCTAGTGTAGAGTCCGTAGTGTCAACAGTTAGACACAGCCTTAGGTCACGCCTATTGGTGCTTCAAATATATTTCAGGTAGTCCTATCATTACAATGCCTCGGCCAGCCAAACCAACCAAATTTAATATTTCTCTTAAAAAGAGATATCATTTAAAATGAATGTAGGAAAAAAATAATGATCAACATTGTCCCAAATTATAGACTACGGTTGATGATTGTGAACATTCTGTTAGTCTGGTAATTACATCACATCGCTATAAGCGATGGTGATAACAAAAAGTACTACAATGTATGAACACATTCCCAAAAGTAAATCTATTTTTTTAACCCACTCTAAGATTCATAGAGACATTGAAATATAGCTTGTTTTTTTAGTGAGTGCAGTATTATTATTTATTTCACCTATATTTTTATGCACACTTAAGTAAATAAGCATGAATGCATGATCAAATAATGATAAATGTCTGTAATGCAATAAGTAATCAGGTGCAGTTGCATTGTGATCTACAGTAGAGACAAAATGGCCCACAGGAAACTGGAAGGGGAGAGTAAGACTTTTTCTCAGGATGCCTTTAAAAATATATACTAAGATTACAATTTAGCCCTCATATGCACTTTGATGGATATGATGGCTCAGTAATTAAGGTGTATTTTTTAATCCAAATCCACAGTGGGATTTATCCGACTCCTCGCTATACGTTTGTTGAGTTTCCCTGGCCCTATTTACCTTGCAGGAGATGCATCCCATCAGAAGCAACTCCTGCTAATCTGCGGCACAAGCACTTGTGAGATCTCCAGGAGTTCACTTGTCGCTCCCGGTGATTTTAACAGAAGTGCTTTCCTAAGCAAGCAAAATTGAATTGTTACGAGTTTATGGGCAGCTTTTTTAGAAGGCGTTTTCCCCCCAAGTAAAGAAATACATATTAAAGTACTGACTACTTCTATACGCATTGATTGTTCATGAGCATACTTTGGGCAGAATACTGTCATGCAGTACTCATGCTATATCTCATTATATAGACGCTCATCTAATTTGTCCACTGTGTACCTTAACTGTTTAATGGGAACAGAATCTTGAAATTGTGATACCCTGGACAGGGATGAACCTAGGGTTAATGGCAGATGGTTCCAAATATTTATTTGGCTCCACCCATATTTCGACTCCCCCAGTATCTCCTCTGCCACGCACCACGAACGCTAAGCTCACCGTGATACATTAGCACTATACATTGACACACAGACTCACGCTAACACAATATAATAACACCTTCGCACACATGCTGACACCAAATACTAATACATTCATGCTAACACTATACACTAATATACACACACTCTAACCCCATATGCTGACACATACACTCATGCTAATACACACACATGCTAAGACTAAATACCAACACATGCACTCATGCTAACAGCATTAACTAACATAACACTCATTAACACCATAAAGTAACACACGCATGTTGAAAGAATACTTGCACACGTTAGTGCCATTTGCTCACACACATGCTAGCACTGTATACCAAACACACACAATATAACACCATACATTTGCACATGTACACATGTTGGTAGTCATTATGTGTGAACAAAATGTCACTTTACTGTAGTTTATATTGTATTTTTCATCGGGGGAGAGAACAAGCATTGAGCGTCAGGGATCAAGCAAGGATGCGCTTGCGAAGCAAACTTACGGCTTCTGTGTAGTTTCTTGAGAACCTAACTCTGTTTATTTACTGATTAATTTATTATTAAAGAGTTAATTTGTACAAATGTAAAGAAAGCTTTTATTAAGCCTGTGTCACTGCTTGTGTTAGCATTGAATGTGGAATATTAAATCCTCACTTTATATGATTATAAAATAGATATTTCTAGTTATATAGAGGTATTTATTGCACACAGTGTCTGTGATGATCCTAAAAATTTAAAATAGCCTAAACTTGTTCCTTTAATGTTCACTACTGTATATACTTACAGTTGCACTGATGGGAAAGGCCTTGTAGAAAACGGTTTAAGTCTTCCCAAATACTTAAATCTCTAGATCCTAACTGTGGCTAACACTACATACTGGATCAAACCAGACTGGCTAAGCTTTGCGCCTCCATTAGAACTTCTTGACTCCACTGGAAAGTGTCCTATTACGTAAAACAAATAAACTATAATATAATTATAAAATAAAATCACCATACGCTTATAGGTTTTTCTTATTGAAAGCGCATCACCCGTAATCACACCAATCGTACCATGGCCTATCGTCATGGTCCTTCTACAGAGGTGACTACGAATTATTCACCTCCTTGCATCATTATAAATATTACCCAATTTACATGGTTTAACATGCACCTGCCATTCTGGCCACCTTTGTATGCAGTTATAGAGGAGTGCACAATTTAAGTTCCAATCACAAACGCAGGGATAACAAAACTTGGTAGAAGTTTCCTACCTTGAATCCACAAGTTGTGCATATTTTCAGGATCTCCTTGAATAAGCAGTAATGGATTATTCGGTGTCTTTCCAACGCAATGATCCGTGCGTACTCATATGACAACCAAACCTGCGCTGGTCAGTGGTACTTCAGGGCAGGTATCGGGAAACCTACTGTGTGGAATCACTGGATTTGGGTTCCTATAACACAGGGCTTAGGTTATTATGCACTGAAGTAATAGATTAGCCCATAGAACTTATTTTCCTCACCCTACAATAACCCTATTCTAAATACAATATATTTTTTGGGGGGACCTTTAATGAGTGGTTGCATATTATACACAGGCACTAATATATTACGTTTTCCCGGAACATTAATACATGTATTTTATACACGTGTGTGTATTACAAATTATGTTTTAAGGTTATTCCTCCTATGGGAACTGTCTCTATCAAAGAGTTCTGTTGGTGCATGCTGAAACAGTCTAATGTAGTCCATATACCAATGTGTTTTTTATTTCACAGTTTTTATTTACTATGCAATGGTGGGGAAAATACTTGAATTTCTTTTCACTGGGTAATTATTTCTTTTTAAAGATTGATGTTTATTCCACTGTTACTTATGGGGGGGGAAATGATTTGTAACAATTTTAAGTGTAAAATTATGTTTTTTCTTTGCTTTTGTTCAGCATTAATGCTCATTTGCAAAATGTGACCATCTGCTAACAAGCTTCAATGAATAACTGGATATGACTTAAAACATTTTTCTTGCTTCTCTTCTTGTCTGATTTATTGTATGAATGTGCCACTTGGGACCAATGTTTGATACGGTTGTACATGCATGTCCACAGGGTTTTGGGTGCTAACTACAATATTTGGGTTATAGCCCAATAGCAGCTGAGTACATGATCATACCTGGTACCTGGCTTTGACCTGGGGGCTGATTTACAGGGTTTGGAGAGGGTCTTCCCTAATTCCACTGATTTTATGATATCCCAATTCCCCACCCAATAAGCACAGTTAACGTTTCTGCTTGAATACAGGATGATTTATTTAGAACAGTGCTACCTCCTAACAAGTAATGTCCATGCCTGGGAACTTTCTAAATAAACTGACCGGGAGACTCTTGAAATATTAACCATTACTTATTTAACCAAAAGGCTCCAGTACATGGTCCTTATGGAAATGTTGACTTGCCATTATTTAAAAATACACTTTATTGAGTCATCAATATTCAAGCAGGGATATCAACCTTAATATACTGGTAGCAAAATGATCACAGCATGGTAGGATAGGAAGGAGTCAGTTCTCGACTGTGTGGCCCTTGGAATCTGCCCCTTCATACTGAGACACTGAGATTGGGGCAAAAGCCCCTGAGAGTTCCCAGGTATGGTAATGTCAGGTCATTTGGCTGCCACCATTAGGGAGACAGTACAACAGAATCTTTATGATGAGCTATTAAAGTATATATGAAAGGTTTCAGCTCACTTTGAATTCCTCACATATCATGTGTGATAAATGAATGTAATTCTAGTAATTGACAATGTTGGAGAGAAGAAATTTCTGCAGATCTTGTGGGAAATAAAAAAAGGCCATTTTCTCAAACGTCTTGTTTAAGGTTTCACACATTTTTATGATTGAGACGCTACATTCTTTAAATCCCTCTTTCTAAAATTGTAAGAAATTCTAGGAAAAAATCCAACAACAATGGTTGCATCCCCTGAATCTCTCTTTATATAAAAAGCTTAGCAAAGATATTGTCCACCTAAAACTGTGGGGTTGCATGGCCTTAGAAGTATATTAAATTCTGTCAGTTTTCTGTGCTAATGCTATCCTCTTGTGGTAGATATCGGCATTGCAAGTTTAACAGTTAAACAGTTAAAAGAAATACAAATATTACCCAAGTAAAAACACACAGAAATGTTGAAACTGTTTCCTTTTGATTCCATTTATATCTTATATTTATAGACTTATATTTAAGTATAGCTTGAAGTTTTCATATGATGTACAGGGTTATCAAAATTCTGTTTTCCTGGTGTACTTTTAAATTATCTTATCCTAGCACACATTTCTGTATTTATAGTGCTGTCTCTTATCTGAGTGATTCAGTTATATTATGAGAGGCACCTGAGCCCTTCACTATATGCTCCCGCTCCAAAACAAAATGTTCTTACATACAGAATGTCTTCCTTATGTTTCCTTTTCGTTATGTTCTGTACATGATAGCACAATGCTTAACCTTCCCAGTACATGTACCCAGAGGGCAATAGGGTAAATGTTGTTAGCCTGCAGAAGATGTTCTGAAAAGACCAAAAGACAACCACCCACCTCAACTGACTTCGGCCTTAGCACCTGAAGATGAATATGGGGGTCAAAAGGCACAATCATAGTCACTAGTTATGGCCAACAACTAGAATCTGAAAAAAGCAGATCATTGGAGTTGTGAGACTGGTTATGAAATTTGTTAAATTCTGAGGAAATCTGAGGAACAGTTCTCAATGAACTTATAATTAGGGGGTGAATACAATGCTCACTTCAGGCCAGAGGCGTAACTAGAAAGCACAGGTTACACGGTAACCATGCTAACACAAATTACACACACTCACCCCAATTACACATCCATGCTCTCACACATACACACAATTACACATCCATGCTCTCACGCACAATTACACATCCATGCTCTCACACACATAATTGCACACCCATGATCTCACACACAATTACACATCCATGCTCTCTCACATACACATACACACGTACATATCCATGCTCACACACACACAAGTGAACATACATACACATGTATACATCTATGCTCACACACACACAATTACATATTCATGCTTACACACACACAAAATTACATATTCATGCTCACACACACACAATAACATATTAATGCTCACACACACACATCCCACCTCCCTCCCGCCTCCCTCACCGCTCCTGCAGGTTTTTCTTTGGCTTTTCACATACTGTTCGAGTCGCCTTGGAATATATAAACTCAAGGAAGTTAACCAATTACAACAGTCCATGTTTTGCAGGTAGTGAGGATCATGGGACATCACAGAAAACTGTAAAATATACTATTGCACCACAGACCTCCATTGTTGTCCCATGTGGTCCCCTCACAATGCAGAGCATTGCATTGTTGCTCATTGGTTCATGACCACACCTCCAGCCCCACCCTTTTCCTGGAGGTTTCTGGGACTGGCCCTGCCCCTCACCATCTCTAGCTATGTTGGACATTTGACATGTTGAGGGTATGCTCACATACATCCTGTACACTTTACGTGTGCTGGTCAGCAATATGTAAAAAATTAAGCATGTCCTGGATATAGCATTTCTGCTATGACCATGTTCCGTACACACACATGTACATATAAATCTGAAAACACCTTTATATAAAATAATTTAGTTATTTTTTTTCTTTTCCTCCTTCTTATTCTATTTACACTTTTCAACCCCATTCTTCCATCTACCATTTTGCAGCATCCACCTTTATCTAAGTCATATTTATATTTACTATTCCCTCCACCCAAGCAATTGGCATTTTATGGCTTAGGTTGGCTAGGTTGGCATTTCCAGGGGACATTAGCCCCGCTGCTACATAACCAGGTAACCTGGTGTATATATTGCCTTAGGCTGATACCAAAAAGCTTATAAGTGAGTCCTTTTTAAAGAGAAAACACATTGCTGTCCCTACATTGCCCGGAGCTGAAAACAGCTTTCCAGGTGACATTACTGATCTCTCTGTTTTGTACAGTGCTTCTACCTGGGCTTCTAGCAGTCGTCTACCTGTCAATGCACACGCAGGCAAAGAGTGAGGTTGCAAGCATTGCTTTGATTGGCCTATCACAACTTCCTGAAAGTCTCAGCGCACACACACTCACATGCACACACACCTGTGCCGTGCTAAATTTAAGCGTATTCCTTAATGGGGCGTTTGCAAGTGCCTTCCAATTTCAACTCCCTTTCCCAGACGTCGCTATGGATTATAAACATCCCACAATGAAATTTTAAC
This sequence comes from Spea bombifrons, assembly GCF_027358695.1. Taxonomy (NCBI): domain Eukaryota; kingdom Metazoa; phylum Chordata; class Amphibia; order Anura; family Pelobatidae; genus Spea; species Spea bombifrons. The sequence continues at coordinate 29,726,566 of NC_071093.1, forward strand.
ATTAGTCTAGATATCTCTGTACAGTTGAATTCAACATTTTGCATCCTCTATTTATCTATAGTTTATGCAGGGCTAGAATTGGCATTTGATGAAAAGACATAATGAAGTCAGTGAGTTGTAAACCACAATTCTCCTACAAAATTAATGTTAAATTCTTCCTTTGGTGACTAAATGCACACAATAAAGCCAGTTCCAGGATTTAAGCAGCACTCCATAAGCAGAGGTAAAGTGCGGTTGTTAGGGATGGACCAGCCACACTAGTATAAGTATTGCAGGAGTGGGACTAGAAAAGGTGAGTTAAAGGAATACGGGAGGGCGTTAATGAGGAATGTTGCAAGGGATTTTTTAAAGGACCGAAGGGAGGGGGAAGGATGATGGGGGGGCATTCCAGGTGACATTACAGCCCTTGAGACATCTTGTAAGCATGCATTAGAGATAGAAATCAGATGAGAGGCTAGAAGGAGATCATTGGATGAACGGAGAGACCGGTGTGGAGTGTATTTAGACATGAGTGAGGAGATGTAAGTAGGGCAAGCGCTGTGAAGGGCTTTGAAAGAGTCAGGATGTAAATACTGTATGTCACCAGCAAAGCATGACTGAGCAGCATACATGAAAACTTCCCACAGTAGACTACCGGGAACTCTCCTTCTTCTGGAGGAATGGCTTTGCATAGGTATATGTGGAGACAGGGCTAACTCCAAAGTACATTTAGTGGGAGTAAACTGGATGAGAAGCAGAAAGAAGTGGGGGGCTGTAGGCAGAATATGAATGGGGAGTGGAAATGGCCACATAACGCTCCCCTGCCTGGCCGTAAACCCATTTTGAAATGGAACACATTCAAGAGTACGGGCTGCTGACACCAAGCTTTAGGTGCTCATCTCCTCCTGAGACTTCGATGGCAGTATACTACAATTCTATGTTCATTCCTAGTTTCATTTCTCCTACATTACGAGCTAAACAAATGCAGTATAACATGATGATGTCAATGGACATGTCTGGCTTTCAAGGTCCACTGTGTTTTCTAAGTACCTCATGTATTTTCTTGGAAAAAGGGAAATCATTATGCCTTTGGTAGCAATAAATTTTGTTAATAATGCACCGAGGAACCATAACACATTCACTTTGTCGTGAAAGTACTGCTTTGAGAGTAAGCAGCCCAAAATAAACATTTTAATTTCTACCTTAAAGAGATTTTAAAACAGCTTTATGCCATTACCAGGTATTAAAAAAAACAAAACTTTTTCTTAGTTAATAGAGAAGACCTAAACCAATAAATGATGGATTTATAATTGTTTTAAAATAACTCAATTTCAGGAAAAACTTTCTAGGCACAAATGATATTAACCTTATGTGTCTATAACTAGAAAGACTGCAGAAGTAGTAAAGTAAGCTGAGCTCTGGTGTTTATCACAACATACTCAATGTCAGTAGATAAGGACCTAGGTCAGGGAGTCTGGAAAGTCTTCACGGGATAACTGGATAATAGTACAAATAGACAATCCAAAAGCAAAACTAGTAAGGCCAAGATATCAAAGAAAATGGTGTTCAAGCAAAGTCAGAAACACAAGCCAGGTAAGGAACCAAATATATAAGGCACATGAAACACACCCAAGAATGGAGAATCTGGAACAAAAAACTGACCATGAGGTCAGTGGCTACAGGTATATAAATATATGCAGGCTTGCATGTGGCAGGTCAGGTGCACAAAAATAGGTATATAAAAGGCCTTGGCCGGACTGGCGTGTGCTACTCTGTGGTCGGACTGGTAGGTTAGCTCCGTTAGTAACAAAGCTGCAGCCGGAACCGATAACAAGAGACACTGGAACCCTTCCCCCAGGTGGTTGAGCCCCAGGTTAGGGGTCCCAGGTTCTGCTAGGTGAAAAAGACACAGCTAACAACAACTGATCAGGAGGCCAACGAGTCAGAACACAAAGCTGCTACACTAACACAATGCAGGGGCATAACTAGAAGCCTCAGGGTCCCGGTGCGAGAATATGTTAAGGGCCCCGCCAACCCAATCTACCCCCTCTCCCTGCCCCCTTCTCACTATCTACCCTCTCCCTACCCGCCCTTCTCATTATCTACCCTCTCCCTGCCCCCCCTCACTATCTACCCTCTCCATACCCCCCTTTGTAGGTCACTTACCAGGCAGTCCTGTGGTGGGGACGCGAGGCCTCTGTCTCGCTGCTCTTGTTTAAAACAAGGGGATAAACAATTTAAAAGGGGGAGGAATACAAAATATAATAAAAACTGAAAGCGAAGAAGGATGGTCACATGATATGCATTTAAGTCTGGTTTCTTTCAGCTTCTTTTTTTAGTGTTTAAAAGTGACAGGGTTGGGGAACTCCTGCCTAGGACCCTGTGGAGTCTTATGCTGATCCGATTGCTTCAATATAGGTAAAAAATTTAACACACCCATGTAACTTGTTTCTGTAGTGCGGTTGTGCATGGGTGCGCGTATGTAAGTGCGTGACGTGGTCTTTTTACTCAGTTATGTAGAAAGTTTTTCTGCAGTCAAGCTGAGATGAAGATGAGAATTCATATACCCTTTTTCAGATCTGGATTTCACATTAGAAAGAAAACTTTATGTACACAATTAGCACCACAGACATCACAGTGGTGTACCAGAACTCTTCTATTCGGCTCTACCTGTTATAATTATAACTAAAGTAGTCTGACTATAGTCTCTGAAAGTTTCATGAGAGTTCCATTCACAGTGGGCAGAGATATAGCATTGCAATTGTATGATGGACGTAAATGAGTTTAAAGCAGGGGCAAAAATATGGTCTAGTTTGTTAATTTACATTTTAAAATATATATTTATATACCTCTGGAATGATTAAATTAATGTAAGATTATAATTATTATTATTATTAACATCATACTTTATATTTTTTTTACATTAACAGACCTTCCAGTCCATTGATTTTAAGACTGTTAGAGGGAGATCCTTGATCTCCCCAACCGAGCCTGTTCCTCTAGCGGCAGGTGGTATAGCCCGTCTCTGGAAGGGTGCACACCTGAATAAGATGCCAAAATACCAGAATATTGCAGTATGCATTCCCCTTTATGTAGAGGCCGCTCAGGCACACCCCCTGGTGACATCACGGCCTGACCAAGAACCCTGGGAACATTTAAAAGGGGATGATTCCTGCTGATCTGTGCTTGGTGTTCTGTGAGCTTCACTACCTAGCGTTTCCCCTGTTGTTTCAACGTATTTTTTTTACCTAGATTGTTTAACCATTTTTGCTGCTTCTCTGGTGTCCCTGACCGTGAATTGTTTAACCATTCGCTGCCTTTGTGATGTCCTAGAGCTTGGATTGTTTAACCAAGTTCTTGCCTCTCTTCTATCCCTGTCCTTGGTTACCCTTCTGGCTACATTCGGGGATTCATAGTGGGTTCCCTAACATTACACCAGCCACTTTTGGAGCCCACAGGGTTACCTGAGGCTATCTCAGCCGATAACATTTTTGGTGCAAGAACTTCCAGTCGGACAGAACCAACTCCATCAACAGATATAGCATCTTCAGTCTGGCCATGCTAACCCAGTGACCTCAGCTAGCAACTACTCGTCTCAAGCCTCTGTTTCAAACCCTTTGGAGGGAGCTACTGCTAACCTCTTGCCATTCTCCGTGCTGGTGATCGCAATAAATACCGTACATTCATTACTTTTTGCCAGATATTATTTAATCTGTGACCAAGAATTTACTCTTCTGGAAATATGGTCTCCAGTACTGTACACAATACTCCAAGTGACTTCATCCAGTCGCCTTCTTCTCACGGACCCTAACGCCAACAGAACAAAACTATAATGTTACAACCAAGATGTCTCCATTTTTGTTATTAATTATGGTTATCACCATACCTGGGAACTCTCCGGGTTTGCACAGCTTCTCCGGTTCTCCAGGTCAAGACCTGACTCTTCCGGGTCGCAGGAGTGGGGTCTTGACATGCCCCGCTACCTTCCACCGACGTCACGGGGCCGCACACTGATTTTCCCGCAAGGAAAGACTCCGGGTAGCTGGAGCCCAGAAATTCCCAGGTATGGTTATCACCCACCCATGCTCCCGGGTTCCCCACTACTGAGTATGGCCCCCCTCTGCTATGGATCATGTATTCAACCTCACTTGCAATTAGGCCTGACTTCAAAGAACTGTTAAAAAAAGAAAAATTGGTTCAGCACTCAACTCCCAGGAAGCTGTTTGGAGTGCTGGGATTCTTTCCTGTGTTTGTTAACTTCAAAGAATCTTGACACAAGCTAAACGTCGATACAAGTTCTTTGCTGACCAACATTGGGCGACCGCACCTTCGTATTAGATTAGGCACAAATTCTGGCTGTGCAGGAAACATCTCAACTTGTCTTGTCCCATTAAGAAATTAGGTCCTTCATAGCACTTTTCTCGATCTGTAAAATAATTAATCCTCTCGTAATTCGATTACACCTTCCCCCTTCAATCAAGATTGACCCATTTTTTCATGTGTCCCTATTGAAACCCTGGACTCAGAATCTGTTTTCTGGACATAATTATCCCCCTGAACATATCCTGCTAGATGGAGTAGAGGAATTTGAGGTAGAAAAAATGTCAAACTCCAACATATAACAGGGACAATTACAATATTTTATCCATTGGAAAGGTTATGAAGCTACGGATAAGTGCTAAAAACGTACATGCTCCTGCCCTCATAAGCACCTTTCATTTAAGACATCCAGAGAAACCTGGACCTAAGTGTGCCCGGGGGTTACACATTGGGAGGGGGAGATGTCAGACACCTACCCATCGCGCTGGTCAGACAGGCACTTGCAGCCGTGCCTCACCCGAATACCCAAACGCCATCCCCATTTATTTACCTTTGTGGGCTCCATGGAGGCTAAAGCTGCATTGTGACATCACTCCCTGACCAAAAAACAAAGGGGCATGATTCCTGCTGATCTGTGCATGGTGTTCTGTGAGCTTCAGTACCTACAGTTCCCCATATTTTTTGACCTGGATTGTTTAACCATTTGCTGCCTCCCTGGTTTCCTAGACCTTGGGTTGTTTAACCATTTAATGCCTCACTGCTATCCCTGCCCTTGGTTACCCTTCCAAGATTGGGGATTACTTCACTGCATATTGAGCTCCTGTTAGAACATCCTAACACCTCCATCCTCCATTCTGTGGTGGGAGCGTGAGGTCTGTCCTTTCAGACCTCAGCTTCCATGCTCCCTAATCACTATGCGCCATCTATTGATGCAGAGCGCGGGGACAATTTTTTAGCACTAGTGGTAGATCAAGATGTTGGCCGGATGCAGCTCATAGTAGTTCAACTTCTGACTAAAAGCAAGAAAGCCTACTTGGGGCTGGTATACCAGGGGTCACCTGACGTTTCCTTTTTTGCACATGCCTATAGCCAGCTCTGCCCAACCCAAGCAAACTGGAATCACTCCTTCTCACATTTCCAAGTGTTTTGTATTTGACAGTAAAAGTGAAAAAATAAAATGTATACCCCCTATACAGTGAAATGCCAGATTTTGTCACTAATAGTTATCAATTAATTGAATATGATAAGATATATAGCTAATACACTTTTTTACGTTGTCCGAAAATTAGAGGTTTGACTGGTAGAGTAAATCCCTGTAAAATTGCCTGGTTTTGTCACCAATATTTATAAATTAAATTAATAATTAATATTTAATGTACATATATTTATTATATATATATATATATATATATATATATATATATATATATATTATATATTTTATATTTTATGTACATATTAGAGGCTTAGCTGGTAGAGTAAATGGGCAACTATCCTATACTAATTAGTAACACGTTTAAAATTTTAAACAAATGAAACATAAGCACACAGTAAAATGCCTGGTTTTGTCACCAATTTTTAGCAATGGAGAATAAGATATAAAAATAATATTTTTTTTAAGTTGTCCACAAATGGACAACTGTCTTAAACTAATCAGTCACACTGTGCGCAAGTCCAGTAAAATGCCTGGTTTTGTCACCAATATTTAACAATGAAGAATAGTTAGTGTGTGTGACTGTGTGTGTCTGAGTATGTTATTGTCTGTGTCATTTTGCATGGGTGTCTGTGTGTCCAGTTGTGCTAGTGTCAGTGTGTGTGTGTGTGTGTGCTAATGTGTCTGGTTATCTTGTCAATGTCTGTGTGCGTATGTGTTACTTTAGTGTCTGTGTGTCTAAGTATGTCAGTGTGTCTGGGTATGTTAGTGTGTCTCTGCTAATGTGGGTATTTTAGTGTGTGTGACTGTGTATGTCTGGGTATGTTAATGTGTATGTGCATGTTAGAGTGCCTGATTGTGTTAGTGTGAGTAAGTAGGCATGTTAGTTTTATTCTCTGGATAAGCGTGCTAGTGTGAGAGTCTGGGGCGTGTCTGCTAGTGTAGGTGTCTGGGTCTCTGCATATGTTTGTGTGTGGGTATGTTAGTGTGCGTTTGTGTACATGTGTGTTAGTGTGAGTGTCCAGGTGTGTGTAAGTGAGAATGTCTGTGTTAGAGTGCATTGTTTTTAGTGTCAGTGTCTCTGTACATGAGTTAATGAGTCTGTGCAAAGTGGCAAATTGGGGCTTGAGTAGAGCCCTGCGTGGGACTGCTTTTTTAATCCCCCTCCTGCTGATTTTTTTGTCCAATCCCGCCCGCTCCCGCAACATGTGTGTCCAATCCCGCCCACCACATGTGGTCAATCACGCCTGCTCCCGCCACATATGTGGTCAATCACGCCTTCCTCCTTACCTGAACTACAGATTTCCCGCGCAGTCCCGCAAGGCTGCCTTCGCGCTACTTCCTCACAGCGTCTCTTTTCTTGTTCTGCCCAGGAACCCAGCGGAGTCACAGGAAGTAACGTCACATCACATGACTCCGCTGTGTTCCTGGGCTGAGCAACAGAAGAGATGCTGTGAGGGAGCAGCGGGAAGGTAGATTACCAGGACCCGCAGGTAAAGTGTCAGACCGCCAGCGCCCGCAAGTTTTTTGGCGGGACCCGCATCCCAATGCAGTCCTCTAGACTTGAGCCACTTTGATAAAGGGTAGAATATATTGGCTGTCTTTCTGTCGTAAGCTAACCATTTAATGGTTTAGGATTATAGGACTTTGAGTGCATAGAAATTGTTTATGTAATATAATCTTTTCATACATTTAAAAAAATCCTGAACAGCAAAGGTTTTACAAATAAAGAGCCTTCATTTTTTGAGATAGGGATAACTTTTTATATTTCATCGCAGTTTTTTTCATTACTCACAAGCATATCACTTTTTTGGAGTTTTCAAACATTTTTAAATCGTGGCAAAATGCTTAGCTTTACAGTATGTTCATTATTAATTTTTATTTGGGCCTTTATAAAGGTAATATCGTGATTCTATTAAAAACACGTGATTAATTAATACATTTTTAACCAAGAGAATTTAAGATTTTTTTTAACTGAAGGATAAAAATAATAATAACGCTGTCCTCCACAGTAGATTTTGAAAATGTCCACCATGAAACATGTTTGTGTCTATCCCTGAATACAGTGCATGTGGAATGCTTAGGTACTATTAATTGGGACACTAATAGAAATTTTAGCCTAAGGTTCTACTAAATAAGTCCTGGTATTCCGATGTAGATGACGTCAATAAGCTTATCAAAACCAAAATGCATGAGATAAGAGTCCTCTATGAAACACCCATTGCATGCTTAATTTTTAACACTTGGACAGCCAAAGATAAATAAATGCATTCTTTGATTTATTGTATACTAAACGGAAGGAATTTAAATACAAACTATGAATCAAAAAAGTGTTTCCATGATGTAACTTATCATAATCCACCATGCATCACTCTTTTCAGTCTTCTATGGCAGTGAATAAGTTAACTACTGCATTTTCACTTTAACACATATCTAAAAGAAAAACAAGTGCCATACAATAAGATCTAATCACATGCAAAGTTAATATGATTATGTCATGTCCGAAAGCTAATTTTGATTTCCGTTTTCCTGTAACAGAAATGTAATTTCTACGCAAATATGATTAATTTGGAGGAGGGGGTACCCGTATTTAAAAAAAAGTGAAGCTTCCTGGAACTCAACTTGATTTCAGTGCTATATGTGTATTTACTGAAAGTAGCCCGTCAATTTGGGCATCTCTAGGTTTTACATGTTTGCAAATAACATGTTTACCCATTGATCTCCCAGGGGCTTGCAATGCTAAATAAAAAGGTGCCATGACATACAGTGGGGTATTTATTTTTTAGACCTAGGGCTGCACTGCCTGCCACCCCCTCTGCGCCGCTGTCCTTTCTAGCAGTTTCAAAATATGATGTCATATATTGGTGCTCCACTTTTAAAGGAAGGATACTATGAAGGACTGTGCTGACTTGGCATAGCACTCTGTTGTAGTGTTAATGGGCCAGTTGAGGAGTTCAGCAATCTCTCTTTTAACCAGTCCTTTTAGTAGTTGCGTTACCTCCATACTAGTTTCTCCTGGAGACTCCGGGTGAAGCGCCGCTTTACTGCTTCTTTGCGTCACTGCGGGGAAACTCCAGGTAGTGTAAGTGGCATTGCAGCACGGCCCTCTCCCTGCCCACTTCCCCATCCAAAATGCCATGTAACCTGCAACCTCAGCAGGACCAACTAAAACTTTGGCAGGACTTCCCAGTGACATTGTGGGACACTTGATATTTAGCCAGAGTCAGAGGGGCGTACCTAGAGTATTTGCCACCTGGGGCAGATCCTGTATGTGGTACCTACCCACCCCCACTTTAAAATGAAAAGACACCCACAAAAAAATTAATGTTTATTGCTGAATATTTATTGCACATATTTGTAAATTGTATGCCAACTGGAAAAAAACATAAACATAAAATATTAATTTAAAAATAAATTAAATAAATTGAAATAAATAATATTTACTGAACGTATATGGTACAGCATAACTCCTATAACTATATACTAAGCCAGGCATTGATGGTGGTACAACACAACTGTTATCATTATATATAAAGTCAGACATTGATGGTGGTACAGTGTAACTCCTATACACTGAGCCGGACATTGACGTAGGTACTGCATAACTCTTATCAATATATACTGAGCTAGATGATGATAATGTTACAGTGTAACTCCTATCACTGTACACTGAGACAGATATTGATATGGTAGGCTCAGTATATAGTGATAGGATTTATGCTGTACCACTGTCAGTGTCTAGCTCAGTATTTAGTCATAGGAGTTATGCTGTACCACCATCAACTAGGTTGTAAACTCGCAAGAGCAGGGCCCTCTTCTCTTTTTATGTTGGTTTGTTATGTGATTTTTTTAATGTTACTGACTGATTGATGGCAATTAGAGGACACCTTCAAAGGACCAGTGCAGCAGAGGGGGGTATTCACCTGAATGACCACACAATCTAAGGTTGAGCCTAGACAGGAGAGTGACTGGAACTAGCAGAGAGAGGTGAATGGTTTGTAGGGATGCCGGAGGACAGGTCAGCAATTAGAATAGCCAGGGTCAGGATGCCAGAAAATCAGAGTAGTCAAATGGGTAAGCCAAGGTCAGGGGAGCCAGATATACAGGGATGGTCATGACAAGCAGGGTTTAGCAACAAGGTAACTCTTATAAATGAAAAGAATACCAGCCCAGGTGTTCACAGGAAGCAAAACAACTGAGCACTGTCAAGTGATAGACCACTCCCCTTGCATGAAAGGCCACACTCCCTTGTATGATGTCACCGAGCAACATGTGCCATTCAGGAGTGAATAAAGTGCTAGGAGATAGTGAGCGCCTGTGCTTAATACTAAGAAAATGCTGTCAGCCAGGCACTGATGGTGGTACAGCATAACTCCCACCACTATACACTGAACAAGACATTGACGATGGTAACCCCAATCAATCTCACACACTTACTAATGCTTTCTCACTCTCTCTCTCACTCTCTCTCTCACTCTCTCTCTCTTGGTAGGTGCGGCTTCAGTGTTGTGCTCTGAGATATAACATCAAATCCCGACACACAGCATCAGTTCATCAGTTCCGGGCATGCATCGCAAGGGAGCAGAATAGGAGGTCTGTATTAACAGACTTACCGCTCCCTTTGATTGATTTTAAGCCGGTTAGAGAGAAAAGCTTGATCTAGTAGAGCACCCCCCCCCGATAAGTGGCACCTGTGGCAGACCACCCCCCACAATGTGTAGGTCATGTGAACAAGAAATCTATGCCTACACTGGCATTATATATATATATATATATATATATATATTTAAAGCCATGGCATATGTTTGGGGCATTACTGGAGCTTCTTGCAAAGAGCGCTATATGAAAAGGAGAAAATAGTGTTTTTCTCAACAACCTTCCTGAATGATACTGAATATTACCATTTACTGACATATCTACATGACATTACTTTTATACTATTTTTTTCACAGTGATGTATACATAGATCACAACAATATACAATATAAGACAATGTAGGATTCTTGCTGTTAGAGGATATGTGCTGGAAAACCATGACAGGGAAAAGAGAATTCAGCCTTTTAATATTTAGCATGTTTTCTATACACCATGCATGTTTCCAACTGTGTTAATACATTGCTCACAATTATGAAACATTTACTAAAACATATATTTTTATCTGTATCCGGAAAACATACCACATAAGATAGTTCCTTTTTTATAAATAAAAATAGGAATATTTTGTGTGTTGTCCATGCATGTGCATATACTGTATATATATATATATATATATATTCACATGCATAATAACAAATAATAACTACCAACATTTTTGTAAATTAAGTAACGATACTAAATGAATACATCTTTGTGATGAAAGTGTATTTGTATCATTTTGGTAAACCTCACCAAAAGCCCTAGTTAATACTTGTAATATGCACAGAAAAGGTAGATTACATTTCTACACCAGATCGAATATTATGTGGGACAAAAAAACTGATTTTTTTTTAATATTCTGTCGTTCAGGTCAAATGTAATTAGAATAATGTTAGTTAATTTAACCTGCTTCTATATCTGGAAACCAAGGATTTAAGGGGCCATTCATGTTGGAAAGTGTGCTTGGGGCATTTTAACTATGCTGGACGTACCTGGAGAGCATCTGCTCCTATTGATTTAACCCTGCTGGTTTCAGAAAACATTTGAATTCCCACCCTGAATAAACAGCACATGAACTCTACATATTCATGAGCAAGATAAAGCAGCAGCTGAATTTATTCACAGCCCTGAGCAAGAAAGTCAAATGGAATGATGTGACTTTTATATTGTCTCTTTCAAGTGTTGTGATGCAGCCTCCAACATTTACCTTTTTAACCCCTTTGATGACCACATGTCAAAATAGATTTTAAAACACTGACAACAAACCGAATAGCCATTATGATGATACACAAACCATCCAACCAACACAGAGACTTGAATGGCATACTGGGAACCATTATGGCATGCAACCTTATCAACACAACCACATAGGATCTTTGGTGTTAAAAATATAGAATTGGACTCCCAGAAAAGTAACAAAGTAAAAAGGAATGCCCTATTTAGCAGGTTGTCAAACTTTGTATCACAGTCAAAAGGGCCGAGACATGCATTGACGCAATCCCTGCGCATTAATATGTGTTACCCAGAAAGGTCTGTGGACTGTATATGAAGAACAGCCACAAAGAACAGTTCAATTGCAACTGTGTGCAAAAGAGTCCAAAATGTTTCTAGTCAATTAGATCAGTACTATTAAAGCACAATCAGTCAATTACATCTAATTACATCTGACTCGATTATGTGTAACTGTGTAATCACTGAATGGAATTTAACATTACTATATTGCATTTCTGAGAACCTCACCAGTGAAACTGATAAACATCCAGCAGATTTAATTTCCCTTAGATTAGTGAAAATGGTTCCAGTAGTGATTTTTGATGCAAAAACATAGAATTGGATAAGAATGATTCAGCATGTCTAGTCTGCCTGATGTGACAACTCAGACTTCAATCAGTCCTTGGTCTTGTCTTAGATTCAGGATAGTTTTTAGCCTACCCCATGCTGTATTGCCCTCTACCAATTCTGATGGGAGGCTGTTCCATTTAACTACCACCTTCTATCTAAAGTAAAACTTCCTTGCATCACACCTAAAGATCTCTAGATTTAGATTATGACTTCTAGTTCTAACATTTCTCATCTGAAATAATCTTCCTTCTTGTACATTGTTAAATCTCTTTATGTATTTAAATGTTTCTGTCACATCACCCCTCTCTCTTCTTTTTTAAAATGTTATCCAGTAGTATTCCTGTGCTTTTGATTGTGGGCACTTTTAATTACACAATATTATCCTTTGTTAATGATAATAAAAATAGTAATAATTAAAAAAATACCTCTACCCATATATTCATGATGTTACATGGCTTAAAGATTCCTAAAGAGTTTAACTGTTGATCCCAGATGAGTTGCGGTTTACTTTTTGTGAATACCAAGTTGATAACTGTCATGTTCTTCTACCAACTACTAACTGAATAGTCTACGATAAATTGTTATTTAGTGAATGCACCCTATGGAATCCAAAGGAACCGTGTTATGCAGTTTTATGAGATTCTAGATTTTGTATATTTCATTGTATGAAGCATTACTAATATCCCACACACTGACGTCAGACACAGTGCTCCAAAATACAGGGATATCCTTTATCTGTTACTCCTGCAAATATATCCATAAAGAAACCCAGTCATCAACCTGCTGTGACCTTGATACCATTCAGTTGAGGCATATTTAGTAAATGGCATGTGTAGACCCAAAGCATAGTGACATCTTAAGAATATAACCTCTCTCATTGCTGAAGCAGAGACTCTAGCACACACAAGGGGTGTTCCTATATCATAAAAAATGCTCTTAATGGGAAATTTAGGAAATAAAATAAATTCTGGAATTTGTTTTAACATCATCAGTAGCTGCTGATCAGTACTGATCAGTCATATGCATTATATATGGTTACTGATCATATGTGATTTGTATGAACCTGGTTTTATAGAGAAAAAAACCACAATACAAATACATTAGTCTAAGTCTGATGATTTACATGTATGTCATGTGATAAGGTTTTTTTCTACTAAGTGCAAACAGAATGGTTTATTTTTTATACGGTGAACTCTAGTACAAATAAAAGTCCAAATATTTAAATGCACTGTATGTATAGTGGTTTTTTTTCCATCAGAAAAGTATTTCATACTTACAGCATCTTGTATTGGGGTTTACAAACTCATTTTTCTTAAGTGTTTTCTGCCAAAAGATGCAGTAAAAAAACTAGTATGACTTCAACCAGCATATATTTTATTACTTTTAATCAAACATAATTCACTTCTTTGAGTAAAACTCAATTGAAGGCGAGCAAGCAAAGATCAAAATGTAATAAAATTACTTTCTCTGTTAATTACCCCTGAAAAAATAAAAGAACATAAAACAACAGAAACATCATATTTTAAAAGTCATTATTTACATTATATATTTCATTATGGACCTTTAAATGTGCAAACATTACAAGATGGGCTGCTGCATATTACCTATGGTTGAATAAAGGAAGATTAACCCTTTAAGTGCATTATCCAGTCACTCAAGGGGTTAAATCATGTGGCACGTGGATACAGTAAGTTTTGTTAGGGAGAATTTAAGCAGAATCTGTGCAGCAAGGTCCATATTTTGCTCTGTATTTCACTAGCCTGAACATGAACACTAAAATTAGAACAGAACCAGAGAGCTGTAATGAAGTGTTCAATAAGGATATTGTAGCTTCCAAAGGGTGGGGGGTTCTCCACTGAGCTTTGACGTATTGTGCAAGGAACTCTGTGCACTCCCACTTCTTAAAAAGGACAATTGTAGCTTCATGAAATCTGGATTACAAAGAGATCCAGAAAGGCTAAGTCTGAGAAGTTTCATCTGCCTGAGGTCAAAAGGATCCTCCCAGACCTGACCTGAACAGAAGAAGACTTAGAAAGGTAAGACTTGGATTATTCCAACGTGGAGAACCCAACTGGTAAGTTAAGGAGGTCATAGATGATGTATACTTTGAACACATCCCGAAGTGTTTATCTCTATCTCTAAATCAAAGGAGTCTTATAGTCAAAATAGCAACACATGGATAACTTTTAGAAACGTGTAGATTAGTAATCTAACAAGGGAAACAAGGAGGAGGGAGGTTTTAAACCACAGGATAGTCTTAATAGATGCATCTAGAATTAGCATGATGTTCTTCAGTAAACTAAATATGTGCAGTGTGGAAGTAGTTAAGATAACAGAAACCAGGACTACTAGGCTGATAAAGAGAAGCTATAATGTTGTGATAGAGGATGGAGAAATGGTGCATTCATTCAACTGGAAAGTGACAAGTACTTGAAGAAGTGTTAGACCATAGAAGATGGACCAGACATAAGAAAGACCACATAGACTGAAAGGACCAGATACAAATGTAATTGAAGGGAGGCAATGTGAGGAATAGACAGGGACCTTCAGCACCATGGACAGTGGATACAGCTGTGTGTGACCATTCTGGATGTTTTAACCCTTTTCAGTGGGTGCCAATAAGAAAAGGATTACAAATAGTTTCAGCATGCCCTAATATGTAACACAGATGTGTGAATGAGCACTTGTTTATTGGGTAAATGTTGTGGCATTGTTAGCAGTTAATGATTACAAATGCAGCTGTAGTCAATTTTAGTTTTCTTGTGTGGAAAAGCAGTGTTAAGAATATAGGAAATCTGCAGGGAATTACTATTTGCAATGGCTTGAATTTGTATTATGTGAGCTCCTGTACAAATATATGTTGCTCTAATACTTATCATAAAGAAAGTATTAGAATCAAGTATTTGCAATTTGCCCGGTGATTTGTTACAGATAGATTCCCAAGGTAAGTTTTATTAGTGGCACAGTCTATGGTCATGAAAATCAATTGCTTATCCAAAGAGTAATTTATGTATCAGAAAAGAGGATATGGTAGTTATCAAGTGCATGCTGTTTCACCAATTGTCATCAGTAAAGTCTGATGAATTTATATTTTGAAAGGAAATGATCATATTAAGGAACTGTTTTCATAGTAGTATCAGGCTATGTATAAGGAGTTCTTTTTTTTAAAGTGCTCTCAATGACCTTCCTGTCTTAACAACACTATATATATATATATATATATATATATATATATATATATATATATATATATATAACAAAGCAAGACATGTTATTTAGAAATATATATACAAAACAAAACTATTATCAAACTCTGTATTGGGGAATAGAGGATCCAGTTATAAATGGTTGATTTTAGTAATTATCTATGTTTCTAGCACTGTAGTACCACCACATTGCTATATACATTACAATGATTAACCTACAAGACACATTTATACATAACCCCATTTGAAAGGAAAAAATAAACATTTAAGTCAAATTTAAACCCCAGCATTTTTGGTTTTTCTTTGCAGAGACAATGTTTGTATTAATGTGCAACCTGCAGTGGCACCTTATAACAAGTAACCCTTTAATAATATGATACCCTGGTCAGTAATGTGTATGCTTTGCTTCTAAACAAATGTTGTCCAAATGGATGGCTAATACAACACATGCAATTACATTATATTGACTTAGAAGTCGCAGATCAATAGGTGAAGTAGCAATATCCAATATAAGTAAGTACATCTTCCAAGAGACTGTTAGTCATTGTATGCCTGGATATATATGTATGTGTATGTATATATATCAAAAGATCATTTTGTAACGTTACCTCGGTGTGTACATCTCTGTTATGTGGCTGGTGGTATATAAATACATAAGGGAGCATGTCATGTAAATAAAATGGTTTTATTTTCACAAAAAAAGAAATTTTCTTTAGTGTATTTTATAGTGTATACTAGACAATGTACCTTTTTATGGCATTGCTTCTGCAAAGCTTTTACATATAGTTCATGGGGGCTATGTTTGCAGTAGCTTTATTATAAAAGAGGATACCTGAGGGTTAACCAGCACCACCTATCACTCATTAATGGTGTCAGGAGAGGGCTTTAAATTGCTTGATAGTCTCATTTGGGTAAAAATGCAGAGCAGCCCCACTGTTTTACCTCATTGGTAAGCAATTATATGACGTAGGGGCAGGCTAAGCAATATATAGCCCTATAGTGTGATGGAATCCCCAATATTTATATCTTATATTTATATCAATATTTTTTTTTGCTAGTTATGTGCTGAATTCTTGCTAAGTTTTGGTTATTTATGAAAGAGACCTGCTCATTAGAAGAAACAAAGTTACATATGAAATAAATAAAATATCTCCCATATTGCTTTCATGACACCATTTTTCATGCTGTGCAAATTTCTATATACTTTGATTGGCACCCAGAACATGCGCATTATTTTGTTCATATACACAAAATAACGACTTTCGTCTAACAGATAACATAAATACAAATATCAAGATATTGACTAATAACAAATAAATTAATATACCACCACCTAGTGGACATTAAGTGGAAGTTTAAATAAGTTTTGTCAAAATAGACATGGATAACATCTTGGGGTGAGTTGTATTGAATGTTTTGATCATGGGCTCAATTTCATTTTCTCTTACAGTGTTTTGGAAGTGAAATGGGTGTTGGTAGCACTGGAAGACCATACTGCAGTATGCAGCTAACATGCACTCTTTTATTCCTGGGAATATTTGGCATTCACAGTATTTTTTGCCATGGTCAGGTTGATCCACTAGCCCTAGGACGTGCGGATCCCCAGTGTTGGGAGACATCAACTGCCATCTTACTGGAAATGAAGAAGCCACGCATTGCAGACACTGTATCTGGTTTTTGGGACTTCATGATATACCTGAAATCATCTGATAACTTAAAGCATGGAGTTCTGTTCTGGGACCTGGCACAACTTTTCTGGGACATATATGTTGACTGCGTGCTCTCTAGGACCCATGGCCTTGGAAGAAGACAAATAAATGAAGGAGAAAATAAAATATCCAATTTGATCTCACAATTCACAACAGGTAAGCTCCTTCTCATTTAAACAGAAGGTAGAATTCTTTATGTGAGTTAATGTGCAAAATGGAAGTGTCCAGAATATGACTTTGTTGTACAAAATATGTTATTTGTTATGAAAATTTTAAACATTCCCATGATTTGGTCTGTTGCAGGACAAAAGCACAGCATAAAACCACTACCTTTAAGTACTTTTTAAATGAGCCTTTATTTAGTCAGGCCTAGGTTCACCAAAAGATTGATAAGGCATATAAAAGGGCAAAAAGGCGAATGGTAGGGGCTTAATAGTAACCACACTCATCTCACATCACGCTCCCTCAGAATCAGCTGCCATAGTCCTGTGGTGGAGGTCTGTGCGAAGGCTACTACAGACCCCTCGTGATGCTTTTTCATGCAGTTAAAGAGCATCGATGTATAGCCTGGCACCTAGCAGCCAGCGGCATGCAGACCATGGTGGACCCACTGGTGGAGAAATCTGTGCCAGTAGCTGCACAGACTCCTCTTTCACGCAAAAATGTTTTGGCCGGGGGAGATTGTCCAGGAGGAATACAGAAGGTTCCCAGGTATGACTATGGGCATGAGCTGGCGAACCCCATTCTTATTCCTGGCTGCTTCCTCTTTTGCCCAGTGGCCTCATACAGGATTTTAATGAAACAACATATTTCCTTTAAACAGGAAAGCAACGTAAGATTGTTGATTACTTGTTGATTAAAGTTTTGGTGTGCATCATCTAGTTGAACTTGTTTCCTGTACATTGGCATTGGCAATGTTGTTTAGTAGATGAGAGTGGCATAGCTAGTTTTGTTGGAAGCCAAACTGAAAGGATCAACAAGTTCCCTTGGTAGCATAAAGCTAACTTCCCTTGCCAAGTCACACTATCGGTGGAGGGGAGTATCAAGGTATGACATCATATTCCAGCCTCCTGCTATAACAAATGCAGTGGAGCCTTGTGAAGTTAAGAGCGAACTGCGCCAGTGGAAACACAGAACATCTTCCCAGTTAGACTACAAAGAAATCACCCACCAGGTCCCTCAAAGCTGTTAGGACATGTGTAATAGGGGGGGGGGAGATATGGGAGCACCACACATTTTCTCATCAAGGCTCTTCTACCACTTACATTTCTGCATGATGGCATCATAAGCCAAAGTGCATTGACCTCAGCTCCGTTTCTATGATACAACATTTAAAGATCTATGAATGACATTTTTCTAGTGTTCACAGAACCTTCCAAGAAAGGCAACATTCCATCGACATCATTTTGGCAGCTTTCTCTCCCTACGGGCTAATTTTGAACAGAAATGAACATATTAAAGTTCTGTGAACACATCACTCTTCAGTAAACCTGCCACTTTTTAAGAATGGCCAGAAAAAACTATAGCAACAATATGGATGATATGATCCCAAGCATACTGATTTGAATTTGCCAATGCAAAAACTGGCACATCGAGAATAACGCTCTAACAAGAAAAACAAAAGCCCCAGCAAGGATTACTTTATAGTAAGTCACGTTTCACAGGGTCGTAGTTTAAAATATAACTATTATTCCAAAAGTCCATAACAGGTTGCCAAAAAATCCAAATTTCCAACACATGCTCTACAAAAACATAAAGATACCTGTATGAATTAGACTACATGCACCTGATGCCTCTCACATTTCTTAGTATCAGTTAGAAATCTGTATATATAACCAAAACCCATTTGCACTCTTAACAGGTCAAGATCACATTTGTGATACTAAGTACACTAGGGTGTATTCTTGTAAGGTTGCCGGGCCAGAGACACTACTCCTGTGCAAGATCACAATGAAAGTAGCAATGTATCAAGTTCCTTTAGAATTGTGTTACTTTATGAGGTATTAGGGCATACATAAAAATAAAGCCCTTACTCTAGGTTTTAGAAAGAAAATAGTGGGGTAGTTTAAGAAAAGCTGCCATCTTTTCATTGGCTTCAGAAGACTTTGACAATATTGGAGATGTCTTTCTTTGACTTTCCAGAACCCAACTTACCATACTTCAGCTACAGTTGGGCCAGTCTCAGCCGTGGGACTATCCTTACAACTAGGTATTATAACAAATGGCTTAGCATGCCACACATACAGGCACTCCCACGGCACTGTGTGTGTTCTGTGGCAAAAAGTTAGAAAGGTGGTCTTGTCGCTATAACATCCAATGGAATGGTTCAGTTTGGAGAAGCATTCCATATATTGCCATAAGGGTAGTACTGCACAGGCCCACATTAGCCATCTGGCATGCCCAGTGGCCCGTTGGTCAACATTGCATCATACTTTCCCAAGGGTGTGAGGCTGGATATGCTCGGCCATATACTACGTGAGCCATGCATAGCCGTCAGTCAGACACACTAACGTCATCAGGCGGCCCATGCCCATAACGTGCCAGGGCTGTCTGGTAATCGTCCTTCTGGCCCTGGAATCATTTTTTATACTTTACCACCAAAATGGTCGGAGGGGAGGAGCTATGGCCCTGCATGATATAATGTCACATAGCTGCGGTTAAATGTACAAATGGGCCCCATTCATCAATGTGTCACAGATAACTGAAATGTTGGCATGTGTCACATTTCTCTTTAAATTGCTTTCTCTCCTTATAGTATTTACATTGCTCTAGTGATTAAGGTTGAGTTCATATACATAGTTGGATTCCAGTACAGTTTTCACTGATGGATCATGGGAATGAATTAAAATTTACTTCCTTTGTGGATGTCAGTGCTATAAGAAATACATCTGAAAAATCTGAACATTAATTAAAAAGTAATAATAAAACATTATTGATGGCTTATGGCTTCATTTAAGATCATAAAAAAAGGAATAATTCCCGGAAAAAAGGCTGTATCTGTTTATTGCATTTATTCCTAAGCATTACACATTTACGTCTGTACATTCATACGGTGAAATGGGTCTTGCGAGCCATAAATATATTGATAAAGTTTTATTTTTTGGAAAGGATTTGACTGTTTCCTCTTTTCTTTCAGAAACATTTTCCCACGGTCGACGATCGTTGCTACCAAAAAAAAGAGATCTAAGCGAAGAGTTGATAGGCCGTCGTGTACATAAAAGTGAATCAAGACTGCTTGATGACATCAAAAACGTCATTAAAAGAAAACTAGTTCAATCTTTTGCACAAAATTAAATCAACATTGCTCTAAATCATAAAATGTACTCTAAGCAAAAAAAAGAAAAAAAAAAACATCTAACATTGTCATATCCATTCCCAGACTGAGTCTGACTGCATTAAAGGGATCTATTAATTACTGTATTGATTATTTATTTATTCCACTTAGTATATTTTAGTTGTATTTTGAGTGCTGGGTTTATACTTTATGTACAGGTTTTTTGTCTAGGCTATCATAATTTTAAAAAAATCGCAACACAAATAAGTAATTATTGCAGCCGACACCGGCCAGTTGAAAAGTACGAAAAAAATTCGAAACCCTAGTTGAGATGGGAACAGTTAATATGATTTAAAGCATAAATATATTTTAAGTAGTTTTGCATATTGCCGTATTGGTTGAAGATAAAATAAAAATATTTTGTGTAGGTACCTGCAATGCAGCACAGTACCCTTTCTAAAGTCTGAACCCCTAGCACTGATCATTATGGAAAAATTCAATTCATTTTGTGAAAGTCTATTTTTTATAACCTATGGGACATTGTTATATTTCACTATTATCTAATTAAAGAGAATACTAAAAATTGAAATTGATGCGGTAAAAAAATACCATTTGTGAGTCTCTTTTGTTATTTTTTTATTTAAAATGTTTTCACTCATTGAATACATATAATTTGCCAATAACCAAAAACAATGTTCGACACTGTATCAATGTTTAGGCCTCACATATTGTTAAAACACCAAAAACAGCCAGGTAGTTCTATACTAATCAACATAAAATGGCATAAACCAAGTGATTACTCGATTTCCCTTTTTTCCAAAGATACTGAGGTTTAATTCATAGCTGAATTTATAAAAAACCACACCATACAGGTGCTTGCCTAGATCCACAAGATGTATCTAAGGCTCATGACTGTGGGTATTGTCGGTCACGCCTGGCAGGGATAAATGGTATGGTCCAATGCTAGTGGTTTTGGAGTAGTATGATTTGATGCTGTCCTTGGTGTAGTATGATTGGACTGTGTGGAAGTTACTACTATGTGTGTAATGTAAAGCAGTGTTTGGTTGTGTGAGGTTGTGTCTGTATTGATGCTGTGGGATGTTACCATGCTGATATCCCATCTTTGAGTAGTCAGGGAAGGTATAGATGGTCTGTACTATTTGTGCCAAGGGATGCACTTTGTGTTAATTTAGCCATGATTTTAGTTGAACATATGGATAAAACTATGGTTTATGTCTACCTACCTTATCAAAATACCTCAAAATATAATGAAGTGCCTCTAGGTATGAAATGTCATTTTATCTATGTCTTCTTGGTGTTTGTTTTCTACATGCCAATAAAGATATTTGTTGTGAAGACAAAGAGTTGTAATCTGACATTTTATATAACAGTAGCTGGCCTTCCCTCCAAACGTGGAAGCCCAATCCCACTGGCTAATGTATGATGGGTTTGGGATTAATGGTGGGTTATATATAAACATTTTGCCGTGTGTAATGTGGCTTTAGAACCATAGCAATCAATGGAATGATCCAGTCAGCAGGAACAAGTCAATGGTTTCTTTAGGTGATATGCCCACTTTCCAATTCCAATTTCCAATTCAGAATTGAATTTTGGGGCTGTTTTTTTAAATACAACAATTCATGTTGGGTCAAATCACAAAGAAGCTGCTTTGCAGTACCTTTGTATATAGTATTATGTTACCTATATATAATGTTTGCAATAATATCTAACTATATGCAATGAAGCAGGGCATGCAATATCTACAAGGTGAAATGCATTCAACTTTACACATGATATACAAAATGTAAATATCAAAAAAGTAAAAAAAAAAATAATTTAAACAAGTATTGTACATCATAATTTTACCAATCGTTATGTCAGTATTTATGTATAAAACCTGCTGCAAGTACATTTATATACAACATATATCTCTTTACAAAAAGAGAAAAAAGACAAAGCACAAAACTTAACCATTCAACAGTAATACTCATCCATTCATTTTCTGGGGGGAAATTCTAAGAGGAATTATCGGGGTTGCTTTTTTATTAAAAGTAAGTAACACCATAATTGGACAGAAAAATTAAGTAACAATTTTATTATGTATATGATTGTTAACAGCAATCACACTCCTATCATGCCCAGGCAACCAGTACATGCTAGAACATGGGCATGATAGGAGTGTGATTGCTGTTAAAAATCTAGTACTCTCCTAAAATCCTTGATAACATTCAACTGTGGGTATTAATCTCACAAAGAACACATTGATATCACAACATGTGTATAATCTTCTATGAAAGAAAGTGAATTTTCTCTGAACATATTTTCGGTCATTTTTGTGAATACACAGATAGAAAGGTTGTGAATAGTTTCCTGAAAACAACACTTTTTTAATACCACAATCACTTGAGTGTTGGTTCAATTGCTTTGTTTATAAGCTCAGAGTAAGTCTTGCAGACCTGATCTGCAGCATGAAGAAGCTCCTGATTTATGCAAGGAAGATGACCTAAAGAGAGGAATAAAATACAGTTTGGTGTTATTTATGTATAAAACCTGCTGCGAGTACATTTATATACAACATATATCCCTTAACAAAAAGAGAAAAAAGACAAAACACAAAGCTAAACCATTCAACAGTAATACTCATCCATTCATTTTCTGGGGGAAAACTCTAAGAGGAATTATCAGGGTTTTTTTTTACTAAATGTACAGCCTTAAAACGTGTACCTTGTCTTTGATTTATTCATGGTTTTATGTTTATTTATATTCAATACATGTTTAAATTATCTTACTGTATTAACCTCAGACCAAGATGTCATGTATAGCTGACTAAAGCACTGAAGCACTATGGAAATCTCTGCTTACTGACCCACTTTAACATTCAAAATTCAGACAACAGTATTACAGAGTGATGTAAGCATATAATTTATATGTATTACCAGATTGTATTTGAAGTGACAGTGCATCCTTCAGTTTTTCTACCAATGTCTGAAGTTCTACTTCTTCGTACTTTGTTGGTGGCGGTTCAGGGTGTGATGGGTATATCAGTGAAGAACAAGCATCTGGCTGTCCCACTGTAAGTCTGAAAGTTCTTGACTGATCTTTGCTTGGATAATGCCCTCTCAGTGCCTCATTGCTTTGACATTGTGCCCCTGGCTGAGGCTTGCTTGAACAATTCATTTTTTCCATTATAACTTGACCTTTGAAACCTTTAGCACCTTTTAATGACTCACATAGGTGTCTCATGTGCGTTAGAGTCTGTCTGTTTTGAGCTTTGAGGTCATTTTCCCTCTGGTCTTTCTGGTTTATTTCCTTGGCCTTTACCAGTTGTGTGGATTCTTGAATAGCGCCGTTTACTGATTCTGAAACATGCAGGGTCTTCTCATTAATTCCTTGTTTCAGCTTTAAGTATTGGAATGGGCCCTTTAATACATATCATATGGGTCTCATTAGTAGTTCAGACATGTCTTTAACATCATGTTAACTATTACTTTAGAAAACTTTTTCTTCTTTTCCAACAACTACATTGATTCAAACTAAACATTGCACACTGTTTTATTTCTCTTAAGACCCAATGAATCTACCGCAAAATGGATCATTTGACAGTTGCTGTTTTTAATTTTCCTAATGTAAGAACTGCTGTGTCAGCCTCTGACAATTGCTTCTCCTTCAGGAGTCTATCATGCTATACTGCAAATACAGTCATAAAAAGAATATTCTTTGGTTCTGCTGTTCTCCAGATGCTGTCGAGCTAGCAACTGAAAGGAAGGCAGAGTGCGCATCATCATTGCATACAGACCCTTTGCTAGATATTTTTTTTTTCTTCAAGATTATATGCCAACATAAGAAAATCATATAATGGATAATCATTGCCAGTATAACAAGCAAGCTGATATGAAGAATTGACTTTAATATTTGCATTTGTCGATCAGCAGGCAGAAAACAGAAGGACCAGCAGGGATCGACTAAGCAAAACACCGTCAATCCCAAAATCGACCCTCTAACAGCTATTAAACTCCTTTGCTAGAATGAAATTGTTTACTAAATAAAAGTACACCTTTACTTATAGAGCTGAAATGTAACATTCATCATTGTTGGATGCAATTTTTTTAAAGTGAGTATAAATGTCCACTTCCCACACCTGATGAAGGCTTTTTAAGAGTCCCGGACTGGATAGTCCAGAAATCCTGTCTGTTGCAAAAAAATGGAGTTGGAGGACTGGCCCTCTCTGCTCTTTAAATATTTTACCCCAGGGTCCAATACATTAGATTTGCATCCATGATTTTACTCCATAAGTAAAATACAGCAAAACATCTCCCTGCGGCTGTAAAGCATTACAATATATATGTTTGTGTAAAACAGTTGAGTACAGAGACAAAGGAATCAAATCAGAGAGGTAAGATTATTGCAACTCAAATAGATACAACTTTACCTGTTATACAACCAGTAGGTAAATCCAGGTTACCATTGGAGCTGCCTTAGACTTGACCTACAACAGTGCCCTCAGTTGCCCCTCCTTAGTGATCGCCATCTTGAACACATGAAAAGGTGTGCAGCGTCTTTAAGGCAAGGAGTGTTGGGATATATCCACAGCGTAAATAGGCCAGTTGTGGAGATCAAAGACCTCCCATGTAACCGGCCCATTGTGCAGCGGCACAGCAAGGACTTGATTGCTTAATCGCCAAGATTCCCAACCCCTGGACCTGTCACACTAGACCTAGTCAGCCTAGACCAGTATACACCATTGGGTTAATCCCCAGCCTTCTTTTCAAAATAATAAAATTGAGAAAAATAAAGATAATATTCAGAAATATATTTACTATTTGCTGTATGAAAAGTTCAAAAGATATCACCAGTGCATACTACTGACAAAGAAACTGCCTTGTCAAGTGCATTGATCTTGGTGTTTGCTCTTTTGCCACTGGGGCTTTGGTTGTCCTTTGGTTTGATTGCCTTTTTGAGAATATGTTTTATATGTTGGTAACTTTGTTTTTCCGCAATATATTTTTTATGATAACACTGTGTATATATGGTATTTTTTGGAAGTGACATATGAATACATTCTCAATTTAGTTCAGCTAGATTTTCCAATAAGTAACAAAACAATTATGTGTAAAGAGAGCATTTTAAATATTGACGAGTAATTTAAATGTAATCAGAGATAAGAATATGGGAAGGCTGAGGAATCAATACATATTCAAAGCTGCATAATGTCGCGTAAAACCCAAGTAAACCCCTTCTCAATACTGTAGCCTTGGCAACTGCAATCTGCTTAAGCCGCCAGACATTACATTATGGATAAATGCTACGTACCCTACTAATTCCCCTATCACTAATGTTTATGCATTTACTTGACTATGTATGATCTTGGCCTCCTGTTGAGGAGTCCATATGATGTGGAGTGTAATAAAATATTAACCTTGGACAGAGGAACATAAAGCACATCTATACCCTATTCTGTTATCAATGAAGTGTGAGTTTAAAAAGTAACCTACAGGAGTCACAGAGACCACACATAACTCCCCCCTTTGCCACCCAACCCACCTGGATGGCACAATTAAGGATTCTTCTTGGTCCTTCCCTTCACCTCGTAGGGGTCCAAGGTGCCAAACTTTGTTACTGGTAAGTGCAAAACTAAACAACTGATATTTGTAAGCCTCACACAAAAACTCCTAGTGCACTGAGCCCAAACCTGGACCATGGTCTGGGTACACTTAGTAACCTAGGGCCCCAAGCAACCCGGCCTCAAGGCCAGAGAATCAAGCTTTCCCCCTGTCACAGGTACTCACTTCCGATGTGTAATTACAATGTAATATGTAATGTATGTGTAATACCTGCACACTTTGCTTCAGGTGCTGCCACTCTGTTCTCATGATCTCACTGCTCTCTGTTAATGCTTGGATCTTCCCCTCTAGTCTGCAGTGACTGTCCTGTTGAGACTCCTGCAGTACATGGACAGCCTCAGTCCAACGGTTTAACTTCTTCCTTAATACCCTGTAAGTCAAAATTGAATTAGCAGCTGAGAGACGACCCAAGATGCTTTTTCCAGTAACGTTACTGTTTCAGAGGTTACAGAAGGAGAGAAAACAAACTACATATCACCGCTTCATGCATGTAATTACTAAACCATACTGTGATATCTGTATAAAGCCAGGTGATCTCTCACCTAAAACTTTTGTGAAGCGTATCAAGGTTCATGCTAGGATATCATTTTAATCCACCTCCAAATACTGTTAACATTTTAAGACGAACCTAATTTTGCCCTAGAGATTTTATTAACATCTTGCTGTTTGACTAGTGGTCGGAAAAATGTATTTTAACCTTTTGGAGCGTATGAAGAGAAGCGCTGCAATTGCTGTTAAAATAAAGTGTAATTTCATCTTTCACCATCATCTAAGCAGTGTGTTTTGAATACGAACATTTTAATAAGATATTGATAATCTGGTTTGAAATAAAATGTAATAATCTCGATGATACAAGTCTCGCTGGAGTTGAATATGCAAAATTCACTGTAAAGTAACCAATAACCAATAAATGAATGGTCTAGATTCAATGCCAGGAATAACTTTATTAAAAGTAATCAAATATCATTGGAATGGAATAGAGTACAATGGAACATTGATTAAAACAGTGATACTTTTTTATTTTGTTTAATCAATTTGAGATAATAGAGCGCTGTTTTTATCTTTTTATCTTTTTTCCATTAAAAGATTTGCAAGGTTTGCTATTCACGTACTTGTGTTGGGTATTAATATGTGCATTATGAGCATTCAGGGACTGGTGGAATATTCTACAGTATTTACTCTACTGACCTTAATTTTACCATAAACATTTAATCATATTTTTATTTCTAAATCCATCCAAACGTACGTTTCCAGCACTTTAATTATCTTGATCCACACCAATATACTGTTAACATAATTACCAAACATAATTTTCATTGATTCTTGGCTTAAAAGTGTTTCTTCACAAAAAGTGTCACACACTTCATTGAAGATTTAGTCAGTAATGATAGCCCGGCTCTTTATATGTATTGAGAAGACAGAGAAAGGTCTCAGCACTATCCGATCATACCGTTTTTCACTTTGAAGGTCTTTGATGGATCTCTGTGTTCTTAGAAGCTCTGCTTTGATGCACTGTAAGGCCTAAAATTTGAAATATATTTTATTCAGGCTCAGGGGTTAAAGCGTCAATTTAGGAATTAGATTATACCATAGACATTTGGTAAATCAATTAGATTTAGCAACCTATCTAAAATAGGTTGAGTATGCTCAACAATAATGTGTTACTCAGATCGGTATTCAACTTACATGAACTTTGGTTGTGATTAGTGATGAAATTAAGACTTTTTTTTGCATCTTTGCTACTTATTGATTAAGTAAGGCATTTAGAAGAAACACATATTCAGCTGTTTCTATATACACTAGAAATCTTTAGGGATGTAGAACACTGTGATATACTCATATCCAGCAAACATCCAAAGCTGATAGAAAGAATGGACATCAGGGGAAGAAATAGGAACAGAAAAAGCAAGCCCATGTTTTCATTGAAAAGTCCACTGATGAAATCTTGGCCCCCAAGAAATTGTGTGTCACTTGAACCTCTTTTTCGAAAAATGGTAAAAAATATTTGAAAATTGGTTTTGATTTATATGGCCTAAAATACTAAAAGCACTGAGAAATATTCCAAATACAATTTACGTGCATAACTTCTTGATAAAATGATACAATACTTAAAGAAGGCTACTTGGGAGGTACACTAGGATGTAGCCAGACGCAGAAGTCTTATGGTGGGTGGCAAATTACTAGGGGGAGACATCTTGTAATTATTAGCACTTTTTATCTTTGCTAAATGTTGTTTTCCGGTGTTTGTTTTTATATAGGTATAAACTTGTTATAAAAAAAATATATCCCTAGTATGTAGTTGCCTAGGCATAGTTGCCAGAATCCCATAAGAACATATGTCATTTTAAGACATAAAGAAAAACTTTTTTTGGGCTGCTTCTGCCTTGGATAGACAACAATGTTCAAACAGAAGTAACCCTGTTTTTTCTCTATAATTTTCTGTTATGAAGTCAGTACCCATAGGATCATAATATAAGTTACAAGTAGAATAGCAAATCCTGGTAACATAAATGATTTTACATTGGTGCTGCATTAAAAGAACCTTTATCAAACAAGTAAAAAAACAAAAAAACAAACAAAATGAAGACTGATTTAGTAATAATATAAATATAAGCAACAGAAAAGCTAGTTTTGTTTTGAAAAGCATATAATGTACCTTTTAGCCTCAGAGCATTAAAAGAAACTGCATTATAGGACCCAGCCATGCACTTAGAAAAACTGAAATTGACCTTCCAAGACTATACAAAAGATTGGCACTGATGGATACATTTCAGAAAGCCTAGCATTTGAAAATCTCTTGTACATCTCTTTGGAACAAGCCATCATTGTCTGATATGTAGCAAAGTGTGCTTTAGGATGATGCAAAAATAATATCTTTTTAGCTTTTCTTCTCAAAAGGGAAGATTAAAAGTTCATATTTTTGTTTCTTGATTTAACTGTTTCAACTCTAAGTTGGTATTATAGCTCAATGCTTTCATGAGAAACGGACCAAGGCAGAAGGAAGAATACAGAAGAACAAGAAGAGGAGCTGCGGAAAAGGAGACATGAACGTAGTTGGCTGAGAATGTAGGGGGGCATTTAGAAAGAACGTGAGAGAGTGTGAGAAAGCATGAGAGAAAGTGTGGGTAAGAATGAGAGAGAGTGAGTGTGAAAAAAACAACAAAATGCAAACGAAAATTCAGTGTTTTCTGTTTCATTTTGCTTTGTTTTATTTGCTTTTCAGACATTCATACAAATTAATGAAGCAGGCAAGTTTAGGTAAAAATAGAACTCGTAAAAAAACGTAAACATAAAAAACTCAAAGCTCCCAAAAGTTCAAAAGTTTTCCTTTAGGGATGTGGTTACCAAACCTGGCATCTGTTTGGGTTTGACCCAAAGTGTGAGGATAAAGCCTAAGTTCCCTGGGCAAGTTTTCTCATTCTCCAGGCAGTGGTGCAGTGTGCGGTGACACATTCCACCTATTCCCCTTCCATTTTCTCTGCTCCCCACTTGTGGTCCCTTCTGCTAAGGGTCCTCTGGTGCTAGTCCTGCCCCTATGTATGGCTAGGCCGGTTCCTACACATGGCTAGGTCTGCGTGTGAAGAGGGAGCAGTCTGGAAATTCCCAGGTATGATGGTCACAAGTGTGCTATGAGCAGGGATTTACTGAGAGTTGCATAGGACTGTGAGCTATTGATAGCTTTTTATATAATGCCTTGAGTAAAGACATTGTGGATATCCTTATACATTATTTGTTTTATTCACCAGTCTTACGTGGATAAGGTATATCTTACTTGAAATGGCAAGGTATCTGGATGTGGAAGGGTGTCATCTGCAGGTCCTTCAGGTTCTGACATCTGCTGATGAACCAGGCTAATTTTGCATCTCGCACCTTCCCTGAAATAAATAGGCAAGTATAATTATTTGGATAACAGAACAAAAAATACAAAATGCAATATTCATCGTCTATGAAAAATATTGAATGTACATTTAAATAATGAGTGTCTAAATTCAGGCTTAGTCATACATTGCGTACATAAAGCTTAGATTTACTTACGTCTTATTGTGACTTATTGATGATCTCAGTTTCTCCATATTATTTTCTGGCATTCATCTGGTGTCCACAGCTAATCATAAATGATTTCTACTCTACTCAACAAATTGGGACATTCGGAAAGAAGACACAAATTAGTCAATTGTAAAAAAAAAAAAAATTCCATGAATAAATATAATGTCCTATTTGAAAGCACATGTCCTCAAATTTATAATCACCTTTTCTGTTTCTGGAATTTAAACAAATTGTCTATAGCTCTGGCCCTAGAAGAGATTTTCAGCTATGTACACACAGACCCTTTTAGCATTCCTCTTAATTCAAGTCTTGTTAGTGAAAATAATGTAAACCTCAGAGAAACAAAGTAAGGTATTGTTTTATTTCCAGAATTAGAATCACACAAATCATGAAATCCATCCTAATGCAAGATCCCCCGTATGTTAATCAGTGTTCTGGGGCCAGACCTGGTAACTTTTCAGGTTTTACCCAGAGTCTCTGAGTAAACCCCCTGCTTCCCTGGATTTTTTTTTTAGCTCAGAGTAGTCTGCCCAGGGAATGCATTCCCAGGAATGCATGTGTAATCCCCCATTTAGGAAAATTATTGGGAAGGTCCATTAGCATTTTTGTATTTTCACCCTCTTGTTTGCATTTTGATATCTATTAAAAATGACTCACTGTCTAGTCTATGTTTAAGTGTAACTTTCCTAATCCCTTGACATCTATTGTTGTGTGATAAGATTAGTTTGGTGCTGATGTTCTCTGCGTTATCCCTCGCTTTGTCTTTGTGTTAAGTATGTAAATCCTTTCTATATAACCTATGCCCAGTCCCAATAAAGTGTGTCTTCTTGCATCCTGACTGGTGTGTCCTGACTGGTGGTATGGTTGTTGAGAGACCCTTTTTCCCTGGAGGAGCACCTTTAATCGGAGAACTGGAGCTGCTACCTATCTTGCAGATGGATTTGGCAATGACACTAAGAGATGTCCCAGGAGACCCCCCTGGTTCCCATTACAGCATGTCACAAACAATAGACCGGATTTACCTTATACTCTCAGGGCAACCAGTGGCTGTATACAGGATTCATGTCACCATTTTTCTGTTTCATAGGAAAAGTCTGGTGTTCATACTGCAAGTCAAATAAACTAATAACATACTGGCATGCTGCCGCTACTTTTCATCATACGTGGGAACTCTGATCCTTAGGCCCACAAGTTTTACTCTAGGGTCTTAAATTAAATGGTCAGGTTCACAGGATCTGGAACTGACTCCTTCATACTCTACTCTGATTAACGTATATCAAAGCATCCCAACATGTGCTCTTATTATTACTGCTATGTTGTAGCTGAATACAGAACATTTTTTACCTAAAACACTGGTTTCCATAAGATTTCCATTATTATAAGTACCAACATTAGAAGAGTCACCTTATTCCCAGGTATACCCAGGGCTGGTACAAGATTGGACAACCTCCGTTCCTTCAACAGTATACTGATGATTAGGGAATTTGTACTTCAAATGAATACAAAAAGTACAATCTGATTGATGCAACACAATATATGCAACACATATAAGATGTTCTCCCTTTTGTCGTCAAACCCGAGCCTCTACCTTGGGGTTTCCTTTGACCATATGCCCGTACCAAGGAATCTTCATACACCTCGGTAGTATTATGCACTGTTTCACTTTGTATTACATAACAATTCTAGGGATACCATCAGTCTGATTCTTCTTGGCTTAGCAATATACTTATTTTCTTTATATTTCTAAATCATTTAATATTTTTAAAAGTGACAAGCGTATCCCGGTACTGCAGAGCAGGGCATCGTAATCTTCATCAGTCTTACAAACTGCAATATAATTGCCTACCTTTGGTCCTTAATGGTGCTGTTTTTCTGCCATCACTCCAGTAAAAAGCTATTGGAAAACCAAACCGTAGAATTGATTGTACCTTTTTCTTAAATTGTCTCTTTTACAGAATCAGCAGGCAAACATTACTTGCTTAGCGCTGAAAATCCTTAATGAAATCAGCCCTACACGTGATGTAATGAAGTGCATTAATTAGTAATACCCAGACTTAATAATTAATAGCTTTTTGATCTCTGTTTCACGGGGTAATTTTACCAATACATCAAGCGCAATTATTTTTGTTCCTAGGTTATGATACTCAAACCAATTTCCAGTTGCCCAAGAAACCATGTTACCGTAGCAACCAGGAAGCATGGAGGGGGCATTCTGTTTCAGGTTGAAAAAAAGCAACCTCAATGAACTAATTACATACTTCCCGAATAAAATAGGAGGTGTGTTGATGTTACGGTTACCAGCATAAAGCGTAACAGAAAATAAGTGGCACGCTTCCC
The DNA here is from genome assembly GCF_027358695.1 of Spea bombifrons. Lineage (NCBI taxonomy): Eukaryota > Metazoa > Chordata > Amphibia > Anura > Pelobatidae > Spea > Spea bombifrons. The sequence goes on from NC_071093.1 coordinate 29,758,689, forward strand.
CATAAAACACACCTTTATATTAGATGTCTAAATGTGTCTGTGGGGGAAAGCATATATTGGAGTTCCAATAATATATTAAGACGTGAGTAACAACACTGCTTAATGTAACTGCAGGACTGCCAAAAGGAAATAATAGTAATGATTAACTAACCACCCCACTGATTTTCAATGGACAAATTAATTAAAAGAATTTATCCCTAAAATGAAATATATATTTTATTTTAGAAACTGTATTCTTGAACAAAGTGCTTTATACAGAAACTCCATAATCACCTGAGCACATTAGTGATAGTAGTCATCTGATTTATTTTAAAAGTATTCATCTTATTTCTCATTCTAATGATATAATAAGTTATGTTATGTTTCTAAATCCAAAAAGAAACCAAACTACAGATTTGATTTTAGATATAAACTGGAACTGACTGCACCCCAGGCAAGAAGCTCCTTTGTTGTCCCCTACAAAAACACCATATGTATTTTTTATACAGTTAGGATGCCAGTGTCTCCAAGATTGGACAATAAGATACATACAGTATCTCACAAAAGTGAGCACACCCCTCACATTTTTGTAAATATTATATTATATCTTTTCACTGAAGAAATTACACTCTGCTACAATGTAAAGTAGTGAGTGTACAGTCTGTATAAAAGTGTAAATTTACTGTCCCCTCAAAATAACTCAACACATAGCCATTAATGTGTAAACCTTGTCAACAAAATTGAATACACCCCTAAGTGGAAATGTCCAAATTGGGCCCTATTAGCTATTTACCCTCCCCGGTGTCATGTGACTCGTTAGTGTTGCAAGGTCTCAGGTGTGAATGGGGAGCAGGTGTGTTCAATTTGGTATTATCGCTCTCACACTCTCTCATACCGGTCACTGGAAGTTCACCATTGCATCTCATGGCAAAGAACTCTCTGAGGATCTAAAAAAAAGAATCAAATTGGTTGCATGGCTGTCGTCCCATAAGGAAGCCTCTTCTAAAAATGATGCACAAGAAAGCCCACAAACAGTTTGCTGAAGACAAGCAGACTAACGACGTGGATTACTGGAACCATGTCCTGTGGTCCGATGAGACCAAGATCAACTTATTTAGTTCAGATGGTGTAAAGCGTGTGTGGCGGCAACCAGGTGAGGAGTACAAAGACAAGTGTGTCTTGCCTACAGTCAAGCATGGTGGTGGGAGTGTCATGGTCTGGGCCTGCATGAGTGCTGTCGGCACTGGGGAGCTACAGTTCATTGAGGGAACCATGAATGCCAACATGTACTGTAACATACTGAGTATGATCCCCTCCCTTCGGAGACTGGGCCGCAGGGCAGTATTCCAACATGATAACTACCCCAAACAGACCTCCAAGTAGATCACTGCATTGCTAAAGAAACTGAGGGTAAAGATGATGGACTGGCCAAGCATGTCTCCAGACCTAAACCCTATTGGCCATCTGTGGGGCATCCTCAAACCGAAGGTGGGGGAGCTCAAGGTCTCTAACATCTACCAGCTCCGTGATGTCATCATGGAGGAGTGGAAGAGGACTCCAGTGGCAACCTGTGAAACTCTGGTGAACTCCATGCCTAAGAGGGTTAAGGCAGTGCTGGAAAATAATGGTGGCCACACAAAATATTGACACTTTGGGCCCAATTTAGACATTTCAACTTAGGGGTGTACTCACTTTTGTTGCCAAGGTTTAGACATAAATGGCTGTGTGTTATTTTGAGGGGACAGTAAATTTACACTGTTATACAGGCTGTACACTCACTTTACACTGTAGCAGAGTGTAATTTCTTCAGTGTTATCACATGAAAAGATATAATAACATATTTACAAAAATGTGAGGGGTGTAATTGTAATTATTATTTGATAATTTTAATAATGATACCTTATTGTTGAGTAGTTTTGTCAAATGAAGGTGTTTACAAAGTAGATGGTAAATTATATGGTAAATTTGGACAATAAATGATTTGCTCGCACCATGTTTTTGTAAAAGTGAAACAAACTAGTAAATTATACCCCATTTTCTTTTTTATTGTGCATTAACCGGGCTTCATGTGATCTCGGACTGCCACAGATTGACCCTGATCGCTGCAATATAATACAACTCAGTGTTCCATGGTTCCTGCTGATAACACGCTGATATGTACTGATAACACACGCTGATATGTACTGATAACACATCATATGATAAACAACTTTATTGTAAACATTAGCATCACAGTTCTGTGAACTGATGTTTGATTGTTCAGCTACACTAAATAAACACACATACAAAACTACATACATGTATAACATACCAACAAAAAGCGCATTACCTTCCTGTTCTCTGGATTTACAAGATTATTACTCCCACTAATTTTAGCACTCTTGGTAAATGCTGTGAAAAAATGTCTTTATTGTTCAACCCTTTGATATTTTCTTTAAAACAAAAATACACAAAAAAACCTCTACTCTGGATATCAAACAATTCCAAACACAACACAGGTTTGTCAAAAGAATTAAATATATATGTGGCACAATTATTGGCACCCTATTAGTCGATACTTTGTGCTACCTTCCTTTTGCCAGCAGTTTTCTGAGTCTTTTCCTATAATGTGTGAAGAGATTGGAGAATCCATGGCAAGGGATTTGAGACCATTTCTCCATACAGAATCTCTCCAGATGCTTCAAGTTTCAAGGTCGACGCTGATGGACTCTCCTTTTTAGGTCAACCCATAGGTTTTCTGTGGGGTTCATGTCAGGGGACTGGGATGACCATTTTTGTTTTGATTTTGATGTATGTTTTGGATCATTGCCCTGCTGGAAGATCCAATCACAGTCCATTTTAAGCTTTCTGGCAGAGGCAGTCAGGTAATCATTTAATATTTGTTAATTTATGATATCATGATATTGTTGATATCTAGGATATGAGTCCATGATGTGATGTATGCTAAGAAAATCTCCAGGTCCCCTGGCAGAAAAACATCCCCAAAACATTACAGAGCCACCACCATATTTAACCATGGGCATGAGGTACTTTTCCATACGGCTACCTCTCTGTGTGCCCCAAACCGACTTCTGGCGTTTATTTGAAGTTCCAGTAGTATCTGGCAAACTGAAGATGGTTGCGTTTGTTTTTGGATGAGAGATGAGGCTTTTTTTCTTGAAACCCTTCCAAACAACTTGTGGTGATGTAGGTGATGTCAGATTGTAGTTTTGGACACTTTTTGACCTCAAGACGCAACTAACTTCTGCTATTTTCCAGCTGTGATTCTTGGAGATTTTTTGGCCACTTAAGCCATCCTCTTCAAACTGCATTGATACAATATATACACATCCTCTTCCAGGTTGATTCATAACATTTCCACTGGAACTTCCTAATTATTGCCCTGGTGGTAGAAATGAGCATGTTCCTATTTTCTTATAGCCACTTCCCATTTTGTGAATCTCAACAACCTTTTGCCGCACTTCACAGCAATATTCCTTGATCTTAACCATTGTGATGAATGACATATGGCCTATGTGTTACCTAATATTTATATGTTCCTGTTAAACAGGAAGTCATAGTTGAACAATTTCCTGTTCCTAGTCATCCAGGTGTACTAAAAATTTAAAATATCAATGGGAAAATGCTTCAAATATATTTTTATAATATGAATTCATAGGGGTGATAATAATTGTGCCACACATATATTTCACAATAATTTTTTTTATAAACCTGTGTTGTGTTTGCAATTCTTAGATATCCATGAGAGCAGCGTATGCGTGTGTATTTTTTGAAGACAATATGAAAGGTAACTTAACTGTCCCACAGCACCTTAACATATGTCATTACCGGGCGTTGTGCTTAAATACTTTGTGAGGTAACTTGATAGACAAGGTATGTCAATGGTCCTGTACCTGGCCTCACTTCTAGCCAAGCCCCCTCTGCGGTGTGCCGCTTTGGGTACCTGAGATGCTGGCGATACGGTATACAAGAGCAGTGCATGTTACAGGAAAACAAACCAGTAAATACCGACCTGACTATGCACTGGGGGAACGCACATATTAAACACAGATGCTCGATGGTCCTTAAGGAGCCAAGCTGTAAACCACAAATATTTGTCCACAATTCTGGATTAATACACTACCTTCAGCTAGAAGGCTTTTACTAAACAGATTGCTAGCATCGGCTGTAAGGCGGAAAACTACTGGCACTACATAAACATGTGCTCCCAGTGCCTGCAAGCTCATAATAACAGATGTAAGAGCCATAAACATGGAAAAAAGCTTAACTTAATAACATATGTGACAGCAATAAACATCAAATTAACATCAAATTAATGGTGCTGTTTCAAGAAGACATACCACGAAATGAGTGTTTTGTACACTGAACAAATAAAACAAATCTGTCATTTAATTCATTCCACCATAGTTTAAATGCATAAAGTCAAGAATATGCTTAAACTGAATTTCTGCTCTACTGGTAACATAGCCTTGTGACCTGCCAGTGCCCTTTTCTTGCATTGCATGACTATAGATAGTAACTAATCTGGCCCCGATTAAACATGAATGGGAGGAAATCTGATTAAATAAATCACAGAAAATGGACATTCAAAAGTTTTATTGATAATGTTGCTAATATTTAATTTAACACTTTTACAATCAGCCCAGCAATCAACCATCATATTTAGAAATAGTACAAAGATACTACAAACAATGTATAATGTAATAATATTAGCAGTAAAGAGGTTCAGCTCATGCTATCAGGTTGATCATTGGTACTTCCTTCTGTGGGCAAGTGATCATCGGCACTTGGCTGAGTAGATAAAACCTCTCCACGTTCTGTTGATGTGTCTTGAGTGCAACATGAAGGGCATATAGATTGCGGACCATTTGTTGCCTTTTGTAGAAATGTGCCAAATGATATACCTTTCCCTGAAATGGAGAACAAAACGGTCATAAACCAAGAGCCTAGGCAAAAGGCGGCATTGGGCTGGGAACTTGCCATTTATATGCCATTTACATACACAGAGTGTGCCATAACACATAGTGAATTGGAGGAAGAGGTAAATAGGAAGAGTTTTAAAAATATTTGGTTCCACATGGGGAAAAATGAGATATGCGAGAAAACTAGTAGAGCTAACATCATGTCCCATGAATTTCCTCCTTTTTCACCAGTGTTGATAACTGATATTATTAAATTCATGTCTATGTTGGAGAACCTACTCTATGTCTGTTTTGATGACTTCTGACATCAGTAAAGACATTATTATTTCATATATATATATATATATATATATATATATATATTCTGAACTTAAATATTATTTGTTAAGAAAGAAAACTATTTTCTATGTTATCGTCATATTATAATTTCAAAAATGTGTTCTACTTACCAGTATGCAAATGTTCTTTAGGCTCTTCTCCAGGTACTCCAAATGCAATCACTTTTTCCTGATGTGACATTTTTAGACAAATTTACAGAAAAAAAACCAAAAACATAGAATCATTAATGTTATTCTAAATGTCCTATTCCACTTATTAATATTTGTAAATCTTAATTAATCTTCAGTATTTTAAACACAGGTATCCACACAGAGACCTAAATCATAGTTGTCAATCGAGATGCAGATGCTTTTTTCTCCCAAAAATTCCCTCCAAAGTGCTTACACACAGCAGTGCCCGCCATTCAGTATTATATACATAAAATGCTATATACTGACTATATTTATGCATTATTATCATTTCATTATCCCCCACCCTCACAGCTTCTTGAAGTCTAGAGCCAATTCTGTTTTTTTTACCACTTTTGGCTGAATATCGAAATTATGTATTCTAATTCATCATAAAATAAGTTGAAAATAATGCAGTATGGTGGTGTTGAGAAATCACTGCAAGTCAACTATACATTAGTACTGTATATTGGATGGTTTTCAATAAAGGGTATATGATGCAGGCGAATCTATGATGGAAAAGGTAAACTTGTGTTTTAGTATTAATCAAACAAATTGACTCTGCTGGTTACTCATATAAGATTAATAGGAAAAGCATTATTATCTCAGGTCAGTAATAACATTTAACGAACATTGATGTGTGGAATAAGGCAATAACCACCCAAAATAAACTTTTTAAATGAATACTTTTGTAGAACAAATCTAATAGGAAATAATTGGATAGGAGATAAAGTTCCCAATATACATGACACATTGTTGTACCCTTTGGGAGGATCATTGAAATTGCTCCCATGAGATTTGTGTAAGATAAAGTAAGGAAGGCCTTTCAGAAGCGTCATTCTGCATTACCTAGTGCACCAAGATTAACAAGGGCTTTCCTAAGGACTAATGCTGGGGTTATTAAACCCCTAGGCACAGCTCACCATAGAGCAAACGGAAGCTGCTCAGGCTGCCTTAGAGCATCATGATTTCTAATCTTACATCCACTTAAATGATGAATTAAATCCTTTGGTAACATTGCTTTCTAATTGGACAATATGCAAGATCGCTAAGAAAGAATTAATAATGCAAGAACGTATTGCAATGATCTGCCTACTCTCCATTCCAGATCATTTCATTTTGAAAGCCTTCAAAATAATGGGCATAATTATAGTAGAAAAAGACACGTGGATAAGACTCACAAATTGCCTATTAACATAAGACGGCCATTAGTAACACTTTGGCATTTGTACTAATCAGTGATCACGTGACCCGCATCGACTTCTCCTGCGTAAAAAAAAAACTGCAGCTTGATCTCATATTCCAGCTTTGCGTCGTCATCATTTTGATGAAGAGGTCAATTAACTGAATAGGGGGTCGTACCCTACAATGTATCTCTATTGTGATGACGCTGATTAGACGCAGCCTCTATTACTTTTTTTTTGCATAGTGCAAAAGACATAAACGCCAGCATCTTGTAAAGACCATAACGTTCAAATGTTATGATATCCACCATCTGTATTTCTGTAAAATCTATACTACTATAATTTAGTAAAATAAGATATTAAATATTTGTATATATTTTTTAGATTTATTTTATTACTTGATATGAGAAATATTTTGTTATCTTGCCATAATTATTATAATACCCTTATGACATTCCAGTAAAAGGTTATTACCTTGATGAGCTCGTTTGCTGCCTGTAATAAAGCTTCTTTTGTTTCCTCTGTAATGTTAACATGCTTGTACACCTGCCATTCTCCATGCTGGAACTGTACCGGCATGGAGTATACAATACCAACAGGGAGTTCAAAGTGCCCTAAAGGGAAAAAAACAAGCCAAAAAACAAATAGATATAAAATCTCTATTTAATATATTCTAAACAGATTTTATATATTTATATATATATATATATATATATATATATATTATAACTAGGTGTCAGTGTCCATTTTTATGGTTAAGCTGACAATAGCCAAAATCTCAATCAGTAATTTCCAATATGATTATTGCAATATTCTATGGTTTTATTGATAAACTGGTTAGCCTTAGCAATAAAATTACTATAGTATATACATCAGTTACTAGAATAGGTTAGTATTGATCAGCTATATAATCGCCAACGCGCATTTGTGAGGTTAACTTAATTTTCATCATTCAAAGAGATCATTGTTAGTTCAGTTTAAGACGTTATTGGTTTAGGAAAGGCGTAATTAATCTCCAGTACACGGGGACACTGTTATCACGTTTATAGCCATCCACATTAGTTCCTGACACTGCCTGTAAATATACAAGTGTGAAACTTGCTCCCCAATAGATTCTTCTACGCAAAATACTTAACGATAATACCAATGAATAACAGAATAGTTAGCATTTGTTATTTTTTATATTCATAATTAGTATGTCAAATGGAGACATCGTCTGTTTAATAAGTCCTATTAAACCATCTCAGTTTGACGGATCCATCAAACACATAAGCAGGGTGAGAAATTGCGTATGAATGAAAAATAATGCAGTGCTAAAAAAGGCTTTCACCAATGTGTAAATAATAAACTGACGCTACCTTCTTCTTATAGCTGTGTTATATTCTTATAGCTGTGCTATATTATGGTTTAGACACTCCCCCTTTACTACTTTAAGTACATGGATGCCTTCAGAAAGGGTCTGGATATATTTTTTTTTTGAAAAGCAGAACACACAGGGCTAATAATGATAGAATAAACATCAATATTTTGGGGGGGGAGGAGCGATGACGTAGCACGTGAAACGTGCACGCGCGCGGCGTCGTGGAGCCCTGGGCATGAAACCCAACCCTACCTCAGCGGTATACTTCGGTCCTGCCGGTAATGTTAGTGCCGAAGCGGCACAAACGAAGTAACCGAGACCCGAGAGGAACGAGCGGTGAGGCGGCGAGGCGGCGAGGCGGAGAGGCGGCAGTATAAATTTTACCTCCGTTGAGGTCACGCTTGCGGCATATGCCGCATTGAGTTTAATCCTGGAGGCCGACATGTCTTGAAGGCCCGGGTGGCTTTTTTTTGAAAGCTTGCTGCGAATGATGGCGGCCCCCAGAAAGAGGGAAAGCCGCTGACGCCTGGAGGTGACGGCGCAGTATACAAGCTCGAGTCTATAACAGAAAGACGCCGATGGTTCCTCAAAGAGATAACCCGCGCACCAAACTAAGAATATAGCCGGACAAATGACTGCTGATTGCTGAGGCGATATATTCCTTCAGATAAGTTTTCAAATTTTTTCTAACAAATTATCTATTCAATACTATATGGCAGTATAATCAACGGATATTTATATATACTAAAATCTTTGATATACACCTCTTCAAAATTATTTCACGAACTTGAATATTAAGTTACATCAATAAGATACCTATAACATAAATCTACATGCTCAAATTACAAGACTGTTTAAGGATACAGCTATTACATGGGAGTATAACCAACGGATATATGTGCATACTAAAATCTTTGATATACACCTCTTCAAAATCATTTTATGAACTTGAATGTAAAGTTACATCAACAAGATACTTATAACATAAATCTACATGCTCCATTCACAAGATTGCTTGAGGATATAGCTATTACATGGGAGTATAACCAATGGATATATCTGCACATTAAAATCTTTGATATACATTCTGATATACACCTCCTTGAAAGTAGTGCTATACCAAGAAGATACTCCTAATACAAACCTACACAGACTTTCAGAATTAGTTAATTTTTTTTTTTTTTTTTTTTTTTCTTGCATTTTTGTGTGTGAATTTCAAATATTTTGCCTAAATATATAGATATATATATACACATTCCTCAGATACAGTGTTATATACACCTAAGGATCATAGGAATGTGCTGTCCTCCTTGCAATAATAAGTCTTGTAATAATCGCATACTAATTAAACATTAAATAAATTTATTCCGAAACAACTGGAATTAAAGTACAAGAGAATTTCCAAGAAGAAATAACAATGGCAACAAAAAGGGTAACTGAAAAAGCCTCAAAGAGAGAAAAGAGAGATGAAAAGAAGGATAGACCAGATAAAAGACTGTCTTTTTTTTCTCCCCAAACTTCTAAACCCGAAACGGAGAGATCAGATCCAGACTTTATGATGAATAGATCTAGCTCGGGGGAAGAGGAACAACACACCAGAAGTCTATCATCAGTAGAACTAACATCTCAAATTCAAGAACACTTGAAAATAGCGCTTGATACACAATTTGAAAGAATAAAGCAAGAAATTCATACACAGATTCAAGACTTGAAAATTGATCTTTTAGCAGTCGCTACTCGTGTAAAATCTAATGAAGAAAAAATTGAAAACCTAATGATGTTGGACTTAGGTCACCAAGATAATATCAAACAGAATAACATGAAACTTCAAATACTAGAGCAAAAACTGGCAGACATAGAAGATCACTCAAGAAATCGGAATTTAAGAATAAGGGGGATCTCAGAATCGGCTCTTAAAGAGAACTTGGAAAAATATCTCAAAGAATACTTAGCAAGTATTGGAATAAAGCAAGAAGAACATGCTCCCATATGGGAACGTTGTCACAGGACAGCAAAAGCAGCCAATTTATCTCCAGAGATTCCTCGTGACGTCCTTATCCTCTGTAGAGACTTAAATATGAAAGAAAAAATTCTGAGAGCATATAGAGAAGTATCACCGCAAGAACAATTTAATAAAATAAAGATCTTTCCGGACCTATCGTATTACACCCGTATGAAAAGAAGGCAATTTGCACAATCAACGGAAATTTTGAGACAAAATAACATCCGGTATAGATGGGCTTTCCCGGTGAAAATTATTTTGACTTATGAGTTTAAAACATGGACATTTGATACGCCGGAGAACTTAAGGAAATGGCTACAAGACCACAATATACAAAAAACTTAAAATTAGATCTGAGGTGGGGGGGGGGCGGCTGGGTCCTTTTTTTTTTTTTTTTTTTTTTTTTTTTTTTTTTTTTGCTCTTTACTACACATTTTCACACACCAACATATTAGGTGACACTATCCATGGTAACACAGCACATTATTAGTTGTTTTTTTTTTTTTTTTTTTTTTTTTTTTTATTGTTCTTTAGACGTAATCACTAAGCATTTGCATTTCTGCATGTTATTATTAGGTGATATTACCTACAGTACCACGACACATTATTAGTTTATATCTTAGGGATATTAACCTCACAAACAACGATTCACTATTTAGGACACACGACACATACTAATTCACTCTATAAGGTTTAAAACACCTTTATTCACTATATTAGATTAATAAATCCCAACATATAGGAATCATACAAACACACACACTATTTAACTCTTTATAGTAATTATTTTTAACCACATAACCACAATGAAAGAAGAGAGACAAGTATCACAAATATATTTATTTAATTTTTTTTTTTTTTTTTTTTTTTTTTTTTTTTTTTTTCCCCTCTTCCTCCCATATTGGGAATCTGCCCTGGGCTTCATATTGCCATTGAATGATGGCAAAACTATTCCACAATAACAGTATGGGGATTGATTGTGGAAGCAGGCGGTGTTATCCGGTGATACCCTACCTGCATGTATATGTTTTTTTTGTTAAGTATGTTAATGTTTATCTATATGTTGATTCTAAGTCTTTCTTATATACGTTAAACTTGATGTGTGATTTAAAGGATATTACCTATAAAAATTCAAATGGGTCTGATTAAATTTGCCACAATAAACACTCAAGGCCTTAACTCTCCTCAAAAAAGGGCTTTATTATTCCATAGATTATGGAAAGATAAAATAAATGTCTGTTTCTTACAAGAGACTCACTGGCGAATAATTGATAAAATGAATTTATGTAATCAAAGATTCCCAGTATGCATACAAGCCTCATTGAAACTACAAAAAAAGAGAGGAGTGGCTATATTATTTTCTAAAGACTTAGAAGTAAAATTTAAATATGTAGAAACAGATTTAGATGGTCGGTTTATTATAATTATTGCCGAAATAAATAATAAGATTTTTACTTTGCTCAATGTATACGCACCTAATAATGGTTCAGTAACCTATTTAACAAAACTTCTGGAAAAAACGTTAGAAATAAAACAGGGCCCACTGATTTGGATGGGAGATTTCAATTGTGTTTTAGATCCTCAGGTAGATAAAATGACATGTAAAAGATTAACTATTGACCGAAATATTCTCTCCCAAGCACGTCGATTTCAGGCATTATTAAAAAAGCACTCTCTTTATGATGTATGGAGAGTTTTTCACACAACAGAGAGAGATTATACCTGTTTCTCAAAGACGCACCTTGCATATTCAAGAATAGACTTAATCTTGGGAGACTGCACTCTAGTATCTAAAGTGAAAAATGCTAAAATACATGATATTACATGGTCAGATCACAATTTAATTACAATGGTTATAGAACAAGGAGGAGAGAAATTAAGTAATGACTGGAGACTAAATCACAATTTGATAAAAAAACTGGCAGATATTAATCATATAAAAAGATTAACACAACTTTTCTTTGTAGAAAATGATGTGGAAGGAATGTCTGCATCAAATCTCTGGTGCACCTATAAAGCAGTGATAAGGGGGCATTTCATTAAACTAGGCGCAGAGACAAAAAGAAAAGCACAAGAGAAACTTTCTGATCTGTATATTTCTTTATTTCAGCTAAATAAAATTAATAAACAAACTCCATCTAAAAGCAATACAGAGAAAATTGAGGTTTTAAGAATGAAGATAAACATTAAGCTTGTTGAACAGACTAATAAAGCCCTAATGGCATTAAAATCTAATAGATACTATAAAGGAAATAAAGCCGATAAATTATTAACGAATCAGCTAAAGAAAAAGAGAGAAAAGAAAAATATCTCTAAAATAATTCATAATGGCAAGACCTATATGGCCCCAGATGAAATAGGTCAAGTATTTAATAATTCCTTTAGGACTCTATATAATTTACCAGACAATACAGCAGAGTCTGATCTACAGGACTATTTTTTAAACAGATCTTTCCCTAAACTTTCTAAAGAATCTTTAGTTAGTTTAAATAATAACATTGCTCTAGAGGAGATTCAGAACGAAATAAGAGGGCTAAAAGAAAATAAATCCCCAGGGCCAGATGGCTTTGATGCTAGCTTTTATAAAACTTTTATAGAGGAAATCTCACCCTATTTAGTAAGAGTTTTCAATGAATGTATAGAAAAAGGAGTTCTCCCAGAAGAACTCCTTCGAGGTAATATAATCCCAATTTTAAAAATAAACAAGAACCCAGAAGATCTAACTAGCTACAGGCCCATATCACTTCTCAATCTAGATGCTAAGATTTATGCTGGAGTGCTTGCGAAAAGATTGAGCGTAGTCCTTCCACAATTAATACATGCAGATCAAGTTGGTTTTATCAAGGGACGGTCAGCGGTTAGCCACGTGAGAGCTTTAGCGGGTATCTTTGAAGAGAACCCGATAATAACTACACCCCAACTGACCCTGTCGCTAGATGCGGAGAAAGCCTTCGACAGGGTCAGCTGGAGATTTATGGCCGAAACACTCAAAGCCTTTGGATTTCATGGAAGAATTCATCAGGCAATAATGGCCCTGTATAATAAACCTATGGGCAAAGTAGTGGGTCCGGGTATTAAATCGTTATGGTTTCCTTTCACTAATGGCACACGTCAGGGCTGCCCTCTATCTCCACTCCTTTACGTTTTAGCCTTGGAGCCACTTGCAAGGGATATTAGAGCGGATCAAAACATTAAGGGATGTGGAAAAGAGGGCACACAAAAAATAAAACTATATGCAGATGACATTTTACTGACGGTTAAAGACCCATTAATATCAGTTAAACACATTATGAAATGGATAGATCAATATAGTTATGTATCTAATTATAAGTTAAATATTGATAAATCGATTGCCCTTGCGTATAACCTTGATAGTACTCAAAAGCAACAAATCGAAACATTAGGTTTTAAATGGGCTGAAGACTCTCTTACCTATTTAGGAATAAAAATTAACAAAATACCAAAATCTTGGATGGAGATTAATCTCCTCCCTCTAATTAAAGATATGAATGCCTCTTTTAAAAGCTGGCGAGGATTATTTATTTCATGGTGGGGCAGATTAAATGTAGTTAACTCATATATCTTGCCAAAATTTATATATATATTTAGGATGATTCCACACATGGTCCCTACAAGCTGGTTAGATTTAATCCAGCAATACATTAACAAATTCATATGGGGACCTAAAAAACCTAGGTTAAAATGGCAAATAATGGCAAAAAAGAAGAGTAATGGTGGCTTAGGACTCCCCCTCGTGAGAGAATATGCTCAAGCCGCCTTGTTTACACATGCTATTCAGACACAAAATAATAAAGCGCCACAGGAATTTTGGTATAGAGAAGAATTCCCAAAGAAATACCCTCATAAAGAACTACAGTCTTTGTTCTGGATCTCCTCTATGAAAGCTATAGAATACACCGAATCAGGAACTAGCCTAGCTCTTCAACATCTTGTAAGAAATTGGCATTGGGTTAAAGCTAAACTTGGACTTGCGAATCTGATAATAACTAGCCTCCCACTAACTATAATAGAACATACGAATGAAAATCTAAAGCTTTCCAGTTGGAAACAAAAGGGTATAATATTAATAAGCGATTTAATGCAGGGAGATACACCTAAGACTTTTAACCAACTTCAATCAGAATTTAATCTCCCAATAGAGGAATGCTTTAGGTATTTAAGGGTTAAGAGCTATCTCTTAGACTCCTTACCTCAAAATACGGATTTAACAGTATATAACTTGTTCAAACAAGTAGTAGAAGGAGAGGATAGCAAGAAACTACTGACAAAAGCCCTAAATCTGATCAGACTATGTAAAAAAGATTATATTTCTCCAGCACTAGCAAAATGGGAGAAAGACTTGGATATTAAAATCAAACCTGAAGATTGGAACAAAGCCTTAAATACCACTTATAAAAATATACATTGTTTAAATTTAAACGAGTTACAATTTAAAATTATGTATAGGTGGTACTTGGTTCCTACTATCTTAGTAAAAATGTTCCCTAATAATCTCCCAAATTGCTGGCGCTGTGGTGCAGAAAGGGGAGATATGCTTCATATTTGGTGGAACTGTAATCCAATTCGAAAACTTTGGCAACAGATTTCACATAAATTAGTCCAGGCATTTGGGAAACAGTGGAAATTAACGCCCGAAAGAGCGTTACCCCATTTAAATCTGCCAAATAATGGAAAAAACAATATAATATTCCTTCTTCATTTATTAACGGCAACCAAAATAGTGATTGCTAGAAATTGGAGATCCTCGGCTCCAATTTTATGGACTAAAATAAAAACTCAGTTAATACATCAATGCCATATGGAAAAAGGAATATCAGTTCAATTTCTTTGGAATCCTGAAAGATATAAGCTATGGGAAGGGTGGATAGACTCAGTGAATGATGGTAAATTTGACCCTGAAAATGAAAGAAACTTATTTAGATAACTCCTTAAAAATCACACACTTTTGAGTTTTGTTTTCCCGTTGATAATAAACCTGGTAAAGACAAATAGAATCAATTGTAAGTCCTGTACGTCTATGTGATGTTATATTTTTGTTGTCTTCTTTAAATGCAGAAGTGATAAATGTTTATTTTTTCTTATGTATAATATTTCTGGATATCATGATGTTAAGATGATTAGACCTCAAGTTGTTATCTATTACTCTGCATTTTTGTTTAATAAAAAAAAAAAAAAAAAAAAAAAAAAAAAAGAATAAACATCAATATTTTAGAGCTTTTTCCTCCAAGGAGAAATCTGATTGCTTTTTGGAGTTTTGGGTTTTTTGATAGGTAGAAGGGTTGAACTTGATGGACTTATGTCTTTTTTCAACCTAAATTCCTATGTTACTATGTAAGATGCAAACATAGAGTAAGTGAGGTGTTCAATTAAACAAAAGTCTTGCCCTTATCTTTCACAACTACAATGTATAATGATGGCATTAATTAAGTGCAAACAGAAAGAACCAATGTTCCACGTGAAATGATAAATTCAAAGAAATCAATACTTCCCCACACTAAAAGCAGCTTCCATAAACACTCTTCCTCAGTGTGTATTCAAAAGTCAACCGCAAACAATGGAGCGCATATACATGGGGGAAAAAATAATGATAATAGTGTAATATGTAAACCAAATACTAATATGAAAAAGTGTAAGATCCACTCACAAACGGGCTGGAAATATGAAGCTCATCAAAAAGAAACGGACTCAGGATGTACTTGAATGTAAAAGCTGAAAAACCAAGGAGAACCAACAATGGTGCAGTATCTTAAAGCCTTGATGGTATAAATAAAGATTGCACTTACATCAGAGAAGTAGCACAACTCAGAGAGTAATGTGCAAAAGCCAGATACATAGGGTACTCCGGTAGACAGCTATTGTAATAACAAATTTTATTCGTCTCTACGCGTTTCGCCGATAGTACGTCGGCTTCTTCAGGAGACAATAAACCAGGAAATCAATTAAAACAATTAAAATAAACCTGGTGTCGGTGTCAGAACATGTACACAGAGCTCCTGAGCAAACGTGCGCTGGATCCAAAGGTGCTGCCTGACCGACGATAGGTAACAGCTGCCGGGAGAGGTGTCGCTAAATAAAACACTGCATACTTTACGGAAATAAGTATTTCAGAAGTATATCAGTTGCAATATTTACCTTCACTTATTACACCCAGCGACACAATCTCTTGTGTATTTGAATCATTTTGCCACCAGGACAAGACTTTGGCTATAGATCGAGCAGTTGACATGCCGTTACGGTGCTCCCTCCGCTTATTCCATTCTTTAACGAGATCATCCTTCAGCCATTTCCTGCAAGAGGAACGGAAATCATTGCAACTCACTGAGACCGGGTTTTCTTTTTTATGGAATTACCTGTTAGTGGAATACGGAGGAACCTGATTCTAAATTCAGGTTTTGTTACGTGACATTAACAGCAACACTTAGCATTTACAAAGCCTGCTTGAAATTCATTATAGCTGTAACATTTCATTGGTGTCAAATGAATGAAAATATTGCTGTCATAATAATGTTACATATACTGTATGTGAATACAAAACAGCATGACTTTTATACATGACAAGCAAAGGCACTACTTATATTCCTTTTGCAAATCTAAAACAGACATCAAAGCTCACCTAACAAATTTGAGTACCTGTCATGTATCATACTGAGCAATGGACGGGAGAAGTTGGGAGGTCCCCACACGGAGCTATCATATTGGTAAAGTTTTGCTTCATGAAGATCAAGGTGGTTAATTCCACCAATGTTGCCCCAGACAATGACATCCTTAACAGCTGATGAGAAATGCAAGACATAAGAACTTAGAAACCATTAATCATAATGAGACTCAACCACAGGACCACTCAGAAGAAGAGATAAGAGAATGATAACATTTTTCACAAGGCATTTGATTTGATCAGTAATTACCACACCATTATCTTCGACTACAAAACAAATATACATTTGTGTGGATGCTAATCCGCCAGATCAGGTCGCAGTTGTCGTATGGCTACTATGTGTTGGTTAAGCTGTAGGGAGGCTAAAAGCCACAATGCAAATTTCCCATATGACTTTCCCATACTGAGAGCACAAGAGGGAAGTTAATTTCAAAGGAGGAGAAACGCTAGAACGAGAGATCGTAATCGAAAACTAGAGGGTCAGAGGATTAGATGTAATGTAAGGGAATTTATTTTACAGAGAGGGAGGTAGATAAGTGGAACAGCATGCTATCAGAAGTGGTAGAGGCTAATACAGTGAGGCAATGTAAACATGCATGCTATCCTGAATCTAAGCAAGAGCAAGGACTGATTATGGTCTGAGTCCATTAGTTCAGAAAAAAACAGGGAGTCTACATGGACTGAATGATTCTCATTTGCTGCCAAATTCTATGTTTTTATGTTACTCACTTGCTGAATGTATATTCAGCTTCTTTGCTATCTGAGCTTTAGCTTCAAATTCCAATTGCGTGGGCAATGCTACTATATTGTGTTGGTCGATGGATGGTGCTCGGCTAGCAATCACTAGAGCCTTGAGGTTCACATAGCTGCTCCCTGCCACAATCACTTTGACATCCTTATTGGCATTCTGATCAATGAGAGAGCCATACTGAGCACACTCTTTGGTGACCATCTTCACACATTCTTCAGGGGATTCATCCTCCTTAGTAAGGACATCATCAAGAACTATGACATAGTTGGCCTGCAGAAACGCATCTTCAGTGATTGTGTGAATGGTGACCTTCCGGAGAAGTGGAAATGCCAAGTCTACTGCTTCCATTACTAAAGCTTGAAGAGTTTCTGTGCACTGATCGGTGTCCATCAAGTGTAACCAAATCTCTTTGTTCATCCCAAACACTTCACCACTGGCCAAAACAGGGATCAGACTATAGCATGCTGGCATTGATGCCCTAGAAAGAAAGTCAAAAATCAAAATAAAGTACTATAGGTGTTCTTTTCCATAAGATGTGAAAATCCAAGGATCTAGAAAGCTCATAAATAGGTCTATTTGGCCTTTTTTCTACCAACTCCCGATTTAACAACACATAGAAATGAAAATGATATTTATTACCTGACCGTAAAATACTCACTTCCTAATACACAAATAGAAACTGCAGTAAATATCCCCTTTTTCCTACTCTAGCAAAGCACCGGCACATTTCAACAACTGCTCTCTGTTCACACCTTGTTATCCAGACATGTAAAGGGTTAAATTTGTTTTGAATCTCCTCCTGCTCCTTTTGTACTTCAACGTGAGTCTCCAAGTTCTCTGCTGCAATTGCCGTCATGTGTGCGGTCACCATGGCTGAAGTAATATTATAATACTCCTAATAAAATAAAAACTGTCGTTATGTGTTTGGCCGAACAATCACCCTGCATATGATACATTCACCTCTAATAAGCTCCAGCCCTGGCTTGGCGGGTCACCCAAGTGCGCATGTGTGGAAAAAGCTGCCATTGATTTCAATGGGAGCACTTTCCTGCTGTTGATTGGCAGCTTCAAGCAGCCAATCAGTGGCAAGAACAGTTGGACCCTGGATGAGTCTCTTCTGTGTCAGGCAAGTGATTTATTAGACTGTCCATTTAAGATTGGTGGCAACAGATGGTAGAACTAGCATTTCGATCAATTTCCTGTCCTGATGACCCCTTTTCCTCGAGCAAATCAAGACAGTAACGTAACATGACAGAGAAAATTGAATATTTGGGGAATCTATCAGAATTGCTTTAAGATTATAAGGAAAACGCTAATCTTTATCATCCATGATCAAAGCATAGTATGAATCAACACATAAAATGCATAGAAATAGTTTATTTTGTGTGAATAATACCTGAGCATGTTCCAGGAACTCATTGAACCCTCCAAGTAGTAACCCCTTTCCTCCTCGATGTACCAGCTCTCTCCATATTATCGGGGACCCTTTGTACTTCCATCCGTTTTTTCCACACACTTTTGTTAGCCATGACTAAGAAAACAGGAAAGTAGAAACTTGTTATGATAGATTTGAAAAGTCATTTAACCCACGCACATCATCTAGTCTCACAATCAGTAGCCATAATGCTAGCCCACACATACACAGCATTAGTTCTACAAACTTAAGGTTTAATGAAGTGGATAGTAGATTTTTCTGACCCATCCCTTAAGGACGTAATCAAAGCTAAAAAAAAAGACTTTTGTTGGTTCTTAATAAGTAGAGATGTTCTTTTGAAACAACTAATACTGAATCCAGATTTATTGCTAAGCAAATCAAGCCTTACATCTCACTTCCATATGGACAGTTTCTTGAACTTTCTCTATAGGGGAACAAATATCTCTGCAAGTATCAAGAAAATCATTCCTTTTAATGTTCCATTTCAGCCTTACTTATATATATATTAAGCCATGAAGATTAATTATGACATTTAAAGGTGGCTAGTGATATTGGATTGTAATAGATATAACTGGAAACTGTCTAAAAGTGCTGGCCCTGAGACTCTTTGAATATTAACCCTTTAATAGCCCATAGCGAAAATCTTATGTAGTGGCTCGCCAAATGTGTTAATCAAATGGCTCACACACCAGTCCCCTTTGAAATCCAGACTTGTCATTATTCAAAATCATACTTTGCGATAATAACTATGTCATATTGGAAGCAAAAGCACTAACTGGGAGGCTCAGGTATCTTCAGATCTGTGTAGGTTGTGAATGGGTCAGCTCTAGACTGTGTGACTCTGAGATTCTGCCCCATCACCATATTGGGGCAAAAACCCTGAGACTCTGGGGAAAACCCTAAGAGTTCACAGATATGGCAATGAAATGGAACATAATGCAAAGGAATAGAAGGAAGACACAAGAAAAGCAAGAAAGGAAGGAAGGCATTTTCCCAACACATTCCAAGCACACGCGTGGCGACGGATGTATTTGTAGTCTCACACCTCCCAGTCATCAGGATGTTGGGTGATCTTGTGCACTCTGAAGTGCGGAAGATTCTTTTGAAGATAATCCGCAAGGAGTTCAGCCTTGGCATAATAGGGACAGTTTGCTTTTCCTGCAAAATAAAATACAGTCTCCATAACAATGCTCTTGTATATACAAAACAAAAGGTCAGCACTTTATTGGTTGGGTTTGCTATAAAGTGCAGCCCTCATTAACAGGATTTTTAGATTATAGATCATAACCATGCGTTCACTTCAACAAGTAATCCAATATACTATCAGAATTTATCTCTCTCCATTAAATTATGCAGTATCCTCAGATCCCCTTTACCTGCCAGTACGAACTTCGCCATGGTATCATCAACTCAGGAAGCAGGGGTATATGATACTGGACGTTGCTAGGCAACAGAACGCCAAAAGTCGTCCAGCTTGGGGACGGCTCGTACGTTCTACGTCACCACGCAAGCGTACCCCTGTCCAAGGTCAGATAGGATGTATGTAGTTATAAGGGCAAAGTGATGTCCTTATATGTATATACATGTTTAGACATGTAAAAGTCAATCTGGTTTGTGGTTTAATGCTGCGCGCATTATGTTGTGTGTGTATATGTTTAGTTTCTAAACAATTTATAGGTGAGGTTTGACTTCGTATTTTGCAACGCGTACTGTATTTGATCCTTAGCAGACACCGTAGCTAGTTGGATACATCACGTGACTGCAGGGTCGTGGAGTCGCACAGTGTTTCAGCATGGCATGCTTCTCGAGTGCCGGGTGAAGGTGAGTTGGACAGATCCCAAGGTCTTGTCCGAAAACCTGCGGTTCTGTTCTATGTGCTGCTTGTCTGCCTTCGCGAATATATCTCACGTGATTTATCGGGGTCTGAGTATTCTTCCCGGAAACATATTAACACATGGTTCTGTCCTGCATTATATGGGATTCCTGGCATGACGCAAATAAACACATACGGTAATCATGGTACCTTGCATTAGATCGCAAGCTTTTGAAATAGTTTAGTCATTTTCTCCATGCATGCTGTACTTCTGGGGATAACATGCTTAGGGACTAGACCTAAGTAGACTTAAAAGCTTGCAATCAAATGCAATTCTGTTAGCCAGTTGGTATTATATTCATACCAGGTCAGCTAGCATTGTCAGGCGTGCTTATATTCATCCCAACTGTTCCGCTTTGACGCTGCCATAGTTTTCAGCGGGATCCATTTCCTGCCACTCATTGGCCGACCAGCAGCCAATCAGTGCTAAGAATAGTCAGGCCATGGAGGCAGATGGCAGCTGCTGCTGCAGCAGGACTTCCCCATCTTTGTCAAGTGATTTCATGTTTTTTTTGTTGTTGGAAGAATGCATATTAAAGAACTCTAAAATACATCCTTCTATACAGGGGCTTCAAATGGTTTGTGATCATTGTGCACTGTGCATCTTCAAATAGTTTAATATGAATGCTCTGGGTAAATAACATGTTCTTTTGTGTTTTACAGATAAGGTGTTGCACATTGATGCCCAACTAGGTCTTGTCAAGCAAGCACCTTCTTATCGAGAGAATGAGTGACAAGGCATATTTGTGTTTGGTGCGCACTTTACGGCATTTGCAGTCATGCAGCTCTTCAGTTGGAATCAGGATCCCTCAATCTGCACAGAATTATACATCAAAAACAAGTTTAAGAAGTCTTAAACCTGCTAGACAAACACACCTGTTTCCCTCTGCATACAGCCAACCTGCTGCACCTTTAAGGTTTTTAAGTACTGTGGCCCCAGGTAGCGTAGGAGAACAAAACGTGGCGCCTGATATAGCAGACAAAGTTTTGGTTGATGTTAAAGGCAACTTGCATGAAGATAAACTGGACTCAAATAGTCTGAACTTTGTGGAAGAAGGCACTGAAGACCAATCGAGTCCTTCCAGAACTAAGGAAGTCAATATTCCTCACTACTCTGAGGTTTTCCGGCAGTGCTATTCTCCTTCTGATGTACTGGACCTATGCAGCGGTTCTTCACTTAGCCTGAAGCATGTTAGCAATAGTTTCACCACCATGTGGACAACCTTCAAGAAGATCAAACAAGGCCAAGGACAGAGACATTATGAGAAACAGCTTATGTTTGAGCACCCAAATTTCGAGAATTTATGTCGTCAAGCAATGCATACAGCTCACAAAATGACCCTCGATGACTTGGTCTATACTTTGCATGCCGTGGTAAAGCTTCAAGTACCCCAAAACTCAAGACTGGTCCAGACTTTATTAAGGGTCTGTCAGGTAAATGATGGTCAGAACAGTGCTCAGGCCGTTCACCTGCAGCAAGTAAAAAAACTCCCACAAACAAAAAATATCTGATAATTTATATACCTAACAATTAAAAAAACTGTTTACCTACCAGTAACCTTCTGCCAGCCAGTAAAGGATTTTTCAAGGTCTGGTTATTCATTTAATATTTTTTTATAAAATTTTTAGACTCTTGACAGTTTCCAAAAGGAGTTTGGAAACCCTTACAATCAATGGAAATTCTAGAGTAAATCCACAGTGTTGTGTTTATTTTTTCTACTCAGGCTTAACTGTACCGCTACATCATAATCTTATATTTATGTGTAATTCCAGACGTCGTCAATAATTAATGTTTTTCTTAGGAGCACCTCAATGAGTTTGAAGAGAGAGAGATGTCCATCTTGGCCAGCTCACTGAACGTGATGGAAAGCTGCAGAAATGTAGACTCTTTAAGATCGGGGCTCAGGTGAACACCGAGCTATGTTAAGAAATACATTTGTGTAGTGGGTTGTTTATCATTGGAAAGTCTCTTGGTGGCTAACATACACATTTTATCTAACCAAACAAAAAGGCTGAATATACCAAGGATATCCCGCTATGGTAACATTTGCCATTATTCTATATGTTCTATCAATGTATGTTTATAAAGAAAAAATCTCCTTCAGCCTCCATATGGGTTCTAATTCTGTACTCCACCACTGAGGTTGAATTCATCTGCATACGGTGCTGCCTTGGGTTTCAAAAATTGTTAGATTCAGTGACCACTGGGAAAAAAGAACAGGGAGAGAGAGGAAATTATTCTTTTTAATGATTGTTCATTATGGCCATCGTAGGTTGCTGGTGGAGGTACGAATGCCAGAAATTAATGGGATCCTTCCTCTCCAAACCATGATGCGGTGTATTGGAAAAGATGCTCCACTCTCACTTAAGAAGAAGCTTGAGGTACCAGAGTGCCATATGTATTCACTGTATACATGCTGTTGGCCCAAGTATAGGTCACACCTTTACAGTCCCATGCGCTTTGTTGCATATCATTCTAACCCTATCCACAAAGGTAGCCTAGAACCAAAATGCTAGGCAAATTTCCTCTGTAACACCCTTCTCGGACCTGATCTGTGAAGTGCGGTTGGTATCACTGTAGGGACTGTGAGCCTAAATGGATAGTTTCTTGCCCCTTTTCATAAGTAATATTAAGGAACAATCCCGGTAATGTAAGAAGTGCTCCGCTGTCCTTAGACATGCCATCTCTATATTTATTGTGAGTTATCTCACCAAGTTATATGTTGTATATGAACAGCTTAGAGCTTCATACAGGTGAAGCTACCTGAGATCAGGTGTTCACAATGCATAGTGACTTCTTGGAGCTGAAAAATTTAACTCGCCTACAAACACTTCAGTATACCTACCATTAACATGTAAACAAATATTCCATACCACATATGAACACAAAGACACAACGGATAAAACTATTTATTTTTTGTTATGTGTATATAATACTCTGTTGTAAGATGCTTTATTTTATTTCTGTTTTGTTTTAGAGGAAAGCTCTGGAGATGTTGGATCAGTTTACTCTCCCAAATGCCCAACATATGTTCACCACTCTTGCTGCTGTAAACATGCGTTCTTTTCCGCTTCTTAATTTCTGCAAACAGAAAATTATTGGTAAGTCCAGGGATGATCTTGCCTGCCTGGCCAAATGTTTGGAATCTGTCATGTGTGAATGGATGCATCACCCGGCATGGCTGGGAATTTAGCACCAAGCCAGGCGGTGCAGTTTGTAGGGAAGACAGGAGCTGCTGGATCACTTTGCAATGAAGAGGAGAGGGGCTGCAGAATCATGCCGTGTGTGGAGAGTAGAGGGGCTGCAGAATCATGCCGTGTGTGGAGAGTAGAGGGGCTGCAGAATCATGCTGTGTGTGTGGAGAGGAGAGGGGCTGCAGAATCATGCTGTGTGTGTGGAGAGGAGAGGGGCTGCAGAATCATGCTGTGTGTGTGGAGAGGAGAGGGGCTGCAGAATCATGCTGTGTGTGTGTGGAGAGGAGAGGGGCTGCAGAATCATGCTGTGTGTGTGAAGAGGAGAGGGGCTGCAGAATCATGCTGTGTGTGTGGAGAGGAGAGGGGCTGCAGAATCATGCTGTGTGTGGAGAGTAGAGGGGCTGCAGAATCATGCTGTGTGTGTGGAGAGGAGAGGGGCTGCAGAATCATGCTGTGTGTGTGTGGAGAGGAGAGGGGCTGCAGAATCATGCTGTGTGTGTGAAGAGGAGAGGGGCTGCAGAATCATGCTGTGTGTGTGGAGAGGAGAGGGGCTGCAGAATCATGCTGTGTGTGGAGAGTAGAGGGGCTGCAGAATCATGCTGTGTGTGTGGAGAGGAGATGGGCTGCAGAATCATGCTGTGTGTGTGTGTGTGTGGAGAGGAGAGGGGCTGCAGAATCATGCTGTGTGTGGAGTGGAGAGGAGAGGGGCTGCAGAATCATGCTGTGTGTGGAGAGGGGCTGCAGAATCATGCTGTGTGTGTGGAGAGGAGAGGGGCTGCAGAATCATGCTGTGTGTGGAGAGGAGAGGGGCTGCAGAATCATGCTGTGTGTGTGTGGAGAGGAGAGGGGCTGCAGAATCATGCTGTGTGTGTGGAGAGGAGAGGGGCTGCAGAATCATGCTGTGTGTGTGGAGAGGAGAGGGGCTGCAGAATCATGCTGTGTGTGTGTGTGGAGAGGAGAGGGGCTGCAGAATCATGCTGTGTGTGTGGAGAGGAGAGGGGCTGATACTGCATAATTCTGACACTTCATGTTCAGTGGTAAATTTGAGGGTTATTTGTTTGCTAAAAAACCTCAATTTTTATACTGGAGGTACATTACTTTTATATTTTATAATTCTGGTCATTTTGGATTTAAAATATACTTTTGACATCAGAGCCTCTTTCCAGAATATTTTGTTGCAAATAGGTTTATTCAGCATTACAATTTTTCTTATAAATCATCCCAAATTAATGTTGTGAGCCTTCTCAGATGTAATACTATTTTTGGAATACAAAAAAATCTTCAAATGTACCTAATAATAAAAGAACAAGGAACATTATTTTACATTTGCTATGTGTAAGCCGCGGAATCAGAGCAGAGGAAGAAAAGGGAGAATGATTACAAATCTTTATTCCAAGCTATTGTTTCCACTAATCATTCTCATCATCAATGTCTTCTGTTTTTCACAGAGAATGTAGATGGTATCCCTTTTTGGAGGCTGATCCATATACTAAATGCCTGCCATCAGCTGTCGTACCGGGACGAAGAGATGCTCACTGCAATTGGAGATTATGTTGTGGACACGATGTACATGTGGCAGAATAAACAGGTGGACTGGAGATTAATAGATCAAATCCTTAATTGCAGTGTTTAGGAATGAGGAGAAGGAGCGTTGACATCAGGACAGGCAGTCTCAGTCTTGGATGTTATGAATCCAGAATGAAACGGGCATATCTGATCGCGGTCTTCATATTTCTTATATTCAAAGGAGGAAAAATATCCTTCTTTAAAACTAGTAAGAGTATGAGAGGTTAAGATGTAACGTAAGGAAGTTTTCTTTTACTGAGAGGGTTGGGTAAGTGAAACAGTCTTCTAGCAGAAGTGATTAAGGTTTATGCAGTAAGAGAATTTAACATAGGCTTATGGCTATCCCGAGCAAAAGACAAGACTAGGACTTTTTTTTTTTTACACAGCATGGAAAAATAAATACACAGAATAGTTTTTCATTACTTTCAAAGTCTGTGTTTCTACGTATGTACATGTGGGCAACCACCAGAAAAGCACTGTGGCCAAGAACTACTGCTAGCATTACTACTTTTTCACCCACCGTGATATTCAATGTCCCTACTTCTGAAGATTTCTGTTAGCTATGCTGATTATTTTTGTAGTAAATATTTTGTGCCGTATTATAAGTACATAATCGTGTAGATTTCCCAGGAGCTGGAGTGCAATTACACCCATCTGCGACTCCTACTGGTTGTATTACCAGTGGCTTACTCGGTCCTTCCTTTTTTTGCTTGTAGGTGTCACTGTTCCTATTGCAGATGGAGACCCTTGGCTTCCGACATGTTTCTTTGCTGGATAGTTTTGCAAAGAAAGTGATGGAAAGCCCACAGGAGCTTACTCTAAAGGATTTAATTGCCATAATTAAAGTGTACTCTGCCTTGAACCATCTACCTGAGGAGAGGAGCCAAGAGTAAGTCTTCTAGATTGTATGCGTGTTTATATGTTACGTGTTGTTGTCGAATGGGGATAACAAGGTGTGCAGGAATAATTTTGAACCTTCGCCAAACCGGCCTCTGCAGCTATTTTAGCCTTGCGGTACTTGGGCTGTTTTGACAATCATTGAACTGTTTGGGGTGTTTATATTTTATGGATAAAACCTTAGTGGGGGAAAAACAACGGATCACGATTAGTCCAAGGTGACTATGAATCGTAGCAAATGTAGTAGCCTCTTACAAGATACACCTTCTATAAAAGCAGGAAGCATCAATAAACCTCAATGTGGTTTCCTTTGCCCCCACCTCCCATCTTTTTCATGGTGAATGCAATTGGCATAGCCAGCAGCGTTGTGTTAATGAATCCTTTTACTCACAGATGGAGATAGTGTTTAACATATCTGTAAAGAAAAAACAGTAAACGGCTCCTTAGTTATTGTTAAACTTCATTTCCCATTCGGACTAGGAAGCCTAAAGGCTATCTGAGCTTATAGGAGGTTCTAGTTCAGCAACAGCTGGAAGGTTACAGGAGTTCTCAGTGTATTATGTTGACGTCGCTTTTTGTGCCGTACATGATCACTTGCAGCTGCTTCTAACTTTTCTGTTCCTTTATCTTACAAAGGTTTCTTAAAGCTCTAGACACGTCTCTGCAGTTGTACCTGGTGCGGATTTCTCCAGTAGAGCTTCTGAAAGTTGTGTACTACTTTTGTATGCTAGGATTCCTCCCGCCAAGTCCACTGGAGACACTTCTGAAGGATGAGGTTCTGAATGAGTTACAAAACTCAGGTAATGTGGCTGTTGTTAGATCTTCACAGCTTTTAGCCCCGGAAGTGTTCGTGGCAGGTGGCTTGGTCACCCAAGCCTTACCTGAGCAGCCACCTTGTAACTCTAGTGTCATGATGGGCAATGTGGGGGCTGCGATGGACGTCCGTGCTGCAGCAACACAGACCTTCATTCCTTTTACATCTTCTTTGGCTGGCCAGGAGAGATCAGAGGATCATCAGCTCATGCACAGTGCTGTGAAAACTGAGGACGTGCTTTTTGTTTTGTAATGCATGGAAATGTTATGGGGATATTTTATTTCACTGTGTAGAAGTTTGTTTCATATTGCTATTAACACCCCCTCTTTACAAAGTTTTTTTTATTTTTTTTTAATTTTTTTGCATTGTTTTTGACCTCTTTTAAAAAGTATTGTATTGCCGCTGGCAACTGTTACAGTACACAATGATAGTACTTTTTATAACAGATACTTTTTTAACATTTCAGCCATAGGCAAACAAAAGGTGGAAAGGAACTTGCAAATGTTGCACAGTATTAAGTTGTGCTTGCAGCTGGATGAAAATGCCTCCTTTCCTGAAGCAATGTGCCAGATAAGGCCTCCTGATGTGACTTCTACAGCCCAACCAGAGGTCGAGACCACGCTCCACGCTATTCTGGGAGATCCAGCACTTGTACAGAAAAAAATCCACTTACCCAGTAATTACTATGTTGGTAAGGACCTCTTTGTGTTTCCAGTTTAAAGAGAGAAATTGACATGCAATCAAGGTGAAGTGTCTTCAAACACTCATGGATGTGTTCCATACTAATTACCTTCAAAGCACACATAATATCTTCAATAACATATGAATACAAAATTGATGGTAATTATTTATTTTTTTTCTCAGATTTTATGTTTGCGTTCGATACAGAACATAATAAAGTAATCCCTCTACCTGAGACACATCCATCTGATGACCCTCAACACACCGAACGGTATGAAACCACTTTCATTTATGAGAAGAGTATAGGATTCGGTTAAGAAAAGGCCCGGTCTCTTGCCAGAAAAATGTCTTAATGGGATTGTTTACAAATGATACTGTACATCCTCTTGGCTTTATTATCTGCTAGATGCTGCCATCAGAGAATGAGGGTTTATAGTCCACCAGAAGTAAACTTACAAAAGATTTCAGGACCTTAGGGGTCTCCTTTTCAGAATAATGGCCCTTTTCTGTGTTGTCCCAATAAAATACCGTATTTGCTCGATTATAAGACAAGTTTTTTTTTTCAGCGCAAATGCAATGAAAAATACCTCTCATCTTATATTCGAAGTCATCTTATAATCAGACCTTAGTCTGACCAGAAGACTAAGATCCAGATCCCTTGCAGCGCTGCAGGGGACATGGATCCTCCGGTCTGGTAGCTGATGGATGTCTGTGCGATGCGCGCAGACAACCTCCACTGCTGCCGGGGCTTCTATGACTAAGCGCTAGCGTCACATGCTGGCCGAAGCGGAGGTTATGTGCGTGCATCGCACAGACGTTCACCAGCTGCCAGAGAGGAGGATCCCCCACGGCGCTGCAGGAGACCTCCTCTCTGGTGAAGCCGCAGACAACCTCCGCTGCTACCCGACACTTCCGTCAGGGCTTTTGTGACGGAGTCATAGAAGCCCGGCGGAAGTCCTGGGTAGTGCATGCAGACGTTCACCGGCTGCCCCCACTTGACACCAGGGAGTGTGGAGCATGTGGGTCACGTCTAGAGATGCATTGGTAAGTTGGGGGGGGGCATATAGGGGGTATAAGGCATGTCAGGGGGGCAGAGTGGCATGTAGGGGTGTAAGGCATATCTGGGGGACAGAGTAGCAAGACGTGGGGCAGATGTGCATAACTGGGGGGCAGGTTGGCAAATAAAATAAAATAAAAACAAAATTCATTTTTCTCAATTTAAAAAAATGTTTACATGTGAATTAATATTTACTAGTAAAACTTTTTTTCTTATAATGTAGTCTTATATACAGGTTCTTTCTTTTCCCCCCCTAAATTAATATTCAAATTTTGGGGGGTCGTCTTATAATCGAGCAAATACGTTATTGATTTCAACTGAAGACTCCATTTTCTCTTGGGCTAAAAGGGCAGTGTACATTTTTTATATATCGTAGTCCACCAGATGCTATATCATGATTGGAGAGTTACTTTGCATCTGCAGTAGTATAGTAATACAAAAGTGCTTGATGTAATCAACATACTTACTCAAAAATGTAGGTGATTGTTTCTGAAGATAAAGGTTAACAATGTGTGTGTATAGCAGTATTTCACAATATCAGATGAATTTGTTGCAATGTGCTTCGATGCATGAGGTACTGCTAGAGACTATATATTGTCCAAAAAACATGTATATATGTATATGATATGAAAATAGCAGTGGCGACGTGAAATTTCATTTTAGTTATTTTGAATAATCCTCTCCACCGTAACTATTGTTGTGACCCGTTTGTATTTGTGCTCCATATCATGTCTGTCTCCCTGTCTACGTTGTGGCATTTGTGGTAGGTTAATGCAAGAGATTTCCACGTTACAAATTAATTTAAACTGATTAATTTGCTCCCAATGTGAACATTTCACTTCTAAAGCATTGCTTCCCGTTGATCCTTGTTTACAGGGTGGCGGTGCTATGTATCCAGTCCTCCCAGTTTGCTGCTGGGACTCTTCATCCACTAGGAATGCTGGCCATGAAAATGAGACATCTCAAGACACTTGGCTATCGCTTAATACTGGTAAGCGTTTAGACTTTGATCAATAAGTAATGTATGTGATTTACTTGCACAGCGTATTTGACCTTCTCCCAGGCAGAGTGTATAGATTTCTAGTGCTGTTACCTCTGCGCATTTGCTTCCTATGTTCAGGGCCACCACGGTATATTATTTCATGCATTGTATATGGAAGGCCTACACCATTTTCTTTACCGTGTATATCTACTAGGCTTTCATTTAACACCACCTTCTCCTGTAGGTTCCACTACACAAGTTTAGACAGCTTAAAGAGGCCGAGAGAGTCATGTTCCTGAGAAGCCAGATATTTCCAGGTGAATCTTCTGCTGCTGAAGAACTGGAGAACCAGAATGCACACACAACTCACCAGAGCTGATGTTCAGGACGCTGTGATGTTTATAGGATGCATGAAGCCTCCATCCACAGCATATCTGTGACCTTATTAAGTTGTCCTGGTGCATATGATCTCATGATCTTTTACTACCTACTGCCACCTCGTGACAAACGTTGGGCAGCACCAGTATACACCATCATGCTATTTCATCGTCTTTGTAACGTTTTGGTCATCAGTGTGTTTATGTGCAGAGCTTTTTATTTTTAAGACATTTTTGCTACTTTATGTTACGTTTTTTATTTTTTTATGTTTTTGCAATAACAACATTATTTGGCATCAAAAGGAAATAAATGAGGCAAATGCTTCCTATGTTTAAAATTTGTGGTTTTGTTCCCCCATGTCATAAGTTATGGCTTCACTCATTCAGTCATTCTGTAAATATACATTTTAGATGCAGCGTAGAGACGTTTTTAATATGTATATCTGCAAAGGAACGTGTAAAATATGTGTACCAAAAAAAAAAAAAAGTTTTTCACGTTTTGTCCTGAAGATTTTTGGCCAATAAACTTATAACTGATTATAACCGTGTTTCCAGTCCACTTATTTATCACGTATGCAGAACCTATTAACCATGTTAACCATGTGTGGTTAGTGAACAATGCTATACTGAAATCATAACATTTACTCTTTCAACCATTCCCGTACATATTAAGGTGACATATTTGTTGGCTACTGTAGAAGGTCGTACACTTTGGCCATGTTAAATGATCATTTTACTCAAACTATATTTAACATAGTCGTTAAATGTATGATTATACCCTTAATTATGGTATTACTTGTTGACATCCTCTAAAAGACTGACTACTATTTTTGTGCTATCTCCAGTTTATTTTGTGTATTTAATAAATGTGTTTTAAGTTTGACAGACAACGTAAGGCTTTTGTTTAGGTGAAATAATTTACCAACGACGGCATCAACCTTTCATGTAGTAGATACACACACACACACACACACACGTGCCCAGTGGCATGTTGGTGTTAAAAGTTATTTCAACAAAAAATACTACCTACCCCCCACCCATACCTGTAAGTACCCCATATAGAAGGGATGAGGTCCGTTGCTCACAATGTACTTTACTACAAAGATTTAATTGCCTATCTGTCGCTGGAAGGGGTTAAGGAAGGATCTGCTTGTGTCGCTCTTGTTGTTTTATGGGAGCTGTATTACATATTAGCAGTGATGTTACATACCGTTTGGGAGGTTTATATGTAACCACTAGGTGAAGCTGTTTGATAACTTTCTGAAGTGTGAGCATTAGCTTTAGGTTTTCGTACAGTAGGATCCATATTTGGTAAAATAATCATTCCGTCGACCCTGTAAATCGTTTGGGTCTATTCATTATGAAGTTGAGTGGTCAATTTGAGTTAAATGTTAACTTGACTGACCAAAATTGTATACCCTCATTTGCCAACACCCACAAAACAACTTATGTGTTGGTGAATATTTGCAAGTGCATGCAGCGTTCAATTTTGAGATTTGCAGACAAGGCCATGCAAGTTGCATTGCAACTCGCATTTCTTATCTGCAATTAGCAGACACCCTTATTGATTTATGCTTCAAAAATATTTATATTGAAAATAAATGTAAAAAAGGTGGCAATGGAAGCTCAGTTGAACTGAGGAATAAATTATATTCAAAGTCTCATTGAAACTCATCCCCTGCCTCCATGCACCTTCCAGCCCAAGCTTGGTTAGATGGACACCCCACATCTTTCAATTCCCCCAAGTAGGGTGATGTGGTATATTCAAGCAGCCTCTGGATACCATGAGGGGAAGTAAACCCACCTCACTGTCTTTCTCTTATTGCATCCTGGATGGCATCTCGTAACACAAAGCTTAACATTTCAGATTGAGTTTATGGTTATCCCGCTATCCCCTCCATCCACAACTCCTGACATCTCTATCACTGTTGACAATTCCACCACCCAACCAACGGACCAAGTTCACTGCCTTGGTGTCACACTTGACTCTGCTCTCTCCATCATCCCTCACATCCAGTCCCTCACCAAATCTGGCCGCCTTCACGGGAAAATTATCTCCTGAATTTTGCCTATTGTTCACACAAGAAACAACCAAAATATTAACAAATTCCCTGTTTGCTTCTGCAACCTTGCCTTTTTAGTGAATAGACCTCATATTGTCTCCAGAACAACCCTAGCCAGCACCACTTCTCCTTGGGAGGCAGGGCGTCTGCATACGATGTCGGCAGAGGAATGCTTGGGGGTGAGAGGTTCGCTGCCATTACCAGGCGTATGGTAGCCCTCAGTAGCCAAAATACGCCACTGCATGTACTAATTATCTAATTGGGGGACGTCAATGCACACCTTTTCCACTTAAGGTCATCTTCAGTGAGAAGAGAAAAAAAAAAAGTTCATCCAATGGCACGGTGGTAATGCTCCTATGATAATTATTTCATTAAATAAATATAATTTTTTTATATCCATGACAGATTCATTGATTTCAATTACTTTTGACTTTTATTTTAAACATCGGTTTTACCGAGCGCTTACTAGCCGACTTGTCCAGAGTTAGATTGCAATTTTATCAAACTAGTCATAATGTAATCATATGTGTCATAAAAAAAAATGTTCGGTGTTTAACATTTGCCAAGAGGAAATCGAGGTAAGGCATATTCCGTTTTTAAACATATGCAAATGAAAATTCAGATATCTCTGTATCGTGACCCAGACAGAGCGAACACCATTAATACTTCATTCAGCAAAAGCCACAAATGCACTAATCAGATTCATGCCTAGCTAGTTTCAGGCCCCGGGGTTAGCAGAATAAGAAGAGGAATGGCTAAACATCACTTTGTTAATTTGGATGCCTGCCATAAATTCGCTGGAGGTTAACCCCTCTGACACGCATGTTTTATGTCCCCCCCCCCCCATAACAAGGCTCGCAAACTCTCTATGACAAAGAATGGATTTTCTTGTTTAGGAAGATCACGCTATTGCCCAAGGAGGCGCCTACCGCATGCTCCAAACATTATTCCTAGATATTAAAAGGAAAGATTGTTTCCCGTCCTCTACTTATTTTAGGTACACAAGGATGAAAGACTCTACCAAAGCATTTTCCACTGATATAACATCAACAATACGCCAATGGAGGGACGTATGAATATAGCTGTATTAATGGGACACAGAAAAATATAGGAGATGAGGTAAAGGTTCTGGGCCTCGGGACATGGCTAGCCATGCATAGGTTTGAGGCTTGTGGGCTAAGATCATTCCAGACAGACTTTAGTGAGAGTGAACTGGGAGCTGGTAGAATGTGGGTGAGAAGAGGGCATGACCACACCATTCCTGCCCAGAGAAAAAAAGAAACTGGCCCAAAGACTCTGGGTCAAGCCTGGACAGTTGGCAGCTATGCTTTTAGGTACAATAGGATTTTTCTTCAGTCTTTCCTGCCTCTTCCCAGAGTCGTGAAGTCATACAAACTGCCATTTATTATGGGATTCCTATTCCTATTAGGATTCCTTTTAGGTGAGTTGGCACTTAGTTCCTCACAAACTCCTGCACAGTTCATTGAATTTGTAATTTTACCTTGAAGAATCTTGAATCCTTGGGGGTCAACACTGATGAGTGAAGGAGTTGTGCGTAAATTTGAATTTAAAATACTGACTACCTAATGATTACTCCTAGATTGCTACCATGAAATCTTCTCTTCTTTAATGAACCTGGGCAAATGTGACCTCCCTGGCCTTTAATGGATGCCTTCATGTTTTTGAAGTAATATATCACGTGATAATTATTTAAATTAAAAATGTATCCTTAGTTGCATTAGAAATAATCACATTTTTCAAATTTACAATTATTTTTTGTTTTTTTCTTTTTTTTTA
The DNA here is from genome assembly GCF_027358695.1 of Spea bombifrons. Lineage (NCBI taxonomy): Eukaryota > Metazoa > Chordata > Amphibia > Anura > Pelobatidae > Spea > Spea bombifrons. Next base: position 29,792,806 of record NC_071093.1, read on the forward strand.
AAAAACCCTGTCCATAACACACAATATCACAAAGACAGAGAATTTGCCTTTTTAATCATGGAAATGTGCTCTGAACAAATGTTCACAATTACACAAAGAGAAATGTAGACCTGAGAAAAAATTGTGATTCTTTTGTGTCTTTGGAAATTGTGCTTCCCTTTTTAGTGCAAGTTTAAAGCTAGGTTTCCACTTGGTTTTTTTTTGCTAAAAACGCCTATAAAAACGCCAATAGCGCCACCTGGTGTTTTTTTTTTTGAAAAACGGCTGCAGCCAGATGTTAGCTGTAATTCAATAGGAAATCGCAAAATGCCATTTCCACTTGGCGTTTTTCTGTTTGGCGTTTTTTCAGTCCTCTTTGGCGTTTTTCTGCTTTTTTGGGCTCTGTGGCAGTTTTTTAAAATCGCAGCATGTTGACACTCTGGCATTTTTTGCAAGAAATCTTGGCGTTTTTCCTCCAATAGAAGTCTATGGGAGAGAAAAAACGCCATGAAAAAGCCATGTGGGTTTATTGCCTTGGCGTTTTTTATGGCGTTTTTTTCCACAGTTACAATGCAGAGGATGGACCCAGTATCTGTGTTTCCTACGAGAAATAGGCTGAAAACAAACAGTTTCACACAAAACAAAGTCCTGGACTGGTTCATATTGAATTTTACACCATTTGGAACAAACATGCCATTACAAACAAACATACGCGACTGGATCCTGCGTGCCAAAAGCAACAGCAAACAATTTGCACCATCATTTGGGGCCAATCTTCCCAGAGGAGCAGACATCCGGAATAAAGCATGCCTTACAAACCACAGAAAAGAGACAAAAGGGTCTACCAAGTAAATGACATCAGGAGAGGGCAGATACTTGCCATTTATCCTAATCCCTTTTAGCTGGGTGAAACTTCTAACTTGTAAAGGCTGGAAAAACTGCCTAAGGTCAAAAAAAGCAATTTCCACAGAAAGGCTAAAACGCCAGAAAAAACTGCAGAAAAAACGCCAAAACGCAGGTAAATGCAGCGGCAGTTTTCTTGGCAGTTTTCCTGGCGTTTTTCATCAAGAAAAAAACGCCGGACAAAAACCCAAGTGGAAACCTAGCCTAAAGAACATACTTCACATCATTTGGAGAACAGTATATGTGACGAAAACTTTAGACCAGAAAAAAAAGGAGACAACAGGTGCGCTATTTGGAAAATATTTGTCATCGACATAATCTATAATTGTCATCACAGCTGCCATGGTCTCTTCACAAGTTGGACGGATTTGGTCCTCCGGTAATATGAATTTATGGGTTCCGTTGTCTCTCAACTCCAAAGTAAATGAAAAGTCTATTCCAAGATCGTGGACCCAGTCTTGTGAGGTTCCTGAGGCTTCATCTGTAGAAAGGAACATCCAATTATCCCAAAGGATTTCAGAAAGATACCAAGAGATTTAATATAAGCTAATTTGACCAGCAATAATAATAATAATGTATTGATATGACTGTTTAGGATTAATAGATCTTTAGCTGCAGATCTACAAAAGACTAACACAAGTACGCGACTCACAGGCCTTTACAAGAATTTATATGAAATATTCAACATTATTGATGCAACATGCATCACAGTATAAAATACATGCACCACATCTACGTTTTTTTATACTATAAACGTGTTTCTAAGATGTTTTATAAATAACATGGTGCTCACATAATTTGAAGTAACTGAATGAACAAAACTTTCTGATCCAGTATATTCACATTGACAATTGGTAGACACGCTGTATAAACTTGCAATAAAATTGTCACATTGAACACTTACAAAGGAGTTTGGAGAAGGTTCCTACACTGTAATCTATGCCATGTTTCTTCTTCAGTTCAGAGGCAGCCATCCTGGCCACTTTAATCTAAGATAGAAAATCGATTGTTAGGGTAAAACACTAGGATACATGTAACAGTCTCTATATCAGATAAATACTATATCTAATGTCTATTATTTTCATTGAATGTTAGCATGTCCATCTTTAGCCATTGATCCATTGTCATATGACGATCTTGTGGGCTTCCAGGTTTCTCTTTTTCAGTGACTAAAAAGAGTTCCAAAAGCCCTTTGACCCTAGGAGACCCATTTATTGCTATGTTATTCTTTTTTTAATTTAATTTTTTTAGCTCTTTGGTGCAAACCTTAGGAGCTACAACTGTACATTTTAAGTGCAACAGCCTACCTACAAGAGCAAGCGTGAACTCCAAGCCATCAGTATCCCTGCTTCTACCACCACTGGACCTGCTACCTATAATCAACTTGTTTTGCCAAAAGACTGTTGGGTAAAGTTTATTTTTGGAAATCTCTGGATCCAATGATTTGGAAAAGAAACGGCGAATCCACTATTAACAAAGGTATTGTTTTCTTTTTATCAAGATGACAGGGCTAAGGTCATTATTTATTATTTCTCTATAGTGTAGTCTATAATATTCCATAGATAAAGAGATACATACTGTAGATGTCAGAAATCATTTATAAATAATATACATGTTGCTAGTCTGATAAGCACATATGATATAGTCTGCATGGAATAATTCACACAAAGGAGCCAAACCCTTACCGTTTCATTATAATTCCTTGGTAGTTCTGTTGTGTATCCATATGCAGTCAAGATGAACTGACTATATGAGTGTATAGTGAGGTAGCATATCATATCTGACTTATTTTTCTCTATGAAATTGACCACTGCCTTAGTTTCTGGTTCAGAAGCAGGTGAACTCCCACAGAAAGAATTGGAGCTGCAGTTGGTAGAAGACCCAAGAGCTAAAGTACAATGAAAGGAATGTGTAGTGTTAATACATTAAGGTCCATCGGTTCCAAAAAAAATACATTTGTATTAACCTGCTAAAAACTATAGTTTCCATTAGGGTGGCAGAACGCATGGCATTATTCTGTGTTCCGGCTAAGATGAAGTCATGCACTTAAGATAAAAAGCTGGATCATGGTTCGGATCTCTCTGCGCGTGTGAATCTATGTAGCCATGTTTCTTGCTTGACACTTCTTGGTTTTGCTGGCCTAGGTTTGGATATCACGTATACGATAATAAAATACATGATGCCATAAGCCTTGTGTAGCCCTCCATCGTGTTGCTTATTATGCATGAAGCCATGTTTTTAGTGTATGGCTCCTGGATCCTGGATTTATATCTGTCAAATTAAAGAGGAACTGCCACCGTCACAAATTTTAGCATAACCACATTAATTTATTAAAAACATCAGTAACTTGCGCTTTATATTTGTCAGTTAGTGTAATTGTTTTGAAGAGGTTTTATTAAGAATGTCAGCCCATGGAAGCTGTGTTCCGGAATCAACATGAAAGCCTCACATTATTTTACTTGTATACATACAACATAAAATGGGAGTTGGAACTGCCTACATGGAAAATAAAAAAAATCTCTCGTTTAATTAAAATTAATAATTATTTTTGTGATGGAGAGATATTTAAGCTATGCCATAATGTAATAAGGTAACCTGAAAATTAGGACTTCTATGATAAACTGGAGTGAAAATAAAAAACATGTCACCTACTGCACCACTTTATGTTAAAGTTACGGTTAAGGTCCACTCCATAGCAGGTGCCATTCTCATGCTGAGAGCGAGATTTTCTCCAGAGTCTTTCCTAGCAAAAATATTTTCCATAATAAAAATTTTGTTTTTATTATATTAAGAATAAAGGTTAAGGATTGTATTATACCGATCAATAACATAGACACAGGAGTAAAATCAAAAAGCACTTGCAACATTTTGTCATCAACCCTGATGTTGCTTTTTGGATCTTATATTTCTTTGTATAAAACATTAGAAAGTAAAATAAGCAAATACAGTAAATTGCCTAAAGCAAGCAAAACAGCACAACTGAATATGTGGCTTACATGTGTCCAGGAGTAGATATAACCATCAACGTTGAGAACAGGTAAGACATAGATATCAATGTTCTGGAGGATTTTACTGATCTTGGGATCACTCTTGTGTTTCTGGACAATCTGTTATAGGAGATCAAAAATGCAAAGTAAAGGCAGTTATTGTCGATTCCCTTTTATTATTTGAAAAAGTGGATGCAGAAAAAGAGAGATGGAGGGACACTAAGACCTACAGAAGACAACTGGTGAAGTATGCTAGTGACCATCCTCTCAGTATTGGCTAACGTACACGAGCTTAGATACTGACCTCTTTGACAAACCACTGGCAGAAGGCTGGGGCAATCCATTCTCTGGCATGTATTCCACAATCTATCCAGACAATCTTTTTTGATTTATTTGACTGAAGACTTATCTGGAAGGCAAAGCCACACGGATGAGGTGTGCCTGAAGACTACTTAGCAGTCACATATGATGAGCCCAACCCTGATTTTCCATATCAATTGAGAGCTTACTGCATGCCTTAGTGGACATTGTGTGACACATTGCTTACACTGCTTGCATTCAAACGTGTAAGCATCAAGATACAGAATATTAAACCATAACCAGAATCCTTTACCTTCAGGTAGTGCATGGGTCTTAATTCATATGTTGTGCCCAAAAAATGTTGTGTTACTAAGCCTTGGTTGCTCTCTGACATCTGACTAATCCAGTGATAAATCTGTCAAACAAAAACAAACATTATTTAACATCTCAGCCTGCAAAGTCTCCTCTTCACTGTGGTTTGCAAATCAGAGACTTTGTGGCCAGAAATGGCAATAGTAACAACATTATGTCCTTTAGTTTCTTCTTTCCAGTACCTTTATAAACATATTAAACTTCTAAGAGTAATTATTTCTCATTGGATCTCACTAACACCTGAACTCTATGGTTATATCAAAAGTATCTCTGGATTACATGTTTTATAGATGGGGAAAATCTGGTTGAGGCCAAGGATGGATAACTAAAGCGTGGTCCATACACAATTTATCACTCTTCAAACCAACCACGGATTGCATGTAGACAACCCTCTAGTAACCATACCATAAGGAAAGGGACAGTTCACTCAAGGGCAGTACTGTGTCCAACAATCGGGGAAGTAGTATAGGTAATCGCTGAGGGTCATTGATTGATATACCGTAACATTTAGCTACGTTTAGCAAGTAAATAAAATTCATAGCATGCATAGTTGGAAATGTGGCCCACAAGTCAAGGTATCTACTTTATGTTCAAGAGTTCCATTAAACTTGTTGTTTAAGTTGTGCAACACCCTTAGGTTTAATGTTGTTTGTGGACCAAGCACGGCCTGAATACTGAAAACCTGAGCTATAACTCTCCATTTCTGTGGTATATGTTCTACCTCTGTTATCTGATAAAAAATGACTCTGTATCATACTTCCTGTAGTAAACAATAGAATGGCTCAGTGTTAACCACCCAGACGGACACTCTAAATAATGAAAGTCTATGGAGAACAGCATTGCTATAATGAATCAGCTCAGAGTGGTGCTTGGGCAGGGAAAGTCACCAAGTAAAATTTAGTAGAACAGAATGCAATACGCTTTTGTCGATGCTAACCTAAATGACGTTATACATCACTGACATATGCTCAAGGAAAACAAAATACTTTTCCTTTAAGATCTTTAAATAAATTCCTTTATATTCTCTCACATCTGCTTCATATTCTTTGATTCTTCACTAAATAATTTAATATAAGATGATTTATAGGTCCTTTATAGTTCTTGTGCTTATTGGTGAAAAATTGTTGCATGAGAAATATTATGTTAACATAATTAATAGCAGTCCTGCATTTCTACCCGTAAGAAAGCAATGTAAACCACAGTTCATGCTGACTGGTATGCGTATGTTACTTGATACCCGAGCACTCCAAACTCATCAACGCATGAAACAGTTGGATAGCTGAGGCATAGCTTATATAACACATTTGTGAACTTATTGTGGCATTATATGTTTGTACAGATACAAAGTATGTGTGTTAATTTATAAATTGTGTTTTCCTTTTAAACAAAGAGATCAAGCTTAAGAAAGAATTAACAAAAGAATGTATGTTGTTAACCCACTCAGATCAAGCGTCATAGCTCATGGTGCTTCATTGCTTAGATGTCTACCATCGTAACCATGCTTCACAGACTTAGCACTTGAGATACGGAAGGATAGCCCACAATAAAATAAAACTGGCAAATCTTTATCTTGATACAACTGAGACCATTGTGAGGCTCCTTAAAAATACAGAGAATCTGATGACAAATAAGAATCATTCTGCCCATCTAAAGATTTAAACCTTAACCTATCCTTGATCTCCTTTTAGATTAAATTCCCTAGATGTATGCATATTTTTATCAACGTGACCTTCATTTTCCCCCTCGTATTTCTTCCTTTTTTTATCTACCCATGTTTATTATATTTTTACCTCTTCCATTGAATTATATTTGGTGTAGTTGTAGCTTGCCAGGGACCTCTTGTGCCTTTGTTCTGTACCCTTCGGTTTTGGACCCACCAAGTGTTTTACATTGTCTATCAGGATTCTGTAAGATCAAATTTAAAATTGCTGTAAGGGGAGAGAAGACAGAATAGAGGAGATTGGGTAGACACAAAATGTGACAATAACAATAATACAGATCTACCCACCGTTCAAGACGTCTGGGCTTCATGAAGATATGTGTGACTAGTTCAGCCAAATGCGGGAATTACCGCAACATAAGACGCATGCATTTCTGACACCATTTAGCTTTGACCTTTTAGTCAAAAATCAGACCTGCCTAGGCAGTTGAAGTTATCACAACGTCAGTGGTTCTCTACTATCATGTTTACTCAGTAAATGCTGACTTGAAGGTGCCTGCTCGTTAAAGGTAAAGTTTATAGGAAAGTTGTGGTTTCAACTGTCTAACTTTACAATTTATGTCCAAAAGGCTCAGCTGACCCCGTATAATGTTAATGGATGAGTAGACTGGAGAAATCACACAGATTGAGCTATGCATTATACATATTTGGGATCTTTGTGGCTCTGGCTATCTGGAGCACTCTCCTTGCAGGATGGCGGCCATGCTGACGTCAGTGAGTGGTCCCGCTGAAGTTGCATGTGGATTATACAGGGCTAGCCAAATGTTTCCTGCAGCTAATGCTCACTGGGGTTGCCCTTCATAATGTAGATAAGTGCGAGAGTTAAGGTTGCCACCTTTTCCAAACCCAATTCCTGGATACTATTTAAGAATTTGTGTCTGGGGCATAATCAAGGCTGTGGCCTTGGGTAACGTTTTACTTATGGCAGCTAAAATGTTTAGTTAAAAGAAAGTATAGGAAGGAGGTGAGACAAGGAAAGAGTGAGAAAAAGAAAAATAGAATAAAGTGATAGAAGAGAAGAAAGAAAGAAAAGACGAAGGAAAGAGAAAGGAAAGAGGAGTGATAAGAGAGAAGATATGAGAAAAACAAGAGAATACAAGAAATAATATATATTATTATATGTGTGTGTGTGAAAGTATAATAAAGAAACGGAAGCAAAGAAAAAACAAAAGGAAAGAGTGAGGAAGATGGAGAGACGAGAAAAGAGACCTGATGAAACAGAGAGGAAACATTTAAACTCTCCATCAGCTGCATGAAAAGTTACAAATATACCTATTATATCCTAAAAAAACAGGAAGCTAAATCCATTTATGATTTATGATTTAGTTCACCCTCTCCTTTTCCTGTCCAGGCTGACTAGGCCTAGGACATCCCATTGCTCCACAGTGAGGATTGCAGCTGTGGAAGGGACAGTATGGGTGCTGTCCTGGGTCAAGCCTTGGACTGCGCCTAAGGTAAATACGTTGCTGTGTACAGTATGCCTCCTTTTTAATATATAATGACAAAAGTACAAGCGAACGATGCACTGTTTCTCCCTGTATTTCAGGGAATCTCCTGTGAAAGCAAACCATAAAAACACTTCAACTCACTACACGCAGCTACACGTGTAACGCGCACCCACACCAAATGCATGATTTATCATTAGAATGAACAGAGCTCCTGACCCCTCTCTAGTGCTCTGAGTGTCAATAAATCCTCCCAGTTGATCTTTATTTATTTATTTACAACCTGTAATCTCACATTGAGAGCAGCAGGTAAGACAACAATATGGCTTTAATCGCCCATCTGTCTTCAATCAGCAGATAAGTGGTTGAAGTAACTCTTCTGGTACGGCAAATCGCTGCATCAATGTCAGCAGTCGGTACATTAAAATAAGATGTGTAACTTCTTCCAGTCACTGCTATGCTTCGTTATGTACCAGCACTGCTCAGAAAAGTGAAATCCCGCAGGTTGTGCACTAAAAAACCCATGTGAAGACCTCTGAGATCCCGCAAGCTGATGTACCGTATTTATCGGCGTATAACACGCACTGGTGTATAACACGCACCCCCATTTTTGAACAAAAAAACTGAACAAAAAAAACTTCATCAGAATCACTGCTATTTGGGAAACCACACACACACAGTAAGACACACACAGTAAGACACACACACACTCAGACACACACACACAGTAAGAGACACACACACTCAGACACACACACTAAGACACACACACACACACACTAAGACATACACACACACTAAGACATACACACACACTAAGACACACACTAAGACACAGACACAAACAGACTCAGAGACACACACAAACAGACTCAGAGACACACACAAACAGACACACACTCAGACACACACACTCAGACACACACACCCTAACCCCCCTTCTCAGGATCTCCCCTCTCTCTCCCTAACCCCACCCCGGTCACTTACCTTCAACTCCTGTGTTGGAAGCGTGAGGCGTTTGTCTCGGGTGCCGGCGCTTCACTGCTGAGCGGCGGCACCCAAGACAAACGCCTCACGCTTCCAACACAGGAGTTGAAGCGCTGAGGCAGGCGGCGGCGGCGGCGGCTGAGGCAGGCAACGGCGGCTGAGGCTGGCAGCGGCGGCTGAGGCTGAGGCAGGAGGCAGGCGGCAGGCGGCAGGCGGCGGCGGCTGAGGCTGAGGCAGGCGGCAGGCGGCGGCTGAGGCTGAGGCAGGCGGCAGGCGGCTGAGGCAGGCGGCGGCCGCCAGCAGAGGAGTCCTGGATTTCTGTCAGTCAGGGGGGCCCGAGAGTTGCCGAGCGGTCGTCTTCAGCAACCGCTCGGCACCCCTTCGGCCCCCCCTGACTGGCAGAACTCCAGGTAGTTCCGCCACTGGCTCTAGGATTTATCGGCGTATAACACGCAGGTAGGATTTCAGCTTCAAATTTTAGTTAAAAAAGTGCGTGTTATACGCCGATAAATACGGTAATTCTGCATCCTTTTCTGCGTTGGCCTAATGAAAGATATCAACGTCGACTAAAGACTCAATGCTATTATGGGCTAATGCGGCTATATCTTTGGTTTTATGTAACAACGTATCCCGATGCCTTGAATGTTCTATGGCTGAGTACATCTCAAACAACTAATAGAAGAAGAATTTTCTTGCATTTCTTCTACATTGGATGAATTCAAGCATATGTGACATAGCACATTCTGTTAACAAATATAAAAGTATTGCTGTCATTTAACACGGTTTAAGGCAAATGGAATTTGGGGCTGGAAGGAAATGATCTTCCACATTTTTACCATTACAATTTGGTTGAGAATATTTGAGCATTCAAATAAAATACATATATATTTTTTACGCCACACCAAAAGAAGCCTGTGTTGTGGCTAAATGCAGAAATATACTCTTGGGACTTTTTTTTGCTATTGAACTATTGAAATTATGGGGTGTGTTACATTTAAAGTTTCCTACGTGAATAGGCCATATGAAGAATTAAGTAGGGTACGGATACTAAAACCCCATGCTTTTTTTTTCAGCAAAAAGAGGAGCAACAGATGTAGAACTGAGATTTCATATACCCGTAATGAGTCCTCAGTTGGCTGTAGGAGGCATCCCAGGCTCTCATGCCATACATACACAAGTATCTACTGCAAACGTTTATACACAGGGCAATTCCCCCAGTGCTTGTTAGCTCTGGATTGCTTTATCACCTCTCCTAATATGAGAGGCAGCCTTGCCTAGGCATCGGTTGTTAGAATGCAGTTAAGGATCTGACGAGTACATTGAGACGAATGAAATAAATGTTTATATCTATCAGATAAAATGCAGGCTTAGTAGAGCTTTCAGTCAGCCGCAAATGAACCCTTTAAATGCAAAAGGGCTTTTGGTGTAAATTTCTGTTGACCGTGTTTATGGGCGTCGGAAGCACAAAAGGAGTTAACGTTGTGTTTTCTTTTTAATTTAGTCATTAATTCAGCCCATAAATGCCATCTAGAAATTGAATGCCAGGGATGTCTTATTATTAAAAATGAGCAGCACTTGTTAAATGGAAAATGCTTCATCTGGCATAAGCTGTCCCCTGATACTTCATATCATGCGCGCAGCGAAATATTGCTGCATTAAAATAAGGCCCAAACCCACCTCCAAGCTCTCCATTTAAATGAGGGTGTCTGATTCATTCAGATAAATCTTACCCATCTCATTTATCACGAATCTTGCTCAACGCCGAATCATTTCATTTCAGGGACTCTATCTCCTAAGCACGTACTTTATGCAACATCTTCATTGTTTGAATTGTCAACTGCTAACAGCTTTAACAATCCTTTTGTGCCATAATGGATATATGAATATATATATATATATATATATATATAGAGCTGAAACAACGAATCGATAAAATCGATAATAATCGATAACGGAAATCATCGATAACGATTTCCGTTATCGATTAATCGAGTGATCAATTCGTTGTTGGAGCACTCGGCTCCTTTTACTTACCTCCGCGAGCGTTCCCCGCTTCTGCTACACGCTCTGCAGTCTCCGCCTTCTTTTAGCTACGTGACGGATGTGACGCGTTCCGGAGGTAAGTATTCTTCATGTCTATGTGCACGGATCGCACAGAGCCACTCGCACAGAGCGAATCGCTCTGTGCGAATGGAGCCACTCGCACAGAGCGGTTCGCTCTGTGCGAGTGGCTCCACTCGCACAGAGCGGTTCGCTCTGTGCGAGTGGCTCCATTCGCACAGAGCGGTTCGCTCTGTGCGAGTGGCTCCATTCGCACAGAGCGGTTCGCTCTGTGCGAGTGGCTCCATTCGCACAGAGCGGTTCGCTCTGTGCGAGTGGCTCCATTCGCACAGAGCGGTTCGCTCTGTGCGAGTGGCTCCATTCGCACAGAGCGGTTCGCTCTGTGCGAGTGGCTCCATTCGCACAGAGCGGTTCGCTCTGTGCGAGTGGCTCCATTCGCACAGAGCGGTTCGCTCTGTGCGAGTGGCTCCATTCGCACAGAGCGGTTCGTGAGTGTGGGTGCAGGGCAGAGTGGGGGTGGGGGTGCAGGGCAGAGTGGGGGTGGGGGTGCAGGGCAGAGTGGGGGTGGGGGGTGCAGGGCAGGAGACTGGGTGCAGGGCAGAGTGGGGGTGGGGATGCAGGGTGTGAGTGTGGGTGCAGAGCAGAGTGGGAGACTGGGTGCAGGGCAGAGTGGGGGTGGGGATGCAGGGCAGGGTGTGAGTGTGGGTGCAGGGCAGAGTGGGTGCAGGGCAGAGTGTGAGTGTGGGGGCAGGGCAGAATGTGGGGGCAGGGCTGGGTGCAGGGCAGAGTTAGAGACTGGGTGCAGGGGCACAGTGCAAAGTGCTGGGTGCAAAGTGCCAGTGCTGGGTGCAAAGTGCCAGGGCTGGGTGCAAAGTGCTGGGTGCAAAGTGCCAGGGCTGGGTGCAAAGTGCAAAGTGCTGGTGCAAAGTGCTGAATGCTGGGTGCAAAGTGCTGGATGCAAAGTGCCAGGGCTGGGGCAAAGTGCTGGGTGCAAAGTGCTGGGTGCAAAGTGCCAGGGCTGGGTGCAAAGTGCTGGGTGCAAAGTGCTGGGTGCAAAGTGCTGGGTGCAAAGTGCAAAGTGCTGGGGCAAAGTTTCTTGAACAGTAATAGTCCACCTCTTTTCAGAATGTTTGGGGTTATTTTGTTTCATAAATATTGTGTTTGGGTTCTTGTACTTTGAAAATATTGTTTTTTATTACATCATAACAAAATAAGAATGTTAATGTAAATTTTAAGTTGTTTTTTAACATCCAGTTCATTAAATTCTTTTAAATAAACGAAAAATTTGCATATTGTTTTTTTTTATCCGATTAATCGATTAATCGAAAAAATAATCGGCCGATTAATCGATTATTAAAATAATCGTTAGTTGCAGCCCTATATATATATATATATATATATATAATGCTCTGAAACCATATAAAGGATGAAGTAGCTCAACTTAAGCACATAATGATTTTAAGTCAAATTTATACATAAATGTCAGAGTTCACTGATGTTATTGAACCTTGGATTATGTTCAATGCCCTATTTTTTATTTTATTAATAATGGCAGATATGATGTTTTATTTATGTTTGCTTCAATATGTTTGCTTTAATTTCTTCTATTTCATCACTAATTGTTGACAATGTTTTTTATTTTGGCCACTAAAGGAGTTAATCAGCAACTACTTAACTCTATTGCACCATTTGTTTTGTATTAATTTACAATCACTTATCACCTCTTCCTTTTCCATCTATAAGATTTCACTGGAGCTGCCCCATATCTCTGGAATCTACTCCCAAGGAACCTTCAGCTTTCACCCTCCCTCCCAACATTCAAGAAACATCTCAAAACCCATTTCTTCAGAAAAACCGCACCATCTTAGCAGCTAAAAGTTCCTGGTCATTGATACGACCCCAACACTACCTCTCACCCTTTCTCTGTGCCTTATGTTTGTCACCCCATTCCCTCAAGATTGTAAGCTTGCGAGCCGGGCTCTCTCCACCTAATGTATCGGTTGGTCTTAGTCTGTCAATTCTCGTTTTGTCATACACCTTGGATTTATGTATTGTATTAAGCGCTGCGTAAACTGTTGGCACTATATAAATATAAGATAATAATAATAATAATAATAATAATAATAATAATAATAATAAATTACAGACTTTGATAATTTCAATGCTATGATGTCATGATGCTTGAGATTGGGGTGTTTCTGGAGAACTGACGTATTAATCTGCTCCTTGTATGAAACTGCATACAATACATTTGGTGGTATGTAATATACAACATATTTTTTGCTTTTCCATTCTTGTGTAATAATGACTTTTCGGCATGAAATTCTGAGATCATTCTTGTTGTGCATCTATTACCACCTTAAAAAAAAATAAAAAATAACCCTTCATATGTATATTGGTATATACCGGTATTTAATGTGCACTGTGTCAAGAAAAAGCAGATCGCAAATGTTGTATTCTCGAGTTTGTTGCATTCTCATCTAGGAAACTTGCTATAATATTTGGCTAGATTGAGAATCTATTCGAAGAAATGTTCAAAGAACTCAATGGAGAAAGAAGGCTTCAGGAGCCTTTGAAAGTGACTAAGACTGAGCAGTTGACCTTTTTCTCTGGAGGTGGCCAGAAGTTAAAATAGTTGTGTTACAGTTACTGAATGCCATTATTCTACCCCACTATTCAACACGGAGCTTCTGAATATGAATGTAAGAAGACCCTGGTTAACTCAGTTCATGATTTCACTACATGCAAGAAAACCAACATTTTACGTTAAGACAATAAAGAAGGATAAGCACTGCTAACTGTCTAACAACTAAGGGACCCATGGCGCAGGAGAGTAATCCTCTTTCTGAAATTCACGTATCTATTATGGGATTTAGTTTCCTTGCTGATTGATAACCTATATGCAGAGATAGCAGAGCAGTTAGCTAATATTCATTGTTGCAGACAAGGAGGGTTGAAGGTAAACACAACAGGGGTTTCTGTATCATTAACTACCAAATTGTATCCTTTTTTCCAGTCCTTCGGAATTCCTCTCTCGCTGTTTCATATTAAGTGCCCCACTGAGCCCATCACCTGACCATCTTTTACATAATTACTGATTAAAATTCCAATGTCAAACTATGGTGTTTAAAATAATACCTTAGTGTTTGGTATAGTCCAACAATTTTTTGTAAGATTTAGAGGTTTTACAGTTTTTATGGAAACCATACTATATGCCAAAGTTCGGAATTAGAGTAAACAAAGCAGGGGCTCATATTTTACTGTAGATTTTGAGTTACGTGAATACTTCAGTTCTGATGACCCATTTTGGGCTAATAGTATCTTTTTTGTAATTTTATATAAAAGTTTACATTATTATTAAAAAATGGTTTGTTTTTTTTCTGTACAGACTCACAAATGCACCAATTTAGTTGAGGAAATTAAAAATTAACATTCATCTTGATAAGCTCCAGAATGGAAAGCTAAAGTTCATCTTTATAAGTTACAAATTAGAAATGTTTCTCCAAGTTCATCTTAAAAAAGAAAATCGAAGCGGATCCTTTGACAATAGCTATCTTGTGCAGTAACTAAGCAGCAGAGAGACCCCCATTCCACCGTCCCAGTGGGACTATGGAGGTAAAACTCCTTTATTGTATAGTGATACTTACATGCCAGGCCTCCCAGAGACTACTAGAGACTACTAGAAAAATATAACGAAGGACAATTTGTAGATTGAGCATAGGTTTGAACTACTTGGACAGACACAATGGATGATCAGAGCACCTAAGGCCAGGCATGGTTTGCTTTCCAGTACCCCAGAAAGAAACAGATGGTGCTTCAGGAAAGAAGCCTTTTAGAAAATATATACCTGACCCAAGTGATCTACAGGGGCAGTAAATTTACCAAGACCTCTTTCCAACTGCATCCTAATTTCCCATCATCTACACAAGTAGGGTTTAGTCTTGACCTAGACCTAGTTTTAGTTTTTATTATAACAAAAAAAGCAGGCCTCCTCTCGGTGTGCAAACATCTCAGCTGTTTCTTGACTGCTGTTTAGACGAACACTCAACCTTCAACACTAACGCTTAGCAATTCTAGAGCATAACTACAGTAATCTGTTTCCTAAATAAGTACAGTGCATTTATCACTTATCCCTCCTTTAAATTGATACTTGTGGACGGTATGACCCACTGAGAAAGTGCTAATAACGGTAATTCAAGCTAAACAAGTGAGACAAATGTTGATCATAACCCGATTACAGTTTAAGCCAGGTACATTACTCACACAGATGACTTCACAAGGCATATTGACTATAGACAGGAAAAATGAAGAGCAGGAGCCAAGAAACCTTCAGACAGAAATTAGTGACCAACATGTATACATGTTGCGGTAGTTATTTTATTATGGTTCTAAATAGAATGTAAGGCAGTAAAACTGTAGTAGTCATTATCCAGCCACTGGGGATCTCAGTTCTACAGAAGTGTCAAATAAGATGTTAAGCATCTTAATCTGATTGAAAAAGAATGTATACAAAACTGTCTGCACTAAAAACAACACAAAATAAATATAACATAAACAGTTTACATGTGCATATGAATAAATTCTAACCCTTTTTTTATTAATTTATCTCAATCCTGAAGTCAGAATGAAACAAGAAAACTGAGCAGAGTGAGACAGGCATACATGGGAACTCTCTGGGTTGGACCCAAAGTCTCCAGCTGAAGTCTTGCTTCTGTGAGTCTCCTGCTCAATTTCTATTTTCTCCAGGCAGGGTGGGCGGTACTTGGTCATGTCTAGTCCCCGCCCACTTCCTGCTTATTGCCCTTAGTTGACCTCTCACTAAAAGCTGTCTGTGGCACCATGTGTGGCTGACTCTACCCCTTCGCAAATCCACTCCAACAGCAGAGGAAGATATCTGCGTATCCTACCAGGAATAAAAGCTTACCTAGGAACCCTATAGTCTAAATGATGGTACCAAATTACACTGAAACAGAATCTGCCCTGAGAGCCTACAAATCTCCAGCACATGCACACCTTGAAGTTCCTTTACTTCATGAACGTACATGGGGCTCTCTCCTCCACCGATGCTAAAAGTCATCACTCCATATGTATATAAAGCACATGCCAGGGCCCTGCTAAGTCCGGCAATCAGTCACTTTCACTTGTAAGAGGTAATTCTGGTAATGTGGAATTCTGGAATGTAACATTGACACCTAAAAAGTACACTTTGGGAAGAAAGAGGCTCACAGTCATGCCGTAAAAAGTGATGTAATGTATAAATATTTATTTGCACTTGAAAAATGGCTAACAAATTTAGTCACCACATCTTAAGTGATGGTATTCAATCCGCTCCAGAAATATGTATAAAGCCTGGTAATTCTGTTTATACAAATCATTAGGGCACCAGCATGAATTCTGGCATTGAATCTATTATGTAGTACATTTCACCTCTCCTTTAGTGAGTAAGATAAGTCATTATTATATGGATGCCTATTTGACAGTATAAAGGGATAAAAAGTAAATTAAGTGTTATGTTAGCAATGGTCTTTTATCTGGATCATTTTTGTTGTGCATCTATTACTGCCTGTTAAAAACGAAATAACCCCTGCTACGTATACTGGTGTATATTTCCTGTAATCTGTGTCAAGAGTAAATAGTAAGAATGGACATGTATACAAGTAGGTTAGAGCTATTATGCCTCTTGACAATTTTCCATTTTTCAACACCAAGGTTTAGAATAAAAGGCAATAATTTGGCAGTCAGAAATGGCTTTTGTAACAAGACCAATAAATGCTGGTCAGACTCTGCATTATCTATCGCATGTGTTGCTGATCCATGTAAACCAGTCCCTTGCCATGACTGCTATATTGTTCTTAATGAACACATTTTTTTGTTGCAGCGATCCCCCCACAACCCTTTGGAGCTCTAGATTTAAATAATTCCAGTGTGTCCCATATCACACTGGCACTGAAAAGGTTACGGTAATCAAGGACTCCATGATACAGAATGATTTGGATATTGAAAGCTGCCTGACATTTCGTTGTAACAGCAATATCTTAAATGCAAGTTATAAAAGTTTATGTAAACCCTATTTTAAAAAACTTGGTTGTAAAGGGTTAATCTTGCATACAAATATGTAGTTACTCCAGCAGCCTGTCTCTGCAGTTGATATGAGCTCTCTTAACTTCAGTGTGTCATTCTGCATGACTGATATTCAATTTATACCAAGCCAGAGTCTGTAAGATTAAAACTGCTAACCACACATCCCTTCACTTACTCAAAAGATAGTGAACAGTGAAGCAGGTCCTGTTTCATGGGCTGCAGAGCAGTCGATGGGATCCTGACATGCACAACATTCCCGACAGTGATATCTTCTGGCTGTAGAGGCTTCCAGAGATCCAGCTGGTACAAAAAATGATAAATTACACATCATAGAAATAAAGTGCCAAATGCAACACCGTGTGCAGTAATGTGACTGCCTACAGGCATCTCCCATTAACATTCAAAGGATGATATAAAATAAGACATTGGTATTCTACAACTAAACCTGCTTCCTTTCTAGATAGACTGCCGCATCATTAATTACAATACGTATGAGTGTAACTAGGTAAATAAATCAGAATTCAGGTACAGTGCTGACAAAGGTATGACGGATTCAGCCACTGCACAGAGGGATGCATTCATTGTCACATCATTACGTCTGATCCAAGCCAGACTAAAGAGATGTAATTGGAACCAGGTAAGGTGTATGCATTTTCTGAATGTACGGTGTTGGATGCCTCTGGGAATGTGCAAGGCTCTGTACTCATACTTGGGAACCTGAGTTTTTGTCCCAAGCTCAGGTTGAAGGGTCAGATTCTCAGGGTCACACAGTTGGGAACTGCCTACAATCACTAACCTGCCATTCCATTACTGCCTATTCTACCTATTCCCACTCACACTCCACCATATCTGACCCTTTTTGGTGTGGACCTGCTCTATTCTTGCACACGATGAAGAGAGACTGTAATTATAGTTATTTGAGTTTACAAGTATTAAAGATTAGTAAAGATTATTAGAGATGGTTCTTTTGCGTTTTCTTTTGAATCAAATTAGTGTTGCAACAAAATCTGCATTGTTTTTCATAGCTGTGTGTTCATTCAGAGGGAGAGCTCTGAGTAGCCTACCCTCCTTAGGCATGCAATCTAGTTCCTGCAGAAAACCTAGCTAAAAATGTCCCTGATGAAGTTACCTAACCTTGTAGATAAAACAAGGGCCAGCTATTAGTAACCAAGAGATAGATGTTCTAGACAATGTAACCCCCCAAAATAAATTATTAGCTTGACTTCCTCCATGTACTAATTACTTACCATCCATGATTGACACATTTCCTGCAAGCATTGGACCTGTTTCACATTCTCAGGGATGATTCGTAACACTTGGTCCCTAAAATGGAAACAAAAATCTATGGTTAGGTAAATGAATGACAAGTACAAATTGTGTGAATTTAATTCAATTGTGAAATCAAAAATAAATACATTTACATGTGATGGACCAACTGACATCGTGAGAAGAATGAAGGGCTTATTCTTTGGATACAAGTGAGACCATCTGGAGCAGCCACAGGACCCAAGGAAGGAACCAAAGAGGATTTTGGATCGTTAAAATGGGCTTGCCCTTCATAAATGAGTGGATTTTAGATTCTACCTCAGGTACTCAACAGGATCGCACCTCTCCATACCATATTCCATACTACACAGTTAAGGGGGATATATCTAGAACTTTTGATGAGTGGAAAAACACAAAAAGCATTAGTAGATGCGCAGACACAGAATTTGTTTTCTGATTTCTCTTCTAAGATAATCTGCCCCGTAGTGTATTGTTCTCTGATAGATTGCAGACCTTGTCGCACTAAAGCGATTTTATGGAAGAATAGTAAACGTAAAGTATAAGCAAGGGATATATAAGGAATCCTCTCCTGTTAGACCCTGGTGGTAATGAATCCTTTATGAACGCATTCATGTTTTTGCCTTTTTAATAACTCTAACGACCTTGAGAATTTCAGCATGGTTCCTTTTCATCTCCCCTCTCATCTTAAATTCTCAGACACAGTAATCTCTTCTCAGATCAATATTAAAAAAACAGAGGCGCTGCTAACCCTCTGAGGGAACAATTAATATGCTTAATACTGTATTAAACTTTAGTACTAAATCTGAGGCATATCCCACAGAGAATATGGTTTAAGTGGTCTCTACAAATTGGAGACTTTATAGCATTTGTAGACAGGCTCACCAAAAACATAAGCGAATACATTCTCCAGGGCAATGGCAGTAAAATACTTTCTATTTTAATATACATACCATGCAAAAGCAGTGGGGTAAACCATTTGATTAACAACAGAACTCGTATCCTGTTTGGGATCTAAATGTCTGTGTCTTGGAATATGTTGTTGAACTTGAGAAATTAGTATAATTATATTTTAGAGCAAAAAAAAACTGTTTTGCTCAAAATATCAGAGTCAGTTAACAAATGCCTTGCTTATGCTCAATAATAAAATATTAAAGACGTCATTAACAGATTAAAACCAGTTTCAAATGGCCCATTTCTGCACCAAGAAGCCTTGGGCCCCCTAAAACTAGACTTTTGGTGAACCACGTGTCGATCGCAGCAGCCCGAGCGCGTTTCCCTTATTTTTTTTATTTTCTATTAAAGATTATAAGTACTTTATGGGCACGCTCAACACTAATTTGTTTTAATTTTAATAATATGGAGGAACGTTTAAGCTCTTGTTTCTACCGCTCTATTAATTAGCATGGAGATCTATACACAACGCAGCAATAGTAATTTATACTTTTTTTAATTAATTAACAGGGAGGTCTTGATACAACACAGCATTGGTAGTTTTTCACAGGGAGCTGTTTGAGATTATTCTATGCTTACCGTTTTTAGCTCCAGTGATTAGTAATCATATGTACCGATTCCTGATACTATTTTAAGCTCAGGAAAAACATTTGTTTATTTGTATAATGCACGGTCTAATAAAAATTACATTTCTGCAACATTTAATTAGTGGGCAGACATTTGCATGTTTAGTAACTCCCTACTGAAGAGATGAAGGAGATTTTGTATGTATTGTCTACCACAATATGTAAAATGTATGTATAATATAGCTACATTTCATCTACTCCAGCACTCACTTTTCATACATGACATATCAAATTCATCCCAACCTAACAATCATCTTTTCACTCTTCACTTTTCCTTGATACGTATACTGGACACGTTGCCAAACTACTATAGTCCTCTGACCCAACAACCTCTCTCTATCCGCTTGCTCCATTCCATTAAAACCTCAATCTGTCAAATGGGCATCACTCACTATTTTCACCTTTTAAACATCGCTCACTCAACCAGTGCTTTTCTATCCTCTGTCAAGCAGGATATTCTCAAAATGTCAAGCATACTCCTGCGGGATTGCTGTGTTATTTAAAACTTTGTTTAGGTACCTCCAGGCATAATATAAAATGCCACCTGGTATTGCAGAGCACCTGTACTGGTTTTCAGGATCTCCTCTTTTGAGCAATAAATGACTCCCTTTCAAACCTGTGCCAATTCAAAAGACATTTGTACTGATGCAAGGAAGAAAGCAAAGCCTGCTCTAGTTGGGAGTACTTGAAACATGATCTAGAGACACTCTCCCATGATATGTGCAATGTCAATATGGGCAGCCAACTATATTAAATAAAGACACAGACCCAGGAGACTGGGGATAAAAGCCTATACTTTTCACATTTGTTTTTAGGTTAACAAACAAATAAAATATATTAATGAATTTATCAGAATTGTTAGCTAAATCTTCCTAACTGATAAGATCTTGGTGACTGAACGTGGCCCCTAGGGAGTACTAACAGAGACATTGCACTAGCATCCTCTACACAGTAGAGACACTGCTTGGTCCTTACCAAGAAGAACCCACAATGAGTCTTAGATGCCTGTGCTACTGAAACAAGAGCTAATCACATCTTAGATAACTAAGTTACTCACTGATGTCAGACTCCTGGGACCCATGTCAACGCTGATCATCTTGACCATAACCAAAAAACAAAAGTATGTGGGCATATCCTTGAGGCATATGCAGCCAAAGAGATCTGAAGGTAGACCTGTCTTATTTCTCCTACCCAAACCCTACTGACCTAAACCTTGGTCCATATGTATGTTAAACATATTCCATGCCCCGTCAAGCAGTCCTTTCATTCATGCTAAATCACGGGTTGCTGTTTAAGCTCTTGAGGCCAGATACCCCTGACCCATGACTCTGTTTCTTAATGGATTCCCATGTAGTTAACAGATCATTAATGCTGACTTCTGGGCTTTTAAACACAATATACAACCAAGCTTTTTCTATCCTCACATATTAAATGTGACACAGTAGGGAAGTCATTTATTGAGGTTAATTAATGCTCTGTTTTAAGCTCACCAGTCCAGCCACCCCAACCTGAACCCTACACTCTGTATAATCTATTGTGCATTAATACAGCATTTTATTAAAGCTTAGTAAGTTATCCTCTATGCGCTCCCATCCTATAACTAATAACTGGCTCTAGATTTAATGACCATTCCATGTAGCCCTTATATAAATGTTTTTGTATCAACATGTTTTAGAATTATAAACACCTTTAGTCTCTTGTATTACTAGATAGTCTCCAGTTGAAGCTGATAAGTTTTTTCGACCAACATGGAAGAAAGTGTAGTTTTCATATGAAGAAACATCTGAAATCCCGAAAGCTTATGTATCTTTACATCTTTTTCTTTGTTGGCCCAAGAGTGATACAAATGATACACCTTTAACTATAGACTCCAATGCTTCTCAGAATAATACAACAACACTTGTTTTCTTATCGGTAGAGGGTTCTATGTCTTTAGTGTTTCTTTACCATGGTATAAACTTTTTAAGGGGCAGACTGCGGGTCCATAAACTTTGCGTAAACAAAAATTTGGATAGGGTCCCTAAACAACGTCTTATTCTGCATATATGACAGTGACATCACTGAACCTATGCAACATGGAGAAGTGCGCTTGGAGGGCATGTTAAGTAACGGTGTGTATCCTATTCACAGTGTGCATTTAAGAACCTAGTGAGGTCTAGAAACCACCAAGAGGTGAATAATTGGTCACGGAAAAAAAAAGAACATTAGGCAAGGCTGTGTCTTTAAGGATGTTGTATAAACAACACATCAGTAAAAAGTTGTATGAAGTCTTGGTAATGTGCTAGAAATCTCTATTCCATATTTAGATCTGCATCTTGAAGAATAACTGCTTTTTAAGGCAATTTGTTAGAAAAGTTTAACATTTTTCTTAATTAAATCATAGGGAGAATTGTAGTATAAAGCCACTTTAATGCCATGGATACCCACTAGTTTTTATACTATTTTGCTCCAAATGCATTTAATCTGTCCAATGTCTAGGTACAGCACTCCCGAATAACCTCTTGTGTACATTCGCCAAATTAATTCTGATCAATGCTGTATATAGAGGCAGTGCTTACATAATGCAAGAAGAATAGCGTAGTGCTCAAAATAGGAAAATATACACAATATTACCCAGCTTTAGGGAGTAGTAATTACTGAACCTCAGGCAGAGAAGCATAGGAACAGTATCAGTAGTAGTAAATAAATGTATTTGAACAAGTAAAACTTAGTATGTTACATATGGATTCAAGATCTTCAACACATCCACCAGGTGCCACCTCTGTAAAAGAGCTGTTGGCTCTTAAGAAATTAAAGTGAAGAAAAAAGTCCAGAATCTCTCAGCGGTATTCTGGACTCTTTTCTTCACTTGCATTATCCTATTCTTCTTGCATTTTGGTTACTTAGCTAATAGTGAGGTACTAGTTGAGGCTGAGCTGCTGTCCACAACCACAGAAGCACCGTACACCCCTTTTTGCAAGATCATACATAACATTAAGAACATTTTTTTATTTGTATTTATGGTTCCAAATAGGAAAACACAATTTACTAAACTATGCCTTTGTCCTTTTTAAAATACCTTAAATATTTTATGGTTTAAATGGATTCTATGATGGTATTTACATATATATTATCAACTAAATAAAACACATTATAAAAGACGCATTCATCATATGTATGTATTATTTGCGTAAGTTAAAAGTAATACAGGTAGAAAAGGTAGTTTCCTATTTTATTGTTAGTTTTTAAACTTGTGACTGATAATTAAGTTCACTAACATACAACGTTTCTGGTTCCTAGAATTGGACAGTGCTGTGCAGTGGTTTATAAGGAATGTAAACTTTACATCTGTGTCCTATGTCATTTACCATCAAATTGTAAAGAAATTCTTACCCGTCATACTGGATCCCCCAGCCCAGCACCTGTGGGGTGAGAATTCCTAGGATCCCAGCGTTCCACAGAAGAATATACATGTTGAAGCTGTACAAACACACAAGTCGGTTAAACACTGAAGGCGGCTGGATGCTTTTTGGACTTTGACAGTGTAATCTTCAGCTAAAGTATTTCACAGCTGACTTTTTAACCCAATGCTGCCCATGACCTACAAAGTATTCTAGGCCCCCCACTGAAAGCTTCGTTCAGGACAAAATTAGCTTAATCCTCTTTGTGTTTGAAGGCACCAGACATTTTGGCACAGCATTGTCATTGTTTAATTTAACAAGCATTGTTACATCCTTAATAGGAATCATCATTTGCTGTAATGAGAGATGAGCTTTGCATGCTGACAAAAGGCTTTCAAGTCCTACTGGCTGTGATGTAGCAAGTCAAGAAAATATTTGTTATAAAGAACAGTGCATACTCGGTAGGTTATGAAGTTCATCATGTATTCTTGGCTTTAATGTAGGTCACTACACTTCATTCTGCTTTGGATCATCCTTGAGGCCATGGCCGTATTTTATGAATGTTTCAGAAGCATTCAGCAATAAAGGGGAGGTGTGGTCACCTTGCAAACATCTAACCAGACAACTGGCAATGAATGTGCAACAACTGCAGCTACCATCACCAGAGGGCAAAGATCTAAAAGTAGAATCACGGATTAAAGGTTGGGGCTAGAGGTAGAAACAATGTTGCTTTTGTAAGTTTACGGTGTCACTGTTTCATTTTACTAATGATTCCTGATGACCATAATTTGACCTTCTATTTAACAGGATTAAGGGACAGCAAAACAGTGGTGGATCCTTCATTCTGGTATCCAAATCTTGCTAGACAACCTACTTCCCTTCCAAAGACAAATAACTCTTCCTCTAGATTGTAAGCTTGCGAGCAGGGTTCTCTCTATCAGTTTGCCTTAGCCTGTCTATTCTAGTCTTGTCATTTCCCTTCAATATATGCAGGGCCGGCCGAAGACTTAACGCCGCCTGGGGCGAAGTTTAAAATTGAAGCCCCCCCTCCCCCACCGCCGACGCCGGGGGGGGCGACATTTTAAACTTCGCCGACACCATTATCTACCCCCCCGGTACTTACCTTTAAACAGTCCTGCGGCTAGTCTCCCTGCTCTGCCACGGTGCCGGCTTGTAATGCTGAGCGCCGGAAATTGACGTCACTTCCGGCGCTCTGCATTACAAGCCGTCACCGAGACCGAACAGGGAGACTCACCGCAGAGGAGAGAGAGAGGGGCGCCGAGCGGGTAAGCGAAAACCACTCGGCCGCTTGGGGCGGCAAAGTGCCGCCCCTTCTAAAGTGCCGCCTGGGGCAATTGCCCCAGTCGGCTCCATTGTAGGGCCGGCCCTGAATATATGTATTGTAAGAAGTGCTGCGTAATGGTTGGTGCTATAGAAATAAAAGATAATAAAAATGCATGGGAACTCTTAACAACAGATACTCTAGTACCCTCTGAAGAACAGGCAATCTGATTAGGAACTTTTGGAAACACTTACACAGTATAAAACGTGAGACTGAACTCAACTTAAACAAAAGTCGAGGAAATAAAATGAATTGATCCGTTAGTGTAGTTTGAACAAGAGGAATGGTACTTCAAGTGGTTAGTCCAAAAGACACTTATTCCTTTCAGGTCAGAGATGTGATAGCAGAAGTGAATGATCTGTTCCATCCATGCAAGGTACCCAGAGAAAGTGCTTTATTATGGCAAGAAAGCTCATCTCTGAGATTATACATTCCACACGTGCAAAATCATCATATCTGGGCTCAGATGATTTCAAGACTCTCCAGTATCTTAACCCCTTAAGGACAATGGGCGGTCCATAAAACCATTGAAAACAATGCATTTTGAGTCCGTACATGTACAGGCTTTGTCATTAAGGGGTTAAACATAATTCTACCTACACGTACACAGAGTCAGATTCATGAATCACATATGTTCTGTAATTTTATATTTTTACTCTATTATTATAACATATATATTATTATTTTGTAAGAGTTTATTATTTGTATTTGGTCTTCTTAAGTACAGCATATGTAGTTTTTATAGAAGTTTATGCTAGTGCCCCTGTCCCCTGTCCATGGTACTGACACGGACTGTAAGAATGATGATACCCTACTGGTATCAGAAAAGAAGATAAAGTAGCTACTCAACTTAAACTTGATGTCTAGGTGTAAGCAGCATTGGAGAGTGAGTTAAATGAACACCATCCTCACTGGTGCTCTTTGGATAAATCTACTTGACAAGAGTACAATCTGAGCACCATCATATTATTCTTTTGTGAACCAAGCCACTTATTATTTATGACCCATAAATGGTTACTTTTGACCCAGCTTGTGATTGGCTAAATGTTAAAATATTTGATATGGCCAATCAAATTATAATGAGGAACATGATTAATTATTTAGGATTCGGAAAGCCCCACAGTGGCACCTAGTGGTGTTTGGTAGGCATTTATTTGAAAAAGTGACTAGCCAACAATGTATATTTTTTTACAATCCCAAGCATTCCCTCTCTTTTTTGAAGAAAAAAAAAAAGAATGTGAGTAGTTGGTGTATTATGCATAAGCACTATAAGTAAGCATCACAAATATATAACCAAAGACACAGTATGCCCTGTAGAAACTCAAATGGCAGAAGTTACAATAAGAATGGTGGCGGTCGCTAATGTGATGGTTATTAAGAAGCATATCAAGGTAACCAAAAGTCATAATTTGTCTCTAGGTCTTTTATTTTTCTGACCAGGAAAAGTGGTTTCCAAAGATCTGGGCAAGGTCCACAAATTCACACAAAACTTAAGTAAGAAGAAACTTATGAAAGAGGCCAACAAAGAGCAATTGTCCAATTAAAGAATTGAAGAAAGGAACCAATTAGTTCCAGTTTTACTAATTAAAAGATTTTTGTGCACTAAATTATTTTCAAATAATTGAAATGTTTCCCTTATTATCTACTGTCATTAAACAAGGCATAGGACTGGAATCTGTTAACCGTGTAGTGGCAGTAGGCAACGCAACCAGTAGTAAACATGCACTAGTCTGTAGTGTACCCAGTATCATGTGCCTAGTAGGCATACCTGGGAACGACCAGACTCAGGCTACCTGGAGCCCCCTTGGATTGGTGTTATGGAAAGGTTAATAAAGCTTTTAGTGGACAGCCCCACGCTATGCTTCAATTTACCCTTTATTACAAACATAATGAAATTCTTACCCTAATTGATTACTTGGCTTTTTTGCTTTTACGCACAAGCCTATTGCTTTGAAGATAAAACAGTGCCTCTTTGCATTGACCTCTGGGAATCCTGGACGGAACTTTGATGTTGATTCTGATCTGATCTGGTACCTCTAAGTCTGCTTTCTACAGACTACTTAGCCAGCCATATGTAATTCCTTGAGGTCCCACAGGTTCTGATTTGCCTTCACTCTTGATTCTACTGCAACTACAAAAAGCTACTTGATTACCCTTGCTTTGTGGCAGTTTTTAATGGGATGTTAAAAGAACACAAAGCATTAAAACACCCAAAAAGCACTGTGATTGGCAGTCATTTTGGTGATGGGTTTGGTCCAGTTAGTCTATCTTTCAGATGTCCTCGGGCAGCTTCTACACTAGCAAAATGTTTTGACTACTTCATTAATTCTGTCATTTAGGTACAGCTCAGAACACCAACCAGGCCAAAGGTGGAACATTAAGACATCAACTGTGAAACGTTTCTGTAAATATTTCAAAGATAAGAAAACGCTTGTAAATAGTGCACACAACTATGACAGAACCTATAGATCTTAATGGGGCATGTTTACTTTGAGGTCCATCAAGTTTTGAGGGGGTCAGCAGGAACATTGTGCTTCCAACTACTTATCTATTCATTATGAAGGACCCAAACTGGCAAAGTTCTCCAGTAAAAAAGAACTGTCTTGGTTCTGAGTAAAGTATAATCTAATGGAGGAGGACAAGACTGATTAAACTCTGCATCATACAGGTCCACCGAACACTTCCTGCAGCAAAAAGCTTATCAGGGTTGACAATAATAAACAGATAATTCAAAGAGTTGAAACCAAAACTCTACTGCAAATTCATCTGCTAACTCTCCCTTTAGTAAATAGATTCCCTAAAATAGAAAATCAGAAATATTTCCAGACCCTAAGTGATTATGAAAATGGTGCTTATGACTTGTAAACAAGGCATGGCTGAATGAGACCCCAGCAGTACCTGACAAAGGGAAACATTACAATCCTGCAGACCTGAAAAGCCAGCCACAGCAAAGCAGTACACTAACTTTCAACAACAGGTATCAACAATCTTTATGAAGCAAATCTGAAAGCATTTATATACAGTTGTGTTGAAAAAAAGGTTTGCATACCCTCGGAGAATTGGTAATATATTTACCATTTTTAAAGAAAACATGAGTGAGCAGGCAAATCACATTTCTTTTACTTCTTATGGGATTCATTTTCACCTGTAGATTATAATCATTAAAAAAAATTAAATTACCCCTGTTTGAAAGATTGAATACCCTTAGTTCTTAATACTGTGTATTGCCCCTTCAGGATCAATGACAGCGTGCACGTGTAATAGTTGTCTATGAGGCCTCAAATTCTTGCAGGTGGTATAGCTGCCCATTCGTCATGGCAAAATACCTCCAGGTCATGCAAAGTGTTTGGTTGTCTTACATGAACCGCATGTTTGAGATCTCCCCAGAGTAGCTCGAGACTGGAGGGTCAGACTGTGATGGCCACTCCACAACCTTCATATTTTTCTGCTGTAACCACTGTAGGGTTAACTTTGTCTTGTGCTTATGGTCATTGCCGTGCTGGAAAGTCCAAGAGCGCCCCATGTGTAGCTTTCATGCGGAACAATGCAAATTGTCTGCCAGCATTTTCTGCTACATGCTACGGTCATCTTACGGTCAATTTTCACAAGATTCCCTGTTCCTCATGCATCCCCAACAATTCAGTGAGCCACCATGCTTGACAGTGGGGATTGTATTCTTTTCGCTATAGGCGTTGTTGACCCCTCTCCAAACATAGCACTTATGGTTGTGACCATAAAGCTCTATTTTGGTCTTGTCACTCCAAATTACAGGGTGCCATAAGCTGTGAGGTGTGTCAAGGTGTTGTCGGGCATACTGTAACCGGGCTTTTTTGTGGCTTTGGTGCAGTAAAGACTTCTTTCCGGCAACTCAACCATGCAGCTCATTTTTGTTCAAGTATCGTCATATTGTACTCCATGAACCAATTACATTGTCTTTTTCCAGAGCAGCCCGTATTTCTCCTGAGGTTACCTTTGTATCCCAAACAATTCTTCTGGCAGTTGTGGCTGAAATCTTTCTTGGTCTTCCTGACCTTGGCTCGGTATCAAGAGAGCCATGAGTTTTCCACTTCTTAATAAGTGATTGAACAGTACAAATGGTCATTTTCAAAGCTTTGGGTATCTTTTTATATCCTTTTCCATCTTTAAGTTCCATTACCTTGTTACGCAGACATATTTTCAACATTTTTAATAACATTACTTTTATGGTGTTTACTGTTTGGTTTCCCATATATATAAAAAAGATTAGGGGAAAATGCATTTTGCATTTTTGTTTCTTTGTATTATATGATGTGATGGGATATGTGTTTTAAACTAGATATCCATGAATAGCTTTCCTAATAATAAGGGTTCAATAGCTGCAAGAT
Source organism: Spea bombifrons (assembly GCF_027358695.1). Classification (NCBI taxonomy): domain Eukaryota; kingdom Metazoa; phylum Chordata; class Amphibia; order Anura; family Pelobatidae; genus Spea; species Spea bombifrons. The sequence continues at coordinate 29,821,591 of NC_071093.1, forward strand.
GTTAATAAGGTTGTCTTTTAAATCTAATTACAAAAATTGGCTTAGCCTCACGGGGGAGAAATTATGGTTTTACCCTCTCCAAGCCAAAGGCTTAATGGGCTTTTAATGAATGTATAGAAATCTGATTGACTTTAACAGGAGGCTTCTTGGTACACAAGGTGATGCTTTGAAGCTGGCACTGATGCCATCTGTTGCTTATGGCCAGACAAATGCAGGGTTTTTCATTTTCACATCATTGGCCTTTTGTGCAAACTTGGCACCTTGTATTTATTTGCTTCACAGTATAACCAATCATTTGTACTGACTTTGCACATAGTCAGCGTCATTTTGTTACTTTGTTCACATTATACTGTACCATTAAGGACATTAAGGAGCAGGTTGGCCCGGGGGACAGGGGGAGCGATTGCTTTCTGGGTCGGTCCAATAATCTTCAAACAGGCTGACTTGGAGCAGCTAACAGAGCCGGGAGCACAGTGGTGTGTATGCGTGTTAATACGAGTGTGTGCATGTCACATGCAAGGGGCAAGGGGCAGGGGGGGGCACTCAGCTGTACTTGTCCGTTTGGCCAGAAGGTGTCAGCCCTCACCTGGCTTTAATCACCAATGTGTGGTGACTCCAAACAGACCATCCTATTAGGCTTCCACCTTCAGGTGAACAGGAGCCACTTCTGTTCCCCTCCCTTCTTTTTGTATATTTACATGTATAGCGAGCCCATAAGAAGCTGCTATGTAATAATATTTTGTGAAATACTTCGGCCAAAACATATCTATCACATCCGACATATATAATGCAAAAGCAATGTGACAGAAAGGGGTGCAACAGTTGTCATATCAATGATGTTACCATAGAAACGAAAACCCACGCTTCAAAACATTTTCTGTAAATTAGTGCTTTTCACATCAAAAATAAAATAACATAAAATTACACTGTAATATATATATATATATATATATATACTTACTGTGATAATCGAGATTATATAAAATACCAAACCTTTGTTACCAAATATATAATGTTACAACACACTTAATAAATTTAAAGAATTACACGCACCATTAAAACAAAAAGTGCCTTCCTACAACTCACCATTTAGGGGATCATCCCCGCTTATGCGTAAACTATACGCAATATGGTATGAACTCTAAAGTACTTTACAGTAAAGAAATTAACAACAGCACAATACAGCGCAACATTTTCATTTGAATAACATTGTTTTTCACTACAGGACTAGAGGGCCACAGCACACTCCGGCAAAAAAAGAGGATAAAGGGGGCACACATGCCAGATGTTTACCTGCTGAAGCTGTCCCCCTTTTTCCTCCTCAATCTGGTCTTTGCTGGGATGGAATGGGCGAGAGCCAGCTGCCCACAATCTTGTGTGCTTAGCTCCATTTTAATTCGGCGGTTACCCACGATGCTCGGGGAGCTGATGTCAGCGCATCAGCAGGCTCCCTGGAGCGTGTCTGAACGAAGCCCATTATGGTGACGATTTGAAGACAGGTTTTTAAAAACAATGGTGACAGAATTAAACAAATGAACGGCGCGCATGGCTAGGTCCTTAGCTGTTCTTTTCCGAACAAAAGAAAACGCACATATGGAGAAAGCCACGCTTTAATTAATCCGATGATCCCTTATTAAAGCTGTAGTCACACTTACTACAGCAACCTATGCAAGGAAATCGCTTGGCAAGAAAACACAGTCAACATTCTTTGAAGGACTTCACTGTTCTTAATATTTTATACGGTTCTTATAATTTTTTAACTTTTTTTTAACAACCCTCTAATTACATTTACTTTACCGCTTTTTGTATACAGATTAGTTCATATTGTTAAGATTAATGTGACATCATACAGCATAATTACTGAAACGACGCTGAGTACGTTGCTACTTTGTAGCACAATAAGTATAATAGTAATAATAAAAATTCATGTCAGTATTTGATTGATAAAGGTTAAAGCCCTTATATATCATTTACATGGTGCAGTTATAGTGAACATTTATATGATGACTTATGATATTTGGTAACCAAATGCCACGTAGAACTCTACCTGGCTTAATTCCCAAACTACATTGATACAAGGATTTCACTTAGGGCACGCTAATAAGAAATGGTAACGATTCATTTTTATTATGAATTTTTATTATGTAGAATTTGAAGGAGTAAGCCTCAGAGTCCCTTTGATTCTGTCTTTTCCCCCATGAACCATTAGACTAGATTAAAAAATTAGACTCGACGTTAGAACCAGGAATTCTCAGGTCTGGTTATTTCACGCCCTGCGTAAAAATCCAAATTAGAATTTGTGGCAGAGCTATCATTGGCACACAAGTGAAAACTTCGATTAGCGAGGTAAGGAATGATATAAGAAATAAGGGGAAGACTAGTAAGTTTATCTTACTTAAGGATAAATTATTTGAAATTACAATTGTTGTGGCTGCTACAAATCTTTCTTTTTTTTAATGTCTAGTGAGAAATCAGTCGTTAGAGCCATGGGCTTCGTATCTACCAGTACTTGGGACTGTCAATGGACACTGGAGTGATGTGAAGGCTACCTGGTTCTTCCACAGGAATTCTGGCAACACTGGTTTGTTTAAATGTACAAATAAAGTGCATTATTAATAACTACAAGCCCCTTCGTTAATTACTGGCATCGACAGATGTATATGTTCAGTAGCATTACATGTCAGTATTATAAAATGATCTAGAATGCTGAACTTTGGAGCATTTTGCGCATCAACAGCATGTTTAGTTGGCATTTCGTTTTCGTGCATCTGTCTTTCTTGTACACAGGTAGCTCAGCACAAGCCGAGGTGGACCCCAAGCTCACTTCTTCCGGAAACGTGTGAGCTGAACTCAGCATAAAGAAACGCTGCAAGGACATTGCAGCAGGAAGAGTTTGGCTCTGGCTCGCATTCCTTCACTCTTACAGATCTGGGTCAAATCAATGTCAACTTGCCCTGCTATAATACATAATAAGTTTGCACATATACAAAGACACAGAATGTGATACGACTTCATTAACCTTTCAACATCCATCCTGGCTGAAAATCCAACATTTTAGGGCTTGTTATAAGGAAATCCGGCATTTTTCAATATATGGTGCAAATGATCCAAGGAGGTTTCAATAAAGGCAGCACCTTATTCTTGAATATATTACCTTTGGTAAGCCTGTATTAGAGCAAATTTAATCAAGTGACAGTATCTCTGAGAATACACTTCAAGATATGAAGTATTACACTGATTTATATCCCAGAGTGTAACAATACAATTTCACCATTTCTGTTGACACAATTTTCCAACTCCCTTGACACTGGAAGCTGTGATTAAAATGATCAGACCCTTCCTATACGCAACTGGAAGTAGATATTGGCACTGAAAATGAGCAGACATAATTTCTCATTTAAATATCCCCTTGAGCCATGTTCATAGTCTGCACTTCAGTCAATGTCTGAGGCCTCCCAAAACGGAGCTTTAAATGAAGGTGATCAGATGTTTCTTTTAGCTATGGGTGCATATGAAAAATATTGCATATATATATATGTATAGCAATAATGTTTTAAAGTCAGTGTCCCACCTACTCTGCTAAATTTAACAATTTTATTACTAACTATAGCATTAGAAACATCATTATTAGTGCTGCTGAATGCCCAAGCCTTTGCCTGAAGTAATTATTTAATCACGTAAAAGCTGGCCTTATTTATAAATCCTATTAATCATAATCCACATTATGAGTAACCATTTTTCCTTCTTAACTGGCTATATTAATGAAAACATAATATCATATTACACTAGTCTACTGTCCATGTAAATTAGGGGTTATTTGAACTAGACCCTTGTTGAATTTCTCCTGAATGTATATAGTAGTAAAAATAGAGCTGGGCCAAGATCATATTAGTTTACAAGTTTTGGTCAGTATATTATAACCTTTCCATATCAAAATTCAACATTGCTGATGTAGTAAGTGCTTTTCTTACAAGCCTCTTGGTCAGAGACTAAGGAAGTTACAGTGATTTGGATACAAAGTTTGAAAAGTGGTCTTATTTCTATAGCAACGCACGAGCTTGGCCTTCTGACATTTGCAAAAGAAATATCGTCCCCAATCTCCTTAGCCGTTTCCCATTTTCTTGCAGGTAAAATGAGCCCAGAAAATGTCCATCAAAGCTTGGATGATAATGGAGATGAAGACATCGTCCTGTAAAAACGTAACAACAAATTAATAACTTAATAAACCGTCATTAACAATTTGCCTGTCTCCGTCACTCCCTCGAATGGTCTCATCTTATTCAAAATTTAAATGTTGGATGCTTCCCCACCATGTAGCTCAGTCACCGTAGTAAAGCCTAGGTCCATCACCTTACCCCCCCCTATAGGTGGACTACCCCCTATCAGCTGTATACAATACCAAGAGGTGCGTTGGAAGGTATCCCTGATCCCAAACTTGATATTATTATCCAGTGTGTCAATAAATCCCCCCAGATCTGAAATAACTTATTAACCTTCTATTCTCTGTCAAGACTGGCCTCCAGCCAATCCATTCTTAAATCCAACCAATCCATTCTTAAAACATAAATCAATTTCAGTTTTAGGAGTGTAAATATAGTCAATATTGGCATTCCCATTCTCAGTGTCACCCTACTACCAAGAAAATCTTTGGCTAGTTCCGGTGTTATCTGTTTGAGCTGTACTTCCACTTACTGGCAAAAACCTAAGGTCTGTGCCCAGAAATGTTCTATCAACGGGCATTGCCAAAAGCAGTGAAATACAGTAGGTCTACTGAGGGTGCTTTAAGTTTAGTGCAATTGTTGTCTTGCCTGTCTCCCATCTTAAAAAGGTGTCATGGGGAGTAATATACATTAACTGATTAAACGTAAATAGAGGCATTGGAATGCCAGAATACAGAGCATCCAAGGTTATAACCCCCAAGAGTGCCATTGGCAGTATGGGAATGACACCTCCCATTTTGAAAAGCACAAATTAAGGCATAAACGTAAACAAAACGGTTTCCATGCGTTAATTGTAGAAATTAATAGGGGATTATTCACAACCTCCGCTGGCTGTAAGAAGTTTTGACTTGTTGTTGAAGTTCAGCAGCCTAAAGATCACAGGTTCACCAGGGTTTTTGCTTCCATCCCCTGCCCGATCCTGTGTGTCCTCTCTATCAGCAAAGATTGATCTGCACAATACATTAAGCCTAAGGCGCCAGCAGCCACCTCTGGATGGTCTGCAGCAGTTGATGGGGTTTGACTGATTCCAAATTGTCCACCTTTTCCAGCAGGGCCCGGGTGACATTTTCGTAGTCCGCCAAGTATGCCGTCAACTGTACCACAGAGTCCTCCAGATCCTTGCTACATTTCCGTGATTTTGGTGGAATTTGAGTTTGGTGGAGTTTTGTAGCGATGTACCCGGACACCATTGAACGTTCATAAACACTTGGCTTATCCTTGAATTTGTAACAGATGAACCACTTAGTGGGTTAATCTCTGAGTTTTAGACTGAAAAAAACAATTAACCTCAACCCTGTTAGACAACGAGACAAGGTCACTTCTATTGTGCACAGCAACACTGAGACCTTCACTGTATAGCTAATGAGATTGGCTTTTAGTGGGTTAACCTTAAGCAAAACAATTAGCCTGAGATGAGATGTTAAATAGAAAAATAAAAAACATAACATTTGACAGCAGGTAAGAACCATTTGGCCCATCTAGTCTGACCGTTTTTCCTGTTATTAAAAATCTCAAACTTCTTTTCAGTCCTTGGTCTTGTCTTCATGGATACTCTTCAATGCATATGGCTGTCCCATGCATGTTTAACACTTTTTCTTGTGGGGGGGACAAGATCTAGGTAAAGAGGCATAAGTATGTCCCTTTTTCTGCTACTAAATATTGGGATTTCCTTACCTTTGGCAGTTTATGTTTTAGCAATGTCTTACCTTACGGCAACCAGATCCTCTCATATTAATTAAGACATATGCCCTGCATATGCACCCCCCACCCCACCCCCCAATGCTAATTAAGCCTAGAGACAAACGGAAAATTCTAAACTTTCTTTTATTTTCACAATAATAATTGCACTTGGTTCTTAAACGTCTTATATGATCAGTACCTGCCTTTGTAGCACAATTTATATATTATACAAATAATATGGAATTTGATTACTTAGTGTAGATGGAGCATGACAAAAAGTATTCATATTTTGTTTTAAGGGACCACTACTTAATTTTGGCCACTGGATTTAAATCACTTTTATAATTACATAAAAATGATCTTGGGTTTTACTTAGAGTCTGGTCAGCTGTACGGCTCTTTTCCAGGACTCACCATGCAGCAGATATAACGTTCCTGTTGCCAACACCCTACCTGCGCTGCTACATGGATCCTATGCTTTTAATAGACATACTTATCATGATAGCTCGATAAGGTCGAGTCCGAGATGGCCATCCTGGTGATGCAACCTACATTTTCCTAATTATGACCTAGAGACCTATATCAAAGAGAAATTCTGGTCGCTACATCCATAAAAAGGGGGGGGGTTAAGGATGTATATTTCCCATATTTTTACATTTATTAAGATAATGGGCGAAGAATGATTTGGACATTAAGTATAATTATCCATTTTAACTGCAATAACATCGGGACTGCCCAAGTGAACTTTGCTATCAGCGCTGATTTTCTTACAGGTCCTCTTTGCAGATAAGGGGTTAATCCATTTTGGACTAAAAGCACTTTTATATCAGTTGCATAATGATCCTGCTTAGTAATCATAAGACCCACTGGTTTTAAACAATAATTCTAGGTTGCAAAGACACAGGCTGACAGATGCATTAGCTAATGCATCACGAATGGAGTCAGGTATGCATCATAATCTATTTCTCACAACCACCGAGACTGAAGGCTTTATAACCAATAGATGGCACTGGCTTACTGTTCTTCTTTCCAACAATGAGGCGCAACGCTCAGAAGGACAAGGACCTTGACATATTGTACTTGGATCTTTTGTTAGGAGGAACAAGTACCCTTTGATTGGCAGCTTTGACTGTTTTGATGTTAACGTGCATTTATGTAAAGAATATATACAATGTGTATAAAAAACACCGATACAGATAAACAGAAAATAAGTCCAGGTTATTTTATTACATTCTTAGCTTCCATATAATCTATTAGTAATTACACTGAAATCATTATGCAAGACAGTGGCGCTTTAAAAATAGTCATTATATTTTGTACCCAAAATAAAAAATGATATTTGTAGAAACATATAAACATAATAATGTGTACACGTGTACCAATAGACACAGATTTTCTAGTACTGGACGGTAAGTGAGAATGGAAAATGCCTACAAGTGGGTATTTAATAGCATAATAATTCTGGACACATGAAAATATGTGCATTGGCAAGTACATAATAGCAGAGACAACAATTACACAATGGAATCATTATATAGAAACAGACAATATATAATCAATATAGGTATTCTTCACCGTAATTGTAAATGGCTGGTTACCGGTTATAAGGACAAAATATAAATTATAATTTGTACAATGTGTATAAACATTGCGTACTATTACCCTTTAAAATCACAGTGCTAAAATGTATAATACCATGGCAAAGACTAAAACTTACCTAAATAACAGCCTTTTCAGATTAAGATTGTACATGGGAATAGGTAAGGTATCAAAATCAGCTCCTAGAACCCAACATGCACAAGCATTCTATTCTGCAATGAAATTAAGTATTGCCGCACATAGAAAATCAGTTCTTGGTTGGCAAAATGCCTACTGGATAAGGGGGTAAAGACATGGCAAGTCAATTAAAAGAAAAAATAACATCTTGCAGGAATTGGTACACTTACACACACGATCAGCCTTGGAGGTGGAGGTAGGCTGACAATCCACCACTAAACAGGTCTAAATAGATTTTCTAAGTCTTAGATGAACCACTGGCATCACAATTAGTGTCTTACATACAAGCCTTGATTATTAAATGGGCAGTGGACACGAGCAATGTGGGAGATATCAGGGTGGAAGACGTGATGATTTTGATACAGGCCGAAGGGCGAAATACTGGAGACATCAATCTGTTGATGTCTCTACCAAAGGGACCTGAATGTTGTCAAGTATCTTCTGCCAGCAGTGTATTTTTATGAGCTTTATTTGGCCACTATATGGGCACTTCCATTATAAGAATACAAATAACATCAGGCAAAACCAGGGATAAGGAAAGTGTCTGTTAGAATGCTTGTGGAAGTGATTGTTACATATAGAAAACTCTGCTGTTGCCATCCTCTGACTGGGGTATTATTTGGGACAGCCATTTGGAACTTATATATATATACATGATATACATGACATATAGGATATACATACACACTTTTAAGAAGTGAACAGTTCACAGTATATGCTTCTGAGTTCTGACCTAATTGGCTGATATCACTCATATCTGTGTATTAGCCAAGGGTTAACAGAATTTGAACAGGAGCGACAGGCTTTGATCCCTTCTTATAAAAGGTGGGATCTGTAAGAAGAAGCTTGAGATTATAAACCTGCTACTGTACATGAAGGGATAAAGTATAATCTTAGTTAAGAGGCTTACTGAATGAAGAGGCAAAGTATGTGTCTCGCAGTCTTTTGTTATTCTAAGAAGTGCCAGGGAGTTCTCCACTACTAGGTTTACATATAATAAAATATCAAATATGTGTGTGATAGCAGGGACCACCCCGGTATACAACCACATACTGTATAATGTGTACGGCCCTACATGCCTAGTTTCCATAGATCCTTATATCCTTGTCATCTACAACTATAGACAGCTAGTTAGATATCAAGTAACTATTGATATTTAGACTAGAATGAGAATTTCTGTTCTGTCATGAAATCAAAAAGCTAGATAGGACGATATGGGACAGGAATGAGTTTGGTAAATGAGAGTAGGCACATAGTGACTTTCAACTCCAGACCTACACCCACTAACACAGGTTTTTTTTCTCACAAATAAATGGGCAAGTATCTTAGAGAGACTGATTGGGCTCCATGTGCTGGCCAAGTCTGTCAACTGCCTTCATGTTAAGAGAAAGCGTCACAAATGTGTACATGCCAAAAGGAATTGGAAGGAAAATATGGGACCTTTTACTTGTATCAGATTTAAAAATAAGTTTTTAAAATATTGTGCATTTTTCTTTTTCAAACAGTTTTAGTTCTAGAATAATTTAATCTTTTTAGACAGCTACATATTAGCCATTTGTATGTGTTTTTGCTCTGCTAATCTTGGCACCATCCTCTAGACAAACACCTTGACCCCTTATCATACTGCCTGTGGAAAGCAATAGAAAGACTCACTGTTGATCAGCCAGACATTCTGGCTAATGAGAATCTATTGAGGAGCAGACTTCATTAGCATTGCCATAAAGAATCAGCCCCGTGTGGTGTTTGAGCAGGGAAAGTCAAAATATCATGACTGACATCGATAGCACCATCCAGGTCTGCAAATAAAGGACGTTTAAAACCAGGTTTTTGTCAACACTAACCTATATTACTGTATTTTATCCTCAAATATTATTTGTTTTCCCCATTACCCCCCCCTTTAAGGATTGGATCAGGAGGTAATAAGTAAAGACAATGTAATAGGTATTGATAACATACTAGATACTTTGTTTTTATATTTACACAAATGAAACACAACATATAACCCCATTCTCAGGATAAGCCCCTAACCTAAGAAGAGGTCAAGGGGCAACTGGACAAACCTAATATTAATATAAAACCAGGGCGTGATGGCAATCACCTCCCCCAGGTCTTTAGGTGCTCAGTAAGTTTACAAAACCCAAAAAGAAAGACTCCAGGGAATTTCTACAAATGACCCAGAAGATGGAAGAGCCAGATACCAAATATTCAAAATGTATATATATTTCTCATCATGACATAACTTTTAAATCCCAGTATAGAAGCTTCCTTAAATACACACTGCTAAGCGTAAATATGACAAAGAAATATTCTTAATAAAGCAATATATGTAAATTGTATGCAATGATGAATATTCTACCAAAAAAAAACAGACAGGCAAATGGACTAGAAAAAAAGTGAATAGTCATAAAAAGCAAATAAACAGCTTTAGAGATTTGTAAATATGTAAGTACATCTGTTTCTAGACAGTTTTATAGAGACACCCACAGATTGAAATACTGTATGTACTAATGAGATAAAAAATGGAAAAATCCTGGCTACTTTGAAACGCCATTTAAATTCAAGGTATTCAGATACCAGTCATATACTGAAGAGCACTACAAATAAAGTCAATATCACCCAGGTCAGTGCAATATACAGACCTATATAATACAGTATGTGAATGAGAAAATCACCTTATGTGTACAACATGCCTGCCATCTTAAAGGTATACCTAGGAACTCTATGGGTTTGACCTGGAGTCTCTCTGGGTGAAGCGCACCTTCCTCGGGGCTCTGGGTCACTTTCCTTTTTTTTATGTTATGTCAAATTGTCAATTTGTTCTGGTACATGCTACTTGTTATGTCCTGTCTACCCATTGTACAGCGCTACGGAATTTGATGGCGCTATATAAAACAATAAATAATAATATTATATTATAGGGAACCACCGGTTACATACAGCCGTACATTGGTCATTGCAAGGGTGGGGTGAGCAGAAGAGAGATACTGTAGCTTCAGCCCAGGAAATTGATTAGGAAACGCTAGTTGTGCCCCCTTTTGCCACAATTCTTAATTTCCCTGAAGTAAAATAGTCCTGTATTTTTTTATCTAAATCAATCTAAAAATGTAGATCTACAAAAATAAAAAGTAAGAGGTTCAAATAAAAAATGAAATACAAACAATAACAAAAAGCTAAAGGTTCACATAAATGACGTTATGCTAAAAGGTGCTTTAATGCTTTAACGTGCTTTAATGCTTTCTCTCACCACATTGTATGAAGTAAGCATTTATTTAAGGCAAAACGATGATACATTAGCCATTTGCATAGGCATATCAGTTAGTCTCATGAAATATATGATGCCAGCGGGAGCAGAAACACTCAGCAGGCATTAAGTTACTCATGGTTAGCTTCTGTATAAATTCTCACTCTCATTATTCATGTCATCCCACTGTCCTACACAAAATAACACTAGCATAGGACATAGCAGCTCTGCTGGTTTCCCTGTCCAATATCTCCCTTCTACTATTATTCATGCATTTTAGCTGTAGGCAATAATAATATTAATATATTCATATTAGTATCATTAAACGTGTAAATATAATATTACGCTCTTAAATCTCAGCAAATTATATTGATGATATTTATGAAAACTAAATTGCATCCAGATTTATTTTTTCGATCTTGAAATGAATCAGCAGTAGATTGAGTATAAAACAGAGTTATATGGCACTGGGTAACACAGTAAGATCCATAGACATTTTATTATTTATTGGTTTGAAAGATTTATTCTTTGTGTTTGTATTAATTATTGCCTAAATGTCTTTTTGATTGGCATATGGGCAAAAAGTAAGTAGATATTGTATATCTATATAAGCTTTCAAATGAGATGCAGGCAACTCCTGGTCATATCAAGGCATGGGTAGAAGTGTCAAAATTAATATATATATATATATTTTATATAGGGATATACATTTATATCATCTGAGACTAGCTTGACCAGGAATGAGTAGTGCTCTCTTATTAGTCTGTATTGGAGACTGTTTTAAGTAGTTTATTGCTTACTTGTGACCTTCTAGAAAACCAAGGTGATCCCTAGTAACAACATTACAAACCAAAAGTGAAACGCAAAGGGAACAAACAGCCCCAGATGTTGTGTGTTTGGTTTTCACGTAGAAACGTTTAAAAACACTCGCCTATTTCGTTAAACATTTTGTAATTTAGAATGGTTGATGGCTGAGCAAAGACTGTGAATCTTGAGTTGAATGTCTGGAGGGTTTACTATAACTTTATAACTATAACTTATAACTATAGTGGATGGAAGGTGGCAAAACTCTTGATTGGCTGGGATTTGGGAAGCTGGCATACAGGAAAGTCGCTCAGAGAGACAGTGAATGCCTAGAGGGCAGGGTGTTGGTAGAAAGAAAATGTGCGAGATGTCCATCAATGAGTTAATAAGTACCAGAAAGAGTAGCCAGATATGATGAGTATATGTGTATGATCTAAGCCTACCACTCAGCAACTGTGATGTAATCCACAAAAATCTTCACCAGTAGCTTGGAATATAACCTTTACGTATTGATCCGTCAAAAATTATCATCACAAATGATGAAGTGACTCATCCTTCCTAGCGGCAAGCATTATTTGATAAACTTTAATAACCCAAGAGACTTCAATAATGCCATCATTTTGCACCAGGAATAATGTCTTACATATCTGAATTAACTAACAAATCTTCACCTATAGTTGAAAAGACCTTCACACGCTCATCGTTAACCATCACAAATAAATAATTGGTGCAAACAGAGTTTTAGACATGAGGATCACACTGCAGAAGAAGAAATTATTTTCTTGAAATGTTGTTCTGGTTTATCAATGCTTTATGTAAAAAATCAATAAATAGAAGATAGAGGTTAGATTCAATATAGATAACAAGATTAGGTAGCAAGGGGAAAGGATTAAATAGATAAGAGCATTATAGACATGTACAATATAGGATTATGGGGCTAAAAAGATTATGGGTAGTGAATGATAGCATTGGTTAGTATGGTAACTGTTTAAGAACTCCAGAAGGTTGTTCTTCTGTCATACGCAGGGTTAATATATGCTTTTAGGAGCTGATATCTATTCATACTAATTGGTCCTATGTAACACTTTTCTGCAATCCCGATGGATTAAGTGCAAATAATTCTTGCTATGGATCTGTCAGGTTTAAAGTGCTTATAAGTGCCATATAGAGCAGTCTGAGCATGTACAGTACATGCAGAAAGTATGTCATTTATTCCCTGGGTCCAGCTTCTGCGTTGAATATTCCAAGCCAGAGAAAATAGAAAATAAGATACAGACAGCCGGGTTTGCTTCAGCTCTCTGAAAGCAGTCAGGCGTCTGGGAAAGACAACTAGGCATTAAAACGATAAGATACAATGCATTGTATCGAGCGTCTTGTTCTTCATGAGCAGGCCAAATCCACTTTGTGTGCCTTATACCAGGCCCAGCCAATATAGCATTAACCGGAGATTAAAGTGGACATCTATTTGAAAAAAAAAATTTTCAAGCAGGATATGTGTTGAATTTGTATCTATTCAATTTGATTATCTGTATCATCCAGGGTTATAATAAGAAAAAAAACCTAAAATGCCCAAGGTCAAAAAGAAAGCTTATAATGATTGCATTTGCTGACATTGCAGATGTTTATTGTATCAACAGAAAGACAGAAGGTACTAGAGAGGGAAGGGACGAGGTGTTGGCATTGTTAGATGTTGATGGCCCTGGAATGCATTATGGTTTCTACATGTAGTTTAATGTATTGTGTTCATAACTAGTTATAGAAAACGCTCAGATTGCTAGAATTGGATTGATTATACACAGACATGGACTGGCTGTCAGGTGAACTAGACAAATGCCTGGTGAGCTGGTGCCCAATTGTGCTGCTCGTGCAGTGTGAGAGTGTAAGAGCATGCGGCCATGCGTAAGCAAAAGGCAGCTGCTTGTACATTATTTACCAATCACTGACCTTAAAGTGCCAAGTATAATTTTAATCCCCGGCCTTTCCATAGATATACAGAAAAAAAAGAGTTGTCACAGATGTTACTGCATCTCCTGAATAGATTCAAGGTAGGATTTCTATCCAATCTCATCCAAGCCAAGACCTCTTCTCAACCATTTTTGGCTGACGTCCCATCTATTTAATGCCAATGAAAAACTTCTTTAAAGCCTAGAGAACTTATTTCATGGGTTGATTTTTTAATGCATAGAGGCATGAGAGATATTTATGTGTCAAGGTGCCTCTAGCCCCGGATGACCAAGTCAACTGTGAGGCAAGAGGCTGAGAAGGACAGGCATTAAACTTTCAGTGGAGATCATAAATCATTCATAGTGCTTTAGGAGACAATACGGCAGCTCCCATTGGGTATATATTTTTTCAATACATATACATTCTTATTGGAATTTGTAAATACCATACCATAAGTTAATATAGCACATACAAATGTCAAGTCTCTGACAATATCTCTGTGATCATGGTGTTCTATAGGGAAATAATTAAATGCCAATCACTTCAGCCATCGAATCTGCCATCCAAATGTGTTGTGCCAGTGGTATAAACACCCATTATTACATTTGTTATAAACACAAAAACATCTACACAGTGAATAGAGGTTTTATGCCAAATGTTTCAGTCACAGTGTATTGGAGAGTATGGAAGACCCCATAACACATTTAATAGACCCACATATATGCCCGATGTTATTTCACACTTCTCACAATTTTCCTACAAAGTGCCACTAGTAACATACTTTTTTCTTCTAATTACCCACAGTGTTGTCATTCCCTAACAGGAATCCCCAATTTAATTTAATTCTCAGATGAAACATATTCTAAACTACCATTTGGCTCCATTTTGTATGTGTTGAGAAACCCCACGTTTTTGGATTTTAAATTAAACCAGTTTGGTGTAGTTATCACCAATTTCCATGGAGACTTGTGTAATGAAGTGTAGGATGGCACCCAGATGTGTACCACACACTTTATTGTTACCACCATTTTGATGGATCAGCGAGACCCGTATACATAATAGTTTCTATCAGATATTATAAAGAACATTAAAATGAAATAAATTTGCGATTGATCTGTTTGTTGGAAGAACCCTCAAATTCTGCCGATATATTTGTTGTGTCGCCGCTGACAAGCAGTTGTCAGTTTGTGGTATTCTTAGCTGAAAGAAATTGTGCTTGTTTTCAAGAAGCATGACAGTCGAAGTTCAGTATTCGGACTTGTGCATGTCAAGGTATCAAGATGATGTATCTCCTATGATTCATTCTGAAGTAAGACCTTGTCCCTCCTGCCACCCTTATGAGGGCTCTTGACAAGTTTAGCTAGCATGAAGCGAAACTGAACAAGAGAATATCATTGTGATAAAATGTTTAGTCACTGATTAGTTATTTTGTTATTTGATAGTATCATGGTTCCAGGCTGCTGACGACAGCATAATTACACACCAAGACAGTATCATAAAAATATGTGAAAGAAGACTCTTATGGCTGCTGAGGTGTTTTGTGCTTGGTGTGTTTTACTATGGATCCGGCATTTTAAACCCACTGCTCTATTAACTTAGAGAATATATCTGATTTTATTATTCATCACTATTAGCATTTTCTACGAGGCCAAACCTGCCAGCAATATTTTCAGCTCATTTTTGAAACAAGCTAAAGCTGCTTCTTAAAATGTCCGCAAAGCTTTAGTACAAGAAGGACCAAAACCGACCCCATCCAAGTGATGATTTCAAGCATATTATCAATTCACAATATAGGAGGGCCACATTGAATATGCCATGTCCGACACTGCTTGCTGGGTCCTGGGCAAGACTACCTATTTTTGTTGCTTTGCAGCATGGTTAATGCCATTTAAATAACATTTTAACTGAAATGAAAAAAAGAAATGCATCTCTGGTGAAGTTATAGTTAGCTGTGCAAAATATATAATGCACTAGTTCTAGATCCTTGTACAGATATATCCAATTGCATGTTATACATTTTGGATGTACATTTACCGTATTTGTGGTAAGATCTAGTTGATGAGCTGCCAGGCAGCATATTTTAATATCGTGTCATGTTAAATCATAAGTCCTTAATAACTGGCGCTTACATATGGCACATTCAGCATAAAAGAACATCAGTGACCAGATTCCAATGGGTAGCTTAATGAAGCCAGACTTCTATATTTCAGCATCTATTACACAGTTTGTTTTCATCATGTGCGCTTACTAGCATTAGATACGGTTACGTGGCTTTAAATGGACTGAACCTTGAAAGCTTTATTACTGTTACCTAGAATATGTTTAATCTCGTGTAGTATTACAATTAAAGTGGTACTTTTTCACTTAATGTATGAAAGACCAAATTAAATTTCAATAGCTAAGATGACCAGATTTTGAGAATGAACTCCAGGGACACTCTTTCATGTTTTATTCATATTATTGTAATATTTATCACATTTCGTATAGCTGATGTTATTTTAAAGGTAGTATTCAATCAAATAAATTGGCTGGTGGCCATTTTTGAAATGTGTTTGACTGTGGAAAATACAGCGGTTTAAACTATTGTCTTGGGCCTAGGGTGGCGGGCCCACAGGGAAGTATGGGAGGTGGAGCGTTAGTATTATGACATCATATCCTGGTGATCAGCAGAGAGGACACCAGTGGTAGGTGCTAAGGGCTGCTAGGGGCCCGCCCTGGGTCAGGCCTTGTGTAGGCCAAACCAACATATACCACTAGCCAAATACTTTTAATAAAATTAATTAAATCGATTAGTATACTTTTTTGGAAGAAAAACATCAACCAAGTGTTATATATTTATGATACAACAGCAAACAACCACTTTTTTGCTCATACTATAGAGTTTATGTAAAGCAGTTAGCAGGAAAATGTCATTGGTCTGTTCTGGTTATAAGATCCCCTTTCAAGTGGTCACATTTTAGACATAAGCCCAATGGATTTTATGAATAAATATCCGCAAATATATAACAACAGCTTAAAAAAGCAATCTATATAAATAAAATCTAATTTGGTACACATACAAGCACATTCTGTTGCTATTTCAGAACTGTAACATTTGTCCACAAAATAAATTTTGTCGATAAAAATACAGGAAAAAAAAAGGTTATTTTAGTGGTCAATATTAATCTTGACAACCAATTTGCAGCCAGTAATGAATGAAATCTCAGCAGAAAATATATTGTCTTCCACCCAGGCGATTATGTTCTAAACATAGTGGAAGAAAAAATAAATTAGTCTGTCTCCTTGTAAGTCTATGGAGGACTGTGATTAAGCAGCCCACTCTCCATAATACAGTGCCTTAAAAAAGTACTTGTTTCTTCCCAATTTCTTCTAGTTTTACTTTTAGAGAGCAGAATTCAGGGTCTTCGTCAATTTGACAAGTCACCCAGGTCCTGAAGCAGCAAACCAGCCCCAGACCATCACACTCCCATCACTGTGTGTGACTGTTCGTATGATAGTTCATATGATTACTGTGGAATTCTGTGTTAGCATTATGGCGAATGTAATGGGACCCACGTCTTCCAAAAAGTTCCCCCTTTGACTCATCAGTCCACAGAATAAAATCCTAAAAAATCTTGGGGGTCATGAAGATGTTTTTTTGGCAAATGAGAGACAAACCTTTGTGTTTTTGGTCAGCAGTGGTTTTTCACTTGCTCCTCTCCCATACACACACACACACACACACACATATATATATATATATATATATATATATATATATATATATACGGATATGCCTGTATTGGGGGCAGTGCTTCCTCAGGCTTCCTGAGCATCAAATTATGACATTTTTTTACATCGCTCAAAGTGTGTATGCTTTTTTTTATATAATATACACACTGACTGTAACACTATACATATACAGTCATGTGAAAAAAAGAAAGAACACCCTCTTTGAATTCTATGGTTTTACATTTCAGGACAAAATAACAATCAGCAGGTCTAAATAATAGGTAAATACA
This sequence comes from Spea bombifrons, assembly GCF_027358695.1. NCBI lineage: Eukaryota > Metazoa > Chordata > Amphibia > Anura > Pelobatidae > Spea > Spea bombifrons. Next base: position 29,839,256 of record NC_071093.1, read on the forward strand.
ACCTCAGGTGTGGAGTGTGACTGGGCCATTCCACCACCTTGGTTCTTTTCTTGTTCATCCACCCTGTTGTAAATTTGCTGGTGTGCTTGGGATCATTGTCCTAATGCATGACCCAGATTTGGCGAAGCTTTAGCTGTCCTCACATTTGATTCTAGAATACTTTGGTATATAGAGGAGTTTATGGTCAACTCAATGACTGAAAGGTTCCCAGGTCATGTGGCTGCAAAACAAGCCCAAATCATCACCCACCCATCACTGTGTTTGACAGTTGGTGTGAGGTGTTTGTCCTGATATGCTGTGTTTGGTATGGTATTAGACTAAGCGTATGGTGCTAGCATCAGTTTATATGTTTTATTATTATGTGTTACCATGTGTATCTGTGCATGAAGTTGTCGTGAGTTTGTGTGTAAGCGTATGGTGTTGGAGTGTCTTGGGTGAGGATAGGGTTAATGGCGCCTAGGAGTGGGAGAAGAGGAAGAAAAGCAATGTGTGTGTGTGTATGTGGACAGTGGCACAGTGAGTGGGTGTTAAAGTTTCTTTGTGTGTTAATATGTATGTGTGTTAGTTAATAGGGAGGCTTTTAAGCATTGAGCACGTACTGGGCCTCAAAAATTCTAAAGGCTGCCCTGAACAGCAGCATAATAGAAAGAATGAGGAAAAATGATGGAATTATGTCTTTAAAAGTTTAATGTTTACTTTCCTATCACCTAACTTTAATGTCAGATTAACTTTTTCATGTTGTTTTTTTTTTTTTTTTTCAAGAAAGCAATGTTCAATTTTATATATTTTTCTAGAACCTGTCAAGTATCCTGTACAAATGAGTTTCAGGTCAGATAGACCAGGGTAGCAGTGACAATATTTGCACTGTGTCAGCTCCTTTAGGTCATGCTCTTGAACAGAAGCTGACTACATACTTCAGAAGAAGTGATCTAATATGTTAAAAATGCTTTGGTGAAACCTAAGCAAAATTCTTCTGTGTAAAGCTTGCTGTTCACTACGATTGTCAGAGTGTCCTAATATTACTGAAGGGTCAAGGAAAATTTAACTCAGAGCCAAGTATTTATTGTTTATTGTAAATACGGTTACTCGCGGACTGATGGCGGTTTATGGCCAATAGGAAACGCTCTTTAAAAGCACAAAGACATGCTTTGCTAGCTCCCTGGCAATCAAATGGTTAAAGGCTTTCTATACATTTTTGTTCCCTTTAGCAATTCTGCAGTGGAGGGATAAAAGAATAGTTCATAAAATAAAGTCGCAGGAGGATTATTACAATAAAAATAAATAGAGTGTGCGCCAAAAAGCCAAACAAGCCGTTCCCTGCTCCTACCTGCTCCATTTATTTTAACTAGCGCGGTATTTATAGAACACAAAACAGCAGGGAGCGGAGGATGGAAATGCATTCTCACTCGTTAGGGGATGACTAAAAGACTCATAAACGCACAAATTAAATACACATCTGCCTGTAAGATGCTGGAACTGCCTTTGGATATTCGGCTAGGAGCAGCATGCTATGTGGGGGTTAACATAAGTAATGTACAGGCTTTGATCGTGACAGTTGCTTGATTTTTTCCTAGGCCTTGCTGTGATATTATTTTCTTTGCTCTGTCTAATCTGTTGTCTTCTGTCTGGGGTATTCTTGGTGTTCTTGTTTGTATCTGCTTTGTTTTGTATATGTTCTGCTTTCAATTGTGTACTTTTTGTTCCTGCGTACATTATATTTCCCACTATTTGTCACTGTAAAAGATCTAGAAACATGAAGTATGGTCCCGGCTCCAGCTGGGTCAGAAAACCTTCAACCTTCACAAAATTGAAACTGTACAGGGGAGAATTTTATGTTTTGTTGGGAAATATACTTCAGATCACGCAGTCTAAGGGCTGAAAGGTTTGACCAGATACATCTGGGATATAGTAGGTGTTTTACAATCACAAATGGCGTGACAGTCTTCAGTACACTAAACAGAGGGATCTACTTGAGATGCGCTGTGGTTAGTGAACAGTTCCAGTGGACTTACGTGGATACATTTTATGAACACATTTTGCAATATCACACAATGTGACACATATGGACACTCCACTATCAGCCCCTTAGCTGAAAGAGCATTATGGGAGATGTAATCCTGCAGCAGCTGGAGGGCCCCAAGTTGGACACCCCTGCTATATAGTGGTGGGTTAAATCAGAATTAAAGCGAAATGTCAGATTCAGAGCTTTTACCTTAACTGAATACTGATTTCAGCAGAACTCCGTCAGGGCGGTTCCGCAGAAATCGGTATGCGGTCCTGCTGACATCCGGGGCAGTCCCGCTGATGTCAGTGGGCGTTCCTGCTGACATTGCGGGAAACACCCCATTTATAGGGGAAATGGGTGGAGAGTGGGGCGTGTCAAGACCTTGCTCCCGCTCCCCGGAGGATTTGGGTGTTAACAGGGAGAACCAGATGAGCAGTCCTTCTCTCAGAGTTCTCTGGGTCAAACACAGAGAGTTCCCAGGTATGGTGGTGAGCCAGCTTGTGAGCTGACTGGTGGTAGGTATATTACATGTCGGCTGAAACACATCCTCTGCATGGGTAATAGTTGAGGAAAGGGGTAAATTTATATGGGGGATTCCGTGGGGGAGAACACAAAGTTCTAAAGTTCTTTTACTTCTCATCATCCCACCATTACAAGGGCAGCATGAACCAAGCGACAGCTATGATATTAATTTAACAGTGAGCAATAACTTAACGGTGGGTAATCATTTGGACTCTGAGAACAGGAAATTACAATAGCTGTCCCACATAAGGTGGGTTTCCAATACTTATATATTGCCTATTTTAATCTGTAAAACATGGTTGCTTTGATTTATTTAGTGTATAGAACTGTGAAAATTCAAGAATTGTAAGAAAGCGAGTGTCACGAGCTGAGAACACAGGTTGATAAGGAGCCCAGGTGCAGGGGATACGAGGGGCTCTGTCTGTACCCCACGATGCATGATGGCCTGGGGGTTGTTACAGACAGGCGCAGGAATAAACCACAGACAACAGATCAGGATTAAGAGTTGTATTGAATGCGATGGTACAACAATATATATGCAATGGAAGTTACTTGGCAGGAAGCCCACTTGCGGGACACACGGCAGATAAGCCCTCTTGCGGGGCACACGGCAGATAAGCCCTCTTGCGGGGCACACGGCAGATAAGCCCTCTTGCGGGGCACACGGCAGATAAGCCCTCTTGCGGGGCACACGGCAGATAAGCCCTCTTGCGGGGCACACGGCAGATAAGCCCTCTTGCGGGGCACACGGCAGATAAGCCCTCTTGCGGGGCACACGGCAGATAAGCCCTCTTGCGGGGCACACGGCAGGAAGCCCACTTGCGGGGCACACGGCAGGAAGCCCACTTGCGGGGCACATGACTAGAAGCCCTCTTCCAGGGCACACGACTAGAAGCCCTCTTCCAGGGCACACGACACGGCTAGAAGCCCTCTTCCAGGGCACACGGCAGGTTGCCCACTTGCAGGGCACACGGCAGGTTGCCCACTTGCAGGGCACTCAACCAGGGTAGTCCGCTAGTGGGCAGTCATCCTGGGAGTCGCGATGCAGGGCACTCCTCTTGGGAGTCCACTAGTGGGGCGCTGGCCGCAACTCAGGAACACGGCAGGTTGCCCACTTGCAGGGCACACGGCAGGTTGCCCACTTGCAGGGTACTCTACTTGGGAGTCCACTTAGTGGGGCGCAGGCCGCAACTCAGGAACACGGCAGATTGCCCACTTGCAGGGCACACGGCAGGTTGCCCACTTGCAGGGTACTCAGCTTTGGAGTCCACTTAGTGGGGCGCTGGCCGCAACTCAGGAACACGGCAGGTTTCTGGAACACGGCAGGTTTCTGGAACACGGCAGGTTTCTGGAACACGGCAGGTTTCTGGAACACGGCAGGTTTCTGGAACACGGCAGGTTTCTGGAACAAGGCAGGTTTCTGGAACAAGGCAGGTACTGGAACAAGGCAGGAACCAAACAGGTAGTCCTCAAACGTTATTGTCAAGGCCCCGACTGCAGGGCTGGGCAGGTTTATGAAGGCTGTCATGATCAGGTAGCAAGGTGCACCTGGACATGATAATCAGCCAGAGTGGTCTGAGTGGCAAGGGCGGCCACTAGTGGTCGGCAAATGAAAATGAACAACAAAGTTTGAACAAGTCCAGCTAGCGCATGTTGAAACGTGACATACCCCCACTGCAAGGAGCAGCCTCCGGATGCTTACGGAACCATGGAACGGTGGTCTCACTGTCTGCGGTGAGACTTCTTCTTTTTCTTTTTCTTCTTCTTCTCCTCCTCTCTAGCACGTAGTGCTTTCTCATACGCTTCCAGTCCTTCACGGCATATCACATTTCCGTTGGAAGTCACTACGAGGTCTGATGGCAGTGGTTCTGTTGTGCCGAGTTGGGCTGGATAGACTTCAGCTACTGGATACACAGATGTGATAGTCCCGGTATGTGCTAGTCTTGTCCTACTTCTACTCCTGTGAGTGGTAGGAGTGGTGCTTCTGACTGCACAAACAGCCGGGGGGTTGATCTCCATGGATGTGTCCATGACCTCTGCATCAGATGACGCACTGTCCATATAGGACCACTCGGGGGTGTCAGACAAGGTCTGGTGGTCTTCTGACATAGTGATGGAGGGTGTAGGAGTCACAGGTGCCGAGGACTGGTTAACCCCTGCATCACCTGTCTGTGGATGTGACAGGGTATGCTCCTGCTTTGTGACGTTGCTGGCGTCATGTGCAGGTTCCGGGGCATGGGGTTTCTCCAGGTGGGTTGCAGATGGCTTGACTGGTCTGTGCGGACAATATGTAATCCTGTGGCCAGTCCCTCCGCAATAAAAGCATAAGTCGTCCTCTTGTCTCCTTTGTATTTCTTTTTTGGTGAGCGGCTCTCGCTTAAAGCTCTTAGCAGCCTTCTTTCTTGGTGTCTGGGTCTTGGTTTTTGTGTCCACGCACTCAGCTTCTACCACAGTCCTTACTGACTTGCATAGGTGGAGTACACATTCTGCCAACAATTCCAGTACTGCAGGTATCCCCGCGGACTCCTTGTATTGGCCTTGACATTCTGTCACGAGCTGAGAACACAGGTTGATAAGGAGCCCAGGTGCAGGGGATACGAGGGGCTCTGTCTGTACCCCACGATGCATGATGGCCTGGGGGTTGTTACAGACAGGCGCAGGAATAAACCACAGACAACAGATCAGGATTAAGAGTTGTATTGAATGCGATGGTACAACAATATATATGCAATGGAAGTTACTTGGCAGGAAGCCCACTTGCGGGACACACGGCAGATAAGCCCTCTTGCGGGGCACACGGCAGATAAGCCCTCTTGCGGGGCACACGGCAGATAAGCCCTCTTGCGGGGCACACGGCAGATAAGCCCTCTTGCGGGGCACACGGCAGATAAGCCCTCTTGCGGGGCACACGGCAGATAAGCCCTCTTGCGGGGCACACGGCAGGAAGCCCACTTGCGGGGCACACGGCAGGAAGCCCACTTGCGGGGCACACGGCAGGAAGCCCACTTGCGGGGCACACGGCAGGAAGCCCACTTGCGGGGCACATGACTAGAAGCCCTCTTCCAGGGCACACGACTAGAAGCCCTCTTCCAGGGCACACGACACGGCTAGAAGCCCTCTTCCAGGGCACACGGCAGGTTGCCCACTTGCAGGGCACACGGCAGGTTGCCCACTTGCAGGGCACTCAACCAGGGTAGTCCGCTAGTGGGCAGTCATCCTGGGAGTCGCGATGCAGGGCACTCCTCTTGGGAGTCCACTAGTGGGGCGCTGGCCGCAACTCAGGAACACGGCAGGTTGCCCACTTGCAGGGCACACGGCAGGTTGCCCACTTGCAGGGTACTCTACTTGGGAGTCCACTTAGTGGGGCGCAGGCCGCAACTCAGGAACACGGCAGATTGCCCACTTGCAGGGCACACGGCAGGTTGCCCACTTGCAGGGTACTCAGCTTTGGAGTCCACTTAGTGGGGCGCTGGCCGCAACTCAGGAACACGGCAGGTTTCTGGAACACGGCAGGTTTCTGGAACACGGCAGGTTTCTGGAACACGGCAGGTTTCTGGAACACGGCAGGTTTCTGGAACACGGCAGGTTTCTGGAACACGGCAGGTTTCTGGAACACGGCAGGTTTCTGGAACAAGGCAGGTTTCTGGAACAAGGCAGGTTTCTGGAACAAGGCAGGTTTCTGGAACAAGGCAGGTTTCTGGAACAAGGCAGGTTTCTGGAACAAGGCAGGTTTCTGGAACAAGGCAGGTTCTGGAACAAGGCAGGTACTGGAACAAGGCAGGTACTGGAACAAGGCAGGTACTGGAACAAGGCAGGTACTGGAACAAGGCAGGTACTGGAACAAGGCAGGAACCAAACAGGTAGTCCTCAAACGTTATTGTCAAGGCCCCGACTGCAGGGCTGGGCAGGTTTATGAAGGCTGTCATGATCAGGTAGCAAGGTGCACCTGGACATGATAATCAGCCAGAGTGGTCTGAGTGGCAAGGGCGGCCACTAGTGGTCGGCAAATGAAAATGAACAACAAAGTTTGAACAAGTCCAGCTAGCGCATGTTGAAACGTGACAGCGAGAAACCTTAAAAATATGCTTCTTACTAACAAACTTCTTATCTAACAAACATGCTCAAAGTGGAGTGTGGCCTGGTATCTGGTATTAGCAAAGTTGGTTAATTTCTTAAAGAAAAAAAAAAGATTAGAGTATTCAGGGTTTTTTTTTATAAGCAATATACGAAATTCTACCTTTTAAATAAAGCAACAGCCTTGAGCAGTATGGAACAAAAAATAAATGTATAGTTAATATCCACCTCATTCTCCGGTTTAATTGACAAAGATACACAATGGCTCTTGTTAAAGGTCAAGGTAACCCGTGGTTACGAAATAATTTCAGGCATTTCATTCCACAGAGCAAGAATAACCTTTTATCTGCATAATAAGACTCTTTTATTAAACCTGCAAATGGATCATACTTTGCATTTTAGCAGTGTTTGGCATATCTTATGCTTGTTTACAGCGATGGCCATATTTACAGAAATAGTTTTTTGCCCTCATGGTTTAATATTTAAATATGCCGGCTTCCATGTGTCTAGTTTAACACCTTTGGTGCAAAAGGAGTCCAAAATGTCTGGAGCTCAGTTGACCTCTCATTCCTTCCCACAGTAAAGGTTTTAAAGTCAAAACATTGTAAAATGATATTAATGTTTTTTATGGTATATGTTCAATTATTGAAAGTATGGTTTAACTCTTTCTAGTCAATCTGAATATACAGTAGTCACGCTTCATTCTGTCACACTGCATCATGCGATATTATTTCAGAGCAAAAATGAAATGTTTTAAACCAACTTGACTCCTAACCATACTTGGATGCTATCCCGGTATGACCCAGAGTCTCCAAGTGAAGTTCTTTCCTGGGTCTTCTGACACCCCTTTCTCTAGGACAGGGGAGCGCTGTTTAGCCATGCCCATTCCCTCCCTGTCTCCACCTATTTAATGATAGTCGGGACTAACCATACCCAGCCCACAGCTAACTGTGCCCCTTAATCAGCTAGGCTTGCCCTTGTGAATGGCTAGCCCTGCCCTGTCATGAAGCCACTTCCTCAGACGTGGTAGTCATAGGGATGTTAACTTTGGGCTAAGATTTGATCTTTCAGAAAGTATTTGAGTTACTTAAGTTTTAACTTGTATCTCAGATTTTCAGGGCGAAGGTACATATTGTCAAGGTGATTACTTCCCCAGACGGTAGTGACCTTTACAATCTGTAACTTTGTCATGAAATTCTCAGATAAGTGTTACAATAATAAACATGCATCTTTAATACAATAGGCTGCAGTTAAGCCCTACCTAGAAATTGATAAGTACCCCCGAAGAAAAGTCCCTTAGTGTTGCCCATAACACAAAAATGGATATTGCCATATTAGACAAAAGTTAGTCCAAGGAATTAGTGATCCTTTACAGCAAGCCATCGTTCATACAGTAGGAGCAGAGTCACATAAGCTTTCAAGGTCATGAAGGTCATAATAATTATGTGAACTCACGTGTTTCTCTATGAGCGCTTGTCTGTGAAATGGTATCATAAACTTCTTTTGACCATGTTTAATAAAAATGCCAGAGATAAAAAATGTACCCCAAAGTCGTGAAGTGCGATCACCAGGCATACAAGACGGCCTTTTAATTTCTGTGTGTGGGTGATAACTGCGCCCATTTCCCCAGACATTTCTCATCACATTTTTAGCAAACCTTCCTTCACACGCTACACTTTCTAAAGTCCTGGTGACATCCCTGCTGTCTCATGTGGGCAGTAGGGATCATGGGTTAGTTAGGGAGATCAGAGGATCAACCCTTACCAGGCCTACTGATCTATGAAATCGTTCAAGGTGCGTGTTTTTAGCATTGATGCAAAAATGAAATGCACCTCCATCTGTTGGAAGTTGATGGTTTTGGTAGCACTTGTAAAGATGGGGTGTGTAGAAGGAGAAAAAGGTACAAGCTATTAGTAATTTCAATAACTAAATTGAATGATGCTAAAAACGGTGTGACAGTTCCACCTAGATCAATAACATTTTTGCATCTTATGGTTTGAGATGCCTGTGATGCAACTCCCTGTATCAAATATAAACACCTTCTTGATGGTTTCATTGTGAAGCTACGTATATTTGAACAAGTTAGAATAAACACACATTATATTGGAAAAAAATAATTGGTGTAACTCTGTTGTAACTTTAAGATCTAAACATGACTTCCATGTTGACAATTCAGATAACACTACAAGTTCTAATAATTTAACAAAACTTGTAAATAAAGGAAGTGAAAAGTGATATTTGGTAACTCCAAACAAGTGTCATGATTTTGATTAACATGATGTCTCAAGTAATGATGTGTCTACTGGAAGCAATAATACAGTCTGTAATAATGTCCTATTAGTCAGTCTACACTGGTGACCATTTTGTGCCAATTAGGCAAATAGCTCTTGTTAGTGAACAAAACAATTTGCATCCTATAGTCCTTTGAGGTTGAAAACAATCAAAATTACAAGGTGAAATCAGTAACTAATACTCTACAATTGCACTATTCATGGACAAGCAGGGGAGATAATATTCTACGCCAAAGGAGTTATACGTGTCTTATAAATGTGGTATCAAGAAACAAGATCGTTTCACTAGAGGTACATGTGGAAAATGTATCATTCTATAACATTATAATATGAATTATATAATATATCATATTATAAATATGCTGGGTACTTTTCAAGCAAACACATTTAACACTTATATTTAGCGCAGGTAATATTGAACCATGGAAAATCTGATTGCCCATGAAGTCAAGAAGGTATATTTACCATATAAGATGAAAATGTATTCCTTCTTCTGTTATGGCACATACAAGTGTGACTGCTTTTTCTCATTTAAAGGGAATCTAATCCAAGTGATGACCTAGTTGAGATTATTTGTACTTCAGTTCTTTTGATTTCTAAAAGAGTTCCTAGTTATACAAGAATGAGTTTGATTGGACATATAATAAACAATAATCCATTGAATGCCGCCACATCAAAAACTAGTATTTTTTATACCTGCCTCCTGCTAGCATATTTGGTATAGAGTCATAAATCCTGCTCTTTATCTGCCTTTTCTACAAATGTGCAATTGTGATATATTTCGAGCCCTGTGCACAATGAACAGAGAGACTTCCAAATATTAATGCTGATAAGCCATTAAACCAAACGTGATCATACATGTATCAGATTTTGGTGCCTGCATGTTTTTATTCATAATAAAACACACTACGTTGCGTATTATAGTCCTTTTTGTGTAAGATCTGCACATCTGAATACATTACAAAAATAGGTTCTTCAAATTACTACTATTACAAGACAAGGGTTAAATTAATTAGCAACAGAAGCCTCCATATTGACATCCACTGTAGTCCTACTGTTACCATGGAGGCAGAACCAGCAATATAAAAAGGAATGTATCAAGCCTCTTATCACAGCCATCTCTTCTTCTGAAAGACCCAAGGTTGCGTAGACTTTTTCATATGCTACATAATGAATTAACCCTCTCTGAGCGAGAATGGCAATGTATTGTAGGACAGCCAGTGCTTGCTCATCAAATGAATGAACATTCTGCCATGTTGATTGCTATCTATGTGTATTAATGCACCTGTATGCAAAGTGATGGCACAAAGACTTTAAAAAAAAAACCTTTTGTAGAAATATTCAAGCTGTATCTCTTGTTTGAGTGTACTCTCCATTTGTACCCTGAAATTGTGTTATATATGAAAAGAAGAAGCATTTTCTATGCATTTTAGCCTCACAAGTATTATGCAGGAGCTTGGCAGTATGCACCTGCGCACAACCGAGCTTTGCGATTATCTAGACATGCAGAAAGAATCTTATTCATATTCAGGGTCTGTATAGTACAATACAGTGGGGTCACAATTCATATCTGTACGTGTATTCACAGGTGTATGGAGGTCCTTGAGTGTGAAACCTCCATACATTTACTAGCTGTTAGGTGATAGCACTACCTTTGTGAGATTACAAGAGCATGGCCCTCTTCTTATTATGTGTCAGTGGTTCTTAACATGTGTCAATGTTACTGTGAATTGGTAAATTGTCATTTTTAATGCTGTTCATTTCTGCTTCACCCTATTGTAATAGCACTCCGAAAAAAACCCAGGAAAATTTGGGAAAAAAGTTTTGCGACGTGTTCCTTCTCACAGGCCTTCAGCCCCTGGAGAGTCTGGTGGTTGAGGGCCCTCCCACACATCTTGATAGGTTTCTATACGCTGAGTTGGGCAATTTCTTCCAATCCGTGCGGCGGCATCATGATCTGAGAGACCTCACCACGTTCGAGACGCTGTGCGCCTCCACCGTGCCCCCGGCCCATGGTATCTTGCGGCTTTATAGCCTGGTGTTGTCCATCTTGAACCCCGTCCCTCCAGCTTTTATGAGTGGGTGGGCTGCAGGTCGTCCTCACGGAGGAGCAGTGGGAGTGGGTATGCGTTCTGACCCATCGCTGCTCTATGAGCAATAGGGATCAAGAAATGTTGTATAAGTTGATGGCTCTTTGGTATAGGCCCCCAGCAGTGGCGACGCGTTAAAACCCTGCTATTGCGGACGCCCTTCGCCCTTCTTCCTGTGACCCTTCCCTGCCCCACCCTCCCTTTTTCTGACCCACCCTCCCCCGACCTGACCCCCTGTACCGAGGACAGAGATCTCCTCACCCCGAGGGCATAGGGTCCTTAATATTCTGCAGCGGTGCAGACCACTACCGTGTTCGGTTTGCATTTCCACCATGTTTGTATTCATCGGGGTTGTTCCGCTCTTTTGTGCTCTTGGTCTTATCGCCTTCCTTTTCATTGTTTGTTCACCCCCCTTTGTTTTACCTTCTGTACCATGCTTATTTGAATATACAATAAATATTGATTTACCCAAAAAAGAACGGCATTGGCACTGCTATAGGCAAATCATCATTATCACACCATAAATCTTTGGCAAAATTGAAAGGATGTGTGACATCTTGTGGAGCCCATAGAATTAATTACTTGTTTAATTGCAAATAACTTAAATTTGGTTGGACCCTATTCCATTTTGAGCAATTGCAGTGAAAATCGCCTCATTTTGGAGTTCCACTGTATTATTTAATTCCCAGTGGCAATATGCAAATAAGACATTTTCCACCTGCTTAGCTCATTAACATGAGTGATATGCACAGGGTCAATAAAATACATTAACAAAAACAACAGCTTTCTACATAATCCTTTGAGAAGAACATATACAAATAACATAATGTAGGCATATAGTTAAATATTTGTGTCTAAATAAAGATTCATATTGATACACTCTATTGTTATTTTTTCTAAAACTGAATTTTATCAATGTTTCACGTCTAAAAAGAATTTCTCATCACATCTCATAGCCATTTTCTGATCTGTTCAATGCCTACTTCAGTATAATGTTTGAATCATTATCTTCCTGGAGCACGTTCTAGCAGTGCTGTATTGATTTACACACACAAAAAAAAAGTAGAAGTTGAACAAAAACCTCATTTCTAATACCGATTTTCCAAAGAAGCGAAAAAAAGAAACCATTAGCCTGGCAATGAAACGTAGGTGTATTATAAATCTGTATAATGTATGAGTATTCTGTGCTGCTGTATAAAAAAAGGCTTGTGTAGTGATGTGGAGGTGAACTAGTTAATGTAGCAGCAGCCTGCATGCGATTAATGAAGTGTGTCTTCCATTTCTTTTATACCCTAAATACTCTTTGTGTAAGAGATCGAGAGGGGACACACTTGCCAATAATAATAACAGTGATGTGATCAGCTAAGCACCGAATCGGCAACCAGAACAATTCCTTTCTGTTGAGTAATATTGCTCAGTTGGGAAAGAGGATCATGGGTAATAGTACAATGGCTGTCATTCTATTTTTTTTCACTTTATAAAGTAAAAGAATGAAATACACGCAAGGGATAGAATGAGTAATGTTTAGATTTATATAATTTTTAAAGGAGAATACCCATAATTATTTTCACTATTAGTATCAGAAACAAGTTTTTAAATATTTTGCTGTTTCCTTTTATTACAAAGTTGTAGTTTTTGCATATTTGAGGCAGCTACATATTTGCCATCTGTATGTGTTCTTACTGCGTTGTCTTGGCCTAATTTACTAGGCAAACATTCAGACTCATACTGCCTGTGGTACATAATACATTGGTTCATTTTTAATCGCACACCCGTACACAGGGACATGGAAGCAGCCAGCAGAGAGGGTATAAAGGTATTAAATGAGAGTATGAGAGTCTGGCGTGAGTCTGATTTTGATGGGGGGCAGCATTTCTTCCTTGAAATCCATCCAACCCTGGAAGTAAGCAGAGATAGCGTTATTAATATTAGGTTATCTTGCGGGGAAAACTTATCACTATGTTAAAGCAGACTTATTTCTCCCCACAAAACTCTTAGAAAATTCATTTCTGTATTTCTTTTGTAATTGTTTCTTCTTTTTTTGTATCTGTCCCTGTCATTACATGGTTTTCAGAACCATTTTTTTATGTGTAAACTATTGTCCCTATTTTTTCTGTTTTAATATAATAGGACACTTTGAATCTGGTAGTGAATATTAAATAATTACCTTACCCTTCAAACAAAAGCCATTGTTTTTCGGTTTCAGAGCACTGGACTATACCCGGATTCTGCATCTTGATGCTGATAATCGCTTCCATGTCTATATATCTGAATAGGTGGTTCATTTATGTTACAATATTATTATTATTATTATTATAGATTTATATTCCACCATTATAGTCTGCAGTGCTGTACAATTGGATCTAAAAATGCTTTAACCAGGAAAAATATATTGAAACACAGAAAGGAATTTGTAAAACACATATAATTAGAATAAAGAGGCAGATATTTCCAGTATTTTTCTTAAATTACTATTTTTTTTTTGTTTTCAATATTCTGAAAAAAGTGATATGGTTACAGGTAGCCATAAAGAAAATCAAGGTTCCTTTTGACCCATTGTGTGCTTTCCATAATCCAAACATGGAGTACATTATGATTAATATAGCAAAACCAATAATATTCCACAAAAAATCATGACTATTGTCATATTAAATGTCTGTCATATCCCAACTATGGATTACCCTATACATTACAATGTAGCAATATGTAGGAATACGGAAAATAAAGGCAAAATTGAAAAATATGCCAACCAGAGGGGCCAGCCTTTTTTCCATGTCAATATATAATTGAAGAACATCAATATGCTAAAATATATTGTTTTTTTCAGTACAGCTTTTATAACTTAATTTATGCTCTACCATACACTCATACCAACAAGTACAACACCAGGAGGCAAAAGTCTTTTTCAGATAACTGCCCCCTGAAAATCATCTTGTCGTTCAGCAGTTGCTTTTTTTCCGCCTTCTGTTTGTCTCTGATCCAAAGGAACAGATGAAGCCATTAAGGGTAAAAAGGCCCAGGGCAACTGCCTTTATTGCCTTGTAAAGTAATCATACAGTAATCTTACTGATGTGGGTCACCGTTAATAAATTTGAATATTTTTTTGGGAAGTTTGCAATTTAGTGAAGTAGCATTAAATCTCACATATAACAGCAATCGAACGCTCCAATAATTGAGTTACATGCATACATACATATATATATGTAGGAAAACATAGTTGTACATTTTTGCCAGCTGTTACAAGAAAGAAGAAAAAATCAGAGGTACCTTATCTGTTTCCCACTCCCCATGCTTGACTTCCTGTCCCTTCTTCCTGACCAGCTGTCCAACAATGGCAGGAACTTGAGGTCCTGAGTCAGGAGAAAGAAAAGTGAGTAAACATTCTCATCCCAAAGGGCTTTCTGAGGAAACACAAACTCTACTGTGGCGATACAGAGAGCTCTAAATGGATTCAAAGCCATGTGATGTAGTCCGATACACATCATCTTTAAAGGAAGCTATCATGTTTGTTTAGCAATTATAAACAGACTTCAAAAGTTCAAGTCCTATTACCTAGCAGTACTTGCTATTGCCTGCATAAATAATAGTCATGCAATGCTACAACCAAGTATTCTTGATTATATTTATAGAACCAATATATTCTATGGTGCTTTACAATGAGATTATAGATAAAGATGATATATATTAAAAGAGACAGAAGGCGGGCAATGTCTAACTTCTTTAAACTTATAATGTAAATATAATTTAGCCTTTGTATAAGTCAATGGGAAGACCCCACCTCAAACATGCACTGCTAGTCTTGGTACCCGTTTTTAGAAAGGACATTATGGAGCTGGTACAGAGGTGGGCTAGTAAATAAGAAGAATGAATGACTTCAGTTATGAAGATCGGCTAGAAATAACTTTATACAACAAGCACAAACAGGACATACTAGACACTTTCTGATGACCTATTCATTAATAGGACTTTGCAAAGAACGAGAGGTCATCCATTCAGACTTGAAGAAAGAAATGTATAAAGTTGTAAGGGCACTGGGTGCCGGATCAGGTAGGGGTTTCGATGCAGGGCCAGGTTCGGGTTCAGAGCATGGCTGTAGGCAGGCTGATGTATCGTAGTCCAATATGCAATAGCCGAGGTCAGGGTCACAGAAGGCAGCATAGAAAAAGGATAATTATCAAATATCAAGGCAAGGAAGAGCACTATTAGGCACAATTACTGAGTTTGGTAAACCTACCGCCAGGGGAAGCTCCACCCCTGTGCGTGACGTCATCGACGCGGGTTCCCCGCCATCTCCATTCGGGGACAGATAAAGGGGAGAGGGAGAGCACGTGCGCCCAGAGCCAGCCATGCGGCCTGAGAATGGAGAGGGAGCCTGAGCAGCATCGTTGGACCCGGTACCCACAGCTAGCGGGTACTCAGGCGCTTCACAAGGGGGTTCACAGGTATGTAGATCACTTTTTAGCAAAGAAGAAAATGAGATATAACTGGTTATAAAGACATGATTAGTTACAGTGTATTGATCTAGTGAGAAATAAAATTGGCATTTTTGAGTCCAAAAAATATTTTTCCCCCTTTTTGAGGCACAACTGGAAAATATTTCACATATTTCATTTGCAAGTTGAGCAGCAAGGTATTTTAAACCTAAATTACTATATATGTTAAACTGATTTAATGTCACCAGTGAAACCTGATAGGAAGTTTAACATCAGGGGAGCACAGGGTATACACATGCTATGGCATTACACTATTAGAGCATGCAATAAAGGTACGTGGGAAGATATTCTGTCCCCTACTTTAAAAAGGGGTGCTTCTGAAAAATATATTCTACAGGCCTATATTAAAGTCTGTAGGATGCATTTGTCTTTCTGTTTTTCTTGTCAAATGTATTGCACTTAAAAGGGGAAGATATTTCAAGAAACAGAAACAGTTATTTTCCCTAGGAAATAAAATTAATCGAAAAATATATTATCTGAAGGAAGTCATTGCAGGAATTTAGGGACATTGGGGTAAAGTTGGCTATGGAAACAAAAGACTTAAGGGTGAGATGTGGAGGATAATATATACAGTTCTTTTTTTAGGGAACAGAACCTATAATTTTAGTATTATTTATGTCATTTTAATTTTTGACATGTTGCCACAACTATACATGCAGATATAATATGCATACTTCCAAAGTGTCCCACTTTTCTTGAAACACGATTTTTGGGGTACTGGCACCAAGCAGCCCCCTTGTCCTGCATTTGCAGGCAGTGGGGATCATGGACCATGAAACCCATTTGATCTTCTGTATAAAGAAGTGACTAATAAAAAAAGAAAGGAGAAATCATATAGGAATTTCAATGTTATAAAATGTGCAGTGTCTAAGGCATTTTGCATCCAACCAATTTATAAACCTTTCATACTGGAATGCAGAAATGAATGATTGCAAGATCATCCTCATAGTCTGTTAGTAGACTAGATTTCAGAACCGTACCGGGCAATGACATATTTTAGTAAGAGCGGCTTTGGAATGTGGAGAATGATTATTTTGTTACTTATCTTACGGGACCTCTATACACTCATCGCTTTCCACCATGTCTTCTTTTAAAATAATTGCTCTAGAATGGTATGGGAAGAATCATGTAAGATAACAACTATGTTTAAGGGAGATAAAACATCTGAAGAAATCACTTGCTTCTGTCAGCTTACGTGACAAAAACTGTAACATATCCTCAGGTTTACGTTCCAAACCTTGATTCTAAAAAAAAAAACATTTTTTAGCTGATTTTTGGGTTTGGAATTTTTAAATAGATCATATACTGATATGGTGTTTTTATAGTTAAAGGAAATGCTACATTTAAAAATCCCATACAAGAACAAGTCATACAAGAGGGAGTCTGGTGTTCGCTGTTAATACATGGATTTTTGGAGTCTTGGTGTAATTGCTTTGGACATATTTACTTTATAACTTCACTTCATGGAACCTTAAATTAGTGGTCTGTGGCAGAGCAAACAATGTCTAATAGTTTACCTGTCCTGAATTACTCTTCCTACTCCTTACCCACCCTTACAGAACTGCCTGAACCAATTAACTCTAATCAGCAACTGAACAGCAGCAAATAAATAATGTAAATGGCAGGGATAATTATACAGACCCTAAAAAAAGAAGTTAAGATACCTTTCAGCATACTATACACGTGAAATGGGTTTTCAATAAACATATAATGCGTATTTTAATTTGTAAACACCATGACATTATACCACTTGTATTCAGAAGAAGGGGCTTAGGCCTAGGACAGCGGCAAAGATTAATACATCTCTGTACCCTAGCGCATTACCACTGTCCGCAGTCTCATGTATGCATGTTCCCTTAATTCACTGACGGAGACCATGATATGAATAAGTAGCCGTCCTATGAATAACCAGGTAGCTTTTAATAGTGAAACATTATTGCAGAGAGAGAGGGGATAATGAACATACCAGGGAACTTCTAGGAGCCCTTTGTGCTCCGAGGGGGTGGGGCTTTGCAAGGGGCAGGGTTAGCTATGTGAGGGACGGCTTACATTTTTTTTTTTTTATGGAATTTGTTTCTCCAACTACGGGAAGGAGATTTCTCCCAGTTACGTTAAGTTGTATAATGCAGACTGCGAGTTTCACATTTGACATGGTAATCCATTTGATCGTCATCTGGCCACACAGATGCACTACATAGACGACATATTGATCAGTTAGAGAGGCACTGAACAACAATTTAAACACTTTATTGAATATATCCACCACGGCACTTTTAATTTAACATTTGTTCCAAATATAAATGAGGAAAAAATTGATTTTCTTATTTTTATTAGATAATAAAATTTGATCCAGTAACTATTTTAAAGCTATGGAAAGTAAAAATTATATTGATTTGAACAGTTGTCACCACCTTGGATTGAGAATATTCCCAAAAGCCAATTTAAAAGTGTTTAAAGAAATTGTTCCTTAGAGGAAGATTATTATGAACAAGCTCTATTGCTAATGAACAGATTTTTTGATAGAAATTATCCAGCCGAATACAGGTCAGTTTGGTTTTCTACTTCATATAATTCACAAAACCCTGCATTTAAAAAGATCATTAACAAATATCGGCTAACATAATTGCATGATGATATTTTAAAGATAATTTTACTGAAACATCCTTACCTAAAAGGCCTGGCAAGCGTTAGATGTGCCAATGCCTTCCATCCAAACTTCCTGAATCTATAGATATTGTAACTGATGCACACATTTTTTCTTTGTGTGTCTGTATTATTTTTCCACATTTAACGTGTGATTAAAATATTATGTTACAAAGTTTGTGGGGCTTTAGAACTTCATGCCAGGGCTTTTTATTATTGTACACATATACACACACACACACACACACACACACTGTATGGACAAAAGTATTGGGACACCTGACCATTAGACCAACAAGGACTTTTATGACATTGCGTTCTAAATACAATAGTTGGTCCCACCAACTACAGCTATAACAGTTTCCACTCTTCTGGGAAGGCTTTCCACAAGATTTTGGAGTGTTTCTGTGAGAATTTTTGCCCATTCATCTAGTAGAGCATTTGTGAGGTCAGGCACTGATGTTGGACAAGAAGGCCCGGCTCATGATTTCCGTTCCAGTTTATCCCAAACGTGGTCGATGGGGTTGAGGTCAGGGCTCTGTGTTAGCCAGTCAAGTTCTTCCACATCGAACTTATTAAACCATGTCTTTATGGACCTTGCTTTGTGCGCTGGGGAACAGTCATGCTGGAATGGAAAAGGACCTTCCCAAACATGTTCCCACAAAGTTGAAAGCATAGCATTGTCCAAAATGTCTTGGTATGCTGAAGGGGACCCGCACTATATATAAATACATTGTCTCTTTTTTCTTGTTCATAATCAGTTTTCCCTCAGAGAATGTTCCATTTCAGCTTAAACTTTAAAAAAATAAAAAATAAAAAAAACCTGATGGCTTTGATTAGAGTGCATCATTATAAATATTTAAAATATAATAAAGCTTTACCTGACAACATTCTTGGAAATGACATACATTGATTGCTGAAATACGGGAATCTGAACATCTTAATTTGAAAGATGGTATAGTCTATAATAATAATAAAAAATAATCAACATTTATGGGTTCTGCTAATGTTGCGGTTGAGTCATTTAACCCTAAATTCAGATTGGTAGTTGTGCATCGTGTAGGTTAAACAATCTTTGATAATGGGGTGATTTAGGTCTGAATTACCACCGTTTATGCAGATATCTGGTGCAACATCGCCACTTTGCATTCGTCTGTCAGGTTGCCATGCAAACAAGAAACAAGGATAGTAGTGGACTTGCTAAAAGATCTTAATTAAATTAATGAATGATCTTAATTAATATTTTCGTATTGCGCACATTTGTTTTTTGTTTCTTTCTTCCAATGTTGCATTCTTTGGTTCGTTATTCAGGCAAAAGGAGGAAACGGTAACATTTGGCACAAAAAAGCATTCTTTCGCAAGTCTACTTTGCACGTGGTATTCCATTTTAGCATAATACAAGTATTTATACATTAGATGCACTCTTTTTTTATAGCGTTAACATTATGTCCCCTATTTATTGACATATTTCGATTTTTTCACAAAAATTCTTCCTCCCTGGTTTTATATATTCTACATCCAAAATGACAAACTTTCTGTACTAAATCAAGCACTTTAGCATTTAATGACACGTTCCTTATTTTTCTTAACTAATAAAACATATATTATGGTGCAGTTGTTTGCTAGTAATTGAAATGTACAAAATCCACAAACTACTTGGAACCAAATCAGTAAGCAAACCTGATATTTATGCCGCTATTTTAATCAGCACCGATCACCAACTCTCACCATTATGAGGTAAAACTCAGCCAAAGTGAGACCCATGAAGTGCAGAAAGCTGTTATTGGATTGTATATAACAGCTGAGACTTTATGAAACCAGGCATACATGCCAACATTCCTATAAAGATGCAATAATCCCAGGACTCCGCTTCATCACAATATAGTATGTTCACCAGGAAAAGGACTCAGCACACACAGCTTCAAAGGAAATGGCCATTTATTCCAGCATAAAACAGGCAACGTTTCGGACCTGGAATAAATTACTTTATCCATTTAAGAGGTGTGCTGTGTCCTTTTTCTGGCCTGCCTATGTTTTATATTCTCCTGATAAAGGGTTTGAGCCTTGACAAAACACCCCACCTTCTCTTGAACTAATGTGGTTATATTAATTTTCCCTATTCTGATAAGTGTTTCAAGTAGGTAAAAATGAATCCACTTATATTTTTATACATTGATACCCTATTGGTTTATGGTGAAGTAACAAATCAGACATTAAGAACACACGTTATTAACAGACAATTCAGTACATGCATGACACATGCTTATACAGGAACATTTTGTAATAGACAAACCCAATATCTTTAACATTTTATGTTTTTTTCATTGTCATTTCTTCTATACTTTTACTGATTTCATTGTAAGAAAAATGGATATAGCCACATTAGCCCAAGAACAAATGGACTGTTTAGTCAATGCCGATACCTGGTACCAGGCCAACATAGAAAACCATGTAAAGGTTTTAGGACGTCAGAGGTCTAAGGAGTAAGGGGAGAGTGGTACAGGGGATTAACACGAAACGATAATTGATAAAACGTGTGGACCCATAATACAGGATTAGGAAAAAAGCAAAGGCATAAGAGGGGGTTCACAGTGAGACATAAACCCATAATCTTGGTTTAAAACATCTCTCCTGGCATTGTTGATATATTTTAATCCCAAGATTTATGTTCAAGCGTGTAAATGATGACACAGTGACTTCTGATATGGTGTGCAGGGGTTGCTGGGTTTCACATCACACAATATGTGGTTTTATGTCACACATGTGAAGAATAGACCTCTGAGGTCACAAAAGCCTATGTAACTTTCAGTGTATAAGACTCATAATAGCATGAATGTGGCTACCATGCACATTTTCAGCAGTAGAAAATAACCACGGTGCATTTAGTATAAAAACTGAAAAAAAATAACTTTATCAGTATAATTACGAATATAATTCATCGTTTTGAATTATGTAGAAAGGAAAGCCACACTGCATCCAAAGTAGCTTTTACGGCATGACATTTGTTCTGAAGTCTTTTTAAACTAACATAAATTATAATACAGTGACATTTCCAAATAAAAATGCAGATCGCGAAAAAACTTGACAATATATAAGTTAATAAGTTCTAACTCCACCTTCTTACAAAAGTACCCAGATCACAATGGATACCAAATTCCACCTGGACATGTAGACATGTAAACAAATGTCACACCAGGCCCAGGCTGACCATCTGGCACACGAGGCAAATGCCTGGTTGGCCACTGGCTATCATCGACACATACTCACCCATCTAGCACCCCAGCGGAAGATCAAGCGCTGGAGTGTGCTGCCAGTGGCTGGATATGACCAGCCACATCCAACATGAGCAGAAAAAAGTAGCATGTTGCTGCGCATATCCAGATATCATCAGGGACCACCAGCCTTAAAATACTAGGGTTGCCTGGCCATCGCCAATCCATCTCTGTTTCAAAAGCATCACTTCTAAAGAACCAGAACGCTGTTCTGCTGTGAAATGTTCAAAAATATTAATTCTGCAAGGCTCCAGACCTTAACAGCAGGTTCGATAAGCAAGAACACCCCCTTTGTGTCATTGTTAATTAAAAAAAAAAAAAGGACGAACAAGAGGCATTTAATCATTTCCAGGCCAAACACATTCTACGGTTTATTACACATTACATTCTTAAATAAAAATGCGTCACATAACATTTTTGCATAGATATCTTACAATATACCAATTTAAAAAAGAATTATGAAACAGACCAGTAACAAAAATAAATTTTTTTCTTCATTAATAATTTTGTAACATTAACATACCACCATCATATAATACAAATAATATTTTATTTAAATGTTAAGACTTTTTTACAGCAAAAAAAGACAAAGTAATATATTCATATATAAAAAAGACTAAAAAATAAAAAAGTAAAAAAAAAAAGACACAAAAATGAAACAATAAAAATAACAAAGGGTGAACGGAGAGCTATAATTTGGGTATTTCTGGAATATAGGAGAAATACCATAAAAGGCCTGAGAGAATATAAATGAGGGTCTCTCCATAAGCACTTGTTCGACACGCCTGGCCAAAAACAAAATAAAATTAGATTCTAAAATTATAGTGCAAATTAAATTCCTTCAAGCAATGTGTTTTTTTTTTTATTTTCAAGTTTGAGAAGCATTCAGAATTTTTCCCATAGAAGAGTGTTTATTTCAATAGGAAAATGCTTCTAAAAGGTGCAATCCAAATCGGGTTTATATATTGGCAATGAATATAGAGACAAGACACCCATGACCATATTTATGCAACTATGCTATACCAATTGGCATTGTATGGGTCATTTATCTCAATTAACGTTCATTTGTCAGAATGGCAAACAACTTGGAGTAGAAACGATCCTGTGTGGACAAATAAATCACCCTGACCATTATCCTTCAAATCATACATCTTCGGTTAAGCTTTGCATACTATCTAGATCCACAATTCCACCTGCAAACTTATTATTTAGGGAAATGACAGCACTTGGCAATAGGGACATACCTTGGACAACTAGTTTTAACACACTGGCCCAGGTGAAGTATGGCTAATTTGCAGGTTATGATACCATTCAGCGTACCAGTATTAGAACCACCGTTGGTCCAAATTGTACACATTCTTTATAAAACATGAGTACTAATAAAACCCTGCTGAACTTCATTCTTACAATAATTGTTCTGATTCCAATGGCGATGCAATATTTGTCTAACTTAGTTAATATTCCAAATTTGATGAGGATTTTTTTTAAAAAAGGTAAGTCAAATAAATAACTAATTTTACTACTGGACCAAGGAGAAAAATTACAAAATATATAAAAAAGAAAAAAAAAATGAAGCCACCTTTAGATTTTTTTTAAAGTCCTTCGTTAGAACACTGTCATGTTAATAGGTTTGTAGGTATTGTCTGCTGTATAATACAGGAAAAGATATAAAGTTTGTTCAGGATGTGGCGTAATCAAATCAAAAGACATTACTAAATGAAGATGTTTAGAGGTGAATTTAACTCGATATTAACATGAAATTTTGGATTATAAAAAGTGACAGTAGCATTTTAATATGATTTCTGATTGTTTAGGAAAATGAAATGTTTTTTTTTCTTCAAAACACCTCTGGCATAATGGCATGGGGACATTTTCCAAAAAAACAGTGGTTTGGTCAAATTTTGTTGTTATAGCAAAGTGTAATAAGGTAACAGAAACGTCAAATTAGCCATTTACAAAACTAGTCACTATAGTGATCATACAGGAGGAATAAAAGTACAAATTGAGAAATCAATATTTCTTCAATATTTATAAAAAATTCTGAATGGTCTCCAACTTTTATTTTGTAATTATTATTTTTTTTAATTTTTTTTTTTTTACTTTTTGCACACATAAAAAAGGCCTGAATAAGTTTTAGAAAGGAAATTAGTTAAACCTTACAGTGCCAGATGGGAAGGCAATACCTGCTAGCCCCTCCAGTATTGTAGAGTTCAAAGGAAAAAAAAATACTACTTCAAGCTCCTAAATCTTCTAACTAAACAATTCCACTCACTGGGCTGAAAATAAGGCAGCAGAAATATCCCAACTTACTAAATATCTGCTTACCAAAAATTATGAATAGGGGAATTAACAAAAAAAGCAATCACACTTTTCATTCATTCAACGGAGGGGAGCAGAGGGTGTCCATCTTCTCAACCTCTGGGTTCTCAATACAAGATTGAAAAAGTGCAACATTTATGAAATACTACACTAGGTTTGATCTTAAAGTGATACGTTTTAGGATTACATTTTGGGATGGGGAGAGAAAAGGTCGGCACCACCCAGCAAACAAGGAGTGAAACCTTAATACATTGACAATCTTCCCCTTAAGCGAGCTAGTGAAAAGGGAAAAAAAATGAGATTGTGAACTACTGGGACAATCCAGTGGGATCTGAGGAGGCTACTCATGATTGCTGGATCCCACCGGTTCCTCAGCAAATAAGGGTGGCCATTTTATTAAACTAAGGTTTTCAATGGGAGGAAAAGACCTTGGTTGGGTTATTCTCTTAAAATGTGTACATTCTATAAGCAATTGTCTTTAAATTGTCTTTTTCCCAAGGAGATGGTACAGGTGTGACATATATGAGCTATCTTCAGTGATGCTAACCACTACTAAGTCTCTATGCTGTGACAAGAAAATGAAAAAAAATTGGTGCAATCAACTGAAGCCTGGTTTGATAACATTTTGCCTGAGTAAGGTCACTGCTCAGATGGCAGACAGAGCTAGAAAAAAATATCCCAGATTTATTCCTAATCAATATGGATGAAACCCTTTTAACTGTGTGTTTTGATGTACTTTTGGGAATTTTTTTATATTTAAAGAATGTGGAAAATAGCTCCCCCAGGATGTACATTATATATACATACAAACTGTGTGTTTGCTGATTTTTCATCATATGAAACAAGATTATACCGATCATTTAAATGATGCAGGTTTGAATTTCAAAGGCATCTTATGCTACTTTTGTTCAAAACAGTGAAAGAAAAATTTGGCCAATAAGCTAAACCTTACAAAATTTGGAAATGAATCAAAATAGTGATCTGTAACTCTGCATGCCTTGTAGATGGTATTTTGATAAAACCATTACATAAACCATTATTATTTTAATCTATCTACAACTAAATGCTGACATATTAAATTACAAATATGCTACTTTCTGTTTTTAAAGGTGTTCTCAAGCATCAGGTTTTTGCCATACATGAGCCCACAAGACAGTTGCCAAAATCAATACGTCTGGTTAAAAGTATAAAACACAAAAGAAGATTTTTGAGTTTAGGACTAGCGAACACTGCAATTTTTTTTAGTATGATGGTCACACATAAGCACAGATGGCTCAATCAGTGGATCAGTCATTTTGGCAGCTCCACGTGTGATCCCCCTGAGGACATCCAGA
Source organism: Spea bombifrons (assembly GCF_027358695.1). Lineage (NCBI taxonomy): Eukaryota > Metazoa > Chordata > Amphibia > Anura > Pelobatidae > Spea > Spea bombifrons. Next base: position 29,864,299 of record NC_071093.1, read on the forward strand.
TTTTCTGTGCTGCTACGAAATGGACTGAAATTTCCTGGCTTAAAAAGTTCAAGAAAGCATTGTCTCCCATTAAAGACAGCATGCTACTGACTACCATTAAAGCCATGTTATTTCAGCATTTTATCTGTCACTGTCTGGGCAAGAAGTCCGTTTTTGAGGGGCTCTGTTATTTTGCCAAATTGTTAATATGTTGATGATATAATGTAAAAGTCCCAGAATGACACAGAAGAAACGTTGTTTCTTTCTTCTTAAGGAAACCTTTGTAAACACATATGACAAAGTATGACAAGTATAACATATGACAAATAGTATAAAGGAAAAACTGTAATTTTAGATTGAAAATGGCAACATATATGGCAAAAAGACATGCTTTGGACAACAATTTAGGGCTGTGGTTGGATATTATTTTGTGCCTATTGAACTGATATTTATGTATATGCTGTTCAAAATCTAGAGTCTTTCTGTAGTTTACCAGTTTTATTTAAAGATTAATGAACCTCTTCGATGGCTCGGTTGGGCTGTTATATGGAATATACTGCATATGCATTGCTAGCCAATATTAATCTGCATATTTTCACAATTAAGTAAAATCCAATACAATATCATAAAAACACCAATAAACTGGGAGAAAAAACATATCTGAGGACGATGGGAAAAAAAATGGCTGGGTTACCCAAAAATGTAACTTTTCAAAAAATAAAAACTAATAATTTCAATTGCATGGGGGTGTATAATACATGTTTTTTTTAACATCAGGACTAGTACTTGTTTTGTGAAATGGTCTAATGGTTACATCACATGTAACATGCCCCTTGGCTTTTCAAACCCATTAAAAACTTCTTAAGATGGCCATGTAATTAAAATATAAATATATTCATATGCAGAAGCAGAAGACTACAAGGATTGTCGACAAGCAGTGCTTCAGGTATATTTAAGTACGTTTTGCTTTTAAATCTTTGGAATCAAACATTTTCTTTCCTCCTTTGTTACAAGATTTGTCGGAACACCTAAAATATTCTTAGGTTTTGGTCTTGATCATGTAACATCTCCCTGCCCCATTCTAACAATAAAATAACGAGAGTTTAATATATTTAGTGAGAAATAAAAAATAATCAACAATGGGCAGGTACCACATGTCAATAGTAAAGGGAAGTTTAAAACCCTTTTAGCAGCCAGAGGGAAATTGAAATCAAAATTCTGTGTCCCTCTGGCAACTGCAAGCTTAAACCGTAAGTGCCAAGGCTGCTCTTTCATTTATTGATCTATTCCATCTGTTTAGGTCTCAGACTTTGAAAAGGTTTTCTTTTCTAATGATTTTTAAGTATTTTTTTTTAAGTATTTTATGTTTTTTATTCATTTTACTTTTTTATTTTTTTTTCTTTCTTTTTTTTTTTGTTTAACAGTCAAGGAGTCAAAACAAGATAAAAAGAGGCCAGTTGGCTGGGGTAAAAGAGCTGCGTTCATCTGGACACAGTGGGGCCAAATGTGCAATTTTAATAGCTGCTTAGGGGTGGTCCCAGAATATACAAAATATACAACCTGTTCCCCACCACACCTACTTGAATTGATCACTTGATATGGTCTGATTGGCAGCTTTTGGAGTACAGCCTAATGACAACTGATATGACTTATATGTACATGGATCATTTGTTGTTTGTGGTAGATTCTCATTTATTCTTTATAGGTAAGGTTTAGTTCCTTTACAACCCCTGATGTTATTAAAAATGTAAGGCCGCACAGGACCTTCTGCTTGGAAATTGCATGATATCCCTGTGGAAAAAAAAGTCAATTTTCTGGATAAATGTAGCCATTATTCCTACCTATATGAGCACTCTGAATTGTTTTAAAAAGTGCCCAGTTGTTGACCTTCGTATGCAAGGAAGAGTCAGTTGTTAGACCACTGATGGTACAAACTCAACTTACTTTAAGGTGTCCTTCAAAATTCAGTGTTCTACAGGTTCAGATATTTGGCTTTTTGTTGCAGTTGTTGTTGACACTTAAACAAAATATTTAGTAAAAAATGCAGCTGCTCTGGAAATAACATCAAGTTACTAACTATTATAATGTTAGGACTAGAAGTCAATGATCAAGCACAAAGTGTGGAAAGTTCAGTGGAACAATGCTTGAAGTCTGCCAAACCTTAGTAGCAAATTATGGGTGGCTGATCACTTCCAAGCTAAGAGTGTCCAGGTGGAGAAATAAAAGTTCAGATTATAGTCCATAGAGTGAACAGAACAAAGTTTCTCAAATTCTTTTTCAAATTAAACAGAACTAAAAAAGGAAAGGTTTTTAACCTTTGGAAGTGCACACACTGAAGCCAGGACACTTCACTTTTGACAAATCAGGTCCTGTCACAGTCAGTGTTAGTGGCTTTTACAAGTCCCTAGTGCATACAATGTAAAACAAATGAAAGAAATACAAAATAAATAATTGAGGAAAAGGTGGGGGATAAGGAGTTGTTCTTGGCGATCCTCCATTCATGAATCCTATTGAAATATAGACCAGTCAATTGCAGACACTTTTATATTTGTGACTCCACCAGTTTTGTGCCAGTAAGGCCTATGGCATTGAGATAAAAGGTCAGTGAAGAAGCAAAACCACAGGGAACCAATACGTAGCAGGATCCTTTCTTGATATGGAGTCTTCAGATATTAACACAAACCTACAGGCTCATGAAGTGACATTTGGTTTCCTAGTTCGAAATCCGTCTTTTTATTTCTTTTCTCTTAAAATAAATTTTAAAAGAAAGTATTAGTGCTACAACAATGCAACTTGAAGGTGGCTTTTTTTCAGTAGCTTCTGAGTTGCAATAAAGTGAGTTCTTCAGAGCTCCTTAAGACCACTGTCCACTTGCAGGCAAGTCTTGTTTATCTTGGTTTCCGTGGTAACATATATAAGAGCATCCAGTATGCAACTGTATGAGGAAATCACAGATCCTTAAAAATCAACCGTCATCTGCCTGCATCCGTCTCAATCAGGATGGGGATAAGGCATAAAAAACAGACCGTGTTCTCTTGTATGAGCGAGCATGTGATGATACATTAACATTTCATATGGATTTTGTGTACAGAGCTTTACATGTGGCAATGTTTCTCCTGCAAGATTAAGGGTATCGCCAGAAGTGTCCATCAAAAATTGGGCACTACCAAGGCCAAAGAGCCATGTGTTTGTTAATGTCCTTAGATATGTCTCTTCATGTGCAAAGCAAGGTGATCAGACCTGGAAAAGCATCTGCAATGAAAGAGATTCACAAGAACCAGTTAGTATAGACGTTTAGACGTACCGTGAGTTATTACCTGTCAACTGAAGCGTATCTGCAAGATGTAGAATACATATATCATCTTAATGTAAAAGAACCATTTTAGGCAAATTGGCCAGCTTAGCAGAAAAGCACTGGCCTGTTCTTATTAGTGAGAACATACTGACTACCTCTCCCTGATATTTAGCCAAGAAACATCGATATCACAGATTTTGTGTAAGCAGTTTGGGATCCTGCACGGCATTATACCTGCAATCATTATCCCTTACAATCAGCGCCTAGCAACAGTCTCCAACCTGTCTTTTGCTGTAAAGGGAACGCATTATTAAAAAAGGAAACGCTTATGATTTAAACATCTGAGTGCACGAGGGGTGAAGAGCACATTAAAATCCTTGTGTAGCAGAGGATAAAGAAAAGAATTGGTTTCTAGGCTGAAGAATTGAGAATTCTTCAAATTCAAATCATTCACTGTCACTTTTCTACAAAATGTCTTGGCTCTGTGCCAACATCACGGACACCTAATGAAAGCGAGCTTCCAGAAAGAAGTCTTCCTGGAACTGAATAGGTTAAATCACCAAATGACTTTGCCTTCTAGATCTCCTTGCAGCTTCCCCTAAACCCTTTGAATGTTTGATTATTTACCTTTCTGTTGCCCCCTACCCCTTGGCCTTCTGCTTCTTTCTGTTTTCCGTACCATCTGTTGAAAAGCCATTAGCCTCAGTTGGAGAGCTTCCATATATATCCCTTAATGTTCTCCTTGAAAGTATGAGTTTCTCCGCTCTAAGGCTCTGGGCACCATAGTGCTAATGCATACATATGATTTAATTACAATGGCAATTAATGGTGCTGACTTTACTATCAATTAAGCAGCACAAAGAATGTCATTAACCATAAAATATGCTACAGTAAATATATACAAATGTTAACTCTACCATGGCGGCTTACTTTGAACCAAATCTATCTTAGACGTTTTTGATCCAGCTTATTGTTAAAGTCCTTTAACCTATTTACTGCCATATTGTCCGCTAATAGCTTTCATTAGAAAGGATCCCCGCTACTGTTCGGTCAATGTAAAGCACTGCAGAAAACACTAATGAATTATACAAGTAAAGACATGATATATAAACATAATATTTAAACCCTGCTTTTTCAGTGTTAGCACGTCTAATAAAGGGAAATTTTAATACATTTATCAGTAAATTTAGCAGTTAATTTACACCTTACCTACAAAGAGTATTTGATGTTGTGGTTTTTTTGGTCCATTTAATTGCTCTGGTGACTATTTCACTTAAGGGAAGCAAAACGTAGCACAGCTATCACCTAATTTTGTGTTCTGAAGATATTTTCCCCTTCTCATGCCTTTCTTTTATGATTGACATTTCCCCCTTGTACACATAGCACTGCGTAAGTGACAGATCTACTGTAAAACAAGGTGATTCATTTAAAGAACCTCCGTTCACGACCCTTGTCGTGGCTAAAAATGGTGCACTCATATTGGAGACTAATAATTCTGGAGACTACAAATGGTGCAGGCTTTACTGCTTTCTGAATCATGCAAGATAACATGCAAGATAACAGGGATTTTATAGTAAGGGGCTTCTGCGCAATAAAGACAGAAGATACTAGGACACTAAATACAACAGACAACTGCATTTTACTGCCTCTTTAAACGGCATCTTTAAAAAATGCTAAATAATTCAGAAGGAGATAAACAAAGAAAATTCAAACATTAACTCAATTTTGCAAAAACATTTTTTGAACACATTAGGGACACATGTAAGAAATGAGTATACTGTAAAATAGGGTTTTGCCATGGGTAGATCACTAGGTACTGCTTCATCTCTGGCTGAAGTGGGGCCAGTTTCCTGAAGATTTGACTTTTTGGTAAGGAAGGTGGATGCTGGCGTTTCGACCACCACCTTCCTCTAAAGATGCTGGCGATTCCCCAACCTTGAACAGGAACCATGAAGAACTGACCCTTCTGCGTGGCCCTTTAACCAGGAAGGGGGGAAATAACGAGGCCCCTAAATCTCATAGGTGATGGGGGCCCACGACCTGAACGTTCTATTTTAGTTGTATAGCTCCAAACGTATTCATTATCAAAACTCATTTATTGTAATACCTGTTTTCCATTTTAGGACACAGAGAGGGTGCGAATCATACATATAAACAGTATGACACGGGTATGTTTCTTAACGGCACTGTGTATAGTACTCATGTTTGCTTATTACCGGACTGTGTCACAGGAGGGAGCAGTGAGGTCTCGGGAAGGCAGGATGCGCAAAGAGCACATGTCTTTGCAATCAAAGTAAGAGGCTGCCTTCCTGTTTCCTGACCTGCTATCCGACTAGCAGCTAAATATATAAACATGATTATATTACAGACATTTTCCCGGCCCTTTATTTTTAATGCTACTCCTGGGTTCTTTGGCCTGATAACCCATCTTCTCCAGCCCTTTTCTAATGTGATTAAAAGCACATCTTTATTCAATAACGTTGACAATAGCCCGACCGAGGCTTTGTCTGGCTTGCTAGGCCTTTGCTACTCGGCTTTCATAAGATGATAATGTCAGGCCTGTCACTTATAATTACAGGAGCTCTCTGTCCCTTTCACCCTACAACCTCTCTTTCCCCATACAGGAATTCTTGTTCTTTCTGTGAGACTTCCTTCCATTAGGACGCAAAATAATGAAGAACATTTTTATTGGAAGAGTTGTCTAAGAGAGTGAGAAAGTGGTTGTCAGTACAACTTATTGAGGTTTTATGTCATCTGTGTAGGGTGAAAAGAAGAAAGCAACACCCATGTAACTCCTCTTACACAAAGAAATGAATGATATATATATATATATATATATATATATATATATAATTTTTTTAAAATAAAAGGAGATATATAAACAAATCGAAATCCTTTGTAAAGATGACATCATAATGTCTCATTGTACAGTGCTATTAAGTCAATGGTCAGGTTCACCTTTGCATCCCTTAGCAACTTGAGATTACTGATCATTTTTCCACTTCTATTCTTGTGGTTAGACAATAATTAAACTATTAATCATTAATCATTAAGGACGTTCTATTCTGCACCAAATGTATCTGGACAAAATAACATCATGGGTACTCAAAAATGCGCATCCTATAATAACATTTACATAATTTTAGACTATTTGACGGATGCAGAGTTTTTAATAGCGAGAAGGTCCAAAAGGTTTAGAACATCGCATGCTGTATAAAAGGACACTGGGATACTGAGATCTTGACATTTAGTGAAAGCTGAGCACAGACCTTATAGTGCACGTCAGCTTTATGTGTGATGTATGGTCTGCCTATCTTATACAGGGACTATTTCGTTTGCCAGATCACAGGACATTCTCCTTACCTGTCACAGTGGTTGCATTTAAATGGCTTTGCCCCTGTGTGTTTCCTATAGTGCCTCGTAAGCTCATCACTCCGAGCAAAACGCCACTCACATCCTTCCCAGGAACACTTGTATGGCTTCTCACCTACGAGACAAGGAGACATAAAGTGTGAGGAAAGGCAACGGCAAGTATTACATTGAGATTAGTAAAATATTTCAACCTTTCATTTTCATGACACTACCACTTATCTGAGGCAAACTTGCAGACAAAGATATATAATGGATATTCCCTTAAGTGAATGGATGTTGAGGAAAGCAGCCTTTAACTAATAAAATAGAATAATGCTCCAGGTAATTACAATCCAATTCTAAACCGAGGACACATTTTGGAATAGCAACACACCTGCAAACAAGATGAATTACATACAGCTAAAATAATAAGGTTAAAACTCTATTGCTATGTAACAGGAGAAGAAAAGGACTCATTGCTCCCTTTTCCTTCCTTCATAGCATGAATAAGCGATGGTATATTCTTCTACAATTCAACAAGAATAAGTACCCTTTCACTCCGAGGGACTCAAAAACGAACTAGGAAGCCGAAGCAGTCTTTATGCATTCCAGCATTATGTAGGAAAAATCCATTTATATTATGATCATGATCTTATTCACGGTTCTCACATTCCCTAGTCACTCGTCTACTAGAAAATGTAAAAAATAAACTGGATCACTGGTGACCTGCAGGTAGTTGGCAAGCTCATAATAGCCGAATACAACATCCTTCGGGCCAATTACAGGGTCACCTTTGTATGCTTAATAAGCTTTCACTGCTATATTAACAGGATCACCAGACTGGAGAAATGCTTTGCACGCTTTCAGAGGGGAGGAAATGTGACATTTGGAGATTTTTCCCAGTGTCGTGTTTTGGAGCTTTTTCGCCTCGGTCCTCCGAGGGCCATCGATCATATTCCACGTCCGGAAAAAAGAACATTTTGCTGTGATTTTTTGAAGTGTTTATGGGACTCCAATGTGCAGGAAATCCACATATGTAATTAGACATTTATGGGTGAACAAGTATTAATGGACAGTCTGTGCACCACTGCAGTAACGAGCCAAACTCAATTTTTGCCAACTTCAATAATATATCATTAGGCAGAGCAGGCTGATCTGTTCTGGATATATCTAGACGCAGCGCCAAACCACCTCAGTTAGGACATTTTTAATTGTTTTTCCCAGAACCATTCTCATTGTATAATCCTTATCTTTTTCGTAATTAGTTTATTTTTGTACCTGTTAGGTTTTTCCAGTTCTCGTCTTTCCCGATAATGTTAAAAAAAAAAAAATACATTATCAGTTTTTCACTTGACACTTAACAAAGGTATCCGTGTTCACATGTTTTCGATGCACTGCAAGAGGGTAGGAAAAATAAATTTTGTACTTGCAAATTCATTCTGTTGGAATCAGCAAGCGTACAGCAAAATTGCTCTCTGTAGACTGCTGAAACCACGAAATTAAATTTTGTATATGTTAAATTCTGTCATAGAATGGAACATTTTCCATACATAATTGTCAAGGTTTCGTACTGCAGTAATTTGTATTTAAGTAACTGTGTTGCTTTAGCTCAATGGCTAACCATGAAACAAAAATGCAGTATTATGTACAATATTTCTAATATCTCTTTTTGCTATGCCAGTTTTTCGCACAATAACACCAAGAGGGTATATCCAAAAGTATACTTTAAAGCTAATATGTACTGCTAGAAGGGAATGACAGCTATATATTTCTGCACAGGGGCTAACTAACTTCAGCCCTAAGGGCAAGCTCTGCCAAATGGCCATGTCTGTTAGGACAATCCTTTTTATCTGTAAATGGAGGGGGTAGTGGTATTTATTTCCACCTAGTTCCATATGGTGCTTCTCCCTGTCTAAGGTATGATTCCTCCTTGCTACCATATGTACTAGGAGGGGAACTGCATATCCATGGCCTCCAATGGGCCAAAACCAAATCAGAGTAGCCCAGAAGGTAATTACTGCCTTGTCCAAGTTGCCAAACCACCACTCACATCTAGTATCCTTATGTTAGAAGACCCTTGAGCAGACCATAAAGGGATATCGATGTTTGCACCTTACTTCATAAGCCCCATCATATGCCCCATCGCCATTAATTCTAGCTGAATCCCTTATAACCTACCCATTAGGATTTCCTAGAACGGCTGACGACGCTGGTGTAATGTCTGATCCTTAATTAAACCTTTCTCACTTCTAATGCTTCTAATCTTTGGAACACTGAAATCTGCTATAATAATCTCAAAACACTAAACATCAGATAACAAAAAAAAAAAAAAATATTGACTGTAGCCTACTGACCCTACTAATGTATTAAAAGAAAAGAGGAAATAGAAAGGATAGAAGGATGTCTAGGTCTACTGGCAAAGGCCAGAATCATTCGAAATTTTTCTGAGTTACTAGAATTAGGTGATTAATCAACAGAGTATCTCCCAAGAGTAACTTTTTAGGAGGGACAGCGCCTCTGTGTCCTACTCTTCTCCCTTGGTCTCTCTTTTTCTAACATTTTAAAATGTCATAGGTATGAGTGTATGAGTTCTTTGCAGTCCTGAACCCTAGCAGAAATGGAATTACAATTAACTCTGTAAATAAAGTACATTCAGTTGCTAAATCCCATACTCTCAAAAGCCCACAAAGCCATCATTTTAACCCCCCCCCCCCGAAGTGTCCATCTTAGATCATTAGATCATTTACTTTTTTGTCTGGAACCTTCAAGGACTGATTTAAAAAAGAAAGAAAAAATTGTTTTCATGTTTTAACGCATACACAATCTTATCAACGCGAAAGGCTCCATAAGATACGGATGTTATGCAAAACCCACAGTAATAAGCAAAAATCTTAGCATGTCTTTTGTCTCCAAATCCAAATTTAGCTGGTGTACCATCATGCTACAAAAATGGTAATTGTAGCAGGAATGTGTATAAACATTCTCTGTTTCATTCGCCCTATATGGAATTATTTCTCCTAGGGTTTTGGGTACTTATTCTCCAAAAGGATATTTGGGATTTGACGAATTCCTCTCTTTTTGTTGCCTGCCATTAGCGAGGCAGCATCTGTCTCCTGGTAGACAGTGACTCATTGCCCTGCCCGGGGCTGAAGTGGAAAGGTTACAATCCAATCCTTGCAGTATTACTTAAAGCTAAATGTGTAGGTGACCTATTAAACTCAGTCAGATGGGATTTTCGACCCTCTGAAGATTAGAGGATGTTTCTTTTCTTCCAATGAGGATATCTTAGATTCCCCGTGTTGCTTTCTGAAGGCACTAGTCAATTAGATGAGCACCCGTTCAAGAAACACAAGACTGTGTCCTTTATTAAATACTTCCCTTTAACCTCCTATATTAAAATATCCATCTTTAGACAGACTTATACCTCCGTGCACTCTCAATCCACTATTAAAGATTTTTTTGTAACGATAATTTATGATTACTGCCCCTCTGCAAAGCCAGTACCTCTCTGGAATTATGACTGCTGAGGGAGAGCATGGCTGGGACTCTTGTCTGTTACACAAAACCAAAATGAAAGTCCTCGTCTAAAGAGCAAGGCATGATGGGAGTTGTAGTCTGTAGAAGATGGCTGCCACCATTTGCCTATATTTTAATACAAATGCAGCCGTTAACAATACAGTCATTAAGAGAGGCCATTTCTTTATTCCAAATATGAAACATTTTAGTAAAAACATTGTGAGAGCGTCTTAAACCTTTTCACCAGATACGTGACTATTGTTCATATCCTCCGGGAGTCGAAATAGTTTTAAAATATATAAATAAAACATTAACACGCAAAGTATGTATAAAACTGTATTTTTGTGGTTAAAATTCACATTTGGCCCTTTCCTCGCGTGTTGCAAATATTTTAAATGTGCATTATACACCAATCTATACACTCGGCAGCTGTACGTATTCCCACAAACAAAGGAAGTTGAATCTGAGGTATGAAATCCGAACAATAAAGAAAAGAATACTATACATTTGTATGCAAGCATAATGGTCACCATATGCAGCACTTCAAGGACGTAACTGGCACAAAGAAATAAAAGGCTTACAGTGTTTATAAAAGAATGGACTTTAAATTCTAAGATGCTAGAGGCAGGAGGGAAGGCACTTCCAGAAGGCTTCCCATGAACCAAAATTATTACAATACTGAGCACAGAGAAAAAAGATATTTTCTCCTGTAAATCTTAACACACAGCCAAAATATCCAGTATCACCGGTTAAATGGGGCTTATAACCAAAATGGCTAAGTACAACTGATAACAAAGATCTCTAGATTGTAAGCTTGTTTGAGAAGGGCCCTCCTCACTTGTTGTTGCTGTAAGTCTAATTGTCATGTTATATACTACTTGTCATGTCCTGTTTACACATTGTACAGCGCTGTGGAAAATGATGGCGCTATATAAAACAAGAGTTATATTCTGTGTGGCCCAGTCACTGGCCCGGACTAGGCATAAGGCAAGGCAAATACCCAGTGGTCCTTGAGGTCTGTTTGGGATACCTAAACATCTGTCCATCTAGAAAGATAAAAAGAGAAAGTATACATTCTCTATCCATTGAACGTGTTCTTTCATGATTATTCAGGATTACGGCAGGAGACAAGGACTTCACTGTCCACATAGGTTTATCTGTGGGCTTCCAGCTGCTGTGGTAGAACATGATGTTGATTCCTGTCTCTGGCAATAAAGCACGATGAGAGAGGATGTCTTCTATTAAGCAAGAAGTGTTTGTCTACGACTAAATCGTTTCAAAGATGTGGCCCAAAATGTACATTCTAATCATTTTCAGGCTTTAGAAAGCAACTTGAAGAACAAGCATATTAGCTTTTTCATGTTTAAAACTTCAAAACACCACTGTAACTGAATATAAAGTGTTTGAATTGATGAAGAGGGGCAGGACCCAAAGCTGTATCTCTAGTCCTTGCGTGCCTGGCAGAGTGAGAAACAGAGATTGCCGTATTAATCCTCCCAGCGTTAAGGGATTCGCAAATGTTAAGGCTGGAAGTGAATTAGAAAGGTCCTTCCTTCATTAGAAGGATTAATTTCATATCCCACAGATGCTCATTAAGTATTCTGATTAGACTAAAGGGCGAATTGAGAGAGAGGGAGGAAAAAATGGCTTCCGCTGTAATTATCTTGTTTGGGAACTATGCAATAGCTTTTGCAGGAGTTAATTGCTTTAGGGCAAAAAAGTATAATTTAAAAAAAAAATTTGGAAACTCAAGTTTTGCAGATACTAACAATGTATTTTTTGTCGATTGTATTTAAAAGTAACATCCTTTAGGAGGCTAATGTAGATTAGCTCCTATTTGGTTTGATCAATAAAACGTCTATAGCATAGGTAAAAACACTGCATCCGCATAGTGCTCCATAGATTATAACTAATAATATGATATCAATTACTATTAATATCAATAACTAAGAAAATATTGATCTGTTTTCAGGGAAATAAAAAAAAAAATCTCGATATGAACCGACAATACTCCTTGAGCGCATATAATGATCTCTTGTTGTAGAGTACAACAAAGCCCATGGATGTTTTAGCAATAATGGTACTTGAAGCCCAAAACTACAAACTTGCAGCTCATATATAGTTACTAAAAAAAACGCACACAGAGATTTTTATTTGGCGTTTTGACAAAAGCTCTCTTTGAAAAGTTTTTTTCACCAAGAATAAAAATGAAAAATAATACGATTTTTTTTCCACTAAGGATAAATGAGAATGAGATAATGAGAATAAAAATACAAAAAAACTTTTTCCACCAAAACAAGAATAAAAAAAACATAATATTCTTCTGCTACTAGAGAGTGCTAGCATGATCCTCCTCAAGTCTGATGATATTAAAAGCAAAGTATAACAGTAAAACATCAAAACATACATCTAACCAAGATTGTACTCGTGTTGCAGGCTGATTTAGCTGTAAAGCTAGCAGAAAAAGCAATCCACTATATGGAGGAGAGCATAACGGAATTGATAATCCATTTTGCATGATTTTATTATGCAACCTGCTAGACATGGAGATAGCCATTTTGATATGTCATCTACGGCAAGCATTAGGCCTCATTCTGGAAACGGTAAATGGATTTCCAGTTTTTTTTAGATGCATGCTATAATGACTTCAGCTCTCTCCAGGGTCATTTAAGATGTCAGCTTTTTTGATAGGTTTCCTATAGGCTTCTCAAATCCTCAGAGCATCAGAGAAACAGAAGTCTTCTCCTTGCATACATTATGGATATTTTCCTGATGTCTGCTTAAGAGAATGCATATGGCTTTGTTAACGTCTTTATCATATTGGTGCCCGAGTACAAAAACCTAACAAAAGCCTACAAGCCTGTAATCCAAATGTACTACAACCGAATGATCACTTTGAACCTAATGCTTTTGTGTACCATAAATAACTTAAGGTTACACTCCTTGAAAGAAAAGAATATTAAAAGGAAGTGGAAATCTATATTTATATGCAGGCTTTGGATATGTAATTAACAACTAAGTGCTTTCCATGGCAGGAGCTAAAAATATTTTTTTCCAACACAAATTAAAATGTTTAGTCCTTGTAGTTTTTGTCCTTTATTTTGTATATTTAAATATTCTAACAGATTCCACGTATGCATACCCTCTTTATGATCCGCAGGTCTATGCAACGTTCTAAAGAAGAGACCTGAGGTTATGGGACTAAATATAATTTCCTATGTTGGCCCAAGTAAAAGTTCCATCTTCCCTTGGACCAATCTAAATATCTGATTACGCAGGGAAAATTTAAGGATATTTCTTTTACCCCATAGCTTCCAGCTGTTTTAGATTTGCCCAAAAAGTCCTTGCAATGCACAAGCAGTTTGTTTTCCTGCCAAATGTATGGCTGCATGCACAGCGCCCAAACAACTCACTGTGCAGGGGCAAAGATAGGCCATTAATTCATAACGCCAGCCACGCAACACGGGCAGAGAACTGTGCAATGTTCCGAAATCATCCACGTAACATAGATGGACCAAAACGTGGTGACAAGTTAATGTCACCCAAAGGCTTAATTATTGTTGGAATACGACTGTAATTAACCCCTTCATCCAGCAGTTGACTTAGAATGTTAAGCCTTAGAACAGCTGAAGGGCACCACCTCTGTCGAAAACCTGAGGACGGAGTATTGTAGTAATGGGTCATTAACAGTGTATGGTCACTCTAAATGTTCTGACCTTCAAATCAGTAAAAGGAAACATTCAGCACACACTTACTTTAATATATGAGTCTTTGTGGGAAAGAGCTCGATTCTGTGATCTAAAAATGAACTATGCAGGATAAATAAGGACAGGGAATTACATATTCAATGCTAACAAGAAAGCAAAAGGGAGCTTGCGATGTTACACCTAATGTGAGGGAAATTTAGGCCTGAGAATAGAAAACCATGAAAGAAAAGGTGAAAATAACCACCGAAAGTCACACATAACAGATACTGAAATAGAAGATGTTACATAAGTGCGTAGGCAACCTGAAACGGGGGATCCATAAGTTGCTAATTCAACCAGTCAATACATATTTATGGATATATAAAAAGTAAATGTAAAATATGACACTAAAATAATACAAAATTCATTTTTCATGTAGTTGGAAAAGGTTTTTGAATACACTATATTTAACAGTAACGCAACAGAATGGCGTTCCCAACAAACCGGTATTATGCCTGGGAAAACTATTTAGAAAAGGTTTAAAACAACAATAAAAGCTGTCCCTGAATTGGCTGGACTGTGTCCTGCACAAAACTTCTGTATACAACTCTGACACCTGAGAAGCACTTTGTTTAATGCTGCCCCTTTTACACCAGCCATTAATCCAATGAGATCAATGACTTGGTTGGTAATTTTATGAAGGCGCCCACAAAAATCTTCCAGGTACCAAAACATATCCACGTGTCTTGGTTTTTGTTGGACAGTCCCAATTTCCTGGACTGCCCACTGCCCAATGAAGGGGCCCCACTTTTACTATACTGGACATCTGAAATGTTGAGGAGTATGAAGGCAAAATGTGTATGACTACCACAGCATTTTCAGTGAACAAAGGGTCATACATCAAAGGCTGAAACATCACGACTTGTGTCTAGTTGGAAAACAAGGTTGACTAAAGGCCTGGAATACCTTCCATTCTATTTATCTGTGTGTTCTGGAATTATCCTCCCATGTCTGACTTTGGAAAGCCATTAGGCATTAAGCAGATCATCAATTATGAAAGAAATCTTTACCGTATATCGCAGCTGTAAGGAAACTGCAAATTGTAACTATTAACTTACTGTTAACTACGTAGATACCTGAAACAGGTTGGCTTGTTCATTGATTGTAATAAAGGTTAACATTTGTAACAACAGCTATAGTAACGTTTAACCTGTATAATTTATTATATAGTCAAACATAACGGCAGGCTTATGATGATGACAGATATAAAGGATTTGGATTTAAGGGCTGATTCAGGGGCCGCAGGTGGCACCACAGTGTAGAATTTACACTTGTGCTCCATTAATTGCTGACATATCCTTCCTTCTCTCTCTCTCTCACTCTCCCCCCTCCCCCTCCTGTCGAGTGCCTCCAGGGAGAACAGCCAAGATGCAGGCTCAGACTGGTACCCGGCAGAAACACAGACCAGCCAGGCAGCCAATTAGCCTCAGAATAAAGAGCGAGAGGGAAAAATGATGCAGTAGTCTAGCAACAGAGTGACTGAGAAGAAACAGCTGAGCACCAAGCAAGGGATGGTACCCTGGATTTAACAGGCCAGCCAATTAGCACAATGCATTTAATGCTGATTGTGTTGCCAAGCAACCAGCACCATCACACTGCCTCCGTTCCCCACACCTTTCTCCTGCTCTGCTCCAAGTCCCTCAGTAACACCTTCTTCTGAGCACTGCATGCGGCTGTAATTACAGCTCCACTGTCTGCTCTTGTTATTATATGAAGTCCCTGGAGACCCTGGGGAAACACATTTTAACCCTGTCACTGCAAAAAAGTCTAAATTAGGAATAGTGACTGACCATAAATTGCATTAAAAAGGCTAATTAATTTAAAACCTTGACGCTTTGGAAGAGACATTTCTCAAATGGTTTCAAAAAGTCACCCTGCTGTAAACAACCATTTTATTTTAGTATTACATCATAATTCCTTTTAGAATACTGGTGATACACAAACCCATATCAAACATTTGGCTTACAGTCTTTTTATACCACATTCTTTTTAATGCTTACTATTTGCACCATAAACCCATGACAAAATATACACTGTATTGAATTTTTTGCATCTTCTCCAAAACATTAATTGTGCAGTAGCCATAAACATTTAGAGGTGGTCCTCCTGGGCTCAGTCCTGTTTGCTGTAGTCAATTAAGTTTAAACATTTATTATTTTTGTCAACTGTGGTGGTATCATGAAAACTGGTCAGTTGAGCATTATTTTCCATATACCACCAAGCAAAAGGAAATACATTTGTTTGATGAAACAAAGAATCAACAGTTTCATCCATTCTTTTTCTAAGGTAGAACACATAAAAATCCCATTGCCATTTTGTGGTTCCAACTTTCCATCTAGCCATTTTGATTATTTCCATTTTGGTTTGTGGGAAAGTGGCTATGTTTCAGCTCAGCTCTTAGAGGTACATGCAAAACAGAAACCTTTCATATATCTCTCCAGCCAAGTCTTCTTGAGGTTGGTTGTCACATCGAAATCATCAGACCTAACGTTGATGTCGTACTAGAGGCACTTGTTCTAAGCAGAGATTGAGACGGCAGCATGGCCTTCAAGTTGAGCCTATGTCAAGAGTCTTGGTTTTTTTTCAACCCCTATCTTCTCCTTTAGCTTTATGACATAGTTTATAGTGCTCTGCATGATAGAATCTGTTTCTGTAAAAACAGATTTAATGCTGTTGGTGCAATTCAGCATCTTCATTAGATCTTTAATTAGATCTTTAATTATCTTCATGATAGGGTGAGCTAAAACTTTTCAGACTAACTGTGTGGTTAATCTGGAGCTGCACACCAGATGGATGTTTCAGTCTCCTCCACATTATGCTGCAGCACAAAAATTACAGTAATGCAGAACCATCTTTACTGAAAATACCTGGCGCCATCGTCAGTGTGGCACAGCAGAAATGTGAGGATGGCAAAGGATTCTGTTATCCTGTACAGCAGATTTATCATATGCTTTAAAGTTATTTGACGATATAACAACTAGCAGAATTAAGTACCAATGATGCCACCAACATCAGCACCAAGAAAAACCTTTTTCATGGTAAATTATTTTGGTTCTTTGACAAGGAAGAAAATGCAGAACACAGGAAGAAAATCTGCTTTATTCACTCCTCATCCCTCCTCTTTCCCCCTGCATATGTCCATACCCAAGTACTTGAGGTGCTGCACTATTTCCCCCTCTTCCAGCTGACTGAAGACTGAAATGGGCTATGTAATGGTGACTTCTGAAGAGCTATTGTATCATTGTAAGATGCCCTCGCTAATTCAATGGCCCATCTGTCTGCAAGGAAACATATGCCCTAGCACCCTTGACAACACAATCTCTGATCTTTTTGGACATTAGTCCAGGTTCACAAATTAACCCATGTGGGTCCAGCTAGTTGGCATCTAATAACTTGTATCTATAAAACCACTTGAATAACATGATGCATAAACAGCAACATTTCTAAGTTTTTTTTGGGGGGTACTTTGTATAAAATGAGCAGGATCATTCAGGCGTTGTGATTTGGAAGCCAAAGTACACAAGGAAGTTGTTTCACTTTAACAGGAGATTGAATATACTACTCTGATGTTTTTCAGTATTCCTACAGATATGAGTGTAATATCACTAGGTTGTTAAAGTATACTGGTACACCTTAATAATTTACTAAATAAAGAATTTAACATTTTAAATGCAGATCTGTGGTTGTGGAACATGAAAGCTCACAATATACTGTAGCAGAGCACCAAGATATAATGCCATGCTGATACTAACATTGCTATAAGCACAATAAATATTTACCATCCCTCTTCCTGTGTTAGCGGGATCAGTGCCCTTTTAAATACCCCTTTAATACGATATTTGTGAATTCTGAGAAAACTGCCTTTTTATGGTAATAAAAAGGTTAGTACAGATTTTATGTTCAGTTAAAAATATTTTTGAAAGCTCAAAACCTTTAAAAAAAGGAAAAAAAAAAAGATTAAAACCAAATGACTTAAGAAAATCTCCTGCCAGAGACTACAAGAAAAAAAGGAATCAATTTTTGGCTGCTTTCCCATTTTCAATCTGCCCAATTCTGCATTCTGTCAATGTTCTCCTGTGATCTCTCTATTATATGTTTTTGTCCTTCAAGGCACCGTCCCGTTTAACAATAAGTTCTAATCAGCACACAGGGTGCCGTAAAACAAAGAATGGCGCTTAATATTGGAATAAATGTCAGATACATACTTATTTCCCTATTTGCAGTTGATGTGATGCCATATCCCTTCTTATGTATAATTTTTAAGATGTGAACTTACGGACTATTGGAATAACACTAGTAAAGGTCAGTAGAGATATTAGAGCTTCTATTGAACAATTAACAACGGGATTACCATTGATAGATGAATAAAACTCACAGCCAAAGGCTTTGTAGAGGACAATAGACAGTGAGTCTGTATACAGACAATATCTATCGTTGTTGTTTTTTTAAAAAAAAAAAAACATAAAAAATGCCAGAGGTGAAGTGTCAGGTTGGATACTGATAATTTGAATGGCATTGGTAAGAATGGGTTAGTACACATGGTGGGTAATTGCATAAAATTATTTTAATGAAGGCGTTTCATTATCAGTTTACAGGATTGATTTTATATATAGCTGTATGAAATAGGTTAACAATAAGCATAAATATTTTTTAGATTACTATTATAATTTTATCAGTAGCTAATTTTTGGACTTTCTAATCATGAAACGCAAAGGATAGCAGCAATGACATATAGTAGGAAAGATCAAAGCAGTACCTGTATGCGTCCTCTGGTGAGCTTTCAAATGTGAACTCTTCGTGTAGACTTTCCGACAGCCATTAAATTGGCACCGATGAACCCTTTTCTTGTTTTCGGGGGATGCTTCCCCCGAGCCACCAGCCTGCTCACTGTCGCTGAGGGCACACTTTGACGTAACGGCAGACGATGCAGACTCTGTTGCCTTTCCCGAGCTGATAGAGGCTTTTTTGGCCACAAGTTTTAACGTAACAGTGCCGTCCAGTGAAGATAGGGACTGGGGGGTTTTGACTAGATGCCTACTGAGTTCTGGAGAGGATGGTGGCGTTAGAGAAGTTACTGCATTGAGTTGCGCTTGATTTACGGATGTGTAGCACTCTGAAGAAGAACTAGCGGGCTGTAGACTAACGCACGTTTCAGATAGCAGTTTGTCTTGCGAGAGCAAAACGTCCATGCTAGGACGCTTCTCGTATGTGCTAATGTCCACAGGAATTACAATGGGATCAAGCTTTCGGGCATTGCCTTCCGTGCCCTGAGCAATAGAGGTGTTAAGAAAACAGTCAA
Organism: Spea bombifrons; assembly: GCF_027358695.1. Taxonomy (NCBI): domain Eukaryota; kingdom Metazoa; phylum Chordata; class Amphibia; order Anura; family Pelobatidae; genus Spea; species Spea bombifrons. The sequence goes on from NC_071093.1 coordinate 29,883,485, forward strand.
TATCCTCCCCAAAGGTCTCTGTCATTTTCTTAGGTTCTGTCTGCAAATACCGTTCCAACTCCAGACATGTCTAGAAATAAAACAGAAGAGTCATTTTATAAAATGATTAGGATACACAATAAACACAAGATTAGGACATTTAAGAAAAAATTCCAGTTAGCACGCGGCTGTATATGGACTAAGGTTTCTCAGCATGGCCACTCTGTGTCTTGGAAACATGGAAAACCAAACAGCACATTAAAGACACGGATTGTAGAATTCCAGAACATAAATATATATATATCAGAGGAGTATACTTGCCAACCATTTTGGATTTCTAGCGACAGGCCTTACTTTTGACATTTTGATTGTGTATCATGCTGAGCAAGGATTTATTGCGGGTCTTTAACACAATTCCCTACGTAGATTCTAAAGAATTACCATGATTCCTTGACATGCAAAATCAATTCAACCGACTATACAACTGTGTATCAGTCTGAGGGACGCTACTTGGCGCATTCTATTCTTTTGTCTCCCACAGCAGTTCATCCCATATCCAGAGTCGAAATTTGTTCGCTCTTGAATAACACCGCAAGGACGCAGTTAAACATGTTTATAGTATTTAGAATTAAGCTTCCGTGCTCTCTTTGCCACCAAGTCGACAAGGGCTCACAGCATCTGTCTGCTTATATACCATAAATTATTTTTTTCTAGCGAAATATTGCAGTAAGGCATTCCGTGAATATCTGAAAGGCTGAGATAACTTTTTGACTGCTTACAATTTTCTTTACCAGCTCATAACAATTTCTCAGAGGAATTAAGGCAACAGAATGGCGCATGCCAATTTATCTGGAACAGGCTCTAAACACGTTGTCAAAAAAAGTATAAAAAATTACAAATAAATGGCCTGCTTCTTTCATTGACAAATGGAGCTGGATTTCGCTTTCCAAGGAGGTATAACGTGCAAAATTAACATGATATTAACTTTAGGTAATGGTTAGCAAGCTGACAATAACCGCTTTTTGCAAAACATAATGGATACCCAGAGACAATACGGAACTCCAATATTTCTCCTCTGAGCTTAAATGCTTAGGAAAATAAGCTATTTTGTGGTTATTAGAATGGTTGCCCTGGGCCAGTCTAATATGACGGAGATTTAGAAGCTGACATAGTGAGAGCTGAAATTTTAATGAATTGCTCTGCGAGAGCTACTCCATAATGTTTCATGCAACTCAAATCTGAAAGGTGTCGGGAAAAATTATGGACACACAAATACACACCATTAAAAAAAGTCCATGAGAATTAAAAAAAAAATACTGTTTCTTTCATTGCCCTGTATACGGCAATCATAAAAGAACATTCTCACACCCCATAGGGTCTAAAGAAATTATTTGTCATAAAATTGATTATTTTTTTTCAGGCAGGGACATTACTCCAACAGCATAATATTGAGTTTCCTGGGGTTTAAATAACTCTTTCAGTACCAATATAAAACATACATGCTGGCATTCGCGCTCACGCTGGAGAAACTAATTATTTATTACCTGCAATGGAAAAAAAAAACCCACAGAGGTGGTAGAACAATTCAGGTACCGTAGAAATGATTCAAACATCAATATATCATGAAAATGGAAAACTACCGAAGTGTGCAGCCAGAATGAGAAAAGAAATGCAAAAGCATTTGTAAAAGTGATAATTATGCATTAGCCGATTATCGCGTTTGCTGCTATTGGACATGCAGTCTTTAGAAGCCGCAAAACAGTGAGCTGTCCATGGTGTGTGGGATGAACAGTGAGATGCCGTTCCCGCTCCTAGAACAAAGATCACGCGTACCCAATTATATTACTGGAAACGTGTCTAATGTTAAGGGAATACAGATTAGGACCACACATAAAATTAGAGAAATGGTCTATATAGTCCATATACAGTATATCACCGAAGCAATTACAAACTACGGATACATAGAAGTTCACAAAATATTACAAAAAACAAAAGATGAACAATACACACTAGAGGTAATTGGTTCTCAAATCTACCAGTGGGAGCCATCAGGATCTCAGAAAGCCCAGAATTTGCTATTATTTCCATGAGAGTCGTCCGACTAATGGGCCAACAACAGGAGGCTACCCTCCAAGCTTTTTCATGGCCCCTGTGAAAATGTTTTATTGCATTACATTGTTAATTACATGTATCACCCCTCAAGTTTATGCAACCCTAATACTATATAACTATATCAACTTTAGAAATGTCACTGATTGACCATCGTCTTTCCATAAACAAATGGAAAAAAGTCATGAAACACAATGATGGAAAGATATGCATTGGAAACCACTGGCTCAGGGTTCCCTTCAAACTTAGACCTTTGTTCCCTTGTCTACCTACAGTACATTGGCTGGATATTGATCTAACATGATCAGTAATTAATTCTTTTTTATTCAATCCATAAATAATCAGTATAAAATGAAGTGTATAAAACAAACAAAAAATCCTAAACTAGCTCATCTTGTTTTGAGAAAGAAATATGACTGATGGTTTGGTGAGGATGATCCCCCCAATACAAATCGACCTATGCCATATATATAGTAAGGTATGTACCTAATACATAAGAATGATGATAAAGGGGATAATATTATAGAACAATAATTGAAATCACGAAACCTGTGGAAAAAGATGTATTTGTGATTGTATCATCTGTGGTTAGAAAACCATTCACAAAATAAATGTTTCTGTGTAATTTTTTAAAGGTTTAATTAGTGCGTGTATAAAATGCTGAAACAGTAATACAAATAGTCTCGAGATCCACTTGGCAGCGTGAGACCAAGGTTAATATACCTTATGTGCCATAAAATACTTATTTCATACATTTAAATTTTACACACCAGGTAAGGGAGTTTTTAGAACAATAGAAAAAGGACAAAGTCTCTTGCATGGGGGATGAATGATTAGAATTCTTTAAATGGTGTAATGGGTCACCATAGTAACTGAATCCCCACTCCATCAAATGCATAGGCTAATACTGCAGCTATGGGGCTGCATAGAACCTCTTTTCTTTAATTTGCATATTCACTGTAACAAAGGTTTTAAAGATCCTTTATTTAATAAGATTAATAATAATTAATAAGTAAATGGCAGCTAAATATATAACTGCCTATGTGGTAGGGTAACTGCGTGGATTTGACTCTAATGTCCATTACAGAAATAAAATTAAAAAACACAATATAATAGTCTGCCCTGAGGACATGACCTATGGAGTCTGGAAAGGTTACGTTTTTCTCTATAGTATACTTTATAGCTGTGTTGTCTAAGAAACATATAAAGACTAAACGCTGCCCTTTATTATATACTTAAATCCATTTGTAGATGATGAGGCTTGGCAGCAAAGCTGTAGCTTCAACTTACTGAGTTTATTAAGCACGGTGAAGGGTAATTATTGACACCTTCCTCTGGCCGGCTGTTTTGGCCAGCCCTGCGTAATGCATAATTCAATTGATAAGGTGACTTTCAATTCAAATTCAATTGATAAGGAGACTTTTCAGATACTTCATTGAGTATGGTTAAAAATAAGCAACACTCTAACTACATGTATATTCTGCCTTATGGGGTCTTCAGCCATGAGGACTGCCAGCGTATAAGAAGAATTTAATCTCAGCTAGAGAACGTCTGTACGGTAAAACGGTAGAATAAAATCCTCCTTTATATTTTACTTACTAAGGAAATGGTCTATATTTAACTGTTTTGTCTAATGGGGTCATTGTTGATCAATAAAATTATTGAATTAGTAAATACATGCGTGCATACATATACACACACACAGTCTTGCTCAAAGCATGCAGGATGTACTCATATTCAATCACAGGGGTTAATTAATGGGGCTGAGCAGATTATGGCTGCCTGTTTTTGCTTACTCCCTTTGGAATTGGCTTGAATTTCCTCTCTCGTAATATGCAAATTAAATAAACTCCATTGCAGACAGTGACGTGATCTGATATACAAGCTAATGGCCACTGAATTATGCTCGAGTATACCTTGACAGGGGGTCTCAGCCCAATAAGATCAGAACATGCATTCCATCTAACAAAAATGTGCAGCTGTCACAAGGAGTACGGGGGAGACTGTGGGTCTGCGGTTTAATAAAATGACAACTTAATGGGAAAAGAAAAGTCTTACTCTGAGAAGTATATTAAAGTGTACTGAACTGAGAAATGAGAGATCCTTTGCGGGGATGGAAACAAGCGTAGCTTACAAAACGCTGACAAAATTTCCAGAATTCTGGTGAATTACAACACTTCAAGAATGAATAAAAAGTTGGGTATGAAAGTTTAAAAGTATCTACAGAGAAAGTTTAGAGTGCTTCAGTTATCTTCCTATTAAGTAAATGTCTGTAATGACATCACACAGTTAGGAATAATCGTTACTTACTGTAAGAATTCCAAGTTCGAAAGATTGATCTGGGGCCATCTTTGACATGGGGCTAAAGAGGCTTCTGCTCAAGGTCCAGGCACGCATCAGCTACCCCTTGATGTTCCTTTGCCCCTATTACTAGCAGTATAGTTGCCCCTGCTCTGTTTCCCTTTATCCAACGATAAAGACAATGGCTGTTGAAATCCTGTCATCTAGTCTGCAGCTGTTTATTCAGCATGCTGCCTATAGGAAAGAACACCAGGCAGGAACCTATGCCAGAAAACAGTAGGCAGCCTACAAAGGATGATTTGATAAAATCCCCATTACCATTTAACAAGGCCTGGTATTGATCCACATTATGATGCTCATCTTAAATTTACTCAGACTCCAGACATAAGTATAATCCTAATGACACACAAGCAACTTAAAACACAAATGTTCTTTAAAGAGCCCCACCTAAAAGCATATATATGTTTGTATAATTAGATATTATTATTGTCTAACCTCAAAGATGAGGGTGCCAATTAACCTAAACTTTGAAATTGACTTTTCCTAGTGTTAGAGGATTGTGTAAGAGGTCTACAGAGAAGTAGAACATGTTGAGTGAAAAGTAGGCATCAAAGAAGCAACTGGTATACTACATCGGATTTTTACTATCCTCAGGAATTGGGCATGGCTAGAGTTGATATTAGCCAGATAAACTAATCTAAGCTTGTTGTTGAAAGGCTACACGTTTGTGGTAGAGATTCAATTGAACATGCATTGCATGGCATAAAGCTATTCTGAATTTAAAGCAAGACCATCTGCCAAATTAAATCATTAAGGTACAGCAGGTGAGACTAAGTGGGAAGTATGGTTGGGGTTATGGGATCCTGCTGGTTAAGGGTCGGATGGGGTACATGTTCATGAACACTTTGTATTCCTTTTTCTACGATTACGTGTAAACTATGTGTTCACTAATAGCATTCTTCTTGGAGTACTTCCACAGATTGGGGGGGTGCGAGGGGGGGGTGCGAGTGCATGGAGGCTAACTGGATAGCAGAGCTGATACCAGGGAAAAAGGAGAAAGAAAAGGTGAGAGAGTGAGGGAGTGTTAGAGAGCGTGAGTGAGAGTATAAGAGAAATGAAAGCTAGAACAGGGGTTTTGATTTTTTCCCAATGGGGTCATCTTATATTCAGGCCTTTTCTTTTTTTCTTTCATTAAGACCCAAAGTTTAGCGGGTTACCTTATAATCAGAGTTATCTTATAATTGAGCAAATACGGTATAAATAACCTGGTGCTATATGAGGATGGATTATTCTGTCTGCCAGTGATGTAAGGGGGAGTACCTGCCATCCTGTAATCACATGCTGTGTACCAAGGGTACCACAAAAACAACAATTCTTTATTTAGCAAACCATATTGTTTTTCTGGCTTAGCAAACAGTACTCAACCTTCTGGCAAATGAATAATGGAGACTAGTGCCCTTGAGAGAGTATAGACTTGATTATTTATTCATAGTCTGTAGGAGGTTAGAATTCATAACTAAAATCTCACAAATTGGTTTGATGTTGAATTTTGTAGATTACGGGCACATGGTAAGAAAACACTGAACAATCAAATTCCCAGTCTTGTTAAAGGTCTCAAGGGATACTAAAGCTTTTATAGAACTGGTTTCCAACAAGATTGCATGACATAAATGGGTTATTTAGTTGTGATAAAGTGATTGCCTTTGCTCAGTCTGAATCATTTCATCTATTTCCAGGCGTATGTATTAAGGTAATTAACCTGACGTGGTTTAAAAGAGTGACAGATTCCACCTATACATTTTGCTATCCTAAATGGTCAGGGAATGTACCATATATGCTTGATTATAAGACGACCCCCTCCAAACGGGATCTTATCGAAAGAAAAAATTAAAACGCCTTAAAATAAAATAATTCTATTGGAAATACCACTGTTTTTGCCACACACTCATATGCACACTTACACTCTGCCACGCTCTCATATGCAAAATTACACTGTCACACACTCATACGCACACTTACACTCTGCCACGCACTCATATGCACACTTATGCTCTGCCACTCACTTATACAAACATTTATGTGTAATAAATAATAAAGGGGTAATAAAGTAGGTTTTTTAAGGACAGACAGGGCTTTCAGATACTTAACCCTTTGTTTACTGTTTAAAATGCAATAAAGGATGTGAAAATAATAAAAGAAATTGTTTTTATTACTTTATTTTCTGATTACTTTATTTTCAGGGACATCTCCTCTCTCTCTCTAACACAAGATCAAAGTCTGTCAGTAAGAGAGAGGGAGGGTTTTTAACAATGCATGTGATCACTGTGATTGATTTTCACAGCGAACACATGAATAAATTAGAAAAATAATGGTTAATCCTGGTCTGCTTAACTCTTAAAGCAACCAGGATTGGAAATAGATTAGTTACTCAAATAATGAAATGTAGTCTAAAAAAAAAATTTTTGTACACATTTAGAAAACTGGTTTCAAGAATGAAAACCAAACATTCTACTATGTTTTAATTGTGGTATACTGGTATGTATGGTATCCATACTTAATTATTCTTTTCATCTCAAAAATGAAGGTTCTAGTAATATGAATTTGTTTAAAATTGACTTTTACTTTCAAATAACCGTTGTTGTTGTACAAAAAATGTAAACGTTTTTAGGACTTTCCCCAAATACATTACAAATTTCCAGAGGCCCAACTTTGTCGTCTGTAGAAGACAACAGACATGAAACTGGTCTCCACAGAACACAAAAACAAACAGGGTCTCCACAAAATGGAAAGATTTCCAAAGTATGCTGTGCCAGACTTATTCCATTAACTTTTTAAGTCAACCGAATGTTTAGTCAGTGATTTATTTTACTTTATTTAATTTGAAATTACCGCAGTAAAATATTAAGGACCAGACTAAGGACAAACTGACAGAAGCATTCAGTTGAACTATTTATGTGAACGTCTTTTGCTGACTTTCTTAATTCCATTTTTTATCTTTACTCCATTATGAATGGATGCTATTATGTCCATAGTGAAGGTTCGCTGCTCCTCAAAAGTAACTTAAGTGCAATTAGATGTTGAATTGATGCTACTTGAGGATAACAACTGGCTGTTAAGCTCCTCTGTTTTAATGGTGTTTACTGTAAGTGCTTTTCATCTGATCCTGGAGACTGTGTACAGAAAATCCAGCACATTTACATGAGGTAAGAAAACCTTCTTTAACATACCTTTCACAAGTATTACCACCGAAAGGGCACAAACAATACAGAACTAAATCGCTATAAAGTACTAAGAGAGCCCAACAGTATAAGGAAAAAATCATTGGTTTTATAAAATAAAAAGTACCAGGCAGAGCCGTTTTGTCCATGGTGGTAAGCGGGGCTGTTGCCATGGGACCTGGCGTTAAGAAGAGGCCTATACTGCATCTGAACACCTTCTCTAGGCCTTAGTGAATGCACTTGGGAACGGCAATTATAGTTTCAAATTATTCACTAAGTTGTAATAATATTCTTACAAGTTTATTAATATTAAACGTATTAGGAAAAAGCAAGGAACATAAAATTTCTGTGTAAATGCGAGTGTTTCTAGAAAGTTTTATGTATATTAGAAATGGGAAACTTTGTGACAAAACTATCTATTTACAAGTAAATCAGATAAATTACAGTTTAACTGTAATCAAATAGTGCCACTTGTGCCTAATTAAGCATTATATATGAATTTTTTTTTCCTGTTGAATATTCACCATAGTTAATGATTTTGTAGAAATACTAGATTAAATACTTAAATTACTCTTCATCCAAGGGCATTTTTCAATTCAGTTTTTATTATTGCTGGCTTTTAACTAATTACTTGGGCACGATTCTTGCTAATCTGTTTCTGGGCTTTGCAGCTCGACTGCACAAGGCAGGAGTCTGGCTGGTCTCAGAATCCCCGCATAGCATTTTTTCCCCCCCAAAGTCCCTTCCAGTCTGGTCTAGTGCTCCAGCAACCTGTAATTATCCACATCTCCTCTAGACTCTTCCCACTGTCTTTGCACCTGTGTCAGTTAGAGAAAGCAGCTGGCAGAGCGCCATGCGCGACTGCTGGCCTTCCACCCGACTTTAACCCTTTATCTGAGCCGTCTGTAATATTTTTTGCTAGTTTATAAGATGTTCCAAATATTAGGATAATGGGGTGTCTGGGTGGCTCGCATCTGTTGTAGGACACGGCTTGAATTCTACAACTTACGCATTTTGTACTCTTATCTATCTTGGCCCATTTTATCCTCAGAGTTGTCCTTGATCGCATAATAATTGACTACAACACACAATTTCCCTTTATCATCCTCTATTTAAACCAAACCAATAAAAGTATGTACCGTATATCCAGGGAATCATGTTATCTTATCTACAAATAAAGGCATTGGATTATTTAATTTCCACTTCAAAAACATTGATAAAAAGAAAAAAATACATCACAATTAAAACATAGTAGAATGTTTGGTTTTCATTCTTTAAACCAGTTTTCTAATTGTGTACTAAAGTTTTATTATAGAATACATTTCATTTTTTGTATCACTAATCTTTTTTTCAATCTAAAAATGCTTTATACTGTCATGACTACAACTCAGACCTTCAAAGAAGTATATGAGATCCGTTTCCAAGTAAGGGGCTGTTGTGTTTGTACATTCAGTATGTTAGAACCCACCAATGCGCAATTACAAAACAAATACAATCCATTACAATCAGGAAAATATTTTTTCTTAATATTACAAGCAGATCTATAAGCATATCATTTCCTTTTTTGCAAGAAAATTGTGGTTTCAGCAAATTGATTCATAATATGATAGGGCAATCCGTCTCCCCAGTTAATGCATGATAAGTTTATGTGTAGAAATGTCACTTATTTAAGAATGCATGTTAAAGGGCCTGCCAATCCCTACTTGCAGGAGAAGATCAATCAGTTGATCCTTAGTGAGGATAATGAGTTAAAAACTGCAATTTGACTCAATTCAGAGCTGAACCCAGCAGCACCCCTTTGTGCTTTCAGTATATACCGACATGCAAGACCCAATCAGTGACTAGGAGATGCCAAGCAGCTCTACTAAGTGTTTCTCAGAAACCCACTGCGAAGGTAAAATACGGCCTTATTTTAGAACATGACTGCTACTTGAAAATAGAAATAATTACTTTACAACCATCTAGAGGACATAGCTAAGACATACCCTCTCTCCCGACTGCTGCACCAACAAAGAGGTGGTTGACTGCATTCTGGAAAAAAGCTAAAGTAAAAGAGGCAAGTACCATATATGTATGTGTATATATATATATATATATATATATATATATATATATATATATATATATATATAGTATCGACCAGTCATTATGTTAGAAAATGTTATGTATGTGTATATATATATATATATATATATATATATATATATATATATATATATAGTATCGACCAGTCATTTTGTTAGAAAATGTTAGCATAATACATCTACTAATTCTTTTGCCCCAATGCTTCATGGAAACATCCTTTGTGGCAGGTGTGTTACCCTAAATCTGTACATGAAATCAAGCTATAAAATAACGATTTGTACAGAAAAGTGTGGTTTACCAGTGATGTCATAAATCATCTTGTTGAAAGGAGACATTTAGAAAGTATATGTTTTGGAGCGGAGACAAGGTTGCCGTTTCTGTGCCGTGACTGTGGAAAAGGTTTAATGTCCCTGTAGGAGTTTCTTTTAATCATTACAAGTGATTTTAACCTTGCTTTGAAAATGCCTTTTAGGTCCCTGGGGTGTTTTAATAACTAATCTTTCAATGTTGTGGAAACATACTGCAGAACATTTTCAGATCAGGACCCTTGAACCACTAACTGATGACAGGGAGTCATAAGGAAGCATAAAACATAGCATTTAAGAAATGCCTATTATTCAGCTCTGGGTTTACCAAACAGAGTTTCTTTCAAAAAGGTCTTCTTCTTAATTCTTTAATTTGTTTTTATTGTACAAGGCCAGCTAGAAAAAATTATTATTTTCATAATAATAATAGTTATTTATATTGTTTCAGCAACCTGGACCTGGAATAATATATATATATATATATATATATATATATTCCTTATTCCACATAAGGAAGCATTACATAAATTCATTCCAGAAGTGTGCCATATAAGCCATGGAAGCCAAAACACAGATCACAATGAGTAAAAATATATTTATAGATTAAAATTAATACCAAATGCACATGACAATGTTTACACGCTGGTGAAATTAGTAAGGCATGCCGTATTATAGCTTTCTTCGTGCGCAAACACAGCAAGCTCATGTCCCATGGGGGAAAACTCACACCTCTGGGGGTTCATCATTATTTATAATCAGGTGACCAAGCTTAGTTCTCAAAAGCACACTACCAAGGCAACATGTCTGTGACGTGTCAGGCTGGAGACAGTCTACTGAGACATGCTTAGAAGGCTACCATTGCTTGATATGCTGGGCTACTCTGGAACATAACATAAACTTTAATTATAGTAGATATTATTGGATATGGTTTAGTTTTCTGGTTTGATAAAATGTTTATAACATGAAAAAAAAATTCAATACATCTAAAGATGTTAACTTTCTAAGGGGAATTATATTATTCCGTGTAGGAGCCCCAACAATTTCAGTATAACCTTCAAAATAAGTACAAGGGAATCCTCCGAACTCGTTGAAATACCCACCTACTGTTCTCACTTGAAGATATTTTGTAATCCTGGTCTTCAGAGTTCACGAGGACAATTCTTAGGTACGTGATAAGTAGACAGTTCACAATTTATAATAAATACTCTTTTAGTTAAAGGATGTTGTGTTACAGGTCATTCCAGATTAGAAATATTTTGACCCACTGCATCAAGTAAGCACAAGACCAGTGGGTCATCTTTAAAAACTCCCAATTACTTGTAAGTAAGAAACTCAGAAGAAACCAGAGTCTCCCAATTCTTGACCTCTACAAATCCGTGCAGAATCAAAGCGAGACGCTGCCAAGAAAATGTTACAGAAGCTTTCAGCAAAATATGCTTCAAGATTTCCCCAAGCGTTGGAGCATTCAGTTTTTCTATTGTGGATGATTTGTTCACGTAATAAACTTTTCTTAGTGTTGTTGAAAGCCATCGTTGGTTTCTGAAAAGGCTTTTTCATGGTATGAAAAGGTAGTGAATTGAGCCCTGGGGTCATAACTAGAGCTGTGTAAACAGATGAAAGCGACAAATCGTATATATTACAAGCATTTTGGTTAGAAAAGCCATAAGTAGCAGGACGGGAAGCGTTACAGGCTATGATGAGAAATCTAGTTACTGTAGCTTTGTAAACCAAAAAATGACTCTGCACTCAAATAAAGGAGAAGGTATATTCTTTTTATACAAGAAACAACATGGGATATATATTTAAGACTGAATGAATATATGCATCTAAGATTACATTTAACCACATTAGTTTCTAGATTACGGCTGTAGTATACTCTGCTAGGCTATGAACTATTACCGAACCATCTGTCTAATGGCACTCAGGGGATAACAATACCAATTACTAATACCAGTTACCCTAGTTTAAATTTCGTTATGGAAAAAATACACAGCTGAATAGGTACAGTATATATGATTGAATAGCACAAATTCCATATAACCTTGCGCTCATATGACTTCATTACCAAAACCTTGGAAGAGCATGCGCAGGTGTAGTAGGTGTGCATGTGCATGTCTGAGTGTGTTCAGATTGCAGTCACCCATAATTTACTTTAGCTAAGAATTATATTTAGCACAGGTCAATGTGTCCCCCACCCTTTCTCCTGATTGTGATGGAAGCTTATGTTTACTCTTATTAGATGGTATTACAGGCAAATCCTAACAATTTCTTGGGTCGAAATAGTTTTCAGGTCCTTTGTTGTTGATTGAATTTGTAAAATCCCTCCTCTCTGCTTAATCCACTGGCTGGAAATCCACTTCCGTGAGAACTGGCCTTTTAGGATAACTACAGAATCTCCTGGACCCTTTCATGCGGATACACACGTGCATGTAGGAAGGGGAGAGGCTTCCTGCTTACACACAAGGCCATCAAAACATGCACAGGCTCTCTTGTAAGTTAAAGGACACGTGAGCAAACGTTTCATCTGCTTACATTGTTTACATCCAAATACCAGATTCCATTTTAGTCTATCCTATACTTTCTAATGTAACCTTTTCCGTACCAAGAATTCTTTAGTACCCTATCGTACCGTACGTTTTTTTTTTGCTATTCCTACCATAGCACTCAAGATTCCCTTTTACCGTGTTTGATGTACACACACAAAACTATATATCCTTTTTTTCAGGAAAATAGGGCTTTCGTTTGAAACCACAGAAACATGCAAATAATAATAATTGTGAGTGCTAGTATATATTGTTTGCAATTTAGTTTTTTTAATTTAATTTTTTTTCCACACAGTAAGTGCCACTGATTTCCAATGACCCAATTTACGCAACATCCCCTGATTCCTCAGATATTTTGGATTATTATAGATATTTTCAAGTGGGCCACATCTATTCTTTACATGGTACCTTTTAGGGCAGTATTTATAATACTTCCGGCTTAAGGGTTTTGGGGGTAGTTAATGGGGGTATCATTTTTACATGTAGTGCTAGAGCCTTATTTTAATAATTTTTTTCTTATTTTGTTTATATTCCATTATGGATATCCAATATGGATAGAGATCTCTTTAGAGATCTTTTGTACATTTTACGTATTTCAGTGACATCACTGAGCTCACTGTATTCTTTTATTTATTTTTCCTTTAAAAATAACACTTCTTTTTTATATCTACTTTTTCCTATTGTGAGGGAGGAAAGTTGTTTCTCACTCACCTACCTCTGATCTCTCCTTCACTAACATACTGTGCTCAGCAAGGAGGGCTCCATAGCCCTGCTTTGCTAATTGCAATGCATGCTATTGGCCAGTAGGGGAGCAATGAGAGATCCCAACAGGGTCTTTCGAGACCCTGCTGGATTCTTCCTCTTTTCCAAAGAGACTCCAGTGGGTGTCAGTACGTTCAGACATTCCTTGTGTAACCGTGTACTGGCGCTCGCACCGAGCATCATTAATACATGATCGGCCTGCAGGAAGCCTAATCTCCCGCGCAGGGTAACCTGGCTACAACTTTTGTGGACGTACCTGAATGTCTATAGGGTACTGAAGGGGTTCAGAAAACAAAAATGAATTACATTCATAAGGACAGGTGGAATCGGGTTAATACAACTGTTTTTCTTGGGTGGAATAAAACATGTAAATGGTTACATTTTGGAAACGAGTGGGTATTCTGTTATAGGATGTGGATTTCAGAGTCTCTGAAGACATTTTTTTTTCTTATAAAAATTAATCACAACTTGTGTAGGGTCATACAGCTGGGTATGAAGAAAAAAAAATGAGTGGTTGAAAATAATCCAGAGAGCCTGGGTGTGGTAGAAGTGTCACAAATTTGTGAAATTGAAAAATATTCAGCTGGGAAGAATAATTCAGAAAATAAAGAGATTGCCATCTAAAAACAAGCACTTGGCAGGCTCTGTGACAATAAAACTGCATTCTAGTTTACAGAATGGAGACAGATTGATAGCTATCCCTCCCAGTAGAGATAAGTGGGTTTTACGTGATAAGGTAATTAAACAATTCTCCTGATGGACATAAATCTGGCACGACTACAAAGAAAAGGACACAAATTAAATCAGTTCTCCCAAAATCAAGAAATAAAAACAACACGATATATTGGTGTATGTAAAACAAAAGAAAAAAAAAACTTAAATTAGCCTAACTAATCGCTTCCTAGTAAAGCTATTATCTGATAAGCAAAGCAGTGTATTAAAAGAATATATGTTTCAAGACCTAATTATATGGAGTTGGAATTAACAACAAATTTGTGCTGTCTAATAAAAATGAAATGTAACAGAGTGTGTTAAAGCCATTTAACGCTAAGGTTAGAAATCGTAAAATAAAAAGGCAAAAGAACCACATCGTGAGAATTGAAATGAGAGCAGCTTTAGAAGAACCATGTATTGGTAGACAAGACCACTAATTCTGCAATCTTTTTTTAAACTATGCTGTTATAAAACTTTTACAAAGAACATGATGGGGTTTCATCAAAGCAGCGTGAGCTGAAAATAATTTTGAGTTAAAAGCTTTTATTTTATCAGTTGCAATTTTCTGACCAGACCATGTAAAGCGAGTAATAGTGCAGTATTGTTATTTGTAACATCTTCCCTTTAAAACATGAAACCTTTAAATAGCAAAGTATTTTTAGCATGTCTTATGTCTGTAGCAGTCACCTGCATTTAACCTCCGAACATGACCCTTGTCAATTCCCTTTGTTGCTTTTTAAGACTACGTCATCACAGTTGGCCACAGTTGGAATTCAACCTCAGATGACTCCATTCATCCACTGGTCTTCTGATTTGACCACAACTCCCTGAACTAGCAGCAGCTCTTAAAGAAAACAAATTGCTGAAAAGGCAAAGAAATGGAAAGTCTGATTGTAGAGGGTGAGTAATGGACATTTCAACACATCTCAGCAATGCTGCAGCGGATTAACCCTTATCATTAGCAGTCTTTTATGGCACAGAAGGAACCCAGAGGAAGCTGCAGTGAGGGAGAATAACCACATTAAGCAAAGCAGGGATATTTGCTTGCGCTTCCCAACTACATACTCACCAAAAAATAAAATTCTGAATTACATGTTTTTAATTTTGCTACTGCGATTTTTATAACAGATACCTGTGGTGACAAGAATTCTTTACTGCTACTCGTTTATGTGGCACATTTCTCTTACCAAGAAGGCAAGCTATGGAAGTTATAATGAATGCTTATCAGGCATTTTGTGTTGCCCAATGTCTCAGTAACCTAACACCCATAGAAAGATAACATTTAGATGTGACCAAATAATTAGGCAGAAATGACAATGTCAGACACACCAATGGGCTTCCTTTATACTATACAATGGACACTTATATATATATATATATATATATATATATATATATGTATATATATATATATATATATATATATATATATATATATATACGACCTGGTACCAAAAAGCAACAGGCAAACCAATCCTTTGCTACAAAGACTCATGCCTGACGACTAATTTTTCATCTAGAAGCAAACTTTCAATTGCTATTTTTCTTTGTTGCTTTGTGTAAAGTAATTATGACACCATCAGTAAACAAGTATCAAGGTTCATATTTAGTATTTCTGCCTTCTGTAGGATTACAGATTACAAATTACTGAACCCCCACTCTGTATCCCTCAAGTTAAAAACAAGCTCTAGTATCATGTGTTGCCTTGAGAAGAGTCCACCAGGTGTTCCAAAAGCCAAACTGATCCTCTGGATAAAAACATCTGCTACTTTTTATAGAAAATAGAGGTGAGGATTCTACTTCTTACCAAAAAATCTCATCAGCAACTTTATCTATACAAAATACACAGATTGGAGGGAATATAGCCGCTAAATATGTTCTTTATGCGTTACTTTTTAGTTACACATACTTATAGTATCTCTTGGCAACAGGAATTTTTGATACATTTTATTGAAAATCTGAAAAATAATATAGTGTTGTTGGTCCAATGTCAGGAATTCAAGCTGTGTTATTGATCTCCTAATTTACAAATCTCTAAAACCTCAAAAGAGCCTATACACAGTTGTCTTATTTTGGTAACTATGTTAATTGCATGTTCCAAAATGCTATTTAAAAATTGCCATCTAACTACAGAACCTGTTTTTGTGACTAATACTCTAAATCTAGCAGCAGTCCAGAATTTTTCTGGTGGATTTGCAAAATAAACCTATTTTTCCCAAACGAGTCCATCTGCATTTCTGCAAAGAGCCGGGCCAACTCCATGCACAGCTGGAACGTAACAGTCTTGAAAAATATAAAAAAGTAGGTAGTTTGTTAAATACAAGGGTCAGCAGCACATTAATTTGTCAAAGCATGTGACAAGCTAGGTCACTTGTGGTTTTAGTTTAGGTTCTTTTATCCTAGCGTGCAAGTGCTGTGTCTTTCATATTGGTGTCAATAAAGGGTGCTTAAAAAAGGGTTAATTCTCAGTGTATTTTCTTAATTCTGGCTTCTAGGTCTTTGTAGCTCTATCAAGGTGAAATTGACTTGTCATGTTTGTATTATCTTCAAAAGCAATGGGGCAGAGGAAGGGAGTGTAAAGAAACCCAGTGACAGATGGATGGGATGCCAGGTGTCCAAATGGAGCAGCTTATGGTTAATTGGTAAGTAAGCAGCACAGTCAGTGTCCTGAATCCCACTCCACTTTCTGGTAAATGATGCATGGCAGATAACCCTAGAATAGGCACATCTGCACAAATTAAAAGCACTCACGTACCTGCTGAAATGAAGACCAAATTTATTGATTTAATGACAGAGAGAGGCCCGTCATAAAAGCATTCGGTGAATACATATGGAAAATGGAAACCATCTGAATTTGCATGTCAGGATTTGAAGCGACGACACAGCATGTAACCAAATGCAGATAAACAGGACTGTTTTCCACTTCCTTTAAGCTGGTTACACATACACCACCTTGATATATTGTCTGTTGTATCTTCATACACATTATCTACGAATATTTTCTCAGGATCTTGTATTGTCAACCAGTAATCATTGTTTTATCTTTGAGTTTATGCAAATCTGTAGACATAGTCAAATAAGTCCACAGGACATAAAAATAAATATATAAAAAACCCAACTGGTATAATTTAACATAACATAAATAATCCTATTCCCTTCAACACCTTCCTTTATTAGTGTCTGAAGAGAGTTTACGATTATTATTTCTGGAAGAATACAAATATCAGCGAGTTCCAACAATATCAGAAGTGTTAAGAAGTGTAAAACTTATTACATAGACCACTACTATAAAGTTCACAGCTTTCCACATTTTAGTTTCTTACGTCGCTTCTGGTTTCCTCCCTTGTGTAGATTCACAGCGTCAATATGAATATATCATGGGGTACTACTTCTAGACTGTTTATTTTTAAAATTTTAATTCAAGATAGTAATTTTAAAAGGTATTTTTAGTAATCGTCATATTTGGGGTGCTTGAATGAAAAGTCACTGCAGTCAACAAAGCCATGTTCCTCAAATGCAGTGTTGGCTTCCACCAATGCGTTCATCAGCAACCAAAACGAGTTCTAGGATTGAGCTGAGAACATCAGAACTGCTTTCGATATCTGTTGAAAATGTGCTTCGCGGTTTAGCTTTACTACAGTTACAACCAGAAATAATGCACCAATTTGATGGGTTACCTGCATATAGAGAGCCATGCGAAACAGCCAAACAGAAAGAGAGAGATTTATAAGTCAAGGCCGGGTTTAGCAATAAACAAATTAATACATAGCTGTTAATGCTAGTGCCTTAGTTTTTGGAATATTCTATAGACACTCTACTTTTTTTATTCTTAAATCATTCACACTCGAGACTGGATTCCTCAAGCATCTGCAAATGCTTGACCTATGTGCTAGGAGAACGCCTTCTAATTCTTTACTTACACAGCAGCGCAGAATTTTGGATATATTCCAAAAGTTAGGCGTTTTTACATTATGAAACCTGAAATGTGGCAAAAAGTATGTATATAGGTATTTTATATATTATACACACCTGTATCTTTTTTACCAGTGAATACTATTGTAGAGGTTTATTTAGCATACTGGACTTTAAAAAAGGATTCTAGGTGCTACTCACTCCAATTCCACAGAGCAGAGATAACAATTTTAAGCGCATGTACAGTATGTTACAGTGGGCTGGCATCTTTAAATCGTGTCTTTTGCATAACAAGGCATTAGCAGATAATCACCTTCCTATAACTCATTACATAAGCCCAGAGGCACATTGGACTGCTTCAGCAAAACTGCACATTTCCAGACTGCCTTTGTGCAGCTTTGTAATGCAGTTTTATCAAAAATGGATTACAATTGATTAGCACTCTGTTAAAAATGCATAGTAAATTGCTATGCAAATGAAAGCAATTAGGCCATTAAAACCATGAAAAGATATGCAAGTTACTGGTAATTCTGCACTGAAATAGAAAACGAATTTTCAGCATTTTCTATGGTTTGTATAAAAAGGTGCACTCTTATTTTGAATATAATTACAGATGCAATTAAGGAAAATGTCACTCCATTTCTTTAGCTCCGATTCACATGAGTGTGCCAATCACGTTTCTTCATATCAATTTATGGATAACGTTCTTATTGTTAATTTCTTATAATAATGGTCCATTGGGCGCTATACAGATTTTTTTTTATTTTTTTTTAACTTTCGCTGTTCTACTACGGGCACTTTTTTTTTTTCACTTGTCCTCACAATTGCACTTTTTTCTTTTGTGTCAATAATCAGATATTTGCATATCGTTTTTGTTTTTTGTGTGAAATATTTTGGAACACGATATGAGTACTGCACCAGCATGGGCTACATCGATTTGAACTGATTCATGGATTCGACACATTGACAGTGATGCCTTATGGCTCTCATCTTGAAGAATTCAGTGGTCTCCTCATTGTAGCTTGAGGAGGACCAAGAAGAGCCAGCCCTCCTTTAGACTATTGTCTGGGAGGTAAGGAAGGAGAGGCATATCCCTTCAGGGAGTGCCTCCTCAGAAGATTTATGACTCCGGCTACCTCTGTGGCTCTCACTCAAGCAACTTGGAGAACACTCACTTTCTTCATATTGAACCATGGCACCTTGGGCTTCAATAAATAAAAAATGGCCCTTATAAAACCTTTTGGTACAAGCCACATGACTTATAACCTAGAGAAAAAACTCAAATATTTATGGAGGGAAAGGCTCTACCTCTGTGTTGTAACAAATATCTGCTTAATTTTCATATGCCTACATACCAGTATTTTCTACCTGTGCATAACACACACCAACTATGCAAGTGACCAAAATTGTGCCAAAAAGTCACTTTACACATGAGATTTTATAGTATGTATGGGGTATCCATGCACGTTTAGCCACATCTCATAAATCTTTTCCAAACTTTGTACTGTAAAAAGAATTGATCAGCAACGAGAAATACTATAACTAACCGTGTGCAGCTGTCTAAAGCAGGTATGTATAGTACAAAGATAATTTTTAAAAAAGAGTAATGCTTTCTCTATGTAGTAAAAATGTTGAATCAGCAAACGTGTCTCGGAAACGTAAATAAATCTATTTAACAACATGCTGGAAAACAGGACAGCAAAGAAGTTATTGTGTTGTTAATACAGTTATCAAACGTATCTGCCCTGTTCAATAGCAATTTGTTCCTGACTGATAGGTTCAGGCAAGGAAAAACTGGTTTGCACTGATTTTCCACCCTTAAATAAATTAGATGTGAGGTCACAGGATCCTGTATCTATGGGACCAAAAAGATATTTCACAGCATCTCTCCGGTTATTCATGGAGCAATATTACCACAAGGTCATATTTCGTACAAGGCTAATAATCCTTTCAAGCTCCTTCTAGTGAATTTATACATGGACATCTTATTCAAGTAAAGTCACCTTATTGCAGCTGATGGCAGTTCTTGTATTTGACTGCTTATAATTGGCCATATATTTAAAAATACCCTGACCACTGGTTTACCGGACAAAAACAGACATTCAAGGACTGCACTGTTATTAACACAAGGGGGTAAACCAACCTTAGGGCCAAGTGTAGTTGAAGACTGTTTCCAATTGAAGAACCATACGCAAACATATGGATCCTTAGAAATTATGACAATAAACAGGGATATTAAAAATTATAGCATTTTTTTATGGCAATAAATTATTACATTTCTTTCCAAGATGTCTAAAAAAAATGTAAAAAAATAAATAAAATAAAATTAATTATTGATCCACAGACCCCCCCCCCAAAAAAAAAGACGGCCCATGTCGAAATCTGCAATCCTATTAAAATTCCTTTTAAAAATATGGGCAAAGTATTACCTAATTATGCAGGGTATTATTAACTGTCAGTCACGCATGGAGTACCCAGGGGGTAAATATAAAACCATTGGTGCTTAAAGCATCACAGGCTGTAGTTGAAGAGGTGCTGAATATCTACGACCCCAGGAAGAAACAGTACGGAAAGAAAAAGCTCATACATCATCATATTGCCCTCTTAGTAACCCCACTATACTGCCTGGGGCCACAATCATCTCAAGAGTTACATTAGTTCATGTCATTGTACAGACAGAAAAAAATAGATTACATTACAATAACCAGGCAATCTGAACGGGTATGCAACCTCTTTCCGTTCCAAGTCCAGTTTTCTTATCATCTGCTGTTTAATCATAAAATGTATATTTTATATAATTGACCTCACTATATACATTGGGTTCATCCATGTATCTCTAACCATCTCCATCATGTGCACACATTTTGGCGGTGTGGAGAAGGACGTGATCCTTGGTTTGGTTCATTATTGTGCCTAGATGCCACCTATTTTGCCAGCATTAATTTTCCGTATAGAGCCGTTTTGCTCTATACATTATGTAAACAGATGCAGGTATCTTTGAATAACAAGCTTTTGGGGCAATCAGAAATTATAGCTATGATCACATCGGGAATAATACATTGGCATATAGCTTCTTATTAGGCTTTAAAATTGGTATAATTATTGAGGAAAATAATACCTTATTAATTAAACATTTGTTTTAAATCCATCAACAGAGGCAACTAATATTTGATATTTTGACAATGTAACATACAGCTACCAGTGAACGTTCTCATCACGTGGCTCAGTGTAATGCATTACAGTCTCTTCGGTGTATCAGGTTGCTTCTTCGCTTGCTGTATCTAAGCCTGAGGCCATTATTTCTATGCTTTTTGTCCTACCTTGAATTTTAAATTATATCTATACATTTATACGAGACTAAGCAAATGCTGTCTGTTACAGAGAGATACCGATATTTGATTCAACATGTTCTCTTGCTGTCATTTGAAATTTAACTATCTGGTTGCTAGAAGGAGAGAAAAATACATCTGACGGAAGCACATTTGTTGATATATATATATATATATATATATATATGCACAGGTTCAGTCAGATTTATGTTTAGGTGCAGCAAAATGCCTTCTTGTAGATAAGTCAACCAATTCAGCAAGGCTTGCAGTTTCCAGGAAGCTATTAAAATGGCCGGTTCTCTTTCCCAGCACATCACTTACATTTCGCTCTTTAGAAGTTTATATGATACAGTGGAAGAAGGGATTTTACTATAGCGAGCTAACTGAGGCTGTGATAGAGTTTAGGAAGGACAACAGGGTCATTCTGTGAATGCTGAGTACTGACATTGTTTGCCATCAATGGGATATTTTTACTGCCAGTCTGATTAAAAACTGTTTCCAAGGATGAAAATGTATCTATAACCTTCTATAGTTCGAAAAATAGAATACACATCTAGAATATAAAATTAGAAAATAGAAAGATAACATTTTCCTTAAATATTTTCTTTTTTTTTCATTCCGCAATTACACTTCTGTTCATTAGTACTGTACTGTGATTTTTTCCAATATACTACGGATTTGAATTAGTGTGAAATGCATGAATTGTACTAAAAAGGATTGCACTCTAAAAGATCAATTTAGGGGTAACCCCCTAATAATCTAAATTCAAATTCAGATTGAAATGGACCTAAGGAGACCCATCAGCGCCATACTGGTGGAATTCTAGTTCAAGTACATGAACCATGGTGTGATGTAGGCAATAATAAAAAAAAAAAAAAAAGCATGGGGAGAGAAAAGGAAAAAAGAAGAAAGCAAAAGTCATGGAGAATAAAGGGGTTATGAAGATACAGAGATACAATAGATCCAGGCCTGAAATTGCTATTCCAAACCCTCCGGCCAGCTAAAGGCTCTCCTACACCCCCTAATAGGGGTTAGCAAAGCAGCTACTGCTTGGAGTTATGCCGTTCTTTCCAAGCGATGGAATCTATTTCCTTATTTGAGTGCTTTTCATCTGTTTTCCTGGAATTGCTTTTTTCCAGTGGAGACATCAGCATCTTTTGGCACAGACACAGAGAAAAGATTACTCAGCGGATGACCACGAACATTTCCAGGAGCCTCTTCCAATAAAAATCCATTTCAGAACAGATACTGAAGCAGCAAAAATGATTGAAGGCACATAATGGGCTTACAATTTACCCCATATAAAATATATATTTTTTAAAAATCTGTATGCCAACCAATCACACACACTTATCGTTTTATCTTAAAAAATTGTATTGTTTTCCAACGATTAGCCCATATAGCTGCCAAAAGTCTACATTTTTCAAGGAAAGTCCCAACAACTGATGCTATATGTTGGCTGTCAGCTTTCCCAGCAGATGTTTCAATTATCAAGATTGCGGTATTACAGGAGGAGATTAGGTGTTCTAAACTGTGAGCGAAGACATGCGACAATGTGCAGTGTGGAAGTATAAACTGCAGTAAGAATAATACATTAATATTTATTATTTAAATATTCTTAAAATTGTTATTGTAGCGATTTGCAAAAAAACGCTCCTGATAAATAAACCTGAGCAAAAAAAAAAAAAAGCCCCCATCCAATACACTGGAATCCCTGCAAGTATCATTTTACTATATTTTTTGTGGACTGGGGCGTTAGAAATGCAGAAAGGTGAAATAATAAAGGCTGCGGTGCACATGGCATTTTATCGCGAGTAATGAAAAGTAATGAAGATGGGAATTCAGGACTCAGTGGTAGAGAACGTACAGGTTCAAACAGAAAGGGGAAGCAGAAATACCAGTCTCGGAGGAAAATCCATCTTGTTTCTGTAAACATGCATTGTTTCGTAACAAAGATTGCCACAGTGCCGCTGTACAATGCTCAATTGTTTAACTCTCTGCTACCCACTGAGTACCCTCTGGCATTTACTGGGTTAACGTTTCTTCCAACACAAGCAAAAAAAAAAAAAAACAGAATGTAAATACAAAGAAGACTGAAGGGGAGTAAGAAATGAGAAATTATGACTTCTTTCCCTATCTCAGCACATTCCAACCCGAAAGATTAAACAATAACAAAATTGTAGTCTTTCCCTGTAGCAGTCTCCTTCAGAGTTAACCCCTATTGCATTCCGAGAATGTCAGCTAGCAGTAGGCCAACCTTTCCAGAGAACATTTCGACTTTCAGAGCAGAAACTACAGAATACCATTCTGGGCACTTCAATATCCCTGCGAAGGACAGAAGTTGACAACTCTAAGATTTTGGCTTAGCAATGCACCTACACATTAAACCTGGAATTCCTATCTGTTCCATGTGGCTAAATTACAGTCTGTCTTATAACGAGCGCTGACGACACGGATTGTAATGTCTGATGCAATGATATAATACAAAAATCAGAGATCACAATGTTTGAGGCAAAACAAAAATAAAACCCAATTGATTATAAATAACACACTATATGACATGGCATACACCGACTCTTTGAATGTCTTGGAAGAAGGCTGCTCATTCAGTTATTAATCCAGGTTATAGACTAGTGGTCACGGCATCATGAAGACAGCGCCATGGGCCAACGACAACAAGAGAGGACCAAGCATATCCACCGAGGCATACAATAATGTGAATTAAATGTACAGATTGCATGCTTAGGACCCTGCTCACAATCTACAGAGGAAAATGGCTGCTGAACTACTGGTTGTTTGCCCTAATAAAGCCTGATGATTTGATCTGATTTAACATGGGAAGCTGAATTAAATTGGGTTTCTATTTAGCAAGGTGCTCCTTGGCGGCTGGTCCTCTTGACACAGCAGCCAAGTCCAGGTGTGTTGACATTGTATGAAAACATTTCCCATTGGGTTTGCTTTGATACATAATACACTTCACAGAATGTTGCTTTCCTGTAACCCTTGTGAAGCAGAGAGGTTTCTTATTTACCTTCACTAGTTTGAGTATCCTATTTTGCTTGTAAATAGAGCAGAAGCACTTGAGATTGATGGGTTCTTACTGAAATCTAGTAATTACTAAAGATGTGGCATTGTTTCTCACTATTCGAACCCAATTGAATGTCAAATTGCAGGGAAAATAAAAATGGGCTTGAGAAGATGATGTTAATTGTGTTAAAACCCTTAGGGAGCTGGCATTCCCAGCCAACAAGATAAGCCTTGGCAACCATAGTTATTTAAACCGGAGGGCCTGGAAAAGTAAGTAGGCCTCTGTACTGATGTCTGCCACATTGTCTACGTCATGGAAACGTCACGGAAAAAACAGAAATGCAAAGGAAGTAAAAAGGACTCCATTAAATGCAACAGTCCTGGATGTAGGAGCTTCTGCTTGCTAAATTGTCAGTCAAGTAACACCTATCCGGTCAGTAACCATTCTTTCCGCATTATGGTTCAAAATCTTATTTCTGTTAGACTACTGAAAAATTCCAGTTTCAGAATAAGAATATTATTAAATATTCTATTAATTTCAATAAATAAAAGCCAGGACACTTTACACTACCTATTCAACATTCCCATTTAAAGGGAAGGTTATGCGACATTTAATTAATTTTATTTGTTCCACAAAAACACATTTCTGTCAGCCTTAATGTGTCCTGCAGATTGTTTTTTTTTGTGAGTTTACAAAGCTGCTTACCTCTTCTTCCATAAACCGGCAACAGATACAGTGCCAATGGCATGGTCAGGATGAAGCTGGGTTCAATCCTGAACTAAGCTGCCAGATGAGAATGGATTACGAGTTCGTGAACATGTATAGAGACGCAACACTGCCAACTTAAAGATGCCAACAGGCAGTCATCGTGAATTTATGAGCAGCATTTCTCAATGCAGGGATTTTATTGATGACTGAAAAAATGAGCATGACTGCCCCCTTAATTTATGGAGTAAGGCTTATGCCTCAGAAAGCAGCGAGAAGGAGCAGATTCAACCCCTTCCAAGAAAAAACCCATAAAATCATACGCAAACAGATACCGTGATTTATATACACACACACTTACACACATATACCATGCGCACACACACTGTATGTAAACTGTAATGTAATCAGCTGTAGTTTATCCCAGGTAATGTTTGCAATAAATAAATACAACACTTCCACTTAACAAATTAGGTAAATATTAATCTCCTCTACTGGAAACAATTTGCATCCCTCTGAAAAAAGAACAATGAGTAGGAAAATTTGTAATATGCAAGGTAGACTATAGTAAAAAATATATATACATCCTAAAGGACTACAGAAACAGAACAAATCAATTCTAGCTCTCCCATTCCAAAGAATCCAAGATCAACGATGGAGAGTTTGTAGAGCTCTTCATACACAGAGCAGGTTTCTCAATAAAAGCTAGATTGTAAGCTTGAGAGCAGGGCTCTCCTCGTTGCCTAATGTAAGGTCTACTTCTAGTTTTGTCTTCCCTTTGAATGTATGTTCTGTAAGAAGCGCTGCATAAATTGTTGCCGTTATAAAAAAGAATGTAATATTAATAAACAGCCCCTTATATTAGGACAGGTGAATCAATTTAGTCTTTTTACAACTGTGCTTATTTAAAGGGCCACGAGAAGACAAAAAATGGTCTAAAGTGGGTGCTTAAAGGGGAACTGTCACCACCACAGCCCTTACTGTAATGTGTGCCTTTTTCTTCGCCCATTAGTGTAATTCTTTTGGAAACATTTCAAGCTCATGCAAGCTGAGATTTCTGTTATCAGGATGGTAGAACTTAACTGATGTTATCCCTCTTTTCCCAGTTGCGAACCAGCCCGAACAACAAACAGTAACTTGTATGAAAAGTAAGGCCATCTTTGCTGCACCGTCCATGCTCACTTCCTCCAATTCATCGCCTCCGTGCTGCTCATTGCAGAAGCGATCTCTAACTGTACAGGAGGCTATTTGCAGGTCAGTAATAAGGGGGGTTCGCAATCTCTTACAAAAACAATTGTGCAAACCTTCCTTAAAATAAGTAAGGTTTGCTTAATTAGTCTCTTAAGCAAGATAAAAAAACTTTTCCGGCATTATTAAGTTGATGTCAAGGAACAGTCATGCCCGTCCTAAGAACAGGAACTTAATATGGCTGCTCCAGTCATGCACACAGAAGGTGGGTTTTAATACATATATAATCTGTATTTAAATCAGTAAACATCATTACACCAATGTATTTACTGTGTGCAAACGCAAAATGTAGGGTCTGGGAAAAGTAAGAGATCTACACTAAGTTTGAAGAAACTGATTTACAGGAAAAATCCTATATGGTAGACTATAGCGGATGTCTTGAAACAAAAAGAATGCAAATACTAGTTAGCCTTTACCTCATTAGAAATACTATATCCTTTATCGATCGAGGTAATTATAGCTTTAGGTAAATGTTTTTGTAACGTATACTTTTTTTTTTTACTTAACATTCCTATCTGGGAAAAACTCAATACTACAACATATCATAAAGCAAAACCACAATCTGAAATCCTCTGCATTCCTAGACACGAAGGTAATTATTGAAAAATATTGTCCTATCCAGATACACCCTGCTGTTGTACCATAGCCTACTCCTAAATCCAGCATGAAAAGAAAGTGGAACCAGCGCCATACATCAGGATGAATGGAAATCCAATTGTTTCTTCATTGTGATGCATCCAGAAACCTTGACAACCCATTTATCAACATTTCAAATAAAAATATCACGTCTACAGTTAAATAAAAGTATTTGGCGCCGAAGGTTATCAGAACCTGTATGGGGTTGATTCATGTGAAAGAGCACATGATGCGTCCAGTCTCTAGACACATTTTTCAAATTCAATACATGGTCTAAATAAACTTTCCTGCTACATTTCAGGAATTTATTGTCCTCTGGAGAAGCCAGATTGCATAATCTTTAAGGGGAAGTCACATTAGCTTTGATGATTCCTCTTGGTATTATAAAGCGCCTTCACAACATAAAATGCAGTTTTCCATTTTCCACGACAGATGTTAATCAACGAATGTTATATTTACTAGCTTGGTTATATGTTAGTTTCCACTCATAAATTAGAATGTAAAGATGTAAAGTACGTAAAGGAGACAGTGTTGTTAAGATTCTTTGCATAGAATTACTATTCGGTAGTTGTTTAAGTAATTGGGAAGATACATAGCAGAAGTACATGTGTCTTCTTGGAAGGTCAGAGAATGGATGAGCACCAGAAGAGCATCTTTTTGTTCCACATCTGAGTAATCCATATGTTCCACCACACAGCACCTTTAGATATGTATGTGATTTCAAACATAAGGATCGCAGCAATAAAACATAAGGATAATAGTTCTGCATTTGAGTTCAGGGCTACTATGGGGCTATTAAACTGATGGTAGAGTTGACCAACTCTTAGTCAATGAACAAAGTTCTCTCATCCCCATAAACCAGTTTTTGGGGACTTTTTTTGGCGTAATAGTCAATTTGTGCCCCATTTTATTTATTACATAGGTGATATTAGAAAAGAAGGGACTGTACTCATGTAATATATATATAAACACACAGCAATTAGGATTGCTTGGTACATCAAAGGTAATGTAAATTTTTTGCACTGAAGGTTCTTGACCCGGGAAAAAAAAACATTCCGTATTCCCTTTTAAAACCAAAGTGTGTTTTACATTATAACTTTGAAGATGCTAGGAATTGTGTCCCTGCGACTAAGTGTTTTGCCCTTATATGATTTTGCCGCATCCTCTTTGAAGATCTCAGCTTGGGCTTCTTTCCTGGGATCTATATCCTATAGATATCTGGGTGAAACTATGTAGTCTTTATTAGCTCTTCTTGTTCATGGATCTCAGAAAAGGTTCATCCATGCATTTGAACCCCACATAGGCCGACCACCTTATCAGTAATTTTAAAGTAAAATATAGCAACTGGGCAGGTCCGTGAGCAAATATCATGGTGATGTTTACATCCAAATGATGGTGGCGGAGCATTCTTTTTCAATGTCTGTAATATAAAGATTAAGAATGATCTGGACATATACACACATTAGTTAGGGTTAAGTATTTTCTCCTTTCTTAAATTTTAGGTTTAACATTAACGGCAAACAGTGTGATAGGACTTGCATGGTTATCTTAACATAAGACCAGACCAAGGAGAAACTATGTTTTGAGGTCATATAGTAGGTGGAATAAAAAGCAGACTAGATGGATCTTAAATGGCTTAGGTGGCTTAAGTGCCTCTTAGCTAGCGTAAGATTCTATGTTTCATATTCTTTCTCCTTGTTGCTATTCTGTTTATGGCTGCCATATTCTAAATTCATGTTATCTTTAATGTTCTCGAAATGTTGTTACGGAATTTAATGGCTGAACATGAAATGTTAAATAGCAATGATCTGTTCACAAGGTTTTGTAATGAATACCATACTATGATATCTAAAACATAAGTTAAATATACAACTAATATAAAAAGGCACATTTAATGGGGTTATTCAATTTTTTTCACTTTAAATAGGTCCCAAGTGGAATTTTACCATTCAGATCAATTTGTCTACTTTTTTGTCAATGAAAATGATGTACAACATGCACACTTTATGGACAAAAGCAGAGAAAATGAAAAGTCGGATATAGTGCTGTAAGATTAATTAGCCCGTGGCATTGATTTTAAATAAGTTACCTTTATCATTATTGCCAAATTAAAAGAGGCTGGACAGGGCTACACAAAAAAGGGTATTTAGCAAATTTAAAGATTTAGGTTTATAATAAAAATCCATGTTAATTAAACCAATGGAAGCACAAACTCTTTGTCATCTATTTTACGTCCCTGAGACCTTACCATAAAAAATGCATTTACTAATGGTCTCTGCTCCTTTACTAGATAATAAAGTGGAGACATTTGTAACCGGATTTCTTCAGCAGTGCTGGCTAATGCTGATAAAACACAATTATCTGGAGCTTGCAAAAATGCAAATGCTACAATACCAATAATGCGGTGATTCCACAAGGCTAAGAAGCCCCCATTTGACTCATTTACATTAGGGGATTTTTTTTTGTTTAAATGGTGGTTAATATGTAAGTGCACATTAATAATAATGAAAGATTATGACCATTACCCCTTTACATAAAAAAAACATCACTTAATACAGTTACCTAAGGTTGGCATGAACTGTACCCTGCCTAGAGTGCTTACTCTAGAATAGAAACTCACAAGGGGTTAAGAATTCCTTTTATGGAATGACAGAAACTGTTTTGTCCCGGTTAGAATGTATACGTTTACATGAACGTTTCTTGGCTTTATTTCAGCAGGTGGTATCGTTACTACTTAGGCCACTATGGCAGTTTATGCAAGATAAAGAAATATGGTCTTCTTTTTAGTGATTCAGTTGAAGTGTCTAATTTCAGCTGTGAGGAAGCTCTGATGCATTGTGACTCCAGTGACATCACATTGAGCTGAAAATGGGGATAGCTAAATCTTTGGCTGCTTTTAAAGAGAATAATAAACATAGGATTTCATCTTCCCAGTGCTGATTTTCACTATTTTTTTAATAAACAAAACATTTAAGGGCCATATCTTCAAAAAAGAATTCTGAGATGGCAAAATTTTAAAATGTTCCTGCCGTAATTAGGAACTGTCTGGGTTTGACCTGGAGTCTCCTGGTCACCTTCCTCTTTATGGAGGCAGAAGAGCAACATCTGACCAAAGAACTCCTTCCTAATTTAAGACCATATGGAGCCAGCTCTGCCCCTCTCACAGCCTCTCCCCAGAAGAGGGAAAGTTCTAAGGGACCTACATTAAGAAGTTCTCAGGTATGGCTTCTGCCAATGACTCCAATATAACCAGTCTGCAGCAAAATGTCTGTTTCTACTCAACCTACTTATTGGTCTTTAACTAACAGACTATTTAAATAACTTGATTCTTTACTTATTAGGGAAGGATGGGACGTCGCACTGAGAGCATTAAAATGTCTACATACTTAGAACTTTACTACCACTTTAAAGTGCTTACTAACATTTTTAATACAGAAGGAGATCCCATATTGACATTGTGTGTAGATTACATTTTATGATCCTTCACCCAATTTAAAGATGTTTCTTACTTTAACGTGTACCATATTCACAAAAAAAGTTTTTCAGTATCTCCCATCAATGATATTGCATGGAGTCATTCACGCATTGCCAAGCTTTTCCCCCATAGAGACAGCATTAAGTGCCTTCCCGTGACCCTGGGTCCCATGAGGTGGTCTCCGTCAACACAGAGGCTGCCCGAGATTGAGGTGGGCAAGGAAATCACAAATACCCTCTAAGGGATTGTGTACAAAGATATAAATGTGATATATGCAGTGCAACCGTTTTAATAATGCATATCATTTATACGTGACAAATCCCCCTTCGAAGATTATTGTGAAATATGCAGGTTGTAACTGTAACCTACTTTCTGTATTTAAAAGCAAACTAGAAAAACCATGCTACATGAATACTAATATAAAATAAATGAAGTTATATATCATTCATTTGCTGTACTTCCAACTATTTTATTTGCACCATAATATGAGGGATTTGGGCCTCTAAGATCAGAACTCTTGGGCCATACTTAAGGTGCTAATAGTCCAGCAATCAGCAGGAACATCCTAGTGGTTGACGCGGTGGCCATTTGAAGCCACGTGTCCAGAAGGATTCACAAACCTCCTGCACTATTTGTGAGAAGGCCTCTTCACTACCATCAGCTCACACTTCTATTACATCACACTAACACTTCCTTTATACAGACTCAACAGGCAAGCTTGGCGGTTCCCATTTACCAAGATCAAAATGAGTTTGATGACTCACTTCAAGAGCTGTTTAAAAATACCCGCATTTTAAACACAAACCATTGTGAGTGGAATAAAATGAACTGCTTCAATCCGATTTGGCATAGCACAGATCCTGTTAAAGAAAACTATAACAATATAACTAGAAAAGAATACGGAATGACATACCGAGCGTGTGACAGATGAGGTGAGAACACAAATTAAATATACGCAAAAATAGGACAGCGTGTCAGACAGAATATGCCTTCAGATGGGAACACAATGGTATATTGAGTCAACCCAATAGTGAAGCCCGAGGCCTACTGAACGATTCCTGGTATTTTTGTAACTGTATTAGCATAAAGTATATCTACTGAGAAGCTATTTAAAGCAATCACCACCATTTTAATGTATTCCTATGTACTACTGTGCTTAATATATCTACCCAATAACTTAAAAGAATGACCTCTGTCTCTGACCCAGGTTTTCTATTAAAAACTGTTACTTATTACACCTTGCCCATCCCTTTCATGTATTTCAATGTGTCGATCACATCAAGAATCTCTGATGTTCTTTTTCAAAGTCTCTAAATAATCACTCTTTTGACACATTTTTACAATAGTCTACGGAAAATCTAGTATTAAAATTTAAAAGGGCACATGTTTTTTTATGTTCTTCTGCCTATACTCCAGGGTGTCTTTCCTTATTCACAGAAGGCAGATATAATTCAAGGTTAATTCCACTTTGTGTCCAAATGCACAATGGTCCAAGAAATAAAGTCTTTAACTGAAGAGGAGACCTCTGAGGGCCACAAAGCTTATGTGACTACATCTTCTTCTGCGCTGGTCCAATAAAAAGGTATCCCCTTCAACTACTGACTCCATTTTGTCTTTGAAATATAAACCACAATTACTGTGTATTCTCACAAACGTTATTGATAAACAGTAACACATCTTAATATTTTTTCAAACAAATAATCGTACATTGACAATTTACTATAAAAAAACACGTTTATTAAAAATACTAGAAAGTGTTAACACGTGAGAATGTAAATTCCAGTAAATATAGAAATATTGTATCACAAACACGTTTGCTTTAGAAAACACAAAAAAATCGTAGTCAAAACCCCCAATGTACTAATATTTAAGTCAATGTGGTTTTACAATTTTGTTAACTTGTAAATGTTGCCGTATATCTCATTTTATTTGAACAATTTAGAAAATGTCTGTCGCCCGAGGTTAACTGGCCCTGTGGTTATGTATATGTTTAACGTTAGAATGTGCGTGTGTGGGGGAGACTGACACCTCGCTCTCGCTTCTCGCGTATCCTTAATGCAATAATTGGAAATATGTATGGGAGTTCTACGCTCAACCTGATTTTATGCAGGCAGCGGTATCTTGCCTGTAGTTACTATAGTAACGTTCAGGGAATTCTGCCAGCTCTCACTGTTGTATCCATCATGGAAATTGTAATAGGGTTAGAATATGCCATTTCACGATTTTAGTACTCCATGTTTGTATAATATTGTTGCAAAGTTAACATAATGGGAAGCCGTATAATAATTTTACATTTTCTTTTTGACACATTTTATATGGTCAAGTATTGAATAAACATGGAGATATTTTCTTAAGGGCTTTCTTTCATTGGATGTGGATGCTTTACATAATTCAAGGAAAACCATGACCGTTAGAGTGAGGGTCACAATGCCAATTACAGACAGTACAATGGAAACCTAGCTTCCGCACCATTCAACGGTTCCGTATTTACTTAAGAAATGAGGAAATCTGTATAATAGTTTAGCTAGTTTTCAGTGCCGGTTTACTTAAATATTGTGTTTTTTTTAAAATAACACTTCTCCATTTTGTGTCGCCATGAGAGTAACTGTGGTAATAAGTGACGCGAAACATTTGAGCAAACATGGTGTTGCCAATGCAGCATTGCAAAGAAGAACCAATGTCACAATCACTTCCCATTCCAATTGAAACAGATGTACATCGGCCAACGTATACATCTTTGTACAAATTACAACAGTAAGCCAAAATTATTACAAATAAAAGTAAAACATACATCACAAGGAGACTTCATTATTGCAATTGGCGATCCAACTTGGCTCTTTATACAGGAGGAAGGTCCCAGAGCTGGTTCCTCATAATGTGTTCTCTATTAAATAAACCCTTAAATCTAAGTCCTCACTGCCCCTCTAAACATAGAGAATGATACCTCAAAAAAAAGATATGGAGTGCTGATTTCAAGTAGGCCTACATTTTCATCAACTGGGAAAGCCTGTGTGCCACAGAATATTCGCGCTCTTCTCCATACTTGATGTAGAGAGCGAGACCTTAATGAGTCCTTAGGTTTGTCTACGTTTCAGAATAGATTTGTGCCTAACCCATGCATGTTTAGGTTTCCTCACTATATTAGCCTCTACCACTTCTGAAGGCAGGCTGTTCCATTTATCTACCAGTCTCTCATTAACTGACATAATACAAATAACACTAACTTTGGAAGACCTGTCAAATAATTTTCGGAGTCTTGTAGTAAGTACATTAATTAAAGGTATTCTTTTGAGATTGAAATTGATGACGTTAACATGTTGCCTCTCATCTCAAGTACAGGCAAAGTGAGAATGAGCCTTCTTGTGATTGGTCTAGAGAGAAGCGGAAGGCCACATTAATTTTTTTGTGTGCAAATTAAGGGTATTTTACCAAATATAAAGCCTGGCCCATTCAAACCAAATTTTACATATAAACTATATAGCCTACTGGCCTAAGCTAAAGCCAATTTATGGCAACATACTTACTATATGTCATATTTTTTTATTACATCCAAAACAATATCAATATATATTGTTAAGTTCTGCACAGCTTCGAAGTAATAATCATTCCATACCACAGATAGACCACTAGTGGCACCAGATAAGTAAGAACAGCGCCTCTTTTTAATATAAAACATATTATAAACTATTACACTGCATGCCAAATTGATCACAGCTATACTTGGCTTCCATGCATAGGTATACAACACATAATGCAAGTATGGATCAAGCACGCTTATTGGCCCATATCATACATGCGCGGATATGCAGTGCATATGACAAGCAAGAAATCTCATGTGGATATAAACAGAATTTATTGCGAATTCTTAAAAATAAAAATATTTTCCAATTATATTCATTTTACCGCTTTCCATGTATTACTGTCACCAATAAAATCATGTAAATTACACGACAAATGGCTTACAGTCTATCTGCTCTGTACAGACGCTTAAAAAAAAATACTAATGGTTCTGCAACCGATTTAATGCTGAATTATTAAACACCAGGGCAATATGCTTTGGTCCTTAATTATTCATAATGGTGCTTTGAAACAGAATGGAGAAGAAGGCTTTTTAAACCATAATTTATATTTTGCCTTGAAAAAAATAAACAAGTGTCACTGTAGAAATATATATAAAATAAAACACAACAGAAACAATTTTAATACAATAAACACAATGAGATTATCTTATACATATCCCCGAATCCACCTGCGCGAGGTACTACAGTCACACATTATAAAGCTCTTATGGAAATTCTGATGACGCTGTTGCTTTTGGAGGCCTTCCCCTGGCTTTTTAGAATAACCAAAATTGCGCTAGAAATACATTATGTGTCAAAATGAACAATTAGCTCTCTTGGACAACGTATCATAACGAAGATCAGTAACGACTACATTGTTGGCAACACAAACTTATGGATCCGGTTGTTTGTTTCTGTATTCCAATGGAATTTCAGCTATTTTTGTGATTGTGTGCTGCGACGTCAATGGAAGGCAGCCATTTAAACATCCTAACTCCTGTCTTCTACGTTTCTACAGTGTACTAAATGTTAGGTTATGTGATTCACACAGCACAGACACAAATCCAAGATCCCTTATTTAGAATTCCACGGAGACTCTTAAGACAACATGGCATTCCTTCTCCAAAACTACGCTTGGTCCTACCATGAAGGAAAAGTCGTCAGGATCGGTTTCCGTAACAATATTGAACATTACGTGCATTCCGTGTTTTGTGAGTAAGCAGTACAGATTGTTCCAATATCTGATGGTACAGGTTTATATTCAAGGAGAAGACCGTAGGAGACTTGCGTTTAACCCCTTAATCACCAGGGCTCGCGGCACACAAACCACGTTACAAAAGACGATCTCGTACAAGCTCAGAGTTCCTCCTTTATTATGACTCTTAAAACTTAAATGGGATCCCCACTGTACTTTGATCTATTGTTCTAAAGTGCAAATGCTGTTATGGTTTCCTACTGGGGCAGGCAACAGCTGCAGCCGAAGTATCACATACAGTCTGCCTTGGGCATGCTGGCTATGTCAACAGATTATCTTGCATTGAGCTGTCTAGACTGTTATTAATATGCAACTGATTCAAACTACTGGCCATGTGCATTGCGCTTTTCTATTTTTTTTAGGGGGGGGTTGTTATTTTTTTTAATTAGTCGCCTCAATTTAAAAAACAAAAATGGCAGCAGATCCAATGCTTATCATGCACATTATAGGAAATAAAACCATCTCGGAGGACACCAAATTAGAAGCACCACGTAACGAGCTTATTAATTGTCATATCTTGTTCTAGAAAGACGATGATCTATGCATCAAAGTGACAGTTTTAACGATAAAGACCATTGGAGGCGACTCTATGAATGAACAACCAGTTACGCAACTTCTGTTAGCCAGGGAACCATTGTGTCTGCGTTTCTCTATATCCCGTTAAAACACTTATTTCAGCACCTTTGCCTTTTTCTACGCCACCGGCTGTAACTAAACTAGAACAATTAAGAATATCCGAATATCACACTTAACACCAAATGTCCAATTGAAAAATAAAACGTCTTACTGGAACAAGCATATTTAATAAAATATTTGGATTAAATCAAGGACTAGGTATTTAAATCAACTGACGAGATCTCCATTATTATTATAATTATTTTTTTAAATACACCAAGGTGACAGTAAGATGCCATTTTCACCCATCAACCCATTTGTGAGTGCGCACATGTCACTGCTCCTGTAAGTAGTATAAAGTACAGTACGCAGCGCAAGGCATACCTTGAAGACAACTCTTTTGTTTAATACAGTAATTGATTTACAGCTGCAGCTATTGTCTTCCAATGTCTCACAAAACACACACACACAATAACAATTGCAACAACTGAACGGATTGCAAAACAGTAACCGAAAAACCCAAACATCAGTCAATACACACTGAAAAGATACAGATTTATATATACATTGGCAGACACACATGTGCATATATGGTGTTCCGTTGCATGTATGGATTCTATGCTCATCATCAACCCTGAATGTGAGTTGCGTGTTTCCCCTTTTTAATAGGGACATAATTATGAATGAAACTCTCTGTATTTGTGAAATTCTCATAATATCATTAAGTGTCATGAGGTTTCTGATGATAAAAAGCAGAACATCAGGACCCTGTTAAAAAGTCACTGGGGTTTTTTTTTTTTTTTTTTGCTGATTAAGCATATTGCTTTTAGAAAAATAGGTCTGCAGAAACGACACAGACATTGCCTGAGAGAATAAGGAACGAATGTTAAGGATCACATTAAGAAGAGGTATATCAGATGGGCTGAGATCACAGGATTTAAACTTATTTGGATGCTAGGATGGGGTGGAATAAAAAACCTGATGCAAATGTAAGGTAGAGGGGTATCTGCAAGATGCCAAGGAGAATCCAGGCATGAATGTGAAAGTGAATGTGCATGTGTGTGTGCATGAGTGTGTGCGTATGAGTGTGTGTATGCAGTTAAAGATTACAAGATTAATTTAAATCATTCACCTGCTGCCAATTCTCTTCCAAAGATGGCATTGCTGAGAAGTAGCCAGTGTCATGTACAATCTGAAGCTCCTGGAATATACTATAACTAGCCAAAACATCCATGTTTGCAATGCAAGTAAGAAGAAGAATCAAAACGTATATATTCCTTGACTGCTGTCCTCTTATAACAAAGATAGATCCAGAGTCCCCTTCGTGAAAATGTGTTAAGGAGGATTGATAAGAGTCAATGCAAAGAACGAGAAGCAGGAGAACAAGTGTTGATCATTCAAACCCAAGCATTTGGAAAAAAAAGGGAAAAAAAATCAGGGGGTGCTTAATATTTATGTCTAAAAAGGATTCGGAAAAATAATGAAAAAGTCAACATCCAGAGCACTTAAGTGATGCAAGAAATCCTTTTGAATGCAGTGATCACTCCAGAGCTTGTACCAGGAAGAAAGATGCAAACTCACTGACATTAAATTGCCATCATCTGTTTGTATACTAGTGCTGCCTGATCCTGGATGCAGTCTTAGCTCTCTATTTTAGGAGGAAGGGGGGACAGAAGTGCTTGCATTTTTTCCTCTCTCGCGATCTTTTTTTCCTCTTCTCTCTCCCCCTCCTTGCTTCTTAAGAGACTTTCTCTCCCTCTCTGTCTGCCTCCTCCTCCTCCAGATCTGGCAGATGAGTGAGTACCTCCCCTTCTTGCCTCCCTCTCCCCCCCTTTCTAGCCCCCCTCTTTCGATCCACTGCGCAGCTGCAAACAATTCTTGGAAGAAGCTGTCACTCACGAGAGCCTGTAGCCATATTAGGAGAACAGGGAGGGAAATGGTGTGGCTTAGTCAGCTAAGGGCTGTGATGTCACGCACGACCAATTGAAAACGCAGACTTACAGGATGGGCAGGGCTTACGAAAGTAGGCGTCCTCTGGTTGGCTGCATCCGAGTCTCTTCGCTGCCTTACAAGGCAGTGTAAGAAGGGCTATTTTTAGAGCGCTATATAAGCAGCTGCACGTTCGGACCGCGCTGCCTGAGTTAGTTAGATGCACGGAGAGAGCTGCTTGTGAGTGTTTGCTGCTGAGGAAATCACTTTCTGGCTTGATTTCCAAACCTTGTAAGGATGTAAATCTGACGTAAAAATATTAGTAGTATTCATTGCAACTACTATCGCTACGGGGCTTCATTTACTAACCAAGAGTTGTGGTTCCAGGTACCTCACGTCAGTGTTCATTATGAAGGGTTGGCAAGTTTCACTCAGGGCTGAGGTAGCCCTTAACAATGTATAATTCAATGTAAGGAGGCTGCAGAAACCCAAGTCATTTAAGTAAACATCGTATGAGAAGTCAAGGCACTATTGAGCCCCAGTGACTGGCCATAAACAAGGCTGTAAAGGGGACGCGCAGCACAGTGATGGCCGAGACCATCGGACCGGTGTGACAGTTACTCGGGATAGTAATTCTTTGTGTGTATGACTCATTTAGAGTTTCAATTACAATGGGTGGCATTTTGGCTCCAGTATTAACATCTCCACTCTGTTTAACCCTTTCATTGCTAGGTGACTGACCAGACAAGACTAAAAACACATAAATTGATGGCAGATGAGAACTGTTCGGCTCATCTAGTCTGTTTTTCCTGGTTAAGACTCATTCCTTAGCATTCTAAATTCCCATACTGTATTAGTCTCTACCACTTTTGCTGAGCTGCTGTTCCACTTATCTATTGCCCTCTCAGTAAAGTAAAACTTATGCTACATCTATGCTTTTGACACACTAGTTTTAGATTAGGATCGAGCAATCTGGGGTATCATGACGCATGGTAGTTTGTGGGGGTTTTTTCTCAGCACTTATTTGCTTGTTTTAAACAAACCTATTATTCAGGGTCTCAAACCTCAAAATGCCTGTGCCCCACCTCTTATTCTTACAAATATTAATCGTCTGGCCTCTGCTTAGTGTAGGCTTTCAATACAACGTTAAACGTATATATATATTTACATAACGTGCATCATAACTAGAAATAAATACAAGAAAAGCAACCATGTGGGATTTGTTTATATACAAATCCTATTGCGCTTATTGGTCAGACTGGATAACGTAAAAGGAGAAGAAGTCCAGAGCGATGAGTGCTGTGCCATTTCAGAATTATGGCATTATAGTTTTTGGTCTACAACATGATATGCATTAGGGACTGAAATTGGACACAGGATATTCAGGGGTTTGTTTAATGCCGATGTACACTACA
This sequence comes from Spea bombifrons, assembly GCF_027358695.1. Classification (NCBI taxonomy): domain Eukaryota; kingdom Metazoa; phylum Chordata; class Amphibia; order Anura; family Pelobatidae; genus Spea; species Spea bombifrons. The sequence continues at coordinate 29,922,608 of NC_071093.1, forward strand.
TGACCAAATGTAGAACATTGGCAGTAGAATGGGTCCTAGTAAAGAGCTCAGTGACTTTAAACTTTGCACCTTTATGGGATACCACTTTTGTCACAAGTCAGTTCATTAAATTTCTGCCCCGTCCAATGTAAGTGCTATTATTGTGAAGTGGAAGCATCTTGGAGGAACAACAGCTCAACCATGAAGCAGTAGACCACTTACAGAGTGCTGAAGTGCATAGTGTGTATAAAGCACCTGTCCTCTGTAGCATCGCTCACTACAGAGTTCTCAACAACCTTTAGAAGCAACTTCAGCACAAGAGCTGTGTGTCTGGAGCTTCATGAAATGGGTTTCCATGGCCGAGCAGTGTACACAAGCTGAAGCTCGCTATGTACAATGCCAAGCGCAGGATCGAGTGGTGCAAGCAGCGGTCCCCAACCTTTTTAACACCAGGGGCCGGTTATGTGGAAGACAATTTTTTCACAGACCGCGTGGGGGTTGTTTTGGGTTTGGTTCAAGTGCAATACATTTATTGTGCATTTTACTTCTATTATTATTAAATTTAAAATATAATGAAATATATTTGCAACTTCCCTGGTTGTCTTTCCACACCACAATTGGACAAAAAAATTCAACAATATGACTTGGCATATTTATACCCAGGCAACCAGTAAATGCTGGAACCTAGGCATGATGGGACTGTGATTGCTGTTAGCAATCACACTCCTATCATGCCAAGTCAGCCAGTACATGCTGGTACAGGGTGGCTGTAAGTGATGTGCAGACCCCATACTGCTGGCAGCATCAATATACAAGGGGTGCAGCTAGCCAGGTTTCAGCATGTACTGGCTGTCTTGGCATGATAGGAGTGTGATTGCTAACAGCAATCACAGTCCCATCATGCCTAGGTTCCAGCACTTACACATCCATGCTATCACACACACTTATTCATTCATATACTCATTCATTCACAGATTCATTCTCTCAATCACGCACACTCATTCAAACGCCCTCCCCACCCCCTTGCCTGCACTGCAGCACTCTTGATGTCGCTCACAGACTTCAGCAGGGGGCGCAGCCTCCCTCTGCGTTCTCTTGTACTGCACAGAGGAAGCAGGACTGGAGCAGAGTCATGTAATGTCACGTGAACTCTGCTGGGTTCTGCTTCCTCTATGCAGTACAAAAGACCCTCCCACATGTAAGATCTTGTGATTCCGGTTGCCCTGGCTGCCGATCTCACTCGGGCCGCATGTTGGACGCCCCTGCTTTATGCCCTCCTAGAAATGCCACTCTGCCCCTAGATATGCCACTCTGCCTCCTGTTATGTTTATGCCCCCTAGATATGCAACTCTGCTCTCCTGAAATGCTTTATGCCCCACTAGATATGCCACTCTACCCCCCCCCGATATCCCTGGTGCCTAGAGGGGGAAGCCGATGTACGTCTCTTTGATGGCAACCTGTGCTGCTACTCGTCACATCCACCAGGGCTTCTTTGCCGGCGCTCCGCCATAGAAGACCCGGGGGAAGTGCATGCAGCAGCGGAATATCCTCCTCTCTGGCAGCCGGGGCTTCAATGGTGGAACACCAGAAGCACTCCTTAATAGAATTCCCGGCTGAAGTGTCTTCAGCAGCGGGGTTGTCTGCATCGCACAGACGTCCATGGCTGCAGGAGAGTAGTATTCAGGTCCCCTGCAGCGCTGCGGGCGATCTGGATCCTCACCCTGCTGTTTGCCCGCAGCAGGGCTAAATGAAAAAAGATAACTGCCGTGCGGCCACGGATCGGTACCAGTCCGCAGCGGGGTGGTTGGGGACCCCTGGTGTAGAGCACGCTGCCACTGTACTCTGGAGCAGGAGACACGAGTTCTGCGGAGTGACAGATCGTGCTTCTCTGGCAATCTGGGATTGGCAGATGCCCTGAGGACACTACCTCCCTGATTGCATTGACCCAACTGTAAAGTTTGTTAGAGAAGGGATAGTGGTCTGGGGCTGTTTTTCCGGGTTTGGGCCCCTTACTTCTAGCGAGGGGTAATGTTAATGCTACATCATAAAAAGATATTCTAGACAATTGTTTTCAACTTTGTGATGCCAGTTTGGTGAAGACCCTTTCCTTTACCATATAGGTTATTTAATAACCCAGAAATACGGGTTCCCCTGATGAAGCTGGCACGTAGCCGGTGAAGCTCGAAGAAACTCAAAACCGGCTGTAGATTTTGCACTACTAGATACAATTTTGCATTTCTCATCCTTTTTGTCTGGCGTTCCCTTTTAAGCGTAGAACTAAATGTTAAATTTTATTGAGATGTTGTACTATTTTCCGTGGATTTAATTCCAACTCCAACATGTACCAGCATGCCTCTGTGCACAAAGCAAGCTCCATAAAGACATGGTTTGCTGAGTTTGGTGTGGAGGAACTTGAGTAACCAACACAAAGCCTTGACTTTAACCCAATTGAACGACCCAGGCCTTCTTGTCCAACATCATCGCCTCAGCTCACTGTTTTGGATTAATGGGCACATCTTGCCGCAAAAATACTCCACAATCTTTTGAAAAATCTTCCCAGAAGGGTTAAGGCTGTTATAGCTCAAAGGGGTTTGGGGGGGGCACGGGGTTGGACTGTATATTAATGGCCATGGTTTTGTCAAGCTGGTCATATAGTGTACATGTTGAAATGTTTAAATTTATGTGTGGTCCCAGTTTATTTGCCATGCAGAAGGTGTTTTCAGCAGAACAGATCTATTGGCACATGGTGTACTTACCACCAATGCTGGCTCAGCAAACACTTTGTGCATCACTTCCAGTGATTTCAATTTGGAGCACTTTCTCATGAAATGGTGGAACACAGAAGAGCCTTTCTGCTGCAGCTATGAAGCTGCAACTTCCACTAAAGGTAAGTTAATGTTTTCTAAAGTACTTTCAAAGTACTTTATAATGCACTATTTTTTGACATCACAGATGAGACACTGGAGTGCTCCTTTCTGGGTTGTCCTTAAACCCATTAAGGACAATGCATTGTGAGCCAGTACATGTCATATAGGAGAACTGTGTGCTGAAACACAGGCATCTTCCACCCCTATACAATTCATCCAACCTACCAGTTTTAAATTATGCCAACAGTATAGATTTTTTTACAAATTTATTGGGAAGATCAGGAATGTATTTGTAGGTAAAGTGTCTGTTGGCCTGAAGTTAAACCAGGTACCACAGACATTCTGGTTCGATTGTAAGCGTAACCTCTGTGTGAACTTAGAGCTCTATTAGTGACAGCCTCTAGCATTTGTGTTTCACAAGTACTGCTCTATATACAGAATAAACATTTTGCTCTGTATCTTTAAATCACAACAGTGATTGCCCTATAACCTTTTAAGCAGCGGCAATTCGGATCCTTTCCTATCTGCAGGCAAATGTTAATCTTAAAGTTTCTCATTAATTGATCTTCAATGCATTGCTCAACCCTCTGGAAATGAAATAACCAATACACCTCCCTCTGATCAAATCTGAACGCAGGGATCACATGGTTGTTTAAAAATAAAATCTGTTTCACCTATGAAAGAGATGCCTTCATAAAGATTTTTTCATCACATTAATGATTGTTACCTTTACCATCACCAGGCATATTTGTGGTCTTTTAAAGATGAAGTCAACTGGAGGCACTACAACAGGATCAGCACTTTGTGCCTTTTTCCACTAAACCTGACAGAAGTAAAGTTTGCTGTGCATTACCTAGCCAATCATACAGATTTTCATCATGCTGGGGTCTTTTCATGCTTATCATGGGCTCCTACGATCGTGTTTAGACAAAAACAATAAATGTGTGAAAGTGAGACACAGTTCCTTTTAAGATGATTTCCAAAAAGATAAGCTACTTAGTCCACTTTAACTGGTAAAGTAAGAGTCTGATTCTCTAGTGAGTGACATAGAAGTGAAAGTCAATGAGCTATGATAGCTGTCCCTGTGAACCATAATTAAGACTCCTAATTTAGCCCTGTCTGTTTTATCATTAAATCACAAATGGCATCTTCTATTCATTTACTTCCCCTCCTTCTTGATTATAGAGCCATTTATAATGCAATATTGTAATCTGCGCTAAATTCTGTAAACATTGACAAGTTTATATTATATATATCTAGGACATTTTTTTAAATTCTCAGTGCATTAAAATAATCACCCCAAATGGATCATTTTTATTTATCCTTTTATGTAAGCCCATATTTTTTATGTTCTAACTTGAAGCACACATAAAAAATAATGCATAATTGAGCGTGTGTGCAGCAACTGTATAGCAAAACATTGACTGTATGAACCTCTTGTGTGCGATTTTACAAAGGACTTCCAATGACATTTTAAATCCTTGATCACTAAACATATTAATCTGTTTTATTTATCGCCTTCAGTAAAAATAAGCTTCATATTAAAGTGCAACTCCCACCATTTTTATCACTAGTATCAGACTAAAACTATTTGCCTTAAACAAAAAGTTATAATGTGTTTATAATGTTTTCAGTCGTGTATATGTGTTCCAGCTGTGTTATTTTGACCTAGTCTACTAGACTTACGCACTGACTTTTTATCATACTGCCTTGTAGTAAACAATAGAATTACTCAATCTTAATCACATAGACTGACTCTAATGAAAGTCTGTAGTGGGAAGCGTTTAATTGTCCAACAAGGACAAACCTTTTTATTTGAAGAAGATCATTGCACTTCAAAAAGGAAAAAAAAATAGTTGTATGTGATTTGAGTTCCTTTTTGGCACAGAGTACCTGAGCATCTTGCAGGCCTGACCTGGATGTATTTTCTTTTAAATAATCCCAGAATGATCAAACACTAACATTAAACCTATACGTGTTCTTGACTTCCTACCATTCACCTTGTAACTGCTTTTTTTTGTTGTAAGCTTGTTTTGAGAAATATCAGAACTTCCTCACTGCTTGTCCTATTGTGTCCTAATGTCTAATCTTGCCATGTGAATGTAGTGTCTGCCCATTTTTACAGTGATACAGAATTCTCGGTATATTTTAAAGAGGAGCTCCAACATGCTTTTTTGTGATGCAACCGCTGGCGTAACTACACGGGTTTCTTCTCCCCTTCTTCCTGTCTCCTGTGCCAGTTCAAAATAGTTTAGAAAAGGCCCCTCCGAGCTGGACTGCAGAGCCGGACTGGGAATGAAAAGCAGTCCTGGAAAGATTTGGAGACCATCCCCATGTATTGTATCTCGTGGTCGAGCTCCTGTACCTACACGCACCCCTTATACAAACCCCCATTTGCCATACAAATAAAGTGTTAAAAGGCCCTGATAAATTAAATACATTAGACATAAAATACATTAGAATCAAAACATTTGCTACTGCAAAAATGTATAGAGGAAAAAGGTCTATTTTATTCAGTGAAAAAAACAGTGATCACATTATTCTTCATGATATTCTTGTAAGAAAATTTTGGCTATTAATACCACCACCACTGTTCTAGCACTCCATCATCCAATGAATACCTTGCCCCAGATCCATTATTATTTTATTTTTAAAAATGCACACTGTTCACGGTGCAAAGTGGTCTGCCAGTAGGTCCTCTATTAAGGGGGAAGGACTGTGAAACCAACAGGAATAATGAAATCAGTTCTTACAACTAAATTGGGTTTCACTATGAAGATCCCAACCACCATTCAAGTTTCTGCAATTAATCCTTTGTGATAAAATATGCAGATTGAAATAAGTGTAAATAGTACAATACCTTTACTTTTCCTCTCACTGATTTCTGGGCCTAGAAAGTTTTGTCCTTTGAAGTGACTACAAATTCAGGAGGGAGTTTTATCTCTAGATAAGTAAACATTAAATAAATTTATTACTACAGTAAGTACAGTGCACACACTGACACCTAGACACACACACACACACACACACACACACACCAGGACAGGCTCTGCTACACCAACACCCAAACACACACACCAGGACAGGCTCTGCCACACTGACACCCAGATTACACACACCAGGACAGGCTCTGCCATACCGACACCCAAACACACACCAGATAAGGCTCTACCACAACGACACACACACACACCAGATAAGGCTCTACCACAACGACACACACACACACCAGATAAGGCTCTACCACAACGAAAGTTTTGTCCTTTGAAGTGACTACAAATTCAGGAGGGAGTTTTATCTCTAGATAAGTAAACATTAAATAAATTAATTTATTACTACAGTAAGTACAGTGCACACACTGACACCTAGACACACACACACACACCACGACAGGCTCTGCCAAACAGACACCCAAATACACACTAGGAAAGGCTCTGCCACACCGACACCCAAACACACACACCAGGACAGGCTCTGTCACACAGACACACACACCAGGACAGGCTCTGCCACACAGACACCCAGACACACACACACCAGGACAGGCTCTGCCACACAGACACCCAAATACGCACCAGGAAAGGCTCTGGGAAATTTCCCGGTGGGCCAGTCTGGCCCTGCTGGAACACACCGATCCAGGTCGGAAGGGCCCTTTCGAAACTATTTTGAACTGGCACAGGGAGAATCCACAGTGAAATCAAGGCTGCTCTCTGCGCGAGTAGCCAAAGATAAAGGTGCAGCAGAGGTGAGAGTTAAGCAGGTGCAGTACATGTGTATATGTGTTTGTATATATAGAACCAAAAAATAGCTACCTGCGCAATATCCCAAGTATTTCAATTTTGTATTTCACAGCAAGGTTACAATTGCTGCCGCCCACCCCATGTGGTTCCTATTAAGGGCTTATAAATGTGTAGGGGTTTAGAGAATACCCCTCTCTGTCTCATTAGAGATTTTTACCTTTAGCTCACAGTAGCAAGGTGAATTGTTCAGTGTAGGACACGCCTAAGAGGTTTGCCTTGAAGTGGCAGGCGAGCTTCCACTTTAAATGGCCATTGGAGTGATTAGCTGCTGAAGTTGGGGGGCCCGGGGCAGCTTTCACACCAGGGCCCTGTGGTTTCTAGTTATGCCCATTGATGCAACTGTGCAGGCGGTAGGAAACCTAGTGTTGTGTTAGGTGAAGCACTGTGATGATAAATTTACTATTTGTTCAATGGGCATCCCTGCTTTCTTTCCCTCTCCGAGTGCTTACCCCGCTATCTCTTCGGTCTTCACAGTTCTCCAGTCTTACCTCTTCCGGCAGAGCCACAGACTTGCAATGATGTCAGACTTGCATAAGGCAGCGTACTGGCAAAAATAAGGTTACGCTATGCGGCTTCCTTAGGGGACATTGTACATAATCTAAGGTTGGTGATGTCAGATGCCCCTGCATGAAGCTAAAGATAAGGCCACAGTTTTTGATATTTCTGGCAATACGCAGCCCCCATATTTAAGCAATGACATCACATGCTATGCTGCAGTGTTCTGTCTTCTGTGGAGGCTTCCAGGATGTAAAGCAGGATGTTAAAGAGTGTCATCATGGTGAGTATTTCTGTTAAAGCTTTGATAAATAAAAAATAAAAGTAAAATAAAAATAAATAAAAATGTTAAGTATGTATCACTTACGTACTTCATGCTTTTCTAACAAGAACTTTGGGCACAGTGATGGAAGTATATTGGTAACAAAATTCATAATAAGGATGCCATACCCTATTGTTTTCTGCATCCATGTACCAGCAACAGAGCACAGGAACCCTGTGCCTCTCCAGTCAGAGATGTGGTAAGAGCTGCTGGTCTTTTAGGTCCAATGGCTGAATACACAGTTATTATAATTATTATACAACAACATATTAATAAAATGGAAAATCATACTCTGCTGATATTCTGTATTCTATGACCATAAGGGTCATATGTACTATTGTGCAAGTGTACCTATTATTAGCAGTTCTGTGATACCACAAATTTGGAAAAAATTGCGTAGCAGTTATGTAAACTTTAGCATTTTGTAGTTAGTAATTTTCTAAACTGGCCCTTTGTGGATGAAGTAATATATACTTATGTTAATGTGTCTACACAACATATACTGTGTATATTTTGAAACTGTTGCTATTAGATTTAAAATCTTTGAGCTAGATTATGGTAAGGATTAATAGGCAAATTACCGTATTTGCTGGATTATAAAACGAGGTTTTTTTCAGAGCAAATGTTCTGAAAAATACCCCTCGTCTTATAATCGGGGTCGTCTTATAATCAGACCTCAAATAGGTCTGACTATGAGACGACTAAGATCCAGATCCCCCGCAACTGCAGGGGACCTGGATCCTCCTGTCCCCCCCCCATTTACCGGTACTTCTGAGTCCCCGGTGTGTAGCTGGGGCAGCGTGTAGATGTCTACGCACTTCGGCCGCAGCAGGAAGGAGGTGTGGCTAGCAGCGGGGGTTGTCTCCATCGCGCAGACCTTCCCCGGCTGTCAGAGATCAGAGTTCCCCGCACCGGTGCCGGTGAACTCTGATCTCTGACAGTCGTGGAAGGTCTGCGCGATGGGGGGGTGCGGGGGAGTGTTAAATGGGGGGCATAAGGCATTTCTGGAGGCAGAGTGCTCTGTGAAATGCCTTTTAACCCCCTTAATGTCACTCTGCCTCCAGAAATGCCTTTTTAACCCTCTATACTCCACTCTGCCATCTGAATGCCTTAAACCTCCCTATATGCCACTCTTCCCCATAATATGCGTTTTAACCCTCTAAATGCCAGAGTGGCATATAGGGGTATAAGGCATTTCTGGAGGCAGAGTGGCACATAGGTATTCAAAAGGCATATCATGGGGCACAGTGGCATATAGGGTTAAAAGGCATATCATGGGGCACAGTGGCATTTAGAGGGTTAAAAGGCATATCATGGGGCACAGTGGCATATAGGGGGTATAAGGCATTTCTGGGGCAGCTGTGCATAACTGGGGGGCAGGTTGGAAAATAGAAGGAAATAAAACCAAAGTATTTTTCTCAATCATAGCTTTTATTAAAAAAAATTAGTTTACATGAATTAACATTTACCGGTAAAACTTTTTTCCTATAGGGTCGTCTTATATTCAGGCTTTTTCTTTTTTTCCTAAATTAATATTCAGATTTGGGGGCTCGTCTTATAATCAAGCAAATATGGTAAATCTGTTAGTCTGTTGTAATTTCACTGCTGTGCATAATGCCATACTTAGTTGATTTTTTTTTAATTATTTACTTGTGTGTGTAAATATAGATATATAGATAAATCCTTTTGAGTATGCAATTTCAAGGACATAGATTGCTGTTTAAGACAATTAGTTGGATCTTCTACTTCTGAAAATTAACAGATTCCAAAGTTAAACACAGATACTCCAACTGAGGACATACAGTATATTTGTGTATTAATCCCTTTGCAACGAGTGATGTACCAGGTACGTTTTGAGAAAATGTCACGAGAGAACCAGTGGCGTAAAATCTACTGAAATACTGTAATATGTTTGTTAAAAATAGAAAAAAACTAAATTTGGCACAGATTGGTCCAAAAAAAGTTGAATAAAAAGTGTTCAGCACTTTTGATTTTTGTAGCCACTATTGTGGCTTCACTCTCAGTAAATCACATTCTTAAAAATCCTAGTTTGGAAACAGTGATGCACATAATTCATATTTAAGCCTTGTAACTACCAAAAAAAATGCAAATACCAGGCATATGAGGTGTTAACAAAATCCGATACCTAAATAACTGTTTTGACTGGCTAGGTATAGTTTTATGAGTGAAACAATAAAATAAATAATGTTACTGTAAAATAAAGCCCTACTTGTCCTAAATATATATATATATATATAATTTGCATGGGTAAACTCAATGGGTTAATGACGTAGCAAAAACACAAAAATGCTGTGGCTTGTTTGCACAAACATTGTAAAATATCCCTGCTCCTTGAGGAGTTAATTTCTGCTAGAGCGACTTATAGTAAGTTACTATGAGTCAAGGTACTGTAGTTCTAGTATATCTAAAACACACATGGGTCTGCTTTTTGTTAATGTTCTATTGCATGGTCTGCAAAGGTAAACAAGTATTATAATTCGCCAATTTATCATTTCACACCTCCCAAGTGTCCGTCTTTAGGAGGGACCGTTCTTCTTTGTGACAGAGAACCCTTTGTCCCTCTTTCTTCTATTGATGTCCCTCTTTTCTAGGAGTTCTAAATATTTGGCGGACGTGAATCTGCCCTATCATTTGAAACAACAGTCCAAGTTCACTGCCATGGTAGTACACTTGGCTCTCACGCCCTCACCGCTCACAATTACTCAATCAGGAAATTTCATATCTATCAAACAGTACTAAACCACTAATACATTATGTTGTGCTATCCCATCTGGATAATTGCAACATCCTAGTAACTGGTCCCATCACCTTTCACCACCCTAATCCATTTAAAACACCTTTACCAGACTAATTTTCTTATTCTGTAGTTCTTAATCTACTGTCTCACTGTGCCACTCTTCAACTGGTTCCTATACCCTCCACAACCAAATTTAAGACTGCCCACACAAAATTGTGTATGGATTTCTTTTCATACACATGTATTATATGGCCCTCATCTTATCTATTCTCTCGAAATTCACTTTTTCTGTAAGATGCTCCTCTACTTACCTATCTTCTATATTATCCCAATATCATTGTTCTATGGGAAGGGATTCACTGTTTGCTTTAGATTAGGATTCTATGAATAGCTTAACGAGGCCAGAAAAAATATATATGTGTAGATTTCCCTTTGGTAATAAAGTTGTCACCTAAAAATTGGTTTGGCCTCCCATGGGAAAAAATGTGTCCCAACCCCTAGCACTTTAAAAGATTAAATGTGGTATATTATGATCGTTATCAAAGACTTCAATTATTACTCTTAAGTTACCCTAATGTATCAGCTTAACTTAGTATCTGAATGATAGTTTTGTCAGACCCCTTGTAAGACACTCTGCGTAAATTTGTTGCGCTATATAAATAAAAGATAATAATAATGAAAGTTGGAAAAATACTATAAATCTTTCTTACTTGATACATTTTGTTGTCTTTTTGAAGCATCTGTACTTACATGTAGCTGGTGAGAGAACTAATTACACAAATATCATTTATTAAAAAAAAAACACTGAAATATCTGTAGGCAGTCAATGACTCCCAAGGTTTACTTTTTTATTGCAGTAGAACAGCACCTAAGTTTTATACATAGAAGACCAAAAGATCCTTTGAAATATATTCAGTTACTCTGCTGCTACTCATGTTGCTATGCTTGGTAACTATGGAAACCTGAGTGACATTTTTGAGGCTTTGGACAACACCATTAAACGGAGATGGGGAAAAAATTCCTTCCTCTTTTTTTCCTGGTGCTGCAACGTGTCATTTGTGTGTCTTTTCTTGAATGAGTCAGTCAGCATAATTAGGTGGAGTGCCTTATTTGACTCACAAACACAAGAAATCACAGACCTTTATAGCTACCGTAAGAGTCTCTCATCTAGATGATCTGAGACGTTCTTTTTTTGTGTGTGCGTTTGAGAAAATTTGAATGGGTCGTATGTTTTATGTACTCCAAGCCAGGTCGGACTGTCACTGGAAGAATTCAAATAATTCTCTTTATTAGCACATTCAGCAGGTTGCCTGCCAACAAAGGGATTCACATATTAGACTTTAGATCATCTCTCCTACTCTTGTGTCTAAAGAATACATATGAAAGGACATCTACATCATATTTCTTCTGTTACTTTGATAGAGTAACCTATGTTTTAATCTTGGAGAGTATGCTAACCCACTTCAGACTTTTTAGCACTAATAGTGCCTTTTATAGTACAAAATAACCAAAGCACAGATTTGATATGTCTGAGGTCTAAAGTAGTTAAGGAGTCTGTTAAGTTTCCCAGCAACAAGGTCAAGGTTAATAGTGAATATCCATGCTGTTTACTGACAGAATTATTTCTCTGCTCATAGCAAACTTTAAACAGAAATATAACGCATCTACCCCACGTGGATGTAGCCTGTACCTCTTACAAACTCTACATGTTCCTTGCATGTACACTATATACATACAATACCATGACTGACCTAATGTGCCCATTGTCTTTTACTAATAGACTCGTACATGAGGCTCGTCTACCCATAACTCAGAACTTAAAGTTCTTTCAGAACCGAACTAACAATTGCACAAATGCCCAGTGGGCCGGTGCCAAATGGTGTCTCCTATGTACTTTAATCGCTTGTACAGCAGATCTTTTTAACGTGCTAATCCCTTAAGCTCCATAAATGTGGCTGCATGCTTCAAAATCTACACACACATACATTTCCCTTGTGTTATAGAACGATGTAAGTAATTTAAGGAGACATACTAGTTTACTAGATTATAAATATAATTTATTTTTAAGGTGAAATCTACCTAATGATGTTAGTGTAAAATCAGGCCTCGGTGGGAGCCAGGATGAGAAGAAGATCCTTTAAAGATTGTGAATTGTGTCTAAAGAGAATGTGTTCAAAGACAGTTAAGACATAACCTTCAGATTCCTGTAAATCCAATGTGCTTTTTCATCAAGAAACGTATCCAATTTCAGATTGTATTCTCTTACTGAATCTGCAGTCATTACTTACAAAATGACATTTATTGTTAACAATATAAACCTTTTCTTGACCAGTGGGTCACATCCTATATAGCATGTGCCCTGGGGTATTTAACCTCTTGGCCACCAAAATCACATGTAATACATTTTCTAGAATAAGTTAACCCTCCCCTGTCTGAATAAGCCAGCAATATCATATATTTGAAGAAAAAAAGAAACACACTCATTACTTCTGAGTGGGAGAGTGGTTTTCTAAAGCCATTACACTGAAGTTAGAAATATAATATTAAAATATTATGGTAACAATTTTTTTTAACTTAAATTATAGCAAACGGCACAGGATTCATTTTTTTGTTCTATGTTCAAAGTAATTGTGTATTTGTCTAATCTTTACATATGTTCCATTATGTAGGACATCATTGTCTTTCTTTCTACATGGTAATAGGCTATGTTTTTTGTGGCCTTTTTTTGTGTACATATGCAAAGGGTTACTGATGTATATGGTAGTTGATAGGTGGAGCAGGGACATCTGTGCTGAAAAAGACAACCAGAGACACATGACCAAAGACAAAGGGGTCTGAGGGCATACAAAATGACTAACGCTTTTGGCTTGTTCACAACTACACACTCTGCAGTCACTGGTTGTTCTTATCTATGTATCCTGATGCATATCTGCCTATATCTTTTCTACATAAAGGTCCAGGAAAGGAGCACTGTGGAAAATTCCCATAAATTATTGATATATTAAAAATATCAAAAAAGAGACCATGATGAATCCTTAGCTATCTAGAATATATATCAATATATAATATAGTGTTGTAATATGGTGAATTTAAGATGTTGACAAAGGACAATAATTTACTTTATTTGGTAAGAGAGCAGTAAAAGCATTTTCCTATCCATCAGACACGAAATCTCAGTCGTTCTCCAATTACATCTCTTTCTCCAGGAAACCCACTGATGGAAGGAAAATTTAAGCATAATTGATGGTTTTAGGATAATTCTTTTTGTGACTCTTAGCTACTTTTAAAACAGTGGTGAAAATCAATGGTGGGTCAATGGGAAAATGTCAATAATGACAGCTTCCCATTAACAAGCTTGTGTACAAGCAAACACAAAGTCTAATGATTATTTCAGAATTCCCCTCCTAAGCTTTTGAGAGACATGCTCAAGTGCGGTTTGAGAAAATATTGTTTCTGTATGCAATGCTATAAAGTAAATATATTAAAGGGACACTCTGGTGTCCCAGTCAGCCTCACCAAGAATGCCTATTAAACTATTTTATAAGCTTTCTATATGTATTCATTAAACACGTAAAAACACACTACTTACCTGTAGGCGATGGTGCAGCTGCAGTACCCATTCCAAGGTCCAGTTTTCACAGCACTGATTGAGTAGTTAATAGATAGAAGAAATAGTTAAAGCACTAACTATTCTGCAGAGTACTCAAGTTCGTGTTGCTGTTTTTATAAATTGTAATCAAAACTTGCAATATATTATTGTGCAGGACATCAGCAAATGATTTCCCTACAAATACTGTTCACAAGGTGGTGTTTCACCTTTGAGCCAAAACATTGCAATGCCTTGTATGTTAAGGAAAACTGAAATAACAGTATTGGTTCCAGAGAAGATAGTCTTTAGTTGAAAGTGACACCTTTTTATTGGCCCAACACAAAAATATATGCTTTTGAGACTCTTTGGTCTCTCAAGATAAAACCTTCAGGTCTCTTCAGATGAAATGGCAGGCTGAAGACAAATTAGTTTGAAATACATACAATATGGATAGAAAGAGAAGCTAGGCATAGTTAAGCATGTGCGCTTCATGAGATCCTCTCATTTTATTCTTCTAAAAGCTGAAAAAAACTCAAGCCTTTAAGATTCTTCTTCATTTTTATGGGAACAACAGTGAATTGCGAGTTGCGTCTAATTACTCAGAATGGTAGATAGAACCCTTAAGTGTGGAACTTAGAATCATTTGACACAAGATAAGAACCACTAGGCCCATCTAGTCTGCCCATTTTTCCTGAAGTAGATACCCAGACCTTAATCAATCCTTGGTGTTGTCTTAGATTCTAGATAGTTTTATGCCTGTCCCATGCATTTTTAAATTCCCTCACTGTACTGTTGTTTATAGATCTCCTTCCATTTCCTTAGATGGAACTTACTGGGACTCTGGTTGATCAATGTTCACTTTGCCATATGTTTGCAGTTTCATACCTATTAAAACACTTACACCACAAATATAAAGCTAAGAATGATGCACCTATTAAAATAACAATGCACTGACAGGGTAAAGTCTCTGTGTGCCCTGATATTTGCCTCCAAACTCTCAGTGATATCTACCTCACACAGTAATCATAAAAGGAGATGCCATAGAAAGGTTTATTATGTTCGGTCCACTAGTATCTCCAGTGAACTGAGAATGGCACAGTTCAATATGTCAAATTTCCCAAAGTGTTCTATTAAGACGTTCGCTGCTTTGAATGGCTTTCAGATATTTTCAAAACTTGAAAGGCTGCAGGGAAGGAAATAGTTTACCCTGGCATTTCTGCTGTTTTCTGTGCAACTCAGAGAGCTATGTCTTGCATGCCAAGGTTAAGAAATGTTTGTTGACCTATTTTTAGACTTTTCTTTCTTCATTGTATGTATTTCTTCAGGGTAAGAACAGTAAAAGAGCTTAACTGGGTACCTTCTGCAGAGTTCATACCCCCTGCCATCCAAAATAGCTAAAACAAAGCTATTTGAGAAATCTACATCGACAGATAATACTTTGCATTCCATAAGTTAGCATAATTATAGTTATTGAATGTTAAACCTTGTCTGTGTTTTGGGGATTTCTGGTGGTTATGCCCCTGCTATAATGAAATGTCTTAATGTCCTCTTAGACAGTATATAGAAGGGATGTACTTAGCAGCTTCCTATACGCCTAGTTTCAGTTTTAGCAGTAAATATAATCTAGCTTATCAAAATCAGATACAGAATTAACCCTAACCATCACACGCACTTTAATGCTGTAACTTCAGCCCAGTCAGGGTGCCAATGCTGACCCCTGTCCACTTCCGAAAGCACCTACAATGGGCACGTGAGCATAAGAACTGGACCACAGAGCAACAGATGAAGGTGGCCTGGGCTGATGAATCACGTTTTCTTTTACATCACATGGACTGCTGGGTGTGTGTGCGTCACTTACCTGGAGAACACATGGCACCAGAATGCATCCATGGAGGCACCACCTTGCAACAGGACTTAAAGTATCTGCTGCTAACATCTTGGTGCCAGATATCACAGCACACCTTCAGAGGTCTATTAAGAGTCCATGCTTGGAAAGGTCAGGGCTGTTTTGGCAGCAAAAGGGGACCTACACAATATTAGGCAGGTGGTCATAATGTTACGGCTGATCAATGGGTATGTGTAAATATATATATATATTTCCAAAGATCGGAAGGCACACATTAATCTATAAATTTACTTGCCCCTTCTTGCCCCTTGCGAGCGACTCTATCGGTCGCCAGCAGGGGGCTCGTCAGACATCAACCAATGAAGAGCAGCTTCACTTCATTGGTTGATGGCAGAGGAGGCCCCTGCGGCGACCAATAGAGTTGCTCGTACGGACCTTTAAAATCCTGGAGCAAAGCTGCTGTGTACCTCGTTAACCCCATATTAACCTCTTCTAAAAAATAAAAAAAAAACGAACATGAAGTATATAAACGAATATTCATCTGAACCAAACGCAGGAACAGATGAATATTTGTAGAATACGAAGATTTTTTTTCCACACGAAGACTAACATGAAAATTCTCCCCAGGTCTGGTTGCGGGATCAGGAGTTAAAGGTCCGTATGAGCAACTCTATTGGAGGCTCATATGGACCTTCACTCCTGTAGCAGGCCCAGGCAGAGATTCGCCATCAGGAGTTAAAGGTCCGTACGAACGACTCTGGCCAATAGAGTCGTTTGCACAGACCTTCAACTCCTGGAACCTCCTCAGGCCAAGTTAAAGGTCCTTATGACCCATGCCCCCCAGATATGCCTTTTAACCCCCTTATGTGCCACTCTGGCCCCCAAATATGCCTTATACACCCCTATATGCCGCTCTGGCTCCCTGATATTCCTTTTAACCCCTTAAAGGCCACTTTGTCTCCCTGATGTTCCTTTTAACCCCCTATATGCCACTCTGCCTCCCTGATATTCCTTTTAACCTCCTATATGCCACTATGCCTCCAGAAAGCCCTTGTACCCCCCATATGCCACTCTTACCCTCCCCCAACTTACCAGTGCATCCCTAGACTTCTCCCGTGCTTTGGATTCCTTGGTGTCTAGTGGGGCAGCCTGTGGAGGTCTGCACGATGCACGCAGACAACTTCCTCTGCTGCTACCGGCACTTCCTCTGGGGCTTCTATGAATGAGCGCCGGAAGGTCATGTGATCCCAGCACTCTTTCATAAAAGCCCCAGAAGAAGTGCCGGCAGCAGCAGAGGAGGTTATCTCCGCGCATCGCACAGACCTCCACCGGCTGCCGGAGAGGAGGATCCAGGTCCCCTGCAGAGTTGCGGGGGATCTGGGTCTTAGTCTTGTAGACAGACCTCTATTTGAGGTCTGATTAGAAGATGACCTTGAATATAAGACAATGGTTATTTTTCAGAGCATTTGCTCTGAAAAAAATCTCGTCTTATAATCAAGCAAATACGGTAAATCTTAACTTCTTGAAGGATTAACATTTTTTTATCTCCATTATCAATGCATTTAATTTACCATTACTTAGAAATTAATGTTATAAATGGTGGCATATGAACATACCTGGGAACTTTTAGGCTCCGACTACCCGGAGCCCCCTTGCAGGTTGCGGCCAGCACTGCCGGCTGACATCAGTGGGTGATCCTGACATCATTGGTCGTTCCTGCTGATGTCATGGGACACCCCCCGTTTAAGGGAAAAATGGGCGGGTAGAGGGGTGTGTTAGGACCCTGCTCCTGCGACCCGGAGGATTCCGGTGTTAACTTGGAGAACCAGAGAAGCCGCGTTTCACCCAGAGTCTCCAGGGAAAACCCAGAGGGTTTCCAAGTATACATATGAAATTTCACCTTCCAAAAAATGGAAAACAGAATTAACAGAAAGACATGCATGTGTGGCTAATATTAATGGCAAATTATATAGTAAAATGGTAATGTTCGAGTGTGTAAAAGCAAAAATAAAACTACACATGCCAATATTGCCACTCTGCTTTGGTGTCATTAACATTTCTACACAATAGAAAAATCTCACTTCCCTATAGCACTATAGTAAAGTACATACATTGAATAATGATGACACAGACTTATAGAATATGGGGTACTGGTGCAAGAATATTTATGGAACTCATTTGTATAACTGACAGCCAAGAAATTTATTGAAACTTAATTCTCAGCTGCCTAGACTGGGATCTTTTTAGCTATTGGCCCCGATTATCATCACATGGTGCTCCACCATACTAGATTAATGCATTTCTAGATTCTGGGATTGCTTTTCTCAATATACCTAAATGACAGATTCATTGGAATGAGAGCAAACCGATAACCTAATATTCTGAATGGCCTGGTGGGTTATTGCACCAGAGTGGATATCATAAGATTCATCCATTTATTCATTAGCATATTCTGAAAATTAGATCAGTTCGTGAAACTGGCCAAATGTTCTGTATGGATAGCCCATTAAAATCCCATCATATTTAACAGAGAAACAGTGCCTTTTTAAATGTATTGCCCCAATATAACAAATGTGCTGTAAGCCCACTTTTTTACTAGAATTTTAACTAGACATTTCTGTATTTTTATTCTACAGAGAGAACGCGAGAAATGCAAACTTTTTTGTTTAACAAACTCTACAAATGTATAATTTTTAAAAAATATATAATTTAAAAATCTATATACTGGACAACTGTGAGCTGGAGAACTATGAAGTTAACCTCTTGATTGCCAGGAGTTGGGGCACTTGTTTTATCCCAGGTGATATTTCTATATCAGGCTTACTCTTTAACTAGGAAAATATATAAATTGTTTTTTTCTTGACAAGCTAAACCTAGATACCTAGTTTAGGGTAAGCTATGTATCCTATTGCGTGATCTATTGGTAAAAATACAAATAAAAAATCCAAAAAATCCTATTTCCGCATAAATTTAAGTAAAAGTGAATAATTTTCCCTTTAGTAAATGTATTTATAGGTGTACATATATGTAGATTGCCCAACCCTTTACTCTTAATAACTTAACTTATTTATTGATGTTTATTTTTATATTTTTTTGTAAGGTATATACATTTCAAAAATATTAAAGCATGTTCCCTACTAATAATTATGCCTCATACCTATACAACTAATCTTATATATGTTGACTGTTCATACCGAATGGTATAATATATTTTCTCTCAGCCAATCCTTCCATCTAAACCAAACTGCAGAGAATAATTCCATTCATTTGCTGTACCTAAGTGCATCTTTGGCTGGAGGAATATTATAAAATATGCATTTTATCCAAGATCCGATTTCTGCTCACATAAATCAGCTGTAGAGATCGAATTAGCATCTGGCTGTTGTCTCATGTTCATCTTCCCTGATTATAGAAAACATTTTTGCTTATGTTTCTTTTAATGACCCAGCACAATGCCTAAAGTTATTGTGTTCTAAGCTTTCGGTCTTCTTTATGTGGTAGAACTATATAAATGCACCTACATGCGTGTGAGCAATCGAGGAATTGTGATAAAATATATGACAGTGCTTAAAAATAGACCATTTAGGTGAAATTTTTGTCTCCTTAAATTTCCCTTAGGAAATAGTAGATCAGAGGCCTTATTGGTAGAGCAGGCTTGTCAAAATGGGAAGAGCTTGAGCGGATCTGAACTGGCTTAACTTCCTTTGTGTGTATCTAGAGGAATATATTATCTATATTCTCTATGTATCGAGGTATCTAGAGGTTAATATTCAGCAAAGTCCTCCTCAGTTTGCGTGCAGCTGGCCCACGGTCTTGTTTGGCTTTGTGTCTTGTGTACCAATAGTTAGTGTGGAAGGATAATGGGGTTGAAAGTCTTATAGTCAAAGAGAATTCTTATGCTCTACACTCCAGAACAAGTGGCACATGTGTTTATTAAACCAAAATACCATTATTTCTGTCTAAAACAGCCTCTTTCAATCTATATATTTTCTGTTCTGTGAATGGTTCTGGGCAGCTGGGCATCAGATCTTTTTTTGTCTGTAAGTTAGCTACACACAGACATTGATCGATACGTCCGATGTTATTTGCAGCCATATTATGGCTTCCTTTAACTGTTGCTTGAAAACATTATTTTGTAGAATCTCTACATCAGTGCTTCTTTTTGGGGTAAGGGAGTTTCTTAATGTTGCTGTATATCTAGCCAAATTGACTGCTTACCAATAGGCTTTCATGAAGAAGAGAGACTTGGTTTCTTTGTAATCTGTGTTGGGTGGCACACATGGACACAGTACTCTAGCAGTTATAGCTGATGCAGGTATTACATTACATTTATTTATAGAGCTCAATAAGATTCCATTGCGCTATTACAGCACCGGGACACTGAAAGTTGGCAATAACATTAAACAATAAGATTAACACACGTTAAGACGTACTGGTACAAAAGGAGAAGAGGATGCTGATCTTGCGGGTTTTCAAGCTATCCCAGGCCCTTTAAGGCTAGAGTATCGTCAGTATGTCCTAGTTCCTGGCAGCATGGAAATCTGAAACATCATACACTTTCTAAGAGTGGCTCATCCTTCTCACAAGGCATTGTTGATGAGTCATTCTGGCCATAATTCTATATAATGTCCAATATGTCGCTGAAGAGTAATTATTATTAGGAGCGAAATGCATTGATTTCGTTTCATTTACTATGGTCTTTGTCATTGTTATTCATCTAATGGCAAGCATACTGTATCTTCTTTATTATGGGAACAAACATTCTAAAACCCTCTGTTCTGTTGTATTATATAATATACTTAATGATCAGCTCCCCTTAACCTATAGTTTTAAATAAAATTTGGCTCTTGGCAATCTTGGGATACACTGATATAAATGAATTGTTATTTGTATTGTTACTGAATGCACATCTCTGTATAATGTGGTATTGGAGGTTTAACTGCTGGCGTACAGATGACACTAATCTTAAAGCACAACAGCGTTAAAAAGTGGTGGATGAGCCAACCCTGGCACAAGCTGAGCCATTTTTGGCATCTAGATAAAGGATATAGAATGGGAGCTCTGCTCAGCTAACTCAACAACAATTGAGTACCAGTATACTGACTTAGGACCTGCACAAGACTGGCTCAATCACAAGAACGGAAATGGCATTTGCCTGGGATACCGAACTGATGATGATACTGGATCATGCTCAACCAGACAAAAGTCAATTGATTTTAATAAGCACCATTTTTGTTCCGGGCACCAAAACCATCTGACAAATGCGGTTCCTGACGTTTTACTCATGTTTTAAATGTGAAAGAATGGTCAACCCAAAACAAATCATGTGTCACAGGGGCCCATATATTTTCAAGCGATGATCTTGAAAGCTAATTATCACAGCTGGCATGTATCTGTCTCTCACTGTTATAAATTACACAATGTAGCATGTATCTTATTGTAACAGTTTACTATCACTTTAGCCTCACTAACAAAGAACGCATGTATAGGTAGGGGACAGAGCACCGTCCTCTTTGTGGTCAGGGGGAAGCACTGCCATTGAAATCAGTGCAAGCGATTTCAGCGCATGTGTGTGGGGAGTCTTGACAGACCCTCTGAAGCACAAACAATGGTTAGAGTGCCTCTTTAAAGACAAGTGCATCCCATTTTAGTGTCTCTGTAAGCAGTTGCATTATATCGCCGATAAGATGGATAATTATTAGTGATTCCCTACCAGGAAGTTTGGTGAGCTTTGTGCAAATCCCTCCTGTTATGCTGCTACATCATTATGATTCCTATTTATCTGCGGGGAGTTTCCGGTGTGGTTAAATTATAATTAATGTCCAGTTTCCATTCCAGCTTAGTTATGTATCTGGTTGCTCCTTTGTTCTTGTGCTAGTCGGAAAAAAAATCTATAAATATCCATGTGCAATGTCCAATGTTCATTATGATAGGGATCAAACACGAAACACTTCTGTGTATATATATATATATATATATATATATAATATGAACGTAGCTTGGGATAGCTATGTTAGTCTGGTAGTGAAAAAAGAGTGCTGCAATAAATATATATTTTATTGGACTAGCATTCCATTTTAAGGATGAGCTTTTAAGAGTATCAACCTCCCTTTATCAAGTCAAACCCACAAAATATCTAAGTGAGACATGGGCAGGAGTATAGGGGTTAAGGAGACCCATAGGGACTGATAAGGTGCAGGTCACAGCAGTTTAGGGGGGTCCTAAATTAGTTTAGCATTTGTGAGAATAATTTGGAGGGGTAGAAGGGGCAAGGATGATAATGGAATTGTTACGAAACAACTAATACATATATATTTAGACAAAAGGCAAAAAAACACTTCAAATATAGATGGATTAATGTCACATTACCAGAACTTCAAATGACATTTCCGTGATTTTATTCTAACATATGAATTCTCCTTATTTAACAGACATCCCTTTGTCCAGATGTATGTATGTTTTTTTTTTGTTTGTTTAGCAATGCCATTATCACAGGCACATTAAAAAGTACCTTTACCAGGGCTTATCAAAAGACTCTGAAAGAGAACAGATTATAAAATGCATTTATATAATCACCTGACGTGTAAAAATGGAAAAATTATATGTAACATAATGAAAACTACAAAGGTCACCCTATTATGTAAAGAAATCTGGTACACAATAGGTTAAACACGTTTTTCTATACTGTGCACATTTTAAGAACTTATAGCCCTCCTGTTATGCGCAAAAAACGTTTATAGTGCATTTCTTACCGATGCATTACAGAGAAGACTTTACTATATTAAATTGATTTGTTCCAGTGTTCAAGTAGACTACACTTTTGTTTGGCATGACCCACTTTTTAGTGGCCTGTGCACAAAGCTGGCAACGGATGAAGAAAAAAAAAAATCTGACACAAGTGAGAAACTCCATTAAAATAGGCCTGTACTGCAAAATGTCTTATTTTAGCCCACATACATTAATTATGAGTAGAGTCAGCTGATTCCAGCTGGTACCTGTTCTAATGGCTGCAGAGGATGCTTCCAAGCAAGCCAAAAATCCACTTATACGCATATTACCTTCTTCACTGCAAGATGCCGAACTGTATTTTGCTTTAAAACACTATTAATAGTGTTATATTAATTATGATAATTTTATATATATATATATATATATATATATATATATATATATATATATATATATAAAACAGATTTGACACACACACTTTTTGCCTATAACAACCTCCACTCTTCCAGATTTTGAGTTGTATCTGTGGGAATTTGTGCCAATTCAGCCAAAAAATCATCTATGAGGTCAGGTCCCGATGTTTTTCCACAAATATATCTTTGCAGAAGGTGTCATGAAAAATAATTTAAATTTGTGCTCAAAGTGCATAAAGAGTTCATGATAAAGTAAGTTAAACCATCTTGGAATGATTCCTGGCCTGCATTTTAAACATTCCATAGGTCATCTGTTGGTTATGTCCTTCCTGCCTATTCTATATCCATCGTCGTCTACAGGGTGGAACAGAGTGCACTTTTATACACTATTGGTTAACTAAGGGAATAGGAAATTGACACTTAAAGCATGTTAACTTTTTGTAATCCTAACACAATTATGCAAATCACAAACATTTTAGGTCATGTTTCCGGGTCTCTATTACAAATTGCAGTCAAAGGGAAGTTAGGTGCAAACTCAACCAAAAAAAATCACATGAACTTGTGACATATAATCAGATATTTAATATGGCTTTGTTTAGGAAGGATATGATACTAAAGGCAAGCAATGCAAGAGGTCATGAAACACAAAGGAAGGCAAACTGAGCAACTATGCATTCCCTTGGAAGCTTCAAGGACACTATGACCAGAGCATGCATTCTGACAGACCTGCAGCTAAACGTACGGCCTGTAGATGTTCCACCAGCTTTCCTGTGCCCAGCAGATTGTTTCTATATTAAACAATCCCTAAAGCTCCCTGGTCCATCATCCTTCCATGAAATGGCAAGTTAGCCTGTTTGGTAGGGTAACATTTAATTTGTGGCCCCATTGTGTCCTTGGAATAGCTGCAAGGGTAAAATTCACTGAGAATATGTCCATGTGCTCTTCTAAAATCCATGGATTCACATGTAGAATTGTGTGCACACCCACAAAAGACTCGGTTATCATATCTGTGAATCTCTCACGGGTAGTTGTGCAGAGCTCTTCTCTCCTGGGGGAAAGCCGCATCCAGGGCTTCTGGTTAGACTTTAAAGGGTAGAAAGAATAGGTAAATAGTTGGCATGACTGGCAAGAAAGTAAGCAGAAACCAGTGTGGGACTGGGCTTGTCCACACATCACTCCCAGAGATTGCAGCTACTAACCTGGAATAATACAGAACTGTATACTCGCCAACAGTGGTCTCTCCCGGCCAAGTTGCGACACCAGGATTTTAAAAGTCTGTACAAGCGACTCTATTGGTTGCCAGCAGAGGGCTTGTCTGCAATGAACCAACTTCATTGGTTGATGGCAGAGGAGGCCCCTGCTGGCGACCAATAGAGTTGCTTGTACGGACATTTAAAATTCTGGCGCCAAAGCTGCTGCGTAGTGCGTACCGCATTAACCCCGTATTAACCCCTTCTACAAAAAACAGCAAAAACAAATTAAAAAAACGAACACGAAGAATGTACACGAATATTCGCCTGAACCAAACACAGGAATGGGCGAATTTTCGTGGAATACGAAGACCCCCCCCCCGAAGATGAACACGAAGAGTTGGCTGGTGTCCAAGTCTACCTTTTATCTGCGGATGATAGGATTTGTGGTTGAGAATGGTTGAGTGGCCATTCATTGACTACTTATAGTATTTCCAAGTCCTCATCCTGATATTTTGACAGATGCATTTGTATGCTGAACACTGCAGCATGATAAAGCATGCTATTCTCCGTAAACACAGGAAGATAGAATTGCATGTCTGATAAGAATCACTGTGCACATAGCTCATACTCTTCCCACGCACACTGTAAAAGCTAAAACCGTATTAAATCCTGTATCTCTATACATAGGACAACAGTTATTAATGTAACAATTTTATTCTGTTTCAACAACTCTTCTGGAAGCCACTACAAATCTGATGCAAAGTGGAGCAATCAGCAGGAACATTCCAATTGTTGCTATGGCAATTACATCGCTTTGCCCCATTTCACTTCATACATAAATACCTACATGTTCAGTTTTACAATACTTATTACTGTATCCAAGTCCCTATCCTCAAAGTCACCATTAAGGTCTTTCTTCTACCCAATATGTCTTATACAATTTCAAGCCTTTATTTATAATTCTTGCATTTTATCGCTTACCTCATTTATTTTTTGTATCTATATTCCTGTTTATTATTTGCCCCTGTCTTAGAAATGCTTTGCAGGCCCCAGGCATGTTTGCAGAAATGAAGGCAATGTCTGCTTGCCTCGTTACATGAGTCTGCTCACCAACCTGTAAAAAAGACCACGTTTGTCAATCAGAAAGGAGAGCAAACAATGCTATTTTTGTAGAGCTGCGGCCAATTCTATTCATCATTATGGTGCCAAGAACACAAAGCCCCACAGGACACAAGAGATTCTGTTTATGTCTGTGTTACTTCCTTACCACCTAAACAGTCTCCTTTGTTATCAAGCATTTCTTCAAACCTGCAGAAATGTTTCAAAAGCAACCATTTTCTGTTATTGCGCTGAAAAGAAACCAAAACAAATCTGTACGATGTATTTTGGTAAAATATACATTAACACTAACAGAGACCTCGGAAGGCTTAGTGGTTTTCTAGACCTATATCCCAATGGACCTTAGCACTGCAGCTATGACTAGCACCGGGAAAAGATGGGGTGGTCTGGGTCGTTTCCTTTATAGGGCTTCAACTTAATTTGTCTCTTTCCTTATGATATACAGGGAATATAAGGGTCTGGTTTTCCCACAGGGCACAATAACCATCTTGTGACATAATATTCATATATTAGGAAGACAAGAGCATAGAATACCACCAACTGATACTGGCTCATGGAAGCTTCCATTCCTACTGTGCATGGCCATAGACTATTTCTTTTCTGCATATGCCCTTGGACTCACATGAATTATGAACATGGCATATGGAGTTGTGATGTGACTGGTGGAGCTGTGGTGTCCCACCAAGTGTCATATTCTGGCCCAGTTCTGAGGGGCAGCAGACTGGTTGACATATAACTTGGAGAACAAGGCCATACTGAACTTTAGGTGGGAACTGGGTCCACATAAATACACCCCTTCAGTCACTTGAACTGCACAAAAGAGTTGCATATACATAAAAGGGAGAACAAAAAAATATATAAATATAGTGCAAATAGGTATGATTCCAGCAAAATGATTATAATATGCGTGAACAACTGTGCGAAGAAGGCTCATCAAGTATACTTTGGAGAATAATAATAAAAGGACCAATGGCGCGGTATAGCTTTAAGATATAAAAATAGTGTATTGACAACACTCATAGACACTGACGGCACAACATGGAACGCATTGTGCAAATTGCGGTTCAATTAAAAAGTCCACCAACTGTGCAGTAAAAGTCCCTACAGTTGTTTGTGAGTGCACATTCACTAATATTATATTACGGTAATTTTGTTAGAATCATATGATTTACACTATATATATATTTTTGTTTTTTTATGTACATGCGCCTCATTTTTGGTGGGTTGATTGTGAGTACCTGCAATACATTAGGGGGATATCTTTATTTATAAGATTGTAGTGTGTTTTTGTTATCATGTTGTGGTGACAATTACCGTATTTGCTCGATTATAAGACAAGGTTTTTTCCAGAGCAAATGCTCTGAAAAATACCCCTCGTCTTATAATCGGGGCCGTCTTATAATCAGACCTCAACTAGGTCTGACTATGAGACTAAGATCCTCCTGTCTACCCCACACACACACACACACTTACCGGTACTTCTGAGTCCCCGGTGCTTGGTCCGGGCAGCGTGTAGAGCTCTACACGCTGCCCGGACTAAGCACCGGGCAGCGTGTAGAGCTCTACGCGATTCGCGTACACAACTTCCGCCGCAGCCGGGAGGAGGTGCGGCTAGCGGCGGGGGTCGTCTGCGTCCATCGCGCAGACTTTCCCCAGCGCTACACGCTGCCCGGACTACGCACCAGGGACTCAGAAGCTCCGGTAAGTTGGGAGGAGGGAGGGGGAGGGAGTGTTAAATGGGGGGCATAAGGCATTCCTTGTGCTCTATGAAATGCCACAGTGGCATGTAGGGGTATAAGGCAATTCTGGAGGCAGAGTGGCACATAGGGGTTTAAAAGGCATATCATGGGGCACAGTGGCATTGAGAGGGTGAAAAGGCATATCATGGGGCAGAGTGGCAAGCCAGGGGGCAGATGTGCATAACTGGGGGGGCAGGTTGAAAAAGAAATAAAAACAAAATATTTTTCTCAATCATAGGTTTTATTTAAAAAAAATGTTCACATAGTTTACATGAATTAACATTTACTGGTAAAACTTTTTTTTTCCTATAGGGCTCTTATATTCAGGCTTTTTCTTTTTTTAATAAATTAATATTCAGATTTGGGGGGTCGTCTTATAATCAGGGTCATTTTATAATCTAGCAAATACGGTATGTATTATCAACAATATGTAAAACAAATGATTTACAGCGGTATCACACCAATGTAAGAATCTAGCTGAGAATTCTTGTGTACTCAACATCATATATCGGAACATCATACATCGGATACAGGCATTTTTTCGATAAAGTGGAAGTCAGCTGTGTTTTCAGGGTGTTGCAGTTGTAACTCCTTTACATTATGAAGAGCAAACCCGCTTGTCTTTGCAAGTTACGAGATTTTGCCAAAGTACATAAACAGCTTTTGTGCTACACATTACAAGGTATATTTAATGGTTGCCTAAATAAATTTAGGATGTCTGTCTCCAGAGCATACTATAATTAAATGAAATACACAATTTGATACAACGAGTTCTTATTAATACTACATAGAATGAAATAATGAAGTTTCATTATGTCAATGGGTCGGTGTTTGAGGCGATTCCAGGTGAATAGTTTGGCACATCTCGCCATGTGGAAGGTTTATTTAAATATTGTTGTACATCATTATGTGAGCTTACTAGTTCTGAGCCTAGAAAGCTCGTAGTTTTCAGTGGAACAACATTGTTTAGTCATTACACTTCTCTACATGTCATCAAAGACATGTCTAATCAATAGATTCTTGTTGGCTAAACAAGCACTTAATAGCTACAGAGATAAATAAAGAACGTAAGAAAGTCACTGAAGGTCACACCTCGGATGGAGGGTAAGTTGTAATTTTACAGATTTCTTTTTTTTCTTTCTTTTCAGATAGACACACAAGTAACGAATCATGTTTTCTGTTTAGGGGAAACACAGATGACTGCATTGACCCTCTACTACCACAAGCAAAGACATTGGGCCAAAAAATATTTATTAATTGAAAGAAAACAAAATTGTCCAAAAATACTCAAACAATTATATGCCTTTAGCAAAAGGCCTGTGTATTTCTGTCAAAAGTTCACAAAAAACTCCTTCAGTTTGCTACAAGAATTTAATTTCCAGAAGGAAAATGAAAGACCAGGAGAAGCAGGCTTCTATGACTAGTGCACCTGATCTAGTAAATTAATTTCATTTAATGTTATCTCCGATTTTTGTACAAACTGCAATCTTTGGCTCTCTCAACAGGTTTGCTGTTACTTTTACAACACAGACAGGCATCAATTACCTGGATTTAGGTGATAAGCTTACGCAACAGTGATAATATCCCCTAAGTACACACATTTCAGTATAAAATAACTGCAATCAGCATGGAGACATAAATGTCAATTATTTATGGGATGTTCTAAAGTTATGTTGCACCATACATTACCAGAGGTCAATAAAACATCTTTAATGTGTAAATAGCTTCCTGAAAGTTATTGCCTTGCTATGATCGGGCAGTAAACGGAATACAATATTTTGCTTTTGGATGGTTAGGTTGAATTTGCATAGATAAACGGCGATATTGAGCTCTGCTCAGAATAGAAGAAAATAAAGTCCATGAATTATTTCCAGTTACCATAATGGTTCCACACTAATACATTTTTTATTTGTTTCTAACAATTACCCTCATTTTGATTTATGCTGCTGGCAAACTCAGAACAAATTAAGACTTTCTATAAACAATTTCCCTTCTTACAAGTAGGACAATGCGATTCGCCCAAAAGGGTCGAAGGTGTCACAAAATAGTTTTCTCTCACTCACTATTACCATACATTTTAGGGCACTTGAGTAATTATGAAGAAGGGTTCTAAAATTGTAGGGATCATCATAAAAACCTGAAAAAAAAATTCTGAACTACTCAGAAAAATTGAAAACTGGTGACTTCGGTTTTTAGGATTTTTGTTCTCTTAAGTCTTATTTGAAAGAAACAAAAAAGAAAGTAAACCAAAATCATTTTGAAAATATAATAAACCGATGGACTATTTTGACACAAGCATATCAACAACCCCAAAACAATCACATAAAGCATAATGCCGCTTCTCTTCTTTCGATTCTAGAATGAAAGGGATCTCATCTGGTTCTAGAGATCTTCTACAGTTCTAAGCAATGTATCTTTGGAACTTTGCCCTTTCCTCTAGATTTCAGAAGCTCGCTGGAAAATCACGGACTTTACACAGTGATGGTGTTGCTTGCCTTCTAACATACGAAGGACTGATAGTAATGTGAACACTTCAATCTTCAAAATACATGAAAAACACTTACCTTTTGGAGTAATTACTTTCAGAATAAAGCCTTGCACTCCACTGACCTTATGACCTATTTTAAATTATTTTCATAAAATCTAAGTTGACAGGATGATACAAGGTCAGTTAGAAAACCAAATATTATTCCACATACTGCCTGCTGGACAGTTTCTGCTTGCCTACCTTTTATTTTTAATTTGCACCAGTGTCTGTAGGGTTTTGGCTGAGGATTTTGGGATTCTTTCTAAAAAATATGTTTAAAATCTTGATTATGGGCACATTTTAGACCTGGGATATCAAAACGCATGCTTATTTTGTTAAATAAAGTCTTTAGGGTACCTAAAGGCAAAAATACTCTGGTCAGCATTGTATTTTAGCAATTTTTCACAAATGATTGCGTATTGGCCCTTACTTGAGTGAGGCCTAACATCTGGAGTCAATAGCTAATACCTTTTGTTGGACCAATGTAGAAATAAAAGTTACATAAGCTTTCGGTACCTTGGTGGTCTTTTCTTCAGATTGATTCCCCCTGGAGAATAAATCTCTGATGACTCAAAGGCGTATTCAACTCTTCATCTTCTTCTAAGTTGGCCAATAAAAAAGACAGCTATAACTAAAGACTCCATTTTTCCTGGGCTAATGCGCCTATATTCATTTTTCTCACTGTAAAATCTGTAATTTATAGCAATATTATTTAACGAAACAAAAGATTAATCACAAAAGAACATTTTCCAGCTTGACCCACATCATTATTTCTGGCGTTCAAGGAAAAACAAAAGAGACACAGCATTAAGTAATTAAAAGGCGAGAAGACGTAGCAAGATTGATTTTTTTTATATATGTATGTGTTAGACTGAGCATGTCTGGACAGATAAAAAGCATTGTGATGTTCACTTTTGGACAAGCGCATAAACAAAATGAAAGCTATAGAACTGATAACTGATGGGCAAGAGATCCCAAGAGACATCTGCGCATGAGAACAGACGTATGATTTCATTATCTGTGGCATTGTTTGCAGGGTAAGGGGTCAGGACTGACTCATCATGCTATTGTGCCAGAGAGCTATGTTTATCCATCCATCCTGAGTGCAGGCTTTTGCTTTTATATGCAGTAATGGCAATATCCAAATTAAGCTGGGTCTTATTTGCACACAATGATCTTTTAGCATGGTGAACTTCTATAGGTAACCAGCAGTGACATATCATGATTAATTGTACAATACAACATTAATTTCCCGACCCCAAATAAATATGTCAAATGATAAATATTTTTATTATACACCATGTTATTTAGTTTAGGGGTCCCATTGACCAATTGAATCAAATGTTCTACAAATTGATAATGTTGGATCACTGTAATATGTTAGCAGTTGCCCATATTTTTACTTATGCTTTAATTGCAAATTGATGTTCATAAGTAGAAGACTGCAGATATAGAGAGAGCTACACTACAAAAAGTGATGATAAAGCAGTTTCAGTTTAACCCCTTAAGGACAATGGGCGGTCCCTAAACCCATTGAAAACAATGCATTTTGAGCCCGTACATGTACGGGCTTTGTCATTAAGGGGTTAAATACGATTTTCCTCGTACCATACTTAAATCGGAAGCGGAGTGACCTGGGGGCAATTTGCCTGTCCGACCTGGAATGATTTCGGACCAGCCTGGGGGACTTTGTGAACCATTTTCTATCGGCACAAGGTGCCGGAATGGAGCAGGGTCACAAAATGTTATGTGAGCCTGCGGTAATAGCGAGACTGCTCATTTATGTATGAGCAGCTACAAAGAAAGCTGTGAGTAAGGTAAGGGAGTGAGGGGGTGAGTATAAGGGAGTGTACATATGTATGTTAGGTTTAGAGAGTAAGTATTTGTGTGTTAGCATGAATGAGAGTGTGAGCATGAAAGTGTGTGTGTTTTTTCTTAGCATGAATATGTAAGTGTATGAGGGACTATGTGTTAGCATGAATGTGTAAGTATGTGTAACTGTGAGATTGTGTGTGTGTAAATATGTGAGAAACAGGGAGGACAAGTGACCGATGGGGCCACTTGGCTTTACCTGCCCCCCGAACCAAAAAGAACCAGTCCTCCCCTGCATTAAGTATACGTTACAAATTTTGAGTTATTTTGATTTGCACAGAGACACCATCATACTAATCATACCCTTGGAGCAAGATTTGAAAACACTGTGCTAGTAACTGGTTAAGATATAACATCCTACACTTTCTTAGAGCCAAAACACAAAGCTTGTTTTATGTAAATACGTTATTTGGGAGCCTTAAGTGTAATAGGAGCATGAACACAGTAGCAGAGTGATTGCTTAATGAATAAACCTGATGGCTTCTGCTTCACTAAGGTTCCTTGGCGTCTTTTGATCTTCTGTTTTCACAAAGCAACTGTAAATTATGGATTTTTTTATGCATTTGTAAATGAGCTAAAAACATGTTAACCTTAAAGCTGAGACGTCGCAAGGTGACTGAGGCAGAGACAAAAATGAAAGTAAATATATTTACAAGTCTGCAGTATAATTGTTTTATTACCCCAATAAAATGTTTGAATTTGTATTTGATTGCAAATCCATATATTTTTATTACATTTGACAAGCTCTTTGGCTCATGCTATAATATAGATAGAGGTAAACCTGTCTAGGATAAAAGGAAGTGTGCACAATAACATGGTTAAATACTAGAAACTTTGTTACCATTAAACTTGAATGATCCCATGCGCCTTTGAGTATGGTAGTTTTCTGTTTTATAAGGATAAAAGTGGCATATCGTAAAACCATGTTGGGCTTGTCAGGTTCTGTTATAGAAGGATTTAAAATAGACTGCTAGACAGGGACTACTTCCTTTTGATTTATTTATTTTACGAGTTATCCCACCCTAATTGGATTTACTTTTTTTCATTTATGATCAGGTGTTTTGGGCTCCTGGTTTTGAGAGATGGATTTTGGGGGTCAGGTTAGCCCGTCTGTCAGACAGGATCAAGCACTATGGAGTTGCTATGGACCCATAGTTGCGGAATCTTGGAAGGTAGGGCCCGACCGTCCAGTTTGGGTTTGGTTACAGTCGGTGGTATTTGGTGGGATATTCATAAAGAGAAGGCCCAAGGCAGGGGTTCATTCCTCATGGGAGTTCTTGTTAATCTTAAAAAGTTGTGTTTATGTTAATGGAGTAAGCTGTTTAGGATAAGGTTTATGGACTGTTAATTTTCATTACATTAAAACATGTAGCAGAGTTTAAAAACCTGCGTCCTTTAATATCCAACCCCTGTTTCTGTTTTTTTTTTTTTTATTTCACCGCCATTTTACGAGTAAACAGTGTGGAGGTCAAGAGTATATTGTTCATGTTAAAGCTCACGAGAAAAAAACAGAGACGTTTTAGAGGGCCCCAGATATTATATAAAAGCAAAATGCAGAAACTGGCATGACAAAGCGTGAAGGATGTTCACAGATGAACAGTTCACTCAAAGGTTTTTTCAAATGCATTTCCTGATTAAACTGTATTTATTTTGTACTTTGTAGTGTCTTTTTTTTCATAAACTTAGTTAATTCCAAACCAGTCACTTTTCTTAATGAGTGAGCATTGGATTGCCCCCACTCCACAGGCAATGGAATTATATGTTGTTTCCTGTAAATATAAAGTCTGGTAGATATCACAATTATCATCCAGTAGATCTCACGCAATATTAACAGTCACGATAAGCTAGGGCAGTGAAGTTGTTTTTTTTTTTTTATTACATTTTCGTTTAGTTGTTCCACTTCTAGTCAGCAAATATCTGGCTGCAAGAAACACGTGGGCTAATGTTCACTTAAGAAATCAGAACCCTGAAGGCTGCAAACAAATTTAAACATGCCATGTTAATGCCCAAGAGTCATACTTGTTGAATAAGTAGATACTATTTACTGCTGAAAAAAACATGATCTGTGGTCAGTAGATAATTTTTATATAACATTTAAAAAAAAAGTATAGGAATGCATCTAGAGATAATGTTAAACTATTATTAAATACAGTATATGAGTGACTGCTCTGAGTGCTTATCAGAAGAATTGTGTGAAGCACTGAGCAATAGACAGCCAAGACACTCGCTAAGATGCAGTATAAGACAGAGCTGTTTAAGGTAAAAAGTTCATTGTAGAGCGGGGTAAGGGGACAGTGTGAGCTAAAGCCAGACCTACACCTAATTCATGTCAAAATAAGATTGAAGGACATCAGAACATTGCCAGAATACCAGGGAACTTTCCAATGTTGGCTACCTGGAGCTCTCCCTCTTCTGGGTTAGTTGCTTTGTGAAACCCCAGACAACCTTTAGTGGGAGGAAGGTAGCTAGGGAATGAGCATGACCAAACATCGCTCCCTGGACTGAGAAAGAAGAAGAAACTGACTTAGGAAAGCAGGGCTTTACACAGAGACTTTGTGTAAAACACAAAAGGTTCCCAGTTGTGGTTGTCTCCACCAGCAGTGGGTCCCCACATGTGTCTCAAAGAATGCATGTGAAAACCTACTGTATGTCTCTAGAGGGTAAGTTGACTCATCTTGGGTGATTGCTTCTCAAGTCAGATCAAGTCTTTTTCAGCCCCTGCTCGAGTGAGCCACCCATTTCTAGCACATGGATTTTACAGCGTTTTATTGTTTAGGCCTTAAATTATTCATTATGGTTTTAATATATTTGACATCATTTCAAATTGAATACTAATAGATCAGAAATCCAAATAGATGTAGGAATAATCTTTCACATGGCACACCTGGGATAGGCAATAGACTTAATGTCCGCAAACTCGTTCTTGATTACTAATATCTTCTAGTGGGACATCACAACTTTTAATGCAAATTAGTGACCAGGTGATTTACTGTTGGGAAACCTGATGTGATGAGTCAAGGAGTCATTGGCATGTAAATAGTACATACATCGTCACATCAGAGATGAAGCATCTAAATATGAAGTATATACATGCATTGAGGCAAACCAAAACACAATGAAATTGAACTATTTCCACAAGTAAGATTCTTACAGAGATTCACTAACTGTTTATAGGTCTATGGGCTATGTCACAGTTGGTGTAAATATTTGACACTCCTTTATTTTATATAATCAGGCTTTATTGCCCACTGTTAATCACCCACTTTCAAAAGATTTAATTGAAATTCAAGGGTTTATTATTACAAGAAGCCATATGCTTTTTTTAAACTTTGATCTTTTGGTTTTAGGTAATAAACTGCTTTTTTGGGAAGGTGCAGTGATCATAAATGAAAGGGGAAAAAAACAATTCTTCTTGGGCTCAGACAGTTATAGGGAATACAAATGTCACACGTGAAGATCTGTAAAGTCCTATAAATATCGATGAAAATGTTCTGAATACTGTGTGAAGGGCTTTTTCTTTATATATTAAGGAAAAAGAACTCTTTCATCCAGTTAACCAGTGGTGCCCACTTTCAGTGGCTTGACTCAGGGTAGCTCTCTCTGCCACCTCCTTATACCTTCAGAAGTAGTGAAGGTCCTCCTTTTCCACTGCTCTGCCATAGTTAATCTTCTGAGGGCTGCACGCACCTTTCGTAGTACAACCAAGCCAGTTTCAAGCCCATTGAGCCCAGTTTCAAGCCTAATAGAGACTGTTGCTCCCTGACTCTGCTTCTGTAGACCTTATTGACCTAGGTCAGAATTTGCCACTATATTAAGTAGATGGCTGTTTGGGTTTGATGCAAATACTGGAGGTCAACTACAGCAGAGACTTTGGGCCACAAAAGCAGCATAAATGCAATTATTATTCTCAGGACAGAGTTCCTCAATTCTCAGCCCAATTCAAATTAAGTTATTGACATAATTTCCCCCCTGAATTTAATGAAAAACCTCGACCTTGTATGTCCCAGAGAAATACATTGAATGATAGAAATACTGTATCCCTGAATTTAATGAAAAAGACTTTGAGGATTGTTTCGTAGCAATATGCTGTGATAGGTGGAGGGCGATCTTGATTCGTCCCATAA
Source organism: Spea bombifrons (assembly GCF_027358695.1). Classification (NCBI taxonomy): domain Eukaryota; kingdom Metazoa; phylum Chordata; class Amphibia; order Anura; family Pelobatidae; genus Spea; species Spea bombifrons. The sequence continues at coordinate 29,957,980 of NC_071093.1, forward strand.
TTTCCTAAATACCGTGTAAGCACTGAGTTTCTAGTTGTGCTATGATGTATTTTCCATCTATCTTCTAAATGTCATTTTATTCCCTGTAATGTCTGGAAACACTACATCACATATTCTCATTTGTTCCTGTTGAAGACATGTTTCTAAGAGTACTCTGATTGGCACATGTATTTTTTTTAATAATATGAGTGTATATATTTACCTTATCAATTTTAATGTGCTATTTAACTCTTACATTATTTGTGTTATCTGCACCTTATATTTGCCCAATGTCCTGTCATCCGTAGAATGCATTGGGTTTACACCTTATGAAGAGAAGATAAAGAGGGTATTTTAACATGTATTGGGGCACTGAGTTCACAGTCTGGGGGATGTCCCATAAAATATTTGCACGTGTCACCACACCTGGTTAGTGCGACCTTTGCAATAAAATACAGGCCTGGCACAAACCTTACTTGCTGTCTAAAAGCAGCCAAGGTGTGCAGACTGCGCTACTCTGTCCCTTTAAGAGTTAACTGCTCCCTATTGTAGTCCAAAATTTACAAAGCCCTGGTCTGCCACAAGATACAGTCCCACATTCAGGGTCCCTTCTTTGGCGAAGCAAAGCTGTACCTTTCTCATATGTTCTATAACCCCATTTGTATTTCGACTTTATTTCCAACCCCTAGCTGAGTATATCTCACGATGACAATGCGGTGACACATGGAGGGGAATAAAATCCTGTTTATAGGAAAAAGTAAAAAAGAAAAAAGCACAAGTGAAAGGTCATCCCTCCAGAGACACTGTAACTCAGCAGAGGGTGTGACCTGTTAGAACAGAGATGCCATGTGTCCTCCAGTAACCATGGCAACTATTGGCCAAACAGCAGCTGTCAAATATTGATTCACATAGAGGGTACATTTGCTGGCCTTTGAAAAACAGTAACCCAAAAAAGTATATTTATGTATGAAACGCACACTGCTGATTTTGTGTGTGTGTTTTGTTTTTCTACTAGTGTCTGTTTTACTAAACTTCATGCTTGCAATATAATACAGTATTACATCTAACATAATACTAATAATCATAAATATAAATTTTTACCCCCTGACTTTGTCAGAGAAACCATAGCAAAGGTATTAAGCAAGCATATTTATTGCTAATACTAATATTATGTATGTACATAGGAAAAGCAAACAGAAATTTAGCAGGTACATTTTGAGGATCACAATGATATCTCCCCATAACCCCAACTACATGCCTTACTTTTTTACACTTACTTAATTTTCCTTACTTTTGCTTCTTCTTTCTGATTTCATAAAATGCCTTTCTCTCCGTGACCAGTGATTGCTCCCCAACGTCTTTTGAAATGATACTCTTGGTCACTGGGCAAGATTCTAGGGTCACTCTTGCCACCTCTTCAGATTCCCTCCGCTCTGCCTTATGCATGTTTGTCTAGTAGGACAGGGAACCCCTGTTTTCGTATGTCTCCCTTTCTTTTGTTGTTTTTTTTATCTCTTCACTGCTTCCGAACTATTTACTTTACCATTTCTATCTATACCATTATTATCCAGCTGTGTATTATGTTCCCTCTATCCAATTTTCCTTCCAGCATTTGCTAGTTGCTATTTTGCCACCAAAAGACACTCACATACATGCACAATCACTTTTGTGTGCATAGGGTTTAATACTAACATCTTATAAAAAAACCTCAGTATAATTGGATATCTTCCAACACAAATCATAGCCGACCCCATTATTGTGTAGCCCAACAATAATGTTCTCCTCTCTGCTCTGTCATTTCCAACATCCTACCTATGTTTTTTCCTGTACTTTCAAGGAACTTACTAAGATAAATAAAACAATCATGAAACAAGATATATATATTCTATATACTGTATATATATTCTATATACTGTATATATATTTTATATTTGTTATAGAAATGTCATAGTTAGGGAATCTGATGATCAATCTGCTGCAGTGTGTAAATGGATCCTAGGGACGAGCTGTTTCAAGCGTTCAGTATGGAGATAGAGAATCCTAGGGGCCAGTTTTTTCCTAATGTTTTTATTTTACCAACTAAACCAAAAAGATGGCCATAATGAGGGCTACCATTGGACAATCATGTTGAAGAGAGGAAATCTCCTATGCATTAATTGTGCACAATTAATCACAAAGTCCTGGCACCAGTATGCAGTCAAGTATGTAGATCCAAGGGAGACACAGATCTGTGGTTGTCAGGAACACAGGTCACATCTGTCCAACACATTTTCCTTAAGAGTCATAGCCAAGTTAAGCTTGAGAAGACCCTGAATCTCTTCTTTTCCTCGCATTCCTATATTTCTGTCAATTTATGTTCCTTATTTAATATACACTAAATAAACACAAAATTCCAGGTAATGGAACCCACTTTGCCTCACCTGTAGATTCCTATAAATGCAGTCCTGATCTAGATTGCTGGATCTAAGCCAACCTCTAGGAATTAACCTATACAATGGTATTAACTAAATGTACCATATTTTATTGGATTACTTATTAAGACAGTTTGTGGACACAAGCCCTCATACAATATCTCTTCTAAATGACTCATTCACTCACCAAGTTGTGAACCTTGTTAATGTTTGTCATTATCTTGAAATCAATATCCTCACCCATTTCATTTGTCCCTATTCAGTACCAGCCTAGTCATAATTAAATAAAAAAATGCACAATGACCAAAATTTCTAGGGATAATAAATGTTTTTTGTTCTTTTCTTGTATGCTTCTTCTCAGTACTTATTGCATGTTTTAGATCTGTGATTTGTTTTCATTCTTGCGTATTCATTTTTCCTTTAATGATTTTAAATTAAACATGCTGGACTTTCTTTTCAATATCTGATGTTTAAATTATATACCATACATTGCTCTGATTTGAGTTTTCCGACATAACATACAGCTTTTTTCTTCTCCATACAAGTAATCATACTTTTTGTAAATTCTTATTACATATTACCGCTCAAGGACAGAAACACATGGAAAACCAAATGCCTGCCATCTCAATTACAGCATAAAAGTAAATGGGCCATATGAGGAAGTACAGATTCCTCCTCTGAATTATAATCTGATTACTGTGTCATAGTCTGTCCTACTCTGTTAATTGACACAGCACCTGCTCCTATGTCTTGCCCACCTGCATGGAATCGAAAAAGAAAGGTCATCTGTAATCTCAGTGCCATGTTACTCCGACAAAGTGTTAAACAATGTGCTTGACGCTGCTCCAGAGCAGAAAATCTGGAAACACATTATCTAGCAAAGCAATGAGGAGGTATTATAATAACATCATAAAGAGCTCATATTACAGCAAAATGAAGCATATGTAATATTTATGTGGCCAAATCAAATACCTGTGCAATGTCCCAGAGCTGATGTTATAAGAAAAACACATAGATAAATCAGTTAAATCCAGCATTGATGTGTTTATTGCCTGCATTAACTGTGTAATGTACAAAATATACAACGGAAATACTTCACATTAATGGGATATAAGTCAGTCTTAACGAGAATATAGTCCGTTTCCTGCCAAGTGTATTTCATTCATGTACCGAGTCAATGATTTTTGTCGTGGGTGGCATCAGAATGTTGTGTATTAAAGTGAAACTGATCTGCAGAATTAGAGTTGGTTGGACATGGGGGCAGATAGGTTCTGGAGCATAAAAACTGATTTATAGCTTGTGTACAGATAGATTTCAACAGGAAAAGAGAACTCTTACTGTCGGGGCTCATAGAATAAGTAAGGTATTTTCTAGCTACCTGTAGCTTATACTTTTTATTGTTATTGCTTTGGAGATAATTGTTTTAAAAATAATGGACTACATTGATTTATGTAAACTCAGATCTGTGGCCAAAGGTGGCAGAACTAACATTTAAATAACTTACATTTATATATATATATATTGCCAGCATATTCCATTGCACTGTTACAATCAGTGGAAGAATTTCTAATTACACACACACTAACATACTGGTATAAAAGGAAAGAAGGGGGCCCTGCTCTTGCAAACTTACAATCTAGTCGGTGGTTGAGGGGACGTGACACAGTAAGAGAAGATTGCTTGGATGGGGATGAGTTGATCTGTAGAGGATGTTGGTTGTTCAGATGACTTGGTTAGGATGATGGCTGAGAGTGTTAGGAGGAAAGGTTTACACTTTTCAAAAAGGTGGGTTTTCAGGGAACTTTTGATAGTCTCACAGAACGGGGAAGGGAATTGCAGAAAAGGGGTACAGCACGGGTGAAATCCTGAATACGGGAGTGAGAAGAGGTAATGATGGTAGAAGAGAGACGAAGGTCACGAGAGGAATGAAGATGGCAGTTAGTGGTGCATTCGGATAAGAGGGAAGAGATGTAGGGGGGTGAATAGTTGTTAAGGGCTCTGTAGGTCAGAAGTTTGATTCTGGAGGGAATGGGGAGCCAATGGGGCGATTGGCATAGTGGAGCAGCAGGCCGGAAACGGTGACAAAGAAAGATTAATTTAGGTGCAGTGTTAAGGATGGAGTGGTGAAGGGCGGGAGAGGGGGAGACAGTTAGTAGGGTGTTGCAATAATCCAGATGGGATATCACAAGGGAGTAGATTAATATTTCAGTTGTTTCTTGGCCCGATGTTGTCCCAAACCCTTACAAAAGCTATCAAAATCAGCAGCCACAAAAAAATGAGGGCAATTTAACAAGTAAGAAATAGCTTAAAGGGGCACTCCGGCCATCATTTGCACCTTAATGCAACATGACAGCTATGAGATCGATTTAACTTTTTGTGGTGTGGTCCTTGCAAATGCACAGGGATTGTGCAGAAACCCCTCCTAGGGCTAAAGGTCTAAAGGAACCCCTGTGTACATGCAGAAGCTGGAAAATTAAGTATCTCACAAAAGATGGCGTAAAACCCAATATACAATTTTGAATTTCAGTAAATTGTATGATCTTTCAACCTTCTGCCTTGAGACTCTTTCCTGACCCCTTGTTTCTGTAAGTCAAATAGTAATGGTATATACTACTTGTTATGTCCTGTTTACACATTGTACAGTGCTGTATACTTTTAGGGAAGTTTGCTACTCTCAGAGATTAGCAGAGAAATTTAGCAATGACTCACAAGAACTCTTCTTCAGTCCCCATGTATTTAATTGATGTGCAATTCATAGGATTCCAACGAGCAGTTTTTTTGTATTTAACAGTTTGTAGAAAGTAGTTCATTTTATCCAACATCTGCACTGTTAAGGCTTGCAGAACATTCCTCATGTTGTATGAAATATAAATGTAATATATGGATAAATCCATATTACTACAAATATATGTCTCTTACGTATTTGGTTAAGCTTAAAGGCATGTAATATTTGGATCCCATTTAAACAACAGCGCTAGCGAATATTAACCCATTGGTACTTGATGTACTGGAACACCAATGGTCAGGATCAGTGCCTTAGTCTGTTCACTCCCTTCGCCAATGTACTCCCTCTTCTCTCCAGTGGTGACGCATTACTTTCTAGCAGTAATTGCTATAGACGTCTGCTGATATCATGAAGACTGGGAACTTTTATTATATTATCATAGGTTATAAATGCTGCCTCACTAGGTATATTAGCAAAATATAATTTAAAATAAATCCATCAGCACGGAATACAATGGGCTTCACATAGTTTCATTAGAAATGTATTCAGGCAAAAAAGAAAATAAACCTTTAATTATCTATTGTCACTATACATGATTTATTGGATATAAACCTGCATCAAAATAATTTTATTTAGCTTCTATTCCCAGCAGAATGGTGATACCACATTATTTTAGTATAAATTATGTAAACGCAAAGCATGCATCCAGTGTAATATTACCTTTTCAATGTGTGGATACATTGGCTTGCTCCATTACTGGCTTCAATTCGCACAATGGAATGTATTACATAAAGAATATAAACAGCTTTCGGTTCTGCTGGGACGTGCAATGGAGCATTAGAGTAGTTATGAATTATTGGTCAATTGCTTTGTGTAAGAGAGAGGTTGGGGAAATGAAGGAGAAGGAATTACCCTGTGTCAGATCATACTTCACTTTAAGTATTCACACTTCTATCTATTTCAGATGTATTCGGCGTAATCTGGAACAGCCCCTGTCATTCCCTTATTTAACAGGCTGTTTAGACTTCTACAATTGGTATTAGATGCATGATCTCCTATTATGTGTCTACTATCTATACTATCTTCTTCCATCTATAAGCCCTGCAAGAGTGTGTGTCCCTTTAAATGATAAGTCTAGTAATATGACTGATCGTCTTCAGCCAAAGAGGCCATAAGCTTCTAATGCCCAGTATAACTTAGATAATCATATGGCTGACATGTCCAACAAGGTAAAGTGGGTATTACTTACTGACACAGAAAACTCATCAATGGAACTTTTTCCATTGAAGTATTTATAGACCATATCAGCATTCTCCCATAAATTCTCCCTGGTTGTGTGTTTGGCAAGGGTATCCCAGCAGGATGTAGAATTGGTATAGTTTATTTGTTTTTATAGTATATTATGTATCTGTTGTTTCCCATATCATATCTTTAAATGCACTAAACCTATGTAATTGTGTTCACAGATTGAAATAAGCACTAAACCTATGTAATTGTGTTCACAGATTGAAATAAGATGTGTGTGTGTACCCACTTTAGCCTTATACTATCTAGAAAGATATGTTAAAGTTGAACACATGCCATTTTTTATTACTAGTATCAGATTAAAAATAGGTTTTCAAATAGAATTAAAATATTGTGCTTTTGGTTGAAGTTCGTCATGCCTGGTAATTTTTGCATCTTTTACTGTGTGGAGTTGGTAGCAGAATGCTCAAGTACTAGGGAGGCTCATCTCTAACACCTATACAAGATAAATCTACTCAAATTTAACCATACAAACTGCATTCGGATTCATACGAATTGCAAATTTACCTAATTTTGGTAAATTCGGCATTTCATATGAAGCCTGGAAAATGAGGCCAGATCCCAGTGAATCGTCCGGAAAACAAAGCTCTGAATTTTTAGCCGACATTTTAACTAGACTTGTGCATTCGTCTTCGGGCGAACATGAAAACGAGCACGAAGAGGCCGTTTTTTTGTTCGTTCCGAAGGAACGTAGAACAGAATACAGTGCCGGCAAACCGTAGGCGAAGACGAAGACTCACAATCACGAAGAATCGAAGATTCTTCGTGATCGTCTTCGTTTTTGCCGCGCAACCGCCAAAATTTCAAACAGGAGTGAGCTGATCCTCGTCTGTCCAATCAGCTCACTCTTGTGACGTAACGCTAAGGGTCTCGTCCAATGCCTGTGCTGCTGTTTTTTGAATTCTGAAGGCGCCTTTATAAGACCAGAGCTTGCCTGAGAGATCCATTCATTTTTCGCTGTGACTGCTTTGGCAACACTGCTGTGCTGCATCCGAGCGTTACAGAGAGAGATTGTTCTGTTCTGTGTGAGACTGGTAAGCCTTAGCCTGCCATTTCTCACTGTGTACTTCATCCTCACTTCAGTGCTACTTAATTAATATATTTAATAATAATAATTTGATTAATTTAATTTTTTTAAAATTAATTTGTCATCAACTTTAGTGTAAGTGCTGTTGAGTTGACAGTGCACCCAGTGCCTCAGTGGCACTGGGGTGCCCTTGCCCTGGGCTGGCACTAGTGCCTATTGCCTGTCCTGCTTAAATAAATTAAATAGAATTTATAAATTACAATTTAATAGAATCTATAATTTAATAGTTCATTATAATATTATATATATATATATATTTGTCAGTCATATATATATATATATACTATAGTATACTAGTGTAGAGTGTACTGTAGACATTCATCTACTAGTGTCTAATTTAAAATCAGTAATATTAATTAATATAATTAATAATTGAATTCATTATAAAATATATATATTTGTCAGTTATAGTTAGTAATAGTATACTAGTGTAGAGTGTACTGTAGACATTCAGAACATCTACTAGTGTCTAATCTAAAATCAGTAATATCAATAATTCTCTAATTCTTTCTTATCTTAATAGTTAATTAAATTAGCTATAAATAAAAGTAATAATATTAATTAATTACTACTAGCGTATAGTTCAGCTAATCTTATTAGTACTGGTGCTGCAGCTCTATAGTTTGTGCTTTGTTTTAGCAACAGTAAGAGACCAAGTCAATTTTTCTTAATTAATCTTTCATTTTATTTCATTTGTTTTGCTCACCTCAGTCCATCAGTGAAGTGAACTTGTTGGGCTAGTGAGTGCAGCCGCATAAGTGCTGTGTTTTTTTTTGATCAGCAAGCAGTGACGTTAACTGTTTTGCAAAGATTTTCTCATTTATTTTACATTTTATTTCAATTTTATTAAAAGTACCCTTAGTGTTTTGCTCACCTCAGTCCATCAGTGAAGTGAACTTGTTGGGCTAGTGAGTGCAGCAAGCAGTGAAGATAACTGTTTTGCTGTGACATTTTATTTTATTTCTAATTCTTTTCAAGAAAAATTGACTGTGACGAGCTGTACTAAGCAAAGCTTCAAGCTACTAGCTGTAGTACTAAAATAATTCTAATCTTCTTTAATCTTAATCTATAATATATTATAAATAATAATATTCTAATTCATAATCTATAATATAAGTAATTCTAATTCTAAATTCTAATTCATAATCTATATTCTTCTATCTATAATACATAATATATAAGTAAATTAGTTCTAATCTATTAATATTATATAACTTAATATTAATTAATAAATCATATACTGAATCTGATTTAACCTCACTTTAGCTTAGTGGGTTTGAGAGCGTCTGCCTAGAGGTAGACTTATAGTAAGGAAATATAGCTTTAGGCTAGCATAGTAGTAGGCTAAGCTCTTAGGCCCGTGTAAATTCAAATTAAAAATAAAATACTGCTAGTTATTAAATAGTTAATCTTGAGTTAATAATTTAAATAACTTTAGGATTTTGGCAGATTGCACACAGCACAGTGCAGTAGTGCATAGTTTTACTTTTTAAGCAGTAGCACTGAAGAGAACTTCCTCTAATTTTTTTGTCTTTAATTCGTTTTTCCTTTTTTTTATTTTTATTTTTTTATTTTTTTTTTATAGTTTTTTAAACACTACACTACACTACACTACACTACACTACACACACAACACAAAATTTGAAATGGATCCTCCTTTTGGGACTAAGGAGGGACAAGCTCCATCTACCACCACCACCACCACCACCAGCACCACCACCAGCACCACCACCAGTTCTAAGATGCAGCCTTTGCGTCAGTCTAGTCGGCCAAGTAGGCCAAGCTCTCGCTTATCATTTGGGGAAGCATTGCTTGAAGGATCATCAAGTAAAGGAAAGGCACCAAAAGCAGGCAGTAGTAGTGCGGCTAGGCCCACAAGCTCTATGGTTTTTTACGGAAAGCCTAAAGCACCAGAAGCACGTTCAAAGTTAAAGGGTAGCACAAGTAGTACCAGCCCAGTGACTAAAAAGAAGTGCCTTTTGCCCCAAGCAGCATCTTCCCCATCCACCAGCAGCATGCAAGGTACCAAGCAGAGCCAAATTAGCAGCAAGACTCAGAGGGGTCCCAAACCAAAGCGATCTCATTCCTTTGTAGGGAAAACCACCACCACCACCCCCACCTCTACCGCCTCTACCACCACTAGTGCTGCGCCTACTGTTCCCACTGGTACCGCCACGCCATGTCCTCCTAGTACCTCTAGCAAGCCACCAAGTCCTTACAAAATTTTTGTAAAGACAGTTAGAGAGAGGGCTACACATAGTGGAACTCCACCTAGCGAGGTAGCAGAGGAGCCTGAGACTGAGAGGCCAAGTGCAGAGTCTATTCTTCCTGCTCGCACTACTACTAGTCACGAGTCTCACGACGATATCAGTCTTAGCTCCAGCCTAGCAGGAATTCCATTCGATCTGGCTAATGAAGAGCTAGACTATGAGCCAGAGGAAGTAGAGGAGATGAGTGGTCAGGAATCAGATTCCTCAGGGAGCAGTGTCCAAATGACTAGTGCACAATTTTCCCCTGAGCCTCCACCTTCTCCGCTACGATCATCACCATCACCACCACCAGCAGCAGCAGCAAAACCTAGCAAATCTAAAGCAATTAGCAGTCCCACTATGGCCAGTACTGTTACCACCAGTCCCACCACCACTAGTTCTGCCTCTGTTCATCCACCCCGAGCAGTAAGAGCAGCACCCAAGGCACACTCCAAGGCTATGCGCGCCCCAATTTGGGAGCACTTTGAAAATGTTGAAGAAGGGCGCTATGGAAAGTGCAAACATTGTGGGAAGCTAATAAGCAGAGGGAAAGTGTCTGGCCATTTTACCAGTGCTAGCATGAAGCATCACCTCAGCACTCAACACAACGCTGTGCTATTGGGGAAAGATGCAGAGGTAAAACTTAGTGCAGGCAGCATAGCTGGTGGCCGTGGAAAAACCCCAACAGCTTCTTCTTCTGAGCCAATAGCAGCAGCAGCAGCAGCAGCAACTAGTGCTGGCAGCCAGAGACCAAGGCAGGTTGGAGCACTGCATGCCCAGCCCACCCTGGAAGAATTTGGGGCATTCCACTCCAAGAGAACGATGCCCAAACAGCAGGCCAATAAAGTAACGCGACTTATTGGTCAGTTCATTGCTGTTGGAGGGGCATCCTTCTCCATGATTGAAGGGGAGCCTTTCAAACAATTGATGGCGGCTGTGGCTCCACAATACACAGTTCCGTCACGTTCCACTTTCAGCAGGAACATTGTCCCCTCGCTGTATCGGTCCTGTGTTGCAGCAGTGAAAGAGGAGCTTTCCAAGGCTGCTGGTCAGTGTGTTCATTTCACTACAGATTTGTGGAGTGCACCTAGCGCCCAGCATGCCTTTCTTTCTTTGACAGCACACTGGTGGCAGCCCGGTGTGTCTAAGGAAGTTGCTGCAGCAGGCTACCGATCATTCCTTCTCCATGCAGAAGTGATGGATGAAAAGCACACTTCCCAAAATATTCTGCATGCGATTAGGAAAATGTTTAGCCTTTGGGTGGGAGCAGAGGCGGGCACCAATGTTGAAGTTGGTTTTGTGGTAACTGACGGAGGTGCCAATATGGTGAAAGCGCTGCGAGATGGTCATATTGTTGGTGTGCGCTGTGCAGCCCACATCATCCATCTTGTAGTGAAGGCAGCAATGTCAGAAGGAACTAATGTGGCAGCAGTAGTTCTGTCCCGCTGCAGAAAGATCGCTGGGCACTTTCACCATAGTGTTAAGGCTAGCCAACTTTTGAGGGAAGAGCAAGAGAGGTCAGGTCTTCCCGTACACTGCCTACGTCAGGATGTCAGTACACGGTGGAACTCCACGTTAGACATGCTAGAGAGGATTTTGGAGCAGCAGAGGGCAATCCATAATCTTGCCTCAGAGCACAATATAGGGATTACCTCTCCATTGAATAGGGAGGATTGGACAGTGATCGCCCAGCTAGTGGCAGTCCTTAAACCATTCAGGGATGCCACAGAAAATTTAAGCTCAAACACTGCCAGTCTGGCCCAGGTAATCCCAGTGTTCTCCCATCTAGGCAGCAAGATGGATGTGTTCCTTGGAAACCGTGAGGCTGTTCAAGGTGGCACTCTACATCCTGACGTAGCAGCCATAGTCAGGAAGCTGAAGGATCTGCTAAAAGTACACCTTCGCAAGCGAATGGAAGAGAGTCCCGAAATGATGCTAGCGTGCCTTTGTGATCCAAGAATTAAGGGAAAGCTAGCTTTGAAATTCAATGTTCTCAGTAGCTACCGGGAGCAATTGGTCAACAAGGTGCGTGACTGGCAGCGTAAAATGGGAATGCTGTCCGAGGAGGGTGAGGTGCAGGAGGAGGAAGAGATGATGTGGTCTGCTACCCCTAGCAGCAGCATCAGCAGCAGTGCCACAAGCAGCACAACACAGCTGAGTGGAGCAGCTGCGTTTTGGGAAGAGGCACTTGGCAGTATAGTTGGACCATCTGACAGAGCTAGCAGCAGAAAGGAGAGTAGTGCTGCTGAAATGGTCAAACTTTACCTCTGTGAAGTTCCTTCTGCTCCTAATGTTGATCCTCTTAGCTACTGGGATGAAAAGAAGAGTGTGTGGCCTGCACTCTCATGGGTTGCGCAGCAGCTTCTATCATGTCCGCCAACCACTGTTCAAAGTGAGCGCGTGTTTTCTATGACTGGAAACATACTGAGTCCACAGCGCTCACGCATGGCACCTCATCTCATGGAGCAGATTGCCTTTCTTAAATTCAATCTGCCCAAATTGGGTTACCCAGCTCTTAGCTTGGAAAGTTAAATTTTTTCTCTCTAATGTTTAAGGTAGTTTCTCCCCCTGGTTGCACTTGCTGCGGTGTGGCAATGCCTGCTACCTCCGCTGGTGTAGCCAATTTACGCTAGGGCCTAGTGTCTGAGCTCTGTAAGTCCGCTCCCAAACGCCTAGGACTGACAGTCTTTGGATGCTTTGCCCTGGGGTGAAACAGGTGAGTGGGTCGTCAATTGCCCACTCATTCACCTTTTTCCGTTTCCAACGCTGCTGCTGGTGGTGGTGCCAGTATCTTTTGCCAGTTCGCTTCCTGGCTGAAATCATGCCTCAGATGTCCCTAATGGAAAGGGTAGTTTCTCCCCCCTGGTTGCACTTGCTGCGGTGTGGCAACGCCTGCTACCTCCGCCGGTGTAGCTAGCTTATGCTAGGGCCTTGTGTCTGAGTTCTGTAGGTCTGCTCCCAAACGCCAAGGACTGACAGTGCTTGGATGCTTTGCCCTGGGGTGAAACAGGTGAGCGGGTCGTCAATTGCCCACTCATTCGCCTTTCCCAATTCTGCTGCTGCTGGTGGTGGTGCCAGTGTCTCTCTTCAATGCCAGTTCGCTTCCTGGCTAGTGTCATGCCTCGAATGTCCCTGATGGTGAGGGTAGTTTCTCCCCCCTGGTTGCACTTGCTGCGGTGTGGCAACGCCTGCTACCTCCGCCAATGTAGCCAGCTTACGCTAGGGCCTTGTGTCTGAGCTCTGGAAGTCCGCTCCCAAACGCCAAGGACTGACAGTGTTTGGATGCTTTGCCCTGGGGTGAAACAGGTGAGCGGGTCGTCAATTGCCCACTCATTCGCCTTTTCCAATTCTGCTGCTGCTGGTGGTGGTGCCAGTGTCTCTCTTCAATGCCAGTTCGCTTCCTGGCTAGTGTCATGCCTCGAATGTCCCTGATGGTGAGGGTAGTTTCTCCCCCCTGGTTGCACTTGCTGCGGTGTGGCAACGCCTGCTACCTCCGCCAATGTAGCCAGCTTACGCTAGGGCCTTGTGTCTGAGCTCTGGAAGTCCGCTCCCAAACGCCAAGGACTGACAGTGTTTGGATGCTTTGCCCTGGGGTGAAACAGGTGAGCGGGTCGTCAATTGCCCACTCATTCGCCTTTTCCAATTCTGCTGCTGCTGGTGGTGGTGCCAGTGTCTCTCTTCAATGCCAGTTCGCTTCCTGGCTAGTGTCATGCCTCGAATGTCCCTGATGGTGAGGGTAGTTTCTCCCCCCTGGTTGCACTTGCTGCGGTGTGGCAACGCCTGCTACCTCCGCCAATGTAGCCAGCTTACGCTAGGGCCTTGTGTCTGAGCTCTGGAAGTCCGCTCCCAAACGCCAAGGACTGACAGTGTTTGGATGCTTTGCCCTGGGGTGAAACAGGTGAGCGGGTCGTCAATTGCCCACTCATTCGCCTTTTCCAATGCTGCTGCTGGTGGTGGTGCCAGTGTCTCTTCTCTGCCAGTTCGCTTCCTGGCTAGTGTCATGCCTCAAATGTCCCTTATGGTAAGGGCAGTTTCTCCCCCCTGGTTGCACTTGCTGCGGTGTGGCAACGCCTGCTACCTCCGCCAATGTAGCCAGCTTACGCTAGGGCCTTGTGTCTGAGTTCTGGAAGTCCGCTCCCAAACGCCAAGGACTGACAGTCTTTGGATGCTTTGCCCTGGGGTGAAACAGGTGAGCGGGTCGTCAATTGCCCACTCATTTGCCTTTTCCAATGCTGCTGCTGCTGCTGCTGCTGCTGCTGCTGGTGGTGCCAGCATCTCTTCTCTGCCAGTTCGCTTCCTGGCTAGTGTCATGCCTTAATTGTCCCTTATGGTAAGGGCAGTTTCTCCCCCCTGGTTGCACTTGCTGCGGTGTGGCAACGCCTGCTACCTCCGCCAATGTAGCCAGCTTACGCTAGGGCCTTGTGTCTGAGCTCTGGAAGTCCGCTCCCAAACGCCAAGGACTGACAGTCTTTGGATGCTTTGCCCTGGGGTGAAACAGGTGAGCGGGTCGTCAATTGCCCACTCATTTGCCTTTTCCAATGCTGCTGCTGCTGCTGCTGCTGCTGGTGGTGCCAGCATCTCTTCTCTGCCAGTTCGCTTCCTGGCTAGTGTCATGCCTTAATTGTCCCTTATGGTAAGGGCAGTTTCTCCCCCCTGGTTGCACTTGCTGCGGTGTGGCAACGCCTGCTACCTCCGCCAATGTAGCCAGCTTACGCTAGGGCCTTGTGTCTGAGCTCTGGAAGTCCGCTCCCAAACGCCAAGGACTGACAGTCTTTGGATGCTTTGCCCTGGGGTGAAACAGGTGAGCGGGTTGTCAATTGCCCACTCATTTGCCTTTTCCAATGCTGCTGCTGCTGCTGCTGCTGCTGCTGGTGGTGCCAGCATCTCTTCTCTGCCAGTTCGCTTCCTGGCTAGTGTCATGCCTTAATTGTCCCTTATGGTAAGGGCAGTTTCTCCCCCCTGGCTGCCTCTGTTTGCGGTGTGGCAACGCCTGCTACCTCCGCCGGAGTGGCCAGCTTACGCTAGGGCCTTGTGTCTGAGCTCTGGAAGTCCGCTCCCAAACGCCAAGGACTGACAGTGTTTGGATGCTTTGCCCTGGGGTGAAACAGGTGAGTGGGTCGCCAATTGCCCACTCATTCGCCTTTTCAATGCTGCTGCTGGTGGTGGTGCCAGCATCTCTTCTCTGCCAGTTCGCTTCCTGGCTAGAGTCATGCCCAAAATGTCCCTAGTGGTAAGGGCAGTTTCTCCCCTCTGGCTGCGTCTGTCTGCGGTGTGGCAACGCCTGCTACCTCCGCCGGAGTGGCCAGCTTACGCTAGGGCCTAGTGTCTGAGCTCTGGAAGTCTGCTGCCAAACGTCTAAGACTGACAGTGTTTGGGTGCTTTGCCCTGGGGTGAAACAGGTGAGTGGGTCGCCAATTGCCCACTCATTCGCCTTTCCCAATTCTGCTGCTGCTGCTGCTGCTGGTGGTGGTGCCAGTGTCTCTTCGATGCCAGTTCGCTTCCTGGCTAGTGTCATGAATCAAATGTCCCTAATGGTAAGGGCAGTTTCTCCCCCCTGGCTGCCTCTGTCTGCGGTGTGGCAACGCCTGCTACCTCCGCCGGAGTGGCCAGCTTACGCTAGGGCCTAGTGTCTGAGCTCTGGAAGTCTGCTGCCAAACGTCTAAGACTGACAGTGTTTGGGTGCTTTGCCCTGGGGTGAAACAGGTGAGTGGGTCGCCAATTGCCCACTCATTCGCCTTTCCCAATTCTGCTGCTGCTGCTGCTGCTGGTGGTGGTGCCAGTGTCTCTTCGATGCCAGTTCGCTTCCTGGCTAGTGTCATGAATCAAATGTCCCTAATGGTAAGGGCAGTTTCTCCCCCCTGGCTGCCTCTGTCTGCGGTGTGGCAACGCCTGCTACCTCCGCCGGAGTGGCCAGCTTACGCTAGGGCCTAGTGTCTGAGCTCTGGAAGTCTGCTGCCAAACGTCTAAGACTGACAGTGTTTGGGTGCTTTGCCCTGGGGTGAAACAGGTGAGTGGGTCGCCAATTGCCCACTCATTCGCCTTTCCCAATTCTGCTGCTGCTGCTGCTGCTGGTGGTGGTGCCAGTGTCTCTTCGATGCCAGTTCGCTTCCTGGCTAGTGTCATGAATCAAATGTCCCTAATGGTAAGGGCAGTTTCTCCCCCCTGGCTGCCTCTGTCTGCGGTGTGGCAACGCCTGCTACCTCCGCCGGAGTGGCCAGCTTACGCTAGGGCCTAGTGTCTGAGCTCTGGAAGTCTGCTGCCAAACGTCTAAGACTGACAGTGTTTGGGTGCTTTGCCCTGGGGTGAAACAGGTGAGTGGGTCGCCAATTGCCCACTCATTCGCCTTTCCCAATTCTGCTGCTGCTGCTGCTGCTGGTGGTGGTGCCAGTGTCTCTTCGATGCCAGTTCGCTTCCTGGCTAGTGTCATGAATCAAATGTCCCTAATGGTAAGGGCAGTTTCTCCCCCCTGGCTGCCTCTGTCTGCGGTGTGGCAACGCCTGCTACCTCCGCCGGAGTGGCCAGCTTACGCTAGGGCCTAGTGTCTGAGCTCTGGAAGTCTGCTGCCAAACGTCTAAGACTGACAGTGTTTGGGTGCTTTGCCCTGGGGTGAAACAGGTGAGTGGGTCGCCAATTGCCCACTCATTCGCCTTTCCCAATTCTGCTGCTGCTGCTGCTGCTGGTGGTGGTGCCAGTGTCTCTTCGATGCCAGTTCGCTTCCTGGCTAGTGTCATGAATCAAATGTCCCTAATGGTAAGGGCAGTTTCTCCCCCCTGGCTGCCTCTGTCTGCGGTGTGGCAACGCCTGCTACCTCCGCCGGAGTGGCCAGCTTACGCTAGGGCCTAGTGTCTGAGCTCTGGAAGTCTGCTGCCAAACGTCTAAGACTGACAGTGTTTGGGTGCTTTGCCCTGGGGTGAAACAGGTGAGTGGGTCGCCAATTGCCCACTCATTCGCCTTTCCCAATTCTGCTGCTGCTGCTGCTGCTGGTGGTGGTGCCAGTGTCTCTTCGATGCCAGTTCGCTTCCTGGCTAGTGTCATGAATCAAATGTCCCTAATGGTAAGGGCAGTTTCTCCCCCCTGGCTGCCTCTGTCTGCGGTGTGGCAACGCCTGCTACCTCCGCCGGAGTGGCCAGCTTACGCTAGGGCCTAGTGTCTGAGCTCTGGAAGTCTGCTGCCAAACGTCTAAGACTGACAGTGTTTGGGTGCTTTGCCCTGGGGTGAAACAGGTGAGTGGGTCGCCAATTGCCCACTCATTCGCCTTTCCCAATTCTGCTGCTGCTGCTGCTGCTGGTGGTGGTGCCAGTGTCTCTTCGATGCCAGTTCGCTTCCTGGCTAGTGTCATGAATCAAATGTCCCTAATGGTAAGGGCAGTTTCTCCCCCCTGGCTGCCTCTGTCTGCGGTGTGGCAACGCCTGCTACCTCCGCCGGAGTGGCCAGCTTACGCTAGGGCCTTGTGTCTGAGCTCTGGAAGTCTGCTGCCAAACGTTTAAGACTGACAGTGTTTGGGTGCTTTGCCCTGGGGTGAAACAGGTGAGTGGGTCGCCAATTGCCCACTCATTCGCCTTTCCCAATTCTGCTGCTGCTGCTGCTGCTGGTGGTGGTGCCAGTGTCTCTTCGATGCCAGTTCGCTTCCTGGCTAGTGTCATGAATCAAATGTCCCTAATGGTAAGGGCAGTTTCTCCCCCCTGGCTGCCTCTGTCTGCGGTGTGGCAACGCCTGCTACCTCCGCCGGAGTGGCCAGCTTACGCTAGGGCCTTGTGTCTGAGCTCTGGAAGTCTGCTGCCAAACGTTTAAGACTGACAGTGTTTGGGTGCTTTGCCCTGGGGTGAAACAGGTGAGTGGGTCGCCAATTGCCCACTCATTCGCCTTTTCAGTTTTCAATGCTGCTGCTGGTGGTGGTGCCAGCATCTCTTCTCTGCCAGTTCGCTTCCTGGCTAGAGTCATGCCCAAAATGTCCCTAATGGTAAGGGCAGTTTCTCCCCCCTGGCTGCCTCTGTTTGCGGTGTGGCAACGCCTGCTACCTCCGCCGGAGTGGCCAGCTTACGCTAGGGCCTTGTGTCTGAGCTCTGGAAGTCTGCTGCCAAACGTCTAAGACTGACAGTGTTTGGGTGCTTTGCCCTGGGGTGAAACAGGTGAGTGGGTCGCCAATTGCCCACTCATTCGCCTTTCCCATTTTTCAATGCTGCTGCTGGTGGTGGTGCCAGCATCTCTTCTCTGCCAGTTCGCTTCCTGGCTAGAGTCATGCCCAAAATGTCCCTAATGGTAAGGGCAGTTTCTCCCCCCTGGCTGCCTCTGTTTGCGGTGTGGCAACGCCTGCTACCTCCGCCGGAGTGGCCAGCTTACGCTAGGGCCTTGTGTCTGAGCTCTGGAAGTCTGCTGCCAAACGTCTAAGACTGACAGTGTTTGGGTGCTTTGCCCTGGGGTGAAACAGGTGAGCGGGTCGCCAATTGCCCACTCATTTGCCTTTCCCATTTCCTTTTCCATTTCATTATTTTCCTTCTGATACACAACCAACCAAACATAACACACACAATAACACATATAACACATATAACACACAGTGACATCACACATAACACACATACACACACACTTACAATGCACAAAACACAAGGACCTTTTCCTTGTTATTTGCCCTGGCCTTCACTCACTAATAGCATTACATTAACACTATAACTCACACTTCACCCTATAACATTTTTCCATCCACATACCTGCCAACAGACCCAACTTTTTCAGGGACAGTCCTGCTTTTTTCCAGTCCTGTCCCATCTAATTTAGCTAAACTAGGTATGCAAAATGCAAATACACATAGGTAGGTATAGCTCGGTAGGTAACGCTACTATAAACATTTAATAAATATAATCAAGTACTAAATAATAAATCTAACTTTAAAATACATTTAAATAAACCCCTATTTTTTTTTAAAAAAAAACATTAAAATTAAATTATTATTATTTAGACATAATCCATCTTTAACCAAACCAGTGCACTGCTACTAATCTTAAACATAACCGTACATTAACCCTAAGCTATTTTTTAGTTCTTGTCCAACATTTTTCCATCAGCATACCTGCCAACACACCCAAGATTTTGGTGGACAGTCCTGCTATTTTCCAGTCCTGTCCAATAAGTAAGTTGGGTTGTTGCAAAGTATGCCATTGTAAATAGGTAGCAAATGTTAGGCATGTAAAGTGGTCCAAAATCAATTTAAAAATGTAAAATATTCCCTATTCTTTTATTAAACATCTATGGACAGTACACCTCGGTATGTGTGTGCAACTCTATTGGTCGTTTCGGCAGGGGGCTCGCCTGCCATCAACGAATGAAGTGCATTCTGCAGTTCTGCAATTCACTCGTTGATGCCAGACCAGCCCCCTGCCGAAACGACCAATAGAGCTGCACACACGTACCTTCACGGCAGCTGCTGCTGCTGTGATGTGTTATTAACCCCGTATTAACCCCTGCTAGGCAACCAGGAAGAAAACGAAGATTAAACGAGCACGAAGAATGTCCGCGAATATTCGCCCGAAGAGAAGACAGGAACGGGCGAATATTCGCGGAATACGAAGATTTTTTTTCCCCCGAAGACGAGCACGAAGACGAACACGAAGAGCCCCCTGGTGCCCAAGTCTAATTTTAACCCTTCTGTTCTCTCTTTTATCTTCAATCCTCTTTCTTTGTCTGCATCTCCAAGGACATAACTTGGCAACTTCCGCCCAAATGGCAGCGCTGCGGTGATGGACCTCCCTGATCATCCAAACTCCATGATCAAATCAATAGTCAGAGGCTGCTTTTGGGTAAGAATTATTAATAAATATCAATGGGTACAGCGTGAATTTGCACCATTAGAGCTGTCAGCCCCTCGACTGCAATTTGATGCTTCAACATTCCATTATCATTAACAAGCTAAACTTAACCAGTAAAAAAACTGAGATTTTAATTTCTGTTCATGTAATATCATTATAATGTTGTAAGTAATACATTCTAATACTGCAGGTTATTAAAGTTAATAATGTTAATGACATTTGTAGATCATTAATTAGCAGACTAAATAGCTATGAATATATCATCCCACAGAATATCATGCGTACATTTCTAGGAAGATGTATCATGTATATGGGCATGCTGGAGATATAGCAGCTGAATTACAAAACTATTGTAACAATTCTGGATAGAGAATTCAATTCTAGAAGCCACATTAACATTTATACAAAAATAAATGCTATAATTAATTAACTACAATACATTATTTTAGTAACTTAGCATGAAATACATCTGGCCTTGTATAGGACACAACCATATGAAATGGCATATCACTGGGTATTATATTAATTTCATCTATTTTTATAGTGTCAGTGGATTCCATAGTGTTGTTACAATAGCGGAACAGTGAATATTGCCAGTAACATTAAAACGGACAATATGCAATTTAAGGACATGTGAAGACATACAGATCCCTTACGAAAAAAATTACTGCAGTTTTTCTGAAGTAATACTGCAGTTTTTTGGACATGAAAAACTGCAATACTGCACTTTTACTGCAGTATTACTGCACATTTACTGCAGTTTTACTGTATTTGTACTTCACTGTACTGCAGTTTTACTGCAGTTATTTTTGTACGGAAGTACAAATGCAATAAAGCTGCGGTACATTGAATTACAACTGTAGGTTTGCAATATAAAAAATAAAGTAATACTGCAGTACAGTGAAGTACAAATGCAGTAAAACTGCAATAAATGTGCAGTAATACTGCAGTAAAAGTGCAGTATTGCAGTTTTTTCATGTCCAAAAAACTGCAGTATTACTTCAGAAAAACTGCAGTAATTTTTTGTAAGGGATACTGGGAGAAGAAGAAAGCACCTTCTCTTAAACTCTTGCATGTTTAAAATTTAGATATGACTTCATTTCTGGCTCCTGAATTTTGCACTCAAGTATTGTCCTCTACCATGCCAGAATGATAAAAACAGGGTATGCAAGAATACTTGGCCCTATTAAATGGGACTCGGCATGTGGTAACTATGTAGGTATCCCAGTATTTGGAACATTTTAATAATCTAATTAAAATAATTAAAAAAGGAAATAATATTAATAACAAACAAGAAATAGATGTTTACCCTTGTACCATCTTTTAAGTGGTGTTGGCCAAAAGTTCAGTGAAAACAGGCCAAAAGTTAAATTAAAAACAGAAAAAATATCAGAGTTTAATGCCTGGGTCCCAGAATTTAGTCTTAAGAGACACTGAAATCCATACAAATGTAATGATTTTGCTATCATGTCCTGGGTCCCCTTCTGTCTTCTGATTTGAGTGTTTTCCTATTTCCTGCTGAGATGTGTGCTCCAAACCTCCAGGGGATTCCAGAAAGACCAAGACAAACAAACTTGAAAGAACAGGATGGCCATCGACAAATCCCACCAAATATTCTGCTCGCCATAATAGCCAAACCTATCTGGCAAATCCTCGTGTCATTTCCCCAGTGCAAGACTTCCTGCACAGGCTTTTGATCACTCTCTTGAAACCAATTTATACCTCAGCAGCTTCTAATGTGCTTCCTGAGACTCATATCCTCTGTAGGAAATAGATTCTTTTGGAAATAGACCGTAAGCTATGATGGAAATTGTAGCTGTGGGTGTAGTGTTTATAAGCGATAGGAATACTGTTGAAGGTCACTTTATTAGTAATAAGATGGAATACTCAATGTATCCCTAGATAGCTATCTAGGCTTTCTAGTAATTATCTGCTTGCACTGAGATATCTGTATTGTAAGAGCTTGAATGTACTGTGATCACTAAAGGGAATAACTTAATAACAGACATATCTTAAAGTGTAAATCCTCAACGACAACTTTAAAATAATATTTCTACATAAAGACAAAAAGTTGCTTTTACATGTATTTTGGAATAGAGCCTAAGTATATATTTTATTTGGATTAGGACCAAGTAAAACGTTTAACCCCTGGTAATCTTTTACAACATATGCGTTTTTACATATTCTTGAAATACCGGTAATACTTAAAATTGGCCATGTGGAAATTTGTTGCTTTGACAAAAGAATGAAAAAGGAAAATGTAAAATCAAGTAGATATAACGTATCACGGTCTACATAAAAATTCTGCAAGCGTGCAATGATTTAAGTCACTTGTGTTGGATACATGCGCATATATAAAATACTAATTAAGCACAGGACAGAAAGACAATTAAGAGGTTCTTGCCTGCATTGACCAACTGTCAATTGTATATATCTACCACTATAGCACTGCTTGTTCCATTTAATGATACAGGTGTGATGCCCCAATTAGCGAGCCCAGCCTCAAGGAGCAAAAGCATTGGGAGCGCATGTTCCCGATATTAAGGAGGCAGCTACTAACTAAGTGAACAAGCCACATTTCTCAGATATGCCGTGAATATACTTTTGTTTAAAATAGCTCAGTGATCGCAAACATCAAGTCCTGATGCTTAACACTAACCAGCATTTAAAAAAAAATAAGGTTTAATCTTCAAGGTTTTTGATCCAATCTCAAGTCAAGTGAGCAGACTTCTGGAGATGTGTAACATCCACAGAACCGATTTGATGATACTTTGTAGTTGGTGCTTTTCATACTACTATGTCATACTTTACAAACGTTCTCCTCGTGATGTCACTCTTCATCCAGTGCATTGATTAATGATGCAGTCCTGTAGTATTAAATAGTGGTAAGTATGATATAACCAGCGCAGAATTATATAACTTAGTGTACCCACAAAACCTGCTGGAAGCGCAGAGAACTTCATAGACATTTTTATCCCACTTCCAACTTCTAATGGCAGGACATTTGCATTGAACTCAACACGTATCAAAGTACCAAATTCCAAGCCTTATTTTGACCAGATATGACGTAGCTTCCAGATGTCTTCACCTAATGCCACATATGAATAAGAAATGAAACTATTCAGCATATTCATAGATCTGCATTAAATTAAAATAATCTATTTTACTGAGTAAAGTTTTATTAACCAATGAAATGTAAAGATTCCACACAATTGCATTTTGGCTTGATGTATGGTAGATATGGAATTAATTTTGTTGTGTCTGTAGTAAATTATTTTTCTGCAGAGGTTGGGGTTTTATGAGTATTTTTTATAATTTTCCGAAGACTAACTGCGCATTTGGTTTGTTATATTTAGCAGTGACATCATGAAAGAAGTATTTAACTTTGGATTTTGCTGGATACTATTAGCTGATGGGAAAAGTCTAGCCCAGAATAGTCTAGCTTGTCTATTGCAGCTCTTATGAGTTCTGTTCTATTACAACGGATATATTTATCTCAAATAATAGTATCTGGTGCCTTATGTTATATCAGAACCCTCCCAGACAAATTAGACACTTGTTTAACCTACACAATTAAATGTATACTATTATCCTTATTATTATTGTGTTTCATTTCTATGTTTGTGTATGATCAAGGTCAGATCAGAGTGGCCAAGTTTAGTAAAAGCAGATTTATGGAATTACCGCTATTTCATCTGTGTTGCATTCCTATAAATGCTTGCTAACTCTCTGTGTCCTTTATGTCCTATCTAACAGCATGCTGTCTGGCATAAAGGAGTCACCAGCAGTCGCCGCATTGCAGGGGACCCCTGTCCAGTGTGGGCCCCCACCACGGGCAAGGCATAAGACTAGGCCAGCCAGCTGCGATCCCTCAGTCCCAGTTTATATGATGCCACTGGCACCCCCTGCATGCTGTGCTGAGGGGTCCCTTCTCCATGTATGTAATGTCTCCATTTAAAATGTCTCTCGTAACAATGTTAAATCGGTATCCATTGTGTTTTTATTATGCAGTAAATGAGCCCAAGGTGCCAGGTTAGCACAAAAAGCCAATGATAATAAGAAGATTGGCCATGCACGATACTTATTACATAAAGCAATAGATCTCTTCAAAGAACCCATTTTGCCAAAAGAGACCTTCGAGTCATGTAAGATACGAGCACACTTCTTCTCCACAAGGGCTCCAGAGGCCTACAGAACATTATGCCTCTCCTATCTACATCTATCAATAATGGTTCTAGATGAGATTTTGGATTTTGTGACATGCATTAAAAATATAAAATAAACGCACTGTACATGAGTGCTTTCGTAGTCCTTTGAAACTCACTATAAGACAATCCACAACCTTTACAACATTTATTCAAGGATACGTAGCACTATCTGACAATTATTAAGAAATATTGATAATCACAAGAATAGCTGTCTGTAGCAACCCTTCATCTGTGACCTAATTCCCTTTGGACTACATCTCACATGCCCCATTTCATGTAATGGTCATTTTCCGATGTTTGTCGCCTCTAGTATACCACTTTATGTATTATGTAATATTACTAACTAGATTAAAGGCCCTGCTCTTAATCATGAGCCCTACAAATGAAAGCAAAAGAGTGAAAAAAGAGAAACACTTATATTTAAGAATATAAAAAATATATTAAAGGGAATCATTATGAATATTAGCCAGGAAGGCCTCGCTAATTTTGGTCTTATCAGGGTATTTGTTTTGGATATTATTGAGAAGGATAAATATACAAGTTTGTGTTTAAAAAAAAGCCCACTAAGCAGCCCTTTTTTGGATAAATTTAAAAAAAACTGCTACATTTAGAAAAAAGAGAAGATTCCAAATTGAACAATAAATGTTGAAATTGAAGATATCGAGTTAACTGCGTATTTATGCGAACATACAGTTTGAGGCAGGGAAAGTTGGATCTGGCGCGATTGTGTCATCGAGGTTTACCACTAAAATGCTTGTTCAGTGATTTTGTGCGCTGTTACACTACATCTGCGTGGTACCGTTAGGAACCTGACCCTATCCAAGCAGGATTGAATCAGTGTTCCAGTGTAAGCCCGTTTCTGCCAGCACTGCTTCTTGTGTGCTTTTCTCTGCTGTTGCAGTGATTTTGTGTGATGCTTCTAGCCTGTCTGGGATGACAACCCGAGTGGAAAAATGAAAGCCCAGAGGCTGGCCGCGGCTGATATTTCCTCTCACAGCTGGTGCATTCATTAGCAACTCCTGACTCTTCGCTCCTTCTCTCCTCAGCTGCTGCAGGGGTGTGAAAAGTGGCTCCACAATGCTGCTTTCCACAATGTGTTCTCTTTATAAAAAAAAAAACACATAAGGAGGATTGAGAGAGACAGAGAAAAACAAAGTGGGAGGGAGAACGAGAGAACAGAACAAAGAAAGAATGAAACAAAGGATAAAAACAACACAACGAGGCAAAAAAACAGTTGTCAAAAACTAGAGACACTGGTGGATGCACAGGACAACATATTTTATATTTATTAGAAATATATTTTTAAAAATATAAATTCTGGACGATTGTCTGGGTATGTTAGGCTCAGTTCTGGATGTTGTGCCAAGTATTTACCAAGCTGGCCCTGCTTGTTTTATGGAAAAAAAACTTTACGCTTGTTAATGGATGAACCAGTATTAAGCTTTAGGGTGTTTAAGACACTTCCTACAAATGCATGTTTTTTTTCTGTTTTTATAAAAAAAAATTTAGGAACCCCTAGTTATTGACGGGCTTCACAGGTGCGTTACATATAAAGTATCTGAGTTTTGTAGTTTTGTACAGTAACAACAACAACAAAAAAAACTAAATTATATTTGAGTATATGGATTATTTATGAGCTATATGGCTGCTCATTGCTAAACTGAATAAAGTGTTCCAGGAATTGTGTGTTGAGATGTCAGTGAGTTTGCCTGTGGTCCAAGGTGGCTTCTCCATTTCTTCTGACTTACCTCGTGACATATAAATCTTAACCCTTTTTCAGGAAAGTCAAGAGGTTTTTCCCTGCATTTCAAAAAATAACCTTTAATTCTAGACAGACCCAACTGGCCATCTGGCAACCGCCCAGCGATGAAGCCTTACACATGGATCCATTTGCTGAATCTAAAGGCTGCAGTTCATATTAAACAAACAAATTCCCAGTCAACACAAAATGCCGTTTTTTTAAATGATTCATGTACAGAAATAAAATAAGCTATCCGACTCTGCCAGCCACGTGAAAAAGGACGAAACACCATACCAGTAATCAGACATCCGCATAGTTTATTGATGACACTGGTCACAAATGTCTGGAAAAATGATCGAGAGGCCTGTCAATTTTGTTTCCTAGACTCATTTTAAAAACAGTCAATTAATTTATGCTTTTTCTGCTGTATTTATTATTTGTGTTTGGAGTTTGATTGTATAATTAAAGGACATGTTCATCCAAGCTAAGAAATGTCATCTGCATACATGCTTTTAGCGCCAGATAACAGGTGCTTAAGGTCCATTGGATCCTTAGCCTCTAGGGGCATATTCATAGATTATGCTCTATGCCATATTAATGCAGAATGAAGTAATGCAGTGTATGTATTAACATATATTACCGCCATGTTATGTCATTTGCATCTCTTGTAATGTAGTTTATGATCTAGTAACAGATCCATACAGTTCAATGTATTTCTTGGATGGAAGAAGAGAGAGGGGAGATGTGATAGAAGCATTTAAATACATAAAAAGATTTAACAACATACAAGAGGCAAGTCAAAATCTAAAACTAGACGGTCAGAGGCTTAAATGTAACGTAAGGAAAATTAACTTTACAGAGAGGGTGGTAGATAAATGCAAGAGCCTCCCATCAGAGGTGGTAGATTGATTAATACAATGAGGGAATTTAAACATGCATAAGATATCCTGAATGAAAGACAAGACCAAGGACTTATTAAGGCATACTAGATGGGCCAAATGCTTCTTATAATCAAATTTTATGTTTTTTATATAAAATTGGTTTGACGGCTCTCTACTCAAGAACATATTCTGTATTGCATGAGAACCTGCCAGCCTATACTTTAGCAGATTGTTATATTTCTTATAAGATAATGGCTATAGGGTTACTTTTTTGGAATGTTAACTAAAGTAAATCTGATTCCGTAGAAGAAAGGGAAGAAACAAACTAAAATGCACACAAAAACACTCAAATATATAATATATACAATTAATATTTATCTACAATATTTGTTAAAAAATACAGCTAAACAATGTAAAACAAGGTGTTACCCTATGGAAGCAACCTGGTATTCTTTTATAAATTTTTTACTCCCGGTATAAAGTCAATGATTCATAGCGAGAAATGTGGCTACAGGTGCTGAATAAATAGCATTTGTCTACCCACCGTATCCCTGGCCTAAATGTATGGAAATCTGAACGAAATAAGCCATATTTAACATTATGGAGATACTGACTTTGTAAAATGTATAATAAGGGCAAAATAATGGCTCATTTCAATGCTGAATACTGTGCTTCTGTGATATGAGACAGATTAATAGCTGTGAAAGATTAAGCCATACAGCAGAGTTTTATACTAACACAATGTGAAAGTAGTTTTACGGTGATGTTAAGGGTTGATTGATCACATTACAATATGCACCATGTAAAAACTCCCTATGCCTCTTAATGACACAAATGTCTCAAGCTGACACTCGACGTGGTGCAAATCACAAGCTGACATAAAGGGTCAAAATTTCACCTAAAACGAAAGTCATGACACACTTATAGTGAGAGACGTGAGAAACGAAGAGCCTGATTTCCCTAACGCCCATCGATCCATAGACCCTCTTTACTCTTGGGACATTTGGAGAAGATTTGCCCCTCTTATCACTTACTTGACATTTAATTTCCCAAACTGTATTAATTATTTCAGATATCATAGTCTTTTAACGTCTTGCCATCAAGCAATGCATGTTAATCAGTGGGAGCACTTTGTGGGGTCTCATTAAACTCTTTGGACTAGGAAAGAGTTTGGGGGAAGGGAAAGGAGAGAATACATGAGGAGATAATTCTGCTGAATCTTTCCATGCATTTGCAAGGGGGAGAAATGATCATTTAAAGGGCACACTCAGTTAGAGTATGACAGCTGGAGTGTCCCTTTAAGGCTATTCACCTCAATAGTGCTGACTTTTATGTGAAATACAAAAAAAGCCATGGGCTTTTACTGACCAATCAAATATCTAGACTTTTATAGATTGGGCCCCATCTTTCTGAAGAACAAATATTGGGCCAAGATCTAAATGTTGATGAATCACCATAGCAACCAATTGAAAGATCTGATCATTACACATGGCAGTGAGTTTACATTTCTAGGGACTGGCGGTAGGAACATTTTCAGTCTGTTTTGTTCTTAAGAAAGATACATGTCACTTTTACACGTATCACCTGGCCCTCCCTGGCACCTAGTGTACTTCACGGCATTGCTTAATGAGAGATTTGGCAAAGAGCATACTGAATGTTCTCCTGATTTTTACCTAGAATTGCACAGATTGACATATTGCTCATATAGTTCTGTTCCTCCTATCTGTCTTGTGATGTCATTTATTTTTATGACATGCATTTTTATTAAACATGATGTTTATTTCACCATAAATAATATTATAGTTTTTATAGAACAGTAACTTATGACAATATAATGAAAATTTCATACGTGATTCATGCTATTGATATATATTATAATTTTATTATGAAACTGTGACTGGATTGACAAAACATAAAAGTACTAGAGACCTTATGTATGTGGATGCAGAAAAACATTTATTATTATTATTATTATTATTAAATTGCTGCTTTAAATGTAATTGTTGCACCTTAAAGTAGGATGTTTATCCATTTTACATTTACAGTTCGCATTACACTGGCTCATAAAAGTTGGGGGGAAAGGCGGACTACACCTTGAGCACAGCACTGCCGGATATATATAAGGAGTCCCCTTTACATCGTATTTCTAAAAGAAGAGGCAAGTCGGAAATCTAAGGAAAAAGGAATGTGGAACTCAGTACCACGAAGCACCATTAGACTTCAAATAGCGATTATGTTGCACTTGGAAGATCTTTTCATTTGGCTAAAGCAGAATCAAACATGACTTTGTTCTTCTGCCTGTAGCAGTAACTGCCAGCAAACCATGGGAACTCCAGTCTACAGCTTTGATGCAGCTTTCACCTTGATGTGAGTGAACAGCAAGACAGAAATCAATATGGGTTTATAGGGATTGCTGCAGTATTTCTGCTTGGGTCTATACTCTAAATTCATGTGCATTTTAGTCCGCTATTCATTTTTTGGGAAGATGGTTCTCCACACATACAGACAGCAGCTTGCTGATCCAACCTTGCTGATCCAAATTTCTGGTATGAAACATGGTCATTCTGTTTGTATGTATGTATGTATGTATGTATGTATGTATGTATGTATGCGTATATATATATATATATATATATATATATATATATATACACAAATTAATCATAAGTAATAATACATTTGTAAGCATATTATAAGGTGGATACTGCTATAAAATTAGTAGGCTGTGTTTTTAAATGTTAGCGTTCCTGACAGAATGTGAATCATTCACATAGACATGCCCCACAAGACATCTGCGAGTGGCTATAACCAGAAGGAAGTGGTGTCATACAATGACCTGTAGATGGATTCTTCTCTTCCTGTTTTTTTTGATGGATTTAACAATACAAAATTTAAAATGAGAGGCATCGCAGTCAGAGACTGCCTCCTTCATCTTATGATCACAACCGCATTTATAAACAAGGAATCATTACATGGAGCCTAGAGGACAGACAGAGGCATTTGCCACTAAATGTATCAGAAGACTAAGGGATCTATTTAAGGTGGCCTTCTGTGTCTTATTGCATTATTATTATTTATTGTTTTCTATAGCCCCATTAGATACAGAAACAACAGGTGAGGAGGACCCTGCTGAAATGAGCTTACAATCTAGAGACTGCTTTACAGAGGAGAATGTTTTAATTTTCTTCTTGACGCCCAAGGTGACACACTTCATTGGTGAAAATGTGGGGTGAAATCCATGAGCCATCAAAAGGCCATAGTGTACCGTAAGGTAGGTCCCCGGTGTTTTTCTTCTGTGATCATACTCCATGAGGGGATATCAGAACCTTTCTGTCTTTCCTTTGCCAAAAGGCCAACAGGAAGGCCAGGATGTTCTTGATCCCCAGCTAAAGAAGGGATAGATCTATAGTCTTCAGGTGAGATTGCATCCAAAGGCCAGCCTGCCACCCCACCCAAATCTTAAAGTCTTTAGGAACACATTCTGCTGTGGCATTTCCAGTTCATGCAGAACCAATCTGTGCATCCAGTTAGTTTTTTTTTATCTATGCACTTGTCTTTCAGAAAGAATAAACTGCTCCTTCTTTTTCTTGAGTTCTTACAACTTAAAATGGTTACTGGACAAAATCAGCAGCAGTGGATTAACCTGCATAATTCTATGAATTTGCGTGATTTGTATTGTGTTAATATTAAGATTTTAGTGACGCTATTGTGTTTTTGCAGTTTTTTATGACATCTAACAACCAGGAAGATAACATTTTGTATTGGGAATTTATTATTTCCGGGGCCTTCAGAATTGTTAACTAATTCAATTACATTCTGGAAGGTACTTCAATTTGTTTAATCCAATAGATACCCCCCAAATGAATGCAGAACATTGGACAGTCTCTAGAGTCTCTAGAGAACATGATTCCCCCAATAGTTCTTACATGTTATTTGCATGTAAAGTCTTCCAAAATTGTTGGGCACATAAAGAGGAGCGAACTGACTTTCTATGACATATCTAATCGAGAAATTTATAATTATAGTTCTGGTTTCTGAGGGAAAATCTACCAAACATATTTAATTAAACTTAACCCCTCCCCAACTATCCAGGCAGTCGAGTAATTTGGGTCTATTTATTAATGAACAAGTGATTGTGTGATGGCAGTCAAGTAAAGTTGTTGGAGTGGTGACTGGAACAAAAATAGGTATATCATATAACGAATAAATGGTGCTTGCTAATTGAGAATTAATTATATCCCACACCCAATTAACCACAATAAAGCAAGGCGATTACAACTGCACATATTTCCTAAAGTCCATTGTGCCTCATTTATTAAACTGTACATTTATAAATGATTAGAACATACACCAAGTAATACAAGGACCTTTTCCTCATTAAACAACGTGCATTATAATAGGGACAGAAGCTTAAAAAGTCCAAAATTGCAGAGAAAAGCAGAAATAGATGTTCGAATATTACATTTTTGTTAGCTTTGAGATATATTGTTAAACTCTTATGTTAAACTCTTATAATTGTTTTCATTCTGATTGTTAACTGTTGTAATTTTACATGCAAAATAAAAATGGATTGTCTCTGAGGTCTCTGATTGATCCATGTGCTGGGTTCTCTGCAAACAAAATAAAATGTCCTTACTTTTTCTAAAATTAAAAAAATGTCACTCTCGATAGTAAATCATCATCACTCTGTGTACTATATCCTAATTCTATACATGGTTGTGACTGCCCATCTGTTGTAACTCTCAAATAATCAAGCAAACAAATTCTGTAAAAATAGCCAGGAAGGCATACATTGTAAAGTACTAACACCTCTAACGTACCTATTTGGCATATAATTATACACATCAAAAATACAAAACTTTTACACAATGTGCTATATTGCATAATTTGATGTGAAAATTAAGTAATAAATATGTTATCTGAAGGTGGGCAAACCATAGATGGTCATAGTCATAGATGGTGGGTATGCCTAGAAACACAGAATTTGATGGCAGATAAGAACCATTTGGCCCATCTTGCCAGCCTGGGAACTCTCTGCATTTTGCCAGGAGGTGTTTGTCCCCCTCACCCACTGCTCCTTTCATGTCTTTGGGGCCTATCTCTGCCCTATGCTTGGCTCCTTAGCTCAGACACATCCTCTTCTTGTCTTACATACGTTCCCAGGTTTGATGGTTTGGCATCTTAGAAGTTCCACTGAAAACAGAGGTCCTTTTATCTCAGTGATTCAGTGACTATTGGATAAGATGGGACAACGGTGAATTATCACCATGGACATTATCTGAATTGCCAGCAAGACAGTGTTACCTCAGCCCCCAATTCGGTGTTAAAATGATGTCACCTTCCGACTGGGTGGTCAGCCATCACATATTGGCCTCCCGTAGTGTGATAGACAGCAGGGGTCTGTGTGAGAGACGCCACCTCTGTGAATAAATGATGATCTTTTAGTCCTTATAGTCTCTAAATGCATTCATTAACCCTGCTTGGGATGTGAAATGGAGAAAGCTTATGTCTAAATCAGCCCTGGGCAAATTACCAGTCCAGTTCACTTTCAGCACTGGTGGGCAGATTAAACCTCTCTGGGATCTATATTTGCTCTGGCAGCTGAACAGCGATGGCTCGGCTTTTACATCCTGCTGAGTGTACAACTCTGTGTCAGCCTCTTTCTAAATGAAATAGTGGTTCTAACATGAAGGCCTTTTTTTCTTTATACAAGGATAACAGGACTAGCCATTAATTCTCCTAAACCATCAGAGAGATTTAACAGGGGCTAACAGGGTGTTCTACTTTTCGCTCACTTCAATATTACCTTTATATATTAAATACATATTCACAGGCCTCAATTATTTGCTGTAGTAGTGATTACACTACAAATATTCTAACATCACTGACATGCAGAAAGGTATGACCATACTGCTTCATTCCGTACCATTTATTAATAATACAGTAATCAATATGGAGAAAACGTAAATGTATAGGTAAATTACTAACATTTCTTACCAATGCATTATAAAAAGTGAGGTCAGCATGTTGAGATTGCAGAACTCCTTCAAACTCATGGCAAGTGAATAAACCCATGCAATGTGAAAAAATCAATTTGCATTTTCTAGGTGAAAAAAGCTGTTAAAAACACGTTTCAAAACCAAATCAATCACTAGAAAATGTACAGAAAATCGAAAACTAACAGCAGCCCCCCCATCTCCTAAAATCAATATAATTTTACCATTACATGGTTCCCATCACTTTGGGGTAGCTTTGATAGGGGCGGCAGTTAGCATTATTCTGGCCCCTCATGCCCTTCCACAAAATGATGGAGCCATGGGGACATCCTCTCCCTGTTCCTCCAATCATGGAACAGAGTGTATTTGGAAGCTCCATCCTTTTGCAGAAGTGCACCAGGAGCAGAGGTGTACTGATAGGTTCACAGAGCAGCAGGCGAAGAAAAAAAGACATGGACAGAAGTGGACAGAAGAAGACAAAAAGAACGACAATTCAAGAGAAAAAGTAGAGCTCCGGGAAAAGAGACAGGGGCACGGATGCAGTCAGTAAAGGAGGTAGGAAGACATTGTGAGAGCACGTGAATGGGAGTGTGAGAGCACGAGAGAGTAAATGTTTTAATCATGATATAACATAATGGATATGGGCATGGTTTTGGTGAGTATGGTTGGGGGGAAGCAGAGTGTCATCTTCCGACATTTTTGGGCAAGCTCTGTACTTGTGGTGAACTGCCTCTTTGGTAAGTTAAAGTTTCTCAATGCTTTATGTTGTTGTGTATTGAGATGCAGGCTGGAATTATTTAGTGCTGTTTTTTTTACTCTTTTGCACGTGTTATTTGCAAACCCCCAGATTGTTCCTGTTTTTGGTTCTGAGTATATAAATGATGTCATAAAAGTGAAAGATTATGGGAGTGGAATGTTCTGATATTACAGTCATTTCCTTTGATACTTGGAAAGCAAAATCATTATACTGCAGATCAGACTCACCCAAGTGATAAATATTACAGTTAGGCAAACATTTCCCCACACAGGGACACGTTGTTTTGTACTTATATGATGACTACATTATGAATCAGCTATAGTCGTTGTAAAATGTCTTATTTAATCGTAAACCAATTGATGTATTTAAGGCATGTGATAAGGTCCATGTTCCCTGTTACATGTTATCCTCGTTTGACTGCTCCAGCTAAATTCTACCTAATCCCATTTTTATCCATGGGTATCCACACAGACTCTTAAAGAGGATAAAAGCCAAATGAACACACAGGGCAATTTGTACATGTGAAACACGAGTGAGATATTTGCAAAGAGGGGTATTTAAGAAATAAGGTTCCTCAATTTAAAGGCGCAAATTAATGTAAATTTACTAAGGGTTAAAACTGGTAAAATGGGACAACATATAATAGTGGTATAGAAAAAAATTCCCCCATATTTTGAGTGCTTTTTTCTTACAATGTTGGTAAGGCTCTGCATTGATCCTCAATGGACTAGTAGAAGACACAAGTGTTCTTATGTGACTTTCAATGTGAGCAGCACAAGATATGACTTCAGAGCTGGGTGTTCTGCACCAAAGATTCATGAGGACCTCAAAGAGAGACATGGAGATCACCCAGAAGAGCCACATACTTCTGTTCACTTCCAAAAAGTAAAAAAAGAAATTTGCATCCTGGTTGCTTCCTTTTTTAAAATATTTTCCCCTCAGCCAGCAAGTCGTACAAAGGGGTCTGTCTAAACCAGTTTGTAATATGTCCAATATTTGGTGCCATAACTTGGTGCCACATGTAGCCACAGTTTGCCTACCTCTCCTACTGGGAATATCCGTTACGTAACTTTCGGCAGTGTTGTACTTGAGTTAATAGACTGACAGTATGCCTTGTAAGCAGGTTTAGGTGAATGTGGATTTTTGTTCTGCAAAAGTCCACAACTATAACATCTGCTTTCAAAGTAGCTCTTATCACTGATTCTATAAATTTTACCTGATTATACAATTAATCCAAATTGGGTTTCATATTTACAAAAAAAGGCTACAGAATCAGTCTATTACCCAAAGGAGAGCCATTTTGATACACTTCACTATATTCTGCTTACTGTTGCAAAACATATGCATCAAATAATCTGTTATACTATAAAAAAAAAACAAAAAAACTTGACAATCGTTTCTAATCTAAGGCTTCTAAATACTAGGGGATACAGTAAATGAATTTAGGAGATGTATACCTGATTTGTACCAACAGGAATCTTGTCAGAATGTTTGAAGTGTTAAATAAAATTTTGAATAACTATTTATTTATAATATATTTATAAGGTACTACGTTATGAGGCTAGTACAGTTAATTTGTCCCAGTGCTCATAAATGTACTGTCCTCAGAAATGGCAAGGACAACATAGAAATTCAAAGGAAAACCTCAGGCCCAAAAACATGTGGCTGAGAGCCAGAGAGCGGCCATCTTGGTTTCCTCTTAGACAAATATGTAGGCCTCCTGCTGTCATCTCTTTATTGACGTGGTAGGTCAGGTGACCTCCACAATACCAGCGCAGAACAGAAATACTGGGGAAGCTGCCAGGTTATCTTAAAAACATGCACTGCAAATGCAGCCAAATTACTGTCACTTAGCAAAGAACCCACATTATAGCTACACTGAGAAGGAAGTAAATAATTCAGAGGTGAGCTGGAATAACCTTGACTGCTCCATCTCCCGTAGGCTTTCAAGGGTAGTTTGGTTGATTTTTTTCAAAGCTCAGCCATGTGTGGGAACTCACTGGTTTCCCCCCTATGCAAAAAAATATTCTTTTTCACATTTATTTCTTTAACTTATTGTTGTGTGTATTGGTAATAGTGCTAAAATATCCCAGGAATTGTTTTTTTCTTTCTCTCCAACTTTATCTCTAAAATGTACTTTGTACTGAAGAAAAAATATTTATAAGGATATTATCAGAAAATAATATTTTAAATTAAAACAGAAAAAAATGCAGTAGTGGATTTTTTTAATAGCAGTGATTCTTTTTGTTTTGAAAAACAGCTTACTTGTATAATAAATCACCCAGCCATGGCTGCCATTTTGTATTGTCTGTATTCTGCAGATCCAGGCTGTCCATGGGTATGTCTGTTCGTACTTGTGCTAAGCTGATATCACATCACTGCATATACTTTATTAAAATGCTACTAAAGCTATAACTATACAACATTTACTGTAACAAGTCACTATTTTGTATGCATAATCAGTCATAATGGGTCATGAGTGTTTCTGTGGGAATTTTAGCCCATTCATCGAGTAGAGCATTTGTGAGGTCAAGCACTGGATGTTGGATGAGAAGGGCTTGCTTGCAATCTCCATTCCACTTCATCACAAAGGTGATGGGGTTAAGGTCAGGCCGGTCAAGTTCTTTCACACCAAACTCATCCAACTTTACAGTTGGCTCAATGCAGTCAAGCAGGTAATGTTCTCCTGGTATCGGTCAAACCCAGAACCACCCATCAGACTGCCAAGCAGAGAAGCGTGATTGGTCACTCCCCAGAACATGTATCCTCTGCTCCAGAGCCCAGTGGCGGCGTGCTTTATGTCACTTGATCCAACGCTTGGCATTTTACTTGGTGATGTGAAGTTTGCATGCAGCTGCTTGGTCATGGAAACCCATTCCATGAAGCTCCTGCCGCACAGTTTGTGTGCTGATATTAATACCAGTAGAAGTTTGGAGATCTTCAGCTATGGTATCAGCAGATCGTTGGTGACTTTTACGCACCATGCGCCTCAGCACTCGGTGACCCCGGTCTGTGCTTTACGTCATCTTCCGCTTTGTGGCTGATTTGCTGCTGTTCCTAAATACTTCCAATAATACCACTTACAGTTGACCGTGGAATATTTAGCAGGGATGACATTTCATGAACTGACTGCAAAGGTGGCATCCTATTACAGTACCATGCTTGAATTCACTGAGCTCTTCACAATGACTATTTTTTTTCACCAATGTTTCTAAATGCAGACTACGTGGTGTTTTTATACACCTGGATCAATGGGTCTGATTGAATTCAATAATTAAGAGGTGTCTCCCAGGACCATGTAGTGTGTGTGTATGTGTATATATATATATATATATATATATAATCATGGTTGAAGTGCACATCAGCACCCTATCGGTAGACTTTTTGTACTGGATGTCTGGATGGACATTGATTTCTAGATACAGTAATGATAGAGTTAGAATAACTTGGAATCCTATAGTTTCCTAAAAAAACATTGAAAAAAGATTAGTAGCGAACTTACCAGTCTCTCTCATCCAAAGGGGTTTATGAAATAGCACATTTCCCATTAAGGATATTTGACACAATATTCTCTTTATCCGCCTCAACGTAACTAGCTTTCCACCCTAATATGCAGGCGTATCGATGTGAATTTAGCTATAAATCAATCAAAGCTAAATGTCTGATTATTATTGATTGGCAGTAGGGCATTTCTATTTAAGAACATTTACTTTAGACCTGCTGCAAAACTAGCCAGGTGCATATCTAAGAACTTCTCACGGTAGTCTAACTGGAGTGTTTCGTCATCAGGGGATGTGGCTTCATAAAGGGCTAGCAACTGGTAGGAGTGGGTTTAGCTCCAAACAGCCTTAGTGATTGGGACGTTGGAGGGAAGTGTGAAGGAGTGGGTGGGGAGTGGGTGTGGTCTAATGCTGCTCTCCTATCTGGAGAAATATGAAGCAGACCCAGGGAAGCAGGGCTTCACCAGGAGACCCCAGGTCAAAGCTAGAGATTTCCTATCTAGGTCAGGTGATTCCCCTAACTGCATAGAGGTTCCTGATGGTCAATTTGACTTTTCTAATTGTTTATTTAAATACCCAAAATATTTTGAATTTCTTTTTGTAATTACCGGCAAACTGTTTTAGGTCAATGCAAATAACTAATAAATAATAACAAATAAATAAAGTTTCTTAACTGGTGCATATTAGTACCACTGATAATTTAGAAGACACTGTGACATTTGGTAGGCAATTCAGATTTCTGTTAATAAACCCAATAATGAAAACAAACATTTATGGAAATTCCCTGACTGAATAAACACATATTTGTAAAGAATATTAAATGATGCACTTCCTAAAATTTGTACCCCAGTCCCACTTACCGTCCTTTGCGAGGGCCTCAGTCCTACAGAACTGCTTTATGTAAATTCAGTGCTAAAGTAATTCCAGGAAGCCCTTCCCTGTGGCATCACCCTGGTTATGAGTCATTTCAGGTGAGTTGTTCTCATTAATAAAGCAGTGGAGTTTAGTGCATGAACTGGAATAACCGTGCTCTGACAAAGAGCTGTCTATTGTAGAAATGACATCTATTATTTCACCATTGGGTTGTCAGTAAACCATTACTATAGAAAAGTATATTCTAAGTACTTGACTGCCATGATGACTAACTGAAGGCAAATACTTACAAGATGGCGTCTGGGTTATTTTCTGTGTTGCCTGTAAGAAGCAATAGTGATTTCAGGGAAATGGCAATATATGTATTGGAAGCTCCTGCTATAGCACATACACAGGAATATGGCTTGCTCTAGATTGGTAAAAATGATGACCAAGCCTTACTATATTTTCATTAGAATGGTCAGGAGGTAATATGGCAGGAATCCCATTCTAAAGGACAGCACAGCCACATGTGCCACTTAGTTCTCTCGCAACAAACAAGGTAATTGTTATAAACATAACTCCATCAGGCTGAATATTTGTATTTGTACAGATCATCTATGTTTATATCCATAGTTCTAGAGACTACTCATCACCTACCAACCAATCAACAGCCATTTCGAAGAAAGTCTAGTACAGTATATCTGAGGTTATTAGTGCTATTGTCGCTAAATATTTTGCTCATGTAAACAAAATCATATCTAATGCTATCACAGAACCTAACTATTAGAATACATCATTAAGAAAAATAGTGATTTTCAATTCTCTTAGTTTGCTTCTTTTCTGGATTACTAGACTGATTTTTATTCACTAAGCAGTGAGTTGCAAGTAATTTACAGAGAGATGAGAAGTTTCATCTCACCCCATTAATTCTACATTATTAACCATGGCAACTTTGTCCTGAGTGAAAGGAGTAGGTTAGTTCTTCATAATGTGAACACATTTTTTATTTCATAGAATTTCCATATGTGTTTGAAGACCTCAAATCAGCACATACATAGACTCTGAGAAACACTGGACGTTGTCAGGTAATCTCAGGGCTAACAGGGAAGCCACATACTGCGCTCCCTGAGGTCCATCTGGTAGTGTTTGTTACAATGATATAATCAATTTCTATTTGCAGGGTTTAGTTTCCCTTTAATTCTCTTCTTGTAACTACATGACCCTTAGCAGCACAAAAGCAATGACTGTAAACATATCATTTTAACATCCAGCTACTTGGAGAAGTCCCATGGTAAAAAAACAGAAACGTTAGGTGCTCATTGACAAAAACTTGATTTTATTCCTTTTTTATTAATACACTTCCTTAATCTGTAGACCTGGAAGTTGTCATTGTTATAAGTCACGCAATATTTTGGATGACTTTCTTTGCTCAAACAATAGCAATGGTAATTAAGTCCTGCTTGCCATGGATTTCTTTCTTCTACAAACTTTCATTAGTCACAATATCAGGATATGTAATTAAGACAAGTATCTTGTTACAAGGGGTGCAGCAGGTGCAACTGTGGCTGGGGTTAAACATAGGATGAGTGGTCCTGTAAGCCCGATATCTTGCCTCATGTTGGGACAGATCTCATGATTACCTCCCATGAAACCCTAACAACAATTGAAGTCAAAGAAGAAGGCGATAAAATAAGCCTCCTCAAAATTGTTCCCCTGAGGCTTACTACCTCTTGATTCTGTTACTGAATTACAAAAATGCAAGAAGTCTAACACAGGAAAATAAGGAAAAGAAGATGTTAGAGCTCCTGTGAAAGAAGGTTGTCTGTATCCTGATGTAACCTTTTAAAAAAACGTAGACAGTCTTTGTATTTCAGTTTCAGTGCTGCATTTCTAAGTGGAAAGGCTGGTGGAGGGGGGTGAATCTTTAGAGAGAATAAAAACTGGTCTGGTTGCATGTTTGCCAAGTGAAGCATCTTAGCTCCTTTGAGACTTCCAGCTGCCCTAACAGCTTTGCAACCTCAGCAAGCCCACCTGGCTTGATAGAGAACTAGAGAAAAACAGAGCGAGGAGAGGAGAACAGGAGGGGGGGGGTAAAGATAGAGAAAATAAGAAAACATAAAATTGAGAGAATATAAGATTTAATAAGAGAGAATGGAGGAAAGGCAAATAGAGTGAAAGGCAGATAAAGGTTAAACACAGGTTTCTCCTCCATGCTTTTTCTCACAAAGCCCTGGTGCCATTCTGTTCTAAAGCACATTGTGCCAACTTTCACTTTCTTCTGCAATGGGCCTCCAAGGTGACGAGTTCAATTCTCAGTTCTGTCAAACAACTTTCATGACCTAGTTTCCTATTCTGCAGCGGGGCTGGAACAATGCCCTTCTCCTCTGCGTGAATCCAATCTTGCATTTGCACAGCAAAACAATGTCTTACTAAAGATAAGCCTTAGGGCTTTTGCAGTCCCCAGTTAAGTTTTCACCAAATCTGTAAAACAAAATCAGAGAAACAGTGTCATTTTTCATAGAAACTCGAAGTCTTATTAAGAAGGCAACACTGTTACTTCAATTCTACTGACGCATGGGAAAGCGTACAGGCTATCTGCCAGGTACCATTTTAACCGTCTGAGAGCCACAATGATATACAGTGCATTGCTACACACCCTTCAGGCAATCAAAGAATTGACATTTGTTGGAATTCACATAATGTTGGTCACCCAAAATGTTGGGGGGGGGTATGCTGGTTTTTAAATCAGCTACGAATGGTACTTAGTTGGTAGAATGTTGAGAAATACTTAGTGAGCCCTAGAAATATGTCACTTATTAAGAATAGGATGATTATGGATGACTTCCAGTAGAATTTCTACAAATGTGCAGAAAATCTGTGCAGGACACAGATAATGCTAAAGTCAGAAGGCTTTTCTTCATAATCAAATATTTTTGTTTGTTTCACATTTCTAACCTGTCCAATTCAAAATCATGCTTTGTAAGGATGGGCCTTTTACCATGAAATGAACGTGTCTGCTTAGCCAGTACAAGATGATTATATCAGCATTTTATGGTGTGTTAAGGTGAAAAAACCATGAAGGTCATCCTTTTTGAAATAACCTTATTTGTAGATCTAGAAGAAAGCGAGGGGCAAAATAATGGGACATTGCAACTCCTAAATCACTGGTTAGCTATTCTAGGCTAAGCTGGTTTTGATGTTTTGGTGTTCTTATTTGTTTAGTTTGCTTCTTTCTCAATAAACTCTGAACAATTTATTAGCAACGACCTCTGAAAGGCCAGCACAGCCTCAATTGTTGTAAAACTCACTGACCCTTTACAGAAAGTGAAGGCACTTTACAGCCATAGTATCGAAAACTGTGCCTGCTGTATAATGATACTTATAAATACAATTTCTAGCCATTATATATACTTCTGTTGTGGATATGATAGCTTCACTTCAGATGCAATAGTCAGGGCTGGCTTTATATATGATGAGGCTGAAGGCAAGCTTCCTCCAAGGGCCAGCCCAACAGGATCTTATTGCGAGGTAGGTCGAGGTCTGTACAGATCTCTGCACTCACGCTCCCTCTTTTGTGGCCTGTGTTCTGTCTGCTGTTTGGTGCCAGAATATGACATTGTAGCAAAGATGCGCAGGCAATTGGCATTTTCAATGGTTTTCCTATTTTCTTATAGCCCATTTTGTGAAGCTCAACAATCTTTTTACGCACATTACAGCTATATTTACTGGTCTTACCAATTGTGCTTTGCTCATATTCACCAAGGGTGCCAATATTAGTGGAGGGCACTGTACAGCAATAAACAATACGACCACAGGGAAGCTGAAACAAACTGGCATGGGATCTAGTCAAGGCACTCTTTAAAAAAAAGTGGCAAGTAATTCTTAATACCTCTTAGACTAATTTACGTTATATCTTCTACGTTGAATTGTGTGCATGTTTCCCTTACTGTGTTAACATCAAATCTTTATTCTTCAAAGAACCAAATCACCCATTACACCCAGTCCTGAACGCAAACATTTAAATGACTTTGGATGGAGCCATGTATGAAAACTCTGGCATCAGAGTAACTGCAGTCCAGTACTATAGAAAGTTCTTTATTAAGGAAAAACAGGAGATGAGCAATTCTCAGAAGACAAGTAGAAGTCACCAAGAAGCACACATGAGACATAAGGCTATGCTGTCACGACAAGGCCAAGATCAAGAAGTCTATTCATATCCCCCATGTCCACATATGAAGCTGCTGCCCATTCTTCTGTTCAGGATATAACATCGCATCCTGGCACTCTGCTCGGATGGACTTATGGTACAGGGTGTATTGGGCTATAAAGGGTTGTGGGGTCTTGGCCTAGTCCTATATAGCAAAAAGGGGCCAGTTGGGTAGATCAACTATCTGCCTTGTGACAGCCCATTTAGCAGTGATGTATGGGGAGCTTGATCTCCTAATTTAGTAATTTGCCCTGGTTTTACAGCAGGATGGCTGCTGCACCCCCAGACCTGCTGCTCTAGTTCCAGGCCTGGTAACCCTAGGTGAGAATAAGCCATTACCAAGAATAAGGTTTGCAAATTAAAAAAATAGGAAAGGTCACTGGGCAATTTATCCCTATAAAATCAGACTGTGAAAAATGAGCTGGGATTTTAGTGGAGTTGGCAACTGAACCCATAACTGTAAAATGGTACATATGACCCTGACAATTTTAGGTATTTTATATAATTATAGAAACCAAGGTCCTTGGGATCGCTTTTCAGCAGATGTAGGAAGGATAAATATTCTAGGGATATCACAAAAGGCTATTCTGTAAATAAGGTTTATTTATTTTTTTAAAGTCAGTGCTTTTTATAGATAAAAGCTATCAAGCTAGACTAGACAATTCCTTCTTATCTGCTGTCAAAATCTATAATACTGTCCCAAAGGGCACAAGCCTATCTATTTGTGTGATTTGTCACAATTTTACCGCAGAGCATAACATTTGAAATATATCTAAATATATACAGCAATGATTGAAAACTAACAAAGTCGATCAGGCATTAAACATTTCATTGGAGAAGCATC
Organism: Spea bombifrons; assembly: GCF_027358695.1. Classification (NCBI taxonomy): domain Eukaryota; kingdom Metazoa; phylum Chordata; class Amphibia; order Anura; family Pelobatidae; genus Spea; species Spea bombifrons. Next base: position 30,000,531 of record NC_071093.1, read on the forward strand.
TCATACATCTCCGTAAAATGTATGATATTAGATGTAATTCTGCCTCTCTGATGGCTCTACAGGTGCTGATATATTTTGATCAAACGTTGGATTATTGCTCACTTATTGTCTGACCTAGCCTTAATCAATCAAAGGTATTCTGTTACCCAGACTTTGTGGGGACTTTGGTGTCTCTGATGTAATATTTGCCCATTTCACTCCAGTGTCCAAGGCATGGTCCTCAACAAAGCACTTTCCAAGTACATTAATATGCATACACTAAAGCTGTACAAAAACTTAAATGGGACCACATTTTACATATGCACACAAGTGGTCTCATTGGACCCACCTTCAGAACGACTGCCACCCAGAACTGGAGATGACTAGCAGCAAACGTATCACATCTTAGAAGATGGGTTTAGTCAAACACAACTCCTGCAAGCCAAATAGTGAGGTGGAGGGTAGATGCATATGGGGGGTTCTGCAGAATCCACAACTGTATTTTCAAGGGGGCACCATGAAGATTTTAAAAGGACAAAAGTGTATATAACGGCTGAAGTGTCATTTTAATTCTAGTGGAATTATGTGAATTTCCTCCTGTGGCAAATCATAATTGAATTCAAGATTCTAAGCACTCTGCCAGGCCAAAGGTTTACATTTCTCAGACATGCAATTTTATAAAGCTATCTGGTTGTTAGATAGCAGATACATTCTATACAGCTTTGAAAGGAACATATTAGGAATCTACAAACCAAAAGGTTGCCTGAAAGCAGATTCTCCAGAACCTGAACACATGGTTCAAAATCTTAGTGTGAAGTTGAGGCACACAGCCGGCTGTTATCTAAAGGCCAGCAGCTTGCACTGCTGTTATTAAGTAGTCCTAGAGGTAAAATGCAAATGCTGTCCATCTGCATGAAGAAAACTGATGCTTTTCTAGTAATAGCATGCAGACAATGCCAACACTCTTATACTGTGTCCTCCTTAAAAATATAGTTGTGTATATGAACTTTTCTTCACTAAATACAACCTCAGATGAACAACAACACATGACATATTACACCTTCTCATGATTTATTTAACAAAAATAAAGCCAAAATGGAGAAATTATGTGGGAAAAACTAAGTACACCCTTACTGCTTCCTTAGGAATTAAGATGCTAAGTAGCAGTTATCAAATGCCCTTGATTAAGTGATCATCGGCAAGTGTGACTACCTCTATAAAAGCAGAGGTTTGCTGGTATGGAGCATACAGATGTGTGCTAACACAATGCCAAAGAGGTAAGACATCGGCAATGATTTTAGAGAGCCAATTGTTGCTGCCCATCAATTATAAGGCCATTCCCAAACAATTTAAGGTCCATCATTCTACAGTGAGAAATAATATTGTAAAGTGGAAAACATTCAAGACGTTAGCCAATCTTCCCAGGAGTGGACATCCCAGCAAATTCACCACAATGTCAGACCGTGCAATGCTCAGTGAAATTGCAAAAAAAATCTCAGACTTGACAGGCCTTGGTTAGCGTGTTATATGTTAAAGTTCATGGCACCTCTGTACCAAAATATTTTAGAGGTCATCTGTCCAGCAGCTAAAGCTTTGGGGAAATTGAGTCATGCAATAGGACAATGATCCCAAGCACACAAGCAAATCTACAGCTGAATGGCTGAAAAAAGAAAAGAATCAAGGTGTTGCAATGGCCCAGTTAGAGTGGACCAAAATTCCTCCACAACCATGTAGTCTGATAAAGTCATACTGGAACTTCTTCAAGTTATTGCTGCTGAAGGTGGTTCTACAAGCTAATGAATCATAAGGTGTACTTAGTTTTTCACACATGGCTTCTGCATTTTGGCTTTATTATTGAATAACTCATGACACGGTGTAATATGTCATGTGTTGTTCATCTGAGATTTTATTTACCTAGTTTTTAGACCTTCTAAGGAACAGATGATTGTTTTTATGTCCTCGTATGTAAAACCATAGAATTTAAAGAGGGTGTACTTTTTCACATGACTGTAATTTGTTTCTTGTTCTTCTAGATGCTTGATACAACAGATTATCTAAAGGGTGCTGCTTTTTAATTTATTTAGTTTGTTTTTTGGCACTCCAGGATTTAGATGACTAAGGAACATGCGTCACAATTCCTTCTTTTAATCTCTGAACCCTCAAGTGGTTAATTGTACAGGATGTTATTTTTTCATTTGGTAATTTCTCCTTTCATCCAACGTCTTCGTCTCCGTGTAATTGTGTCTCAAGTAGTAACACTCTTTAGAATTATTTTTATCTGCAAAGGAAAGTTTTGGCAGTGAATGTTGGCATTAAAAGCTACCTAGTTATTTCCTTGGTCGTTTGTGGCTAAATTGGCAGCTGTAAGTGATTATATACTGGAGGTATGTCTAAGTCCCAGATGACAGCATGCTAATTACCGACCAAGCGCTTAGGAAATCTCTGGTGACTGATACCATCCTGATAAGAAATCTCCACTCTGCCAATAATAAATGGACATACATGAGAGGTTCCACTAACTGAATATCAGCTGAGAGGTTTAATGCGCAATTAAATGGCTTCTTGTCATTTGCTATAGCACATTACATTGGTAAATATAGTTATAATAATACAATGGATGTGCATTCTTGCACCAATTCGCTATTCTTTCTGTCATGGACAATGACCAGTTGAGAGTCAAGGGAAGTTTTGCACACCAGTAGCCAGAAGTCGCCAGGTAACTTCCACAAAACAACACGGCAGTATGTATTTCCACCAATAATGTTAGAATTAGCTCCTAATAGTTGAAAACAATGCATGCGTGATCAGACGATGCAAAAAATATGTGATCCTCTGTGTTTTGAGATGTTAGAAGTATGTAGTGAGGAAATGAGGTATTGGGCATGTGATGTCTACAGTGGACTCCAATTATCGATATAAAAAATGGATGCCATTTTCTCATTTATCATATAAGGAAAGCTGGATGAAGATGGTGACTGGTGACAGGCCCCACACCATGCGTGAGGAATGCCTTAGTGTCAGTGTACAGCCAGAGCCAGTATTATTAATTCAGTTTTCAGCAAAGTTTCAGGTATTCTTAAAAAGAAAGGACTATGTAAAAGATCTTTATATACCTCAAAATACATACATCTTGTTCCTTTATAATGTATTTACAGACCTACTACAGGATAAGTGAATAGGAACTAGAAATGTATACTTCATTTATAGGAAGAAAAGTCCTCATAGACTACTATATTATAAAGTTAAGGGAAAGACTTATGGTAAATATTTATTCAAGAAAAATAGTAATTTAAATATTTAAAAACACAACAAATTCAGAATACATTTGAAATGATGTCTGTTAGCTGATGAGCGGGATTGTCAACTACATGGGACATAAACCAAATGACAAATGCTTTAGCCAAATTGGACAAATAGATGTCTGGCTAATGCCAAAATGTGAGAAATTATGGCACACAGAGAATAGAAAACAAACTAATTAATGCTAAGTAATTTGTAATGTAATTTATTTTTGTCTGATGAACCCGAGTGTAATCATTCCTGGTGACCTAAAGGGTAGACAGCAATGTATGCGATCTGCATGGAACGCTAGAATATGTGTTGGGTATAATTAAGTCTCTCTGTACATCCTGAATGTCCTTCGTAAATGTGCCAGCTATCTAGTGGAGCCCCCGTGTTTATCAGCATCTATTATTTTTCGTGTGACTGGTTGAACTAGCTACTAAAGATTGAGACATTGGCCACATTGCGTATAAGATAATGCCTGTATTATCTGCTCTCAGGGTTTGAATCTTGTTAACCTGCTATGTTCTGCAAAGTGGATAGGGAACAAGGAAGTGTTTTTATTTTTCTTCCTGTAACATCAGTGATCTTTTCATCAAGGACATTTCCCACTGGACACACGTCCTAAATGTAAGTATCAGAACATATAATCGGAGCAAAAGCCAGAACCTTGCTTATAATAAGCAGTGGCCATAAATTGGCAGTTTAGTTGCAATGGACATATACATGTGTCTGTATGGGCATAATTAAAGATTAAATTAGGTTTTCCATAAAACATTTTGATCTTCAGGCACAGCTTTCCACTAGGCCAAACTGACCAGGGCCCAACATTTTTTGCCTGTTGTGGTCATTTATGGAGTTTTCTGAAATGTTGCATATCACTTTTTTTGTATGTTGGAAACTGAATGGAAAGAAAATGGTTACTTTGCTATTTCTTTAGAACAAGCATCAGAAAATTAGAGCCCGCATTGTTCCGTACCCATTGTGTAACACATTTTTCTACAAGCATTACCAGTAAAATGCACATTAGCGTCACATTCATAATTCATGTATCATATCTCTAATAGGTTGTAAATGGCAATGATCATTAACAGTGGTGTAACGACAGGGGTCACAGCTGCGATGGGGCCTGTGCCCCTAGGGCCCAGGATATGTAATTGTGTGAGCATGCATGTGTAGGTGTTTGTGTATGAGCATGTATGTGTAACTGGGGTGAGATGGAGCGTGTGTTTAGAATGAATGTAGACGTGTGTGTAATTTCTGTAGGTGGGTTTACATTTGTGTGCCAGAGTGTATGTTGGAAGGGGGGGGCAAGGGGCAAAGAAGGGACGGAAAAGTTGTTTGGAGACAATGATGCCACAGACCAGCTGTTGAAGTTGTGGAGCCCTGGGGCAATTTTTACACACCAGGGCCTTGTGGTTTCTAGTAACGCCCCTGCTTATTAAACTACAGTATCTAAACGCAATATCCTAATCTGTAATATATTTTAGCTCTCTTTAGTTCCTAACAATGGCGGGTGTTAGAATATCATGATTACTGGAGGTTAATTGCAATTCGTATTTCATTAAATTAATATTTTTTATAAAAAAGCCAAATACGTGGTATCTATGACATAGCTCATCATGTTTTAAACAAAAGAGTTACTTTGATACATACTTTGTAACATATATTGTAATATTTGCGAGAGGAGTGAATTACAAATACTTTAATAGAATAATATATAACTGTTAATCCAACCTAGGATACAAATTAGGATGTGTTACTTATACAGTATATCTATATAGTATAGGAAGAATAGGTCTACTTTCGATTACATCAGAGTCACTGTAAAATCATGATAAATTACAGAACTCTCATAGCACACAAAGCTTCATCTTCTCATAGCTTGATATATTTCACACATACCACCTTAGGCGTTAAATATGCCAAAGGGAATGCTTATGGAACTTTTCCTTTCATTCATGGTCGAGAATGGATTTTTTCCACTTAAAAGAAAAGGGCGAGATGAAAGAGGAAAAAAGTTATCTGTAATAATGTTGTAGGCTTCTGTGAACAAAATACTATGGAAAGAATCCCATCCCTGCACATTGACCATTGAACAACTGACAGGCTTGGAATATACCAAATCAGACTCAATAAAGTTCATCAGTTTATAATTGCTAAACCAGATCTCTCTCTTTGTACGTCAAAAATAGTTTTTTCAGTTTTCAAAGGATATCTACAGTATGTAAATCACCAGTCTGACCTCTTCCTGTAGCTCTTCATTCCATAGTGGAACTGTCACAAAATGCTGATAAAGTCAGATTAATTCCTTAGCTGCAATAATAAACCAAATAATGCAGGCAAATAATGTTTTATTCCTATGTAGATTAAGATACTAATGAGTAAGAGAGGCCAGTCTCGCTGTGACACGCACCGACTGCAAACTGTGATTTCGGCCCCAGGAATGTACAGATAGGCGGAAACCAGACGTCAAGATAGATTAGACGTGTAGGTGGCAGGTCTATGAGTAAGGTAAGTGGTTTGTTATCTGAATTGTTCTATAAACATGACCTAGACAGATATACACCTGAGCTGTTTAATTCCAGTCTACAGGGCAAAGTTTCAACCTCTGAATCACTGGATCCCTGCGGTGCGTTATTTTGCAAGATCTTGTTCATGTGAGGTTTTACTCTGTGTGTGAGTTGCCTATGAACATTTTATCATTGCCTATTAACCATGGGTGTCAACATTCTAGATTGGAATGAAAAGGGAAATGGAATGGATGGAAAACCAGAATGTAGGTCGGTCAGAGGTGGACAGATGCATATTGGTTATATAAGTAACAGGTGCGGTGATTCTTTTCTGCCTAGTAAACATACATTTAAATAGCTTACAGAACAAAAGCTAGCGGCAGAGATTGGTCATTAGCCGTATGGATTAAATCTGAAACATCTAATGCACACAAGATAATTAGCGCTGAGTACAGGTACTCCTGCAATGGCTTTTCATGGCTAACATACAATTGATACTACCACAGATACTTTATGAGCACAGTTCTTCAGCATTTGGAGAAGCATATAAAGAACTAAAATCCCAGCCTTGTAATCACAGACCAGTAAGCCTATCATCTGCAATGGTAAACCGGCTGAAGCTGGTAATTAACAAAATGCCAAATTCACTTTTCACAGATCTCTGAGGATACCGGATGGACTTTGTGACAATATCAAACCACAGGTTGTGAACTAGAACTAATACACATCCCGAGGAAATCCTAAAGTAAACATTTTGTGTTATCAAATGTCGCCATGTTTTGTTTTTTTTAGACATTAATAAATATGCACAAAATATGGCTCGTTTATGCTATATTATGATGTAGCAACCAATTTCACTTTACAAGATTGGACCAAATTATAGAGGCAACATTTAATATCAGATATTCAACCTTTTCCAAACTAACTCTTCATGTTATGCTGTTACCTAAATACGTATATACAACAGGTAGACAAAGATACACAGAAAAATTATACAGAATTATTTAAGAAGTGATTTTTTATATTATGTTGTGATGTTGTATCTTATTTTATCATTAAGTAGAGAATAAACATATTTATTTACCAAGTATTGTAAGGCTGTTTTTTTGTACATAAACAACAAAAACGAATTCCGCTCTTGATTCAATGTAAGTGTACCCGTTCATTGCTGTAGGTGATAATGCGTGGGTTCCAGCGGCATTGTGCGTGCTAAAGAGAATGCTTTTGCTTGAGTTATTCATTCCATGTTATAACAATATTGGTTCTATCTGTGATGTGACACGATCTCAGTCAGGAGCGGTGACCCAGCAGTCGGTTATGTTAATGCATCAATTAAGCTGGCAAGAAGCGAACATTAAAAGATTAAATAATTTCACAGAATTTGTGCAACTTTTCTATGTGGATCAATTCTGCTCCTACAGCAGACACATAAAAATGCTAAATGCCCTGTATGTATTTTCATAACCATACTCATAAACAGAAACCATTTTAAATGAATAGCCTCATATATTTTCATGTTTTTCTTTTAGATTTTAGGTTTTTCTTAATTGGTGACAAAATCATCCACTAAAATGTGAACATATTCACTGATTATACATCTATCTAGGTTTTTAGTTATATGCGAGCAATATACACAAAAATTGGTATTAACGGCTTAACATTTTTATTAGATGAACGTTTTGAACCTTGTGGTGGAAAAAAACACGTTAGAAAAGGCAAAATACAAAATAAAAGTCAGAAGAGGAAATATATAAAGGTGCGATACATTGGAAAGCTGACACCTTCTTGCTCAGGGGGCAAATAAAACCGAGTAGCGCCCCTGGCCCCAGCCCCTATCCTCATAACTTGCAGTCACTCCTAACACACATTCACACACAATCAAGCACACACACACACTTACACATACTCGGTCTATCACAGACTAGCCAACACTCAATCACACACATTAACACACACTCACTCTAACACACATACTTACCTTCTCTAGAGCCCGTCCCCATTGCACCTCACTAACAGACACTCATAAAAATGTACACTGACTCTACATGTATACATGATAGGTGGGTGCATGTGAATATATAAATGCAGACATGCTCATACAGTACACATATATATATATATATATATATATATATATATATATATATATATATATATATATATAAACACGCTGTTGCACACTGTGTCACGCACAACTAAGGTTGTGAGAAATATTACACACCCTTATCAGTGGTGTATTCTTGACTAGGCATATGGCAGCAGATTGTGGGGAGCAGCAGCCTACGAGGCACTCCACTATGGTTTGATTTGGTGATTGGCCTCCCTAATATACCACAACTCTTAATGGACTGAACAAAGATAACCTTTGAAACCAGCCCATTTGTACTGAGGGATGTCTCTGCAGACTTGTTTGTGTCTTTTGCATGCACTAATGCGTATCACTGGGATATGATGTCATAGTGTAAGAAAACATTCGTTTGTTAGGTCTGAGGAAACGGCTGGGGGTAAATACCATCTCCTTCAGAGACATATGTAATCACCATAAAGGATATTGTAAATTCATTTATTGTACCGGTTTTACTTTGAAGTATAATTTCTTTAAAGACCATGTACATTTTATAACTCCATAAACTTTCAGTTCACACCTTTATAGTACATAAGCAGAACGGAACTACTTTAATGAACATATGACTAACCTGAAAGTGAAAATATAAGCTGGTATGATCATATAATAATTACAGAACATGACACGACCCGTACCCAGGCAGTATTTCTAAACATGGAAAATAAGACGATTTTTACCCTATAAAAAACAATGCTTATTGTTCAAGAATATCTACAGAATATATATTCTAAAGAGTAATTTTAAGAAAAAAGATAAGCATGATAAGGGAGATAGAGCCACTACAGAAACACATGGGGTCATTTAGAAAATGATGTTCTAAAGCAAAGCTTTTAAAATGACCTTTTTCATCATAGTAACCAATAAAATGTTCCTGCTGACTGGACTAATCTATTGGTAGGACTACTTTTTAAGCTTTGTAACCTCACTCACTTTCAGATGATATGGCAATCAATTATCACATACGGTGGACCCTGCAAGCTAATACCTTGAGTATTGCCCAGGGTATTGTAAGCCACTACAAGATAAAATATAGAGGTATGCTTTAGTAACAGAAATGTGCTAAATATATATAAACATATATATTTATATATATATATGAAACTTAAAACATCTAAACAAGATATTAGTTGAATAATATCCATCGCGTTATTGTAATTTATTCTTGTGTGTTATTTTTTTGTAATTTAGAGTCCCATTTATAAGATACATTATATAAGTTCACTTACATGCTAAGACCAGGATACACGGTCATAAAATGGCTCTTCTGCTTCTTTTAAAATAGGTCGATTGTCTTGCTGGGTTTATCAAGCCTTTGAATATTTAATGGAATTTTGTAATGAGCAACTTATATGCTCCAATGCACTCACAAACATCCAGGGTGAGTATTAGGATGGTACAGACTGTCTGCTTACAGCAAGTGCAAACCTCTTGGATTTATACTCCAGCATTTACAAAAGTATAGCGCTTATATCTTAATATAAGACATTTTACCTCTTCTTTTTGTATCATGTACAGTTGATTGTTTCTCATTAGCTATGACCCCACAGACACTTATAAGTATAAAAAAAACTCCTACCCATATACTGAAATAAAGACACAGAGATCCAAGGGATGGAATTGGCCTCACTGTAAACCTACAAAAAAATACAGATTAAAACATAACACCAAAGATATCGAACATTGATTCTTGCTTATTTAAAAGTGATTGTAGGATTCCGTAACCTTTTTAGTGATTTTCAGCCTTTGTTCCAGAGAACTGCAACAACACATAGGAGAAAAATGCTACTTCTAAACAAATAAGAATGTGTTATGTTTGATGCACAAACCAAAAAAAAAATAAAAAAATACACCTTTTAAAAAAATAGAAAGTTCACTGCGTAGTAGTATTTTATGATATAGAGTCATTTCTCCAGCCATTCTCCAGTGTTTATAAATATATATATATATATATATATATATATATATATATATATCTTATGTATATTTATATATATATATATAGATATGTATATTTTATATATATATATATATATATATATATATATATATATTCTTTAAGAAAGTACAAATTCTACATATTATTATATATATTATATATATTTCATATTATATTCTACCCTGAACTCCCATTTTAGAGCTTCACAGATCCATTATTTTCCCAAAGCTTTTAATATATTCTATATAGTATAATATTTAAGTGTTTCCAGAACAGTAGTGGTAAAGCTGTGGTTACAAAAAGCACACATATTACATATTTCCATACCTACAAAAAGCACATAAATTGTTCATTAGTGTTCTTCTAGCATGTTATAGACACATCAGTAGACGTATTGTTGAGCAGGGAAGCTGCGAGGTTAGCCGAGTGCCATGCTAAGTCATTGATGTTAATGTACAGAAGAACCTATGCAAGATGCTATATTCTGTGTGGATGTCGATGTCTTGCTTATTCACCAAATGAAAAGGCTTTGAACAAAGACTTTCTGTCTGATCTTCTGATCTTCTCCTTTTATGCACTGACTGGCAGATATGCTTTCATGACTAATGTATAATGTATTAATGTCACATAATGTTTTATTATTCAGTGCTTTTTACAATAAATTCCCTGGAAGGTTTCATGCGAATTTTCATTTTTTTTTACGAGCTGGAAAATTATCCTTCTACCAAAATACCCATGAAATAGTTTTCTTTTCATGCCAATGTGAAATTACACGAGACTCATATTTGCATTTAAAAGTACAAAGTCCAATATTAAAAACATAAGACTATATGTTTGAACATGCCCAAATACATTTATTTAACAGGAAATTTATGTAATCTACTCTAAATAATGTATACTTTCACTAAAAGTTTTGTGACGTCTGTAACTTTAATCATTTTATAAGTGACCAATTATTCCTTAGTACGGGCGCAACTTGTTGGGTGAGAATTATTTCATTGAATCCTTAAGATAAAAATTTTCCACACTTATCCTTCATTAAAGGTATGGTAACCTAATCATCTATTCCCACAAGGGTTACCAGATGGTCTCTTGAAATAGGGGCACTTATGCAAAATGCGCAATGCTGAAAACGAATCACTTTAATGTAGCCCTTCAGCATGAATATCTAATATATGTAAGGGTACTCTGGAAATGCAAGGGAAATGCGGTCTTCTGTATCGGTTTGGTCAAGATTCGTCTTCCAATGGCTGGCTGTATTGATCTACAGTATGTCCAGGAAGTCTGGAGGGTGAAAACATATGTAGGGTTGGCGGGTGTTCTGACATTGGACCAGTTAGACTATCCATTGATTGAAATAACAGATAATACCGAACATTACAAATGTCAAAAGGGCAAGTTTCAGGACTTTTGAATAGATATGAAACCAGTAAATAGGGGTCCTTTCTTGTGAGACAAGGAAAGAGTAGGGAGTTTCTTTAAGGATGGTCTTATTTAATTTAATAGGGGCCTGGTACAAGGTGAGGGTTCATTGTTTTTTGTAATTTAACATGAGAGCTGGACAAGGAGTGGCGAAGACTTTTTATGAAATATGAGGGTGCAGTAGGATTTTTTTATTAATCTCTTTACGTCTCAAAACACTTGCGTGTATTTTGTATTTAATTAAAGCGTGGTCCAGCAGTGCTGGATTACAACTATGAGTCCCACCTATATTTCAAAAGTGTGTTTTGGTGTCTAGTATTTTGTTCATAACATGTGGCAACCCTAGCTGTGTACAAAATGCACATTTAGCAGGGAGAAAATGCCTTTGCACAATTTGACAGAGCATTCAAGTTGACAGTGTCACATACTCTGGACGGAGAATAATTTGATAAAAAATGTAACTTGATCAATATATCAACCCAAACTTTAAGAAAAAAAAACAAAAAACAAAATAATTATTATTACAGTAGTGGAAAATTCAAGAACTATGCATAGCCAGTGCAATGACAAAATAATGCACTAAAAATACAGTATGACTCTGTAGACACGGACATTAATGGGAATATTGATTAAATTGGTGATACAATCTCATGTGTGATGATATCACTTCAAACTAGGTTATTCTGTGAGTCTGATTCATGAAGCAAAGAGCTATTAAGACACTTTGATGAATCAGCCCCATGGAATAACATAACATGGAACGATATAATCCTATGCAAGATAATATCAGCCACTTGATTAATATGGCCAAGTGATGGCAAACAAAAGCTCTCACCAGTCTAGGGCTAGTGAAATGCTACTGATCAAAAGGGTGGCGGTATTGTAGTATGTAGTAATGTCTGCAGGATTTATTTATATATACTTTTATATATATATATATATATATATATACACTTACTGGCCACTTTATTAGGTAAACCTTGCCAGTACCGGGTTGGACCCCCTTTTGCCTTCAAAACTGCCTTTATTCTTTGTGGTATACTTTCTACAAGGTGCTAAAAACATCAGAGATTTTGGTCCATACGGACATGATGTCATCACGCAGTTGCTGCAGATTTGTTGGCTTCACATCCATCCACCACATCCCAAAGGTGCTCTATTGGATTAAGATCTGGTGACTGTGGAGGCCATTGGAGTTCAGTGAACTCATTGACATGTTCAAGAAACCAGTTGGAGATGATGTGAACTTTGTGCATTATCCTGCTGGAAGTAGCCATCCCAAGAAGATGGGTACACTGTGGTCATAAAGGGATGGACATGGTCAGCAACAATACTTAGATAGGCTGTTGTGTTTAAACAATGCTTAGTTGGTACTAAGGGGCCCAAAATGTGCCAAGACACCCAAAATGTTTCCCACACCATTACATCACCACCACTGGCCTGAATCGTTGGTAGAAGGCAGGATGGATCCATGCTTTCATGTGGTTTACACCAAAGTCTGACACTGCCATCTTACAGCTGGAATCAAGACTCATCAGACCAGGCAACGTTCTTCCAGTCTTCCATTGTCCTATTTTGGTGAGCCTGTGCAAATTGTGGCCTCAGTTTCCTGTTCTTAGCTGACAGGAGCGGCACCCGGTGTGGTCTTCTGCTGCTGCAGCCCATCTGCTTCAAGGTTTGACGTGTTGTGCGTTCAGAGATGGTATTCTCTGCATACCTTGGTTGTAATGAGTGGTTATTTGAGTTACTGTTGCCTTTCTGTCATCTTGAACCAGTCTGCCCATTCTCCTCTGAACTAAGACATCAACAAGGCATTTTCATCCACACAACTGCCGCTCATTGGATATTTTCTCTTTTTTCGGACCATTCTCTGTAAACCCTAGAGATGGTTGTGCGTGAAAATCCGAGTAGATCAGCAGCTTCTGAAATACTCAGACCAGCCTGTATGCCACCAACAACCATGCCACATTCAAAGTGACTTAAATCCCCTTTCTTCCTCATTCTGATGCTCGGTTTGAAATTCAGCAAGTTGTCTTGACTACGTCTACATGCCTAAATGCATTGAGTTGCTGCCATGTGATTGGCTGATTAGCTATTTGTGTTAGCAATTGAACAGGTGTAGTGGCCAGTGAGTGTGACATATATATATATATACTGTAGTTCAATATGGATTATAGGTTTTCAAACATTGCAACCTCAGTGTTTAGATTGATAGTTTCAATAAATAGATATATATTAGTACAGTCAATAAAGGTATAGTTAATAAAGGTATCCTATATCTTGTCTTTATATCAATATTATTAGGTTATCATAAGTGTCAACTAAACTGCATTTTCTGGGAAATGTGTTTTTACGTTTTTACTCCATTAGGGCACTAATGATTGGAATTGTTAAAAAAGTAAAACTGTTCTTACTCATGAAAGTAGTTTTGAAGAGAGCATGACCTTGCCTCTCTTTTATTAAATTATTAAGTTTTAAAGATACTTTATTATTTTGGCAATTAGGGGTGTAATAAAATGCTATATAAGTGGTAAAAAATATACAAGATTTGAGATCATGATCCACACAGTTCTGTAGTTGTTTCTAAAGCTCAATGATCTGTGAAGGGAACAGTCAGAATGTTTGTTATAATCTATGGGTTTATAGCAACACCATGGAATCCAGATAGTAAGGTGTAATAACTAAAGCATGTACAAGCAGCTGACCATCAGCTAAAGCGAGAGAAACTAAACACATTCCATTACATGGATTTCAACGTGATAAATGTAAATGAATGAAGATGATATCTTTTGAGCTATAAGCTAAGCAATAATAAAGATCTACCTTTAGGAATGAGTGTTATGTATTAAAACATATGGTACAAAAAAGTGGTATTTTAACCATAGAAATCAATGCAGAATAATCGAGAAGGGAGCTTACTGGCCCTGGCTAGATCAGCAAGGCATGGCTGATATGATTGGTGGACTCATAAAGGGGACTGATACCAAAGGGTTAAATGCTGGGCATTTCCAAATGCACCAAAGTTCTGTTCCTTCTTTTGAAAACGCTGCTGTAATTCATGTTTTTTTTTACTATAGTCATAGCTAGGAAAGTCCCTGGCTGGTGCTCGTCTGCTTGATTAACTAAAAGTCAGCCAAAGAAGGCAAGTCCTGCCAGAAGCTGATGGCTATCAGAGGCTGATGGTTAATAAAGCCGCGATTTTGTCTTTATCGCATTAAATGGTGCCCTGTGTTGCCCTCTGAGTTTCCTGTTTGGACTGTTTATACATTAACTCTATAGACTTGAAGAATAACATATGAAATGAAGATGATTCCCACATTCTAACCGAAGCTGTCCAGGTTATCACAGCATGAACAACATAATAACTAACAATCTTTAGTACATTAAAATAGACCATATCTCTATATTTGGGAACTGTCTGTCTTTCCCCAGAAAACTACCGTATGTCAAGTGACAAGAAGTTCCACCCTCCCCAATATTTCCACATGGTATTCACATCTCAGATATCTCTTTTTAGTGACAAATCCTTCTGTTTTTTGAACCCTGCAACAACATCTGTGTGATTGTGATTGGAGCTATAGTCTACACCAGCAGTAGGACCAGATGTTGGTTCTGATTACAACACAGGTTGAGAATAAGTCTGTACTCTTAGTCCTGAAAACTGTCAGTTTGATCTGTGACAATTTAATGGATTACAAGGTTGCTCTTTTATTACAAAAGGTCAAAGCCATCAATAAACAACACGAAAGAAGCACATTTCCTGGGCATCTGGGCAAAGAGATGCAGCTGTTGAACTCTTAGCTAAGATCCAACTACATCTCGCCCATACGCTTTATTCTGTTTCATTCTCAGGGATAGCTTCCAAAAATGGAAACATATTAACTCTTTAATGTTCGCACAATATTTATACATATACAGTTAGTTACTATTGTTGTGGGCACGATCCTATTTTTAAGTTTATGTAAAGAGTACTATAAGCTCTCATCCTATGGTATCATCAGCGTCCCCAACTTCGACAGACCTCTTGCTGTTCTGCACCGTCTAGGAGTGCTGGCCAAGAGACACCCCGCTGTGACTAAAAGAAAACAGAAGGAGGAGGGCGAGACGGGCTGCAAACCCCCCAATTCCAACAACCTTGCACTGCAGCAAGCAATGACCCTTGTCCATAATGACTGTCCCAGCAGGGTTTTATATATATATATATATATATATATATATATGTATGTCTATTTAAATATCAGTTAAATCCATTACTACCTTTATGTCCCATGTCACATGACTTCTGTTCTCTATAAACACAAGGTGCTGCCACTGTGAATTAAACTGCCTTCACCTCTTTAAAGCCAGTTTCATTTTAACTAAGCAACTCTCAGCCGGTGGATATCATTGATCAGCAAAATCAAAGCCAAATTGTTTTCTCCCATTATTTGCTCGATGGATGCTAAATCATATTCCTGTATTTTCATTGCTGTGCCTGTGTCTTATGCTCCATGTTGATTATAGCTTTCATTAAATGTCAGTTTTCCATTAATACATTTAAATTGAGAATACATTGAGCCTGTCACACTGCATTAGCTTGCTAATGAAAACTGGGGAAGAGAGTAAACAATACTGATCACTTTACATTAATGTATGTGAGAGTGAGAAATCTGGCTGCACAGATCGCTAGACATCTTGATTCAATACATACTAACAAATCTTTCTTTGTGAAGAAAGTGTGTAAAAGACCAGCCAAGATTACAGAGTAAGCACATATCAGACTATCCTGGTACTAATGTACCGCAGAATGAGTTAATTCTGACATGTTTGATGCTCTCAATAATTGCTGCATGAAAAAGCACATTGCTACCAAACTCAGTAACTCAACGTGACCATCACTATAATCCACTTTAATGTTTACTGTCACTTTAAAAGCAACATGGTACCAATAACACTGCGATACGGCCATAGCATGGGAACTCAGTCTTAGGACTGTCTTTAATTTGGGAAAAAATAGGACGACTGCCTAGAGCCCCATATTCATCAGGGACCCAAGAAAGCTGCTTGAAAGAAGAAGTAGGGAGGGGATTGACATTGTGGAAAGGGTACTGAAGGGTACCCTTTTGAGGTAACAGGGAGTCCGGAAGGTGTGGATGGTTTTTGGGGTCCCAAATGAGAGATTTGCAAGGGGACCTATTATATTTTAAGTTAGTCCTGAGCCTTTTCTACCTACTTTACTAATTTGGTTCATAAATAGGTATGTATTGTCAGTCATGGCCATGGTAAGGTTGCCATATGATTTCGAAATTGCCATATCAGCCATTTGGTTCACTAAACTGAAGACCACCTGTAATGTGTTGGATGTAAAAAACCTACAGATTAAATTAGGTACTTAATCAAGTTTACGCATTCCCTATAATGCATGTAAGCACTTCATAGGTAATGGTCAGCAACGTGTATAAATGAAATGTGTCCTAAACAAAATGGCCGATGTGGCAAACCCAGACCAATAACTTCCAGTGAACACGAGACAGATGGCACTTACATATAAAGCACATGCATGCCACGTAGGTCTGCGTTTTCCTTGTAATGGATTTTTTTCTATAGCTAAAACTTTTTATATTGTTTGCGATAGGGGTGCTCAGAGTCACCCACAATGCTGTTGTGTTCATAAATCTAAAAAATAAAAATCAAACACTTTCTGGAAAATGCATACTGGTGTGAATGGGGATGTCTGTCTCGCATCTTGCAATTAGGACAGCGTAATGAAAAAAAAGCTAAAATTACCATGAAGGGGGAGGACGGACAGTAACATTGGGATTTCGCATAAATTCTGGCTGGAATCCTACTACTAACAGCGGCACTTTATGTAAACAGTTATCGTTTGCCTAATATCACAGTATTTTCATGATAATTTCCCTTTCGATTCTGCCAAATACAAGCTATTTTTGGACTGTACAAACACATAGCACAGGCCCATAGTAAAAAAAGACAAATGAATGGAACAGAATGTGTCTGTTGTATTGTTCGTCCCTAAATGAGATAGTGCGGCTTTTGTCTAACGCCCAGGGGATTTCAGGCAGACATGAGTCAGCAGCCAATCAGATTTACTGTCAATTGGTTTAATTGGCATGTTACTGACCAGAGCACGAGAAGAAAGGAAAGCATGTCCTGCAATGAATTATTCATATAATTACTGCGAGGGCGCAACAAGCATTAGTTAATATTAGGAAATGGGAATTAACATGGGGGGTGTCTTACGATAATAACTCTTGTCTAACACAGTGTATTCTAAAGACATTGTAATAATAAGCATAATAAAAATAAGCAAGATAATATGTATGCAGATGTAGTCTGCTATGATAGAGATTGCTATCCAAAATGT
This sequence comes from Spea bombifrons, assembly GCF_027358695.1. Classification (NCBI taxonomy): domain Eukaryota; kingdom Metazoa; phylum Chordata; class Amphibia; order Anura; family Pelobatidae; genus Spea; species Spea bombifrons. Next base: position 30,018,152 of record NC_071093.1, read on the forward strand.
GTATATATATATATATATATATATATATATATATTTATATATTTATATATATTATAAGGTATATCATTCATCAGCACTGTCTTCTTCTGCAACCTCCTAAGATCGTAATGTAACATTATCAGACAGCTCCTTTTACTGGAGAAATGTTATTAGAAAATGCATCACATAAAAAAGCAATAATCTTAATGCAGAGCTGCAGTATATATTCAGGGCTAGGCAGTAAATGGCGTTTGGCCATTTGCACCAGTAACATTCACATGCCTTGTTACTGGTGTCTTTTTACAGCAACCTCTCCTGCTTCTATATGCATTTTCTGCCCCCCCATCAGTTCTGCGTGCTCACGTGCTTGTGTGATTATCTTTGTATATGGTCCATATGACGTTTAATACCTAATATAGAAACATGCATGCAATAACTTAACTGTCCCATTTACAAGCCACTATGTAGGGTGCAATGGATTTAGAACACCCCTCTAGTGGGCAGTTCTCTAGTAAAGTTTAGGAAGGGTTGCCCTAGACTTTTATCATATAGTGAATTTATATGATAGGGTAGGAAGGAATATGGCAGGGCTAGCAGAGGCATGACAGAGGCATGGCTGATAATCAATCACTCAATAAACACACAAGAGACCTGCTGGATTTTAAAGGTCACGGATTTATTGAAAAACCTGCGACATACGTAAATCTAAACATAAAATACAAACATGTAAACATCCACCCAAATTAACGTAAACCCCAGATCAGCATCAGCTTATACCATAAATACGATAACCAAATCTAAACGAAACATCATAGCTTACTAGGACGAATGCTGCATGGTAGCTAAAGCAATAAGTATTATGGGTAGTCCTGCATGTAGCCGTCCAGTTAAAGCCACCTGAGTTGCCATACCTCAGATGACCAACTCCCATGCCAGCCTCAGGGGATCCTTTGCCATACAAAAAGCCAAAAACCAAGGGCGAGCGGGACTTCATCTGCTGAATTTTAGTAAAATCTGTGTGGGGGGGTGCACTCTGTAGAGCAATAAATACTCCAGGGTGGGGGTGACATCAACATTAGCATACAACGCTCACTGAGGTCCACCATTGGGCTTACTCCATAGACAAAGTGATACATTGGGTGACTGACAGCCCTCCCAGTCCTGTTGGACCTCTGTGTATATCCCCTCCTGGCCAATGCTAAACCATCAAAACCATTTGTTATCTGGGTCCATTGTGTTTTTAGGCCATGACTAATTGTCATAGTCTAGAAAAGCTTCCACAAAGTTGTACTCAACTGGAACCTGACTACATGTGGCTGCCGTATCATTTATCTAACCTAACAAAATGTGAGACAGGAGATGTCACCTGAAGGGTGCATACAACATGTTTGGCCAAGCACCATAGTATCCCAATTTTAGTTTCACACAGTACACAAAACTTTAAAGCCTATAAAGTCCTGAATGCAATAAAATTCTTATTACGCTTAAATATGTGGTTTTCTATCATAACTTTATAAATTAAGGTTTTAAAATATGAATAGTTTATTAATACATTCTGTTTCAGATTCACATATTGTGCATAATCTAGGCACTGTAACACCTTGTCCTGAAATTTAAATTTGGTATTTTCCATTATAAATAGCATAAAGCACTCAAGGAAGGACAGATAATTAAAAAAGATTGATTCATCACGGGAAGAAACATAAAACAAATGAGCGTAGAAGAAAGTGGAGTCTATTCTTCAAAATACTTCTCACCCCGACAGACCAAAGGTGGTGAAGATATGGCCCTACTGTTGAACTACAATCTCCATTATGCACAACTAGGAATTATTAAATACAGAGAAAATTGAAACGAGTAGAGAACAGGACATGAAAAGACTTGTGAGGTTTGGTAGCAAGTAGTGAAACTGGGTACTGAGTATCATAACACACAGAACATGTGCCTGTGAGGAAAGATTAGCAGGACACTGTCAGAACATTGAAGGTCATAAAGAGAAGAAGAGGGTCCTGTGGGATAACCCTGACAGTGATGTCCCTGACTCCTCCCCACCTTCGTATCTTTGTGCCGGCACTTCACTGCATGACAGATAAAAGGATTCCTATTGTGAACCGTTCAATCAATGTTACCGCACACCCAGATGAAAGTTATCTTCCCTGTGACACGCCATTGACTTCCATTATGTTTACATACATTATCCTTAACACTCCATGGTCATCGATCACGCTTCAAAGAAAATTTGACCATTTCATTTATAAAGTGTGATCAAATCTATAATTTTAGAGGATGCGTATGCAGAGGTTTCTGCCTTACAAAACTACAATATCACATATAATATTTGTAATGAACATCAGAATAGAACTGTACAGAAATGTATAGTGGGGCACGTGGGTAGCAATGTTATTTATTACTGATATATTACGGTATATCTAAAATCTAAAATTATGCAATTATAAAATAAGCAAGTGGACCTGCGACGATGGTGGAATAAATAATCAGAGAGATAAGAAAATGTGTGTTACATCTGGTAGATAATCCACTAGTAGTTAAGAGGGGAAACTGTTAATAAGAAAGGAAGCTTCCAGTGCTGTTGGGGCAAGTCTTCAGAAATTCAATACATGCCTGGATAAGGCTCACAGTATCTGGTGGGGAGCCTGAAACTAAAAGGCTTTAGGCTGGTCAGTCATGTTCTTACCTGGGAACTTGTGAGCTCCGGCTATCTGGAGCCCACCCTTGCAGGACGCGCCAGGACTGCCCACTGGTGTCCAGCTGACATCGGAGGTGGTCCCACTGCCATCAGTGCGCGTTTCCCCTGACCTTGGGCATTCCCACTGACAAAGAAACACTTTGTCTGAGTTTGTTGCTCCTGTGCTTTGGAAGACTGGGGTTTTATCACATCAATCAATAACACCATACTGGACTTGAGATCTTAAAGTGGGGCCTAAGGGGTGACCGCATATATTGAAGAACACATATGAATTTCTCGTATTGCTGGCCAAAGCATGTTAGGTGCTACTCTGCCTACGTGGGATATATAAACTCACAGAAGAGAATTGGTTATATACATCCTACATACTTCAGGGGGGGAGCTTTACATGTACCAGTCAGCAATATATCAAGTGACAAAGATGCTTCATATGGTTGCCATAGGCATCAGGAAGGCATCTTCCCAGCTAATGATTTTTAATTTCTTTTATGCATCCAGAAAACATGTCTGGTTGTAGTGGTGCCAAATGGATTCCTGGGAATCTGTCAATTGCCAGGTGACCCTTTGCTTACAAGACATAATTTAAACCTTATATGACACGTATGTGCGTGTGTTTTAGGAAATCACGCACAAAATCAATCTTATCAAAACATTACTTAACAAAAGCAGGATGAGGACGTGAAACTCAAGCCAGAAATGGCACTATTTTGTGAGCACAAACATCTTGACATCACTGGGGAGCGCGCAGAGGTGGATCATCTATAAAAAGACTCCCGAGTCTTAAACCCCCCCCCACCCACCAAGTTAATCATCCAAATATTCCAAACAGGCTAATGCAAGAGTGCGGTTACTCATGGGAATTCATGTATGATCTCATCTGCTTTGTGTTCAGGAGAACAAAAGAAATGGTGCTTCCTAGAGTGACATTGCATTGTTAACCCCATGGCTATGAAGAAAGGAATTGAAATCGGTAACAAAAAGGTTAACACTCCGTGACTATCTTAGAGATCTCTGTGTGGTTTAGCATGGTGGGAGTTGCGGCCAACTGGAGCTGTAGCGTGCCTTTCCTAGTTTATTAATCAAAGTTAATGTATCGTTCACACATGTTCCTATACTCAGTTGTTCACAAATCATTAGGTTAACATGGATAACAGAATTGTTAAAACTCGATAAAAGAAAAAATTACACTTAATCTGTGTATTTATAATCTGCATTATTGGGTATTTTTTGTTACAGAACAAAGAAAAGATTGGGGATTTAAAAGCATCAGCAGCTTTTCTGAACCACTACTCCTATCACTGTCAGCAAGAGTGATGATGGTGAGATTGATAGAATTATTGCACTCAAAAACTGCAAGATGAATGTCATACAACTGAAATGTAAATCATAACTATATTTTATTTTTTTTACAATAATTATGGAATTTACATCCCTCCTTAACTATAACCATTATATCATGTGATGAGATGCATGGTTTGTCTCAAACTAGATATCTATGAGAAGCTTAACTTGTAGTAAAAAAAAATGTTTCCTTAGTTAAAAAACAATCCAAAAATTGTCCTCCCAGTGGGAAAAATGTTCCATATTCCCGATAGTCAAAGGCTAAAAACATGTAAAATAAAAAATATATATATAAAAATACCCATGTGAGCCACAGACAGCATGTATCACACTTCCTATAATTAAAATATCCTTGGGGAGCATCTATTGGGAATGAAGGTGTGAGGAAGGAGGCTATGGACAAGGACTCACATTTTCAGTGCACAAATAACTTGTGGTTTGATGATTCCATGAGTTGCTTGCCTTTTTTTCAACTCGCATCAGGCCTGGAGTGGCCATCTGGCACATCGGTCAAATGCTGGATGGGCCACTGGCTGTCGATAGGTGCTATGTGAGCATAAAAGTGCATCGTGCGGCCATGTTTAGCCAGCGGTTGGACTCACTTCCTTCATCAGGCAACCACTGGACTTAATGTGCCACTGCCGCCTCGTCATCCCCAATCTGGCCCTGATCTACATTGCAGCTTCAATGCGGCTACCTCAAGAAGCCGAGCACCATGAGTAGTCCCTTCAGGTAAGGTGAGTGGTGGTCATGTCCACCCCTGCCTCTAGCCAACACAAGTATCCCAATTTGGACATGTTGAAAGGTATGCTATATTACATTGAAAATATCATAATGTTACATCAATATATAGAATAGAAGCTATGTTTATTAACCCACTAATATTCATAATGGTTCCTATTGATGTCCAACTTCACCAAGCTCCTTGTCATAAATTGTATTTAATTACCACATATTAACAATTCTTTTTCAAACATTTTCTGGCTTTACCATAAAATTACAGTTTATTTTTCTATTTTTCAGATTACATATATTCCAGTTTTTCCTTCTTAAAAGAAAGCACTGGACACACTCAGTTACAATAAACACACATATTTTTCTTACCTGAGTTGATATCGATTACATTAAATAGAAAAATTAATAAAAAAATAATTTGCAGTAATATGCAATGACTAGAACATTGCCCAGATCGAAGTAAAAAAAAAATAGGTAAAAACACTTCCCTTTTCAAAACATTGTGCTGAATTAATTATAATTACACGTGACCTTCTTTAGTCATTGTATGTAAAAGCAAGACCATCCATGAAAGTTTATTGAAATCCTCCCAACCCACACATTGAGATAATACTGATTTATAGTTTGAGAATTGACAGGTCTTGCCTGAAAAGTTGCTGGTTAATGTTTTTCCTGACAGATGTAAATGTGACATCTAGAGAAAAATATCATGTTAATGCCATCACCAGTGATAAAAACAGCATCTGGTGAAGAAGACCAATATGCAGAACAAGCCCTGACCCGGGATGTGTATGGCGCATGACCTCAATTCCTGGACAGCAATCTATATAGGCGAAGGTATCTTCTTTTCCTGTATTGTGTTAAAGGAAAAACAATGTGACTCTCCTTCGGGTTAATGACAAAGTGATTTTCCTTTATTTTCTTTGATGTGTATCCAAAAATAAACTACGAAGAGGCTCTTCCAATAGAAACGATTTGTGTAACTTATAAATACCGATTCTTTTAAGGCTTAGTATTAAAAATAGGAGGAAAATACAGATCAAATGATTAAATTAGAATTTAGAGTTATGTTATCACTTTCAGATCTGGTAACATATTCTGTTATTTAATACTGAAAAATGAGTTTTGCATAGAAATTTGTGATTGTAGCTGTGTTACACACACTTACATATAGCATTTAATGTTTTTATGCATCGATTCGGAAAATATCAGCTTCAGTAGATATCTAAGATCAATAAACACATCGCAATTTCCAACATCTTTCCTTAAATATGTTCAAATGGTAGGCATGGATTTATTTCTGGGAGAAGAGGTGAAAAGTTGAGTTGTAATAATGTAAGAACCATAGTCTCCAGGTGAATACATGCTTCCTCATGTCTCCAGGTAGGTTTCTTTTTTCTCTGGGCAAGGGAGACTGCTACAAAAGAGGCTACTACAAAAGGTCATAAGGCTTTTATCGCAAAACCTTAATTAATAGGGAGTAGGGGGAACAGAACCATGTGTGTGTAATAAGGACCAGCTGTGATGCATGCCATTTGAGCTGAATCAAGCCGTGTAAGGACAACCTCAAAGTAACTCTTCACTGTGATAAATTGGAATTTAAAGAGAGGGAAAGTGGGGGGATTGAAAAAAATACTTCAGGATGAGCTTGGGGAATGGAAGTACTGATGGGTCTTTAATGACTGTACTGGTTTCATTTGGGTGTGGTGCAAATGGGAAACATCCTTTAGCATGAGAAAGAGACGTACTGTGTTAAAGATGTGATTTGATATTTATTCGCAGACTTCCATGGAGTTCCTTGCATGTGTTTAATAAATGGAATTGAAGGCACAACTGAAAACATTCCTAGGCACTCTTATTATTTAGTGATACTTTGCAGGCACCAGAGACAATGAGGACATGTAACACAATGTTAAGCGCTCCCGCGGTAAAAGTGCACAGCAGCTTTAAAAAATCTTTCCATCTTTTATGCTACAACATTTCTCTTAGGTATGATGGGATATTTAAGCACTGTCTCGCCAGTATCTCACATCCATTCAATGAGCTACCTTGCTGTACTCTCTGTGTCTTCCATGTACCAGACCTTGGCTTTGCTTTGACCTTCGCAAGAATGCTGCCTGCCATGACCCTCCTTGCTAGTTTTAGGTTTCAAATTCAGCTACTTATTTGACACCTTGCTTAGGATCCCAAATCCCAGGGGCTACAGAGTACCCAGTGGTTCAACCTGTAGTGAAAAGGGGCTGACAGACCTCCACTCCTCATTATGGGTCTGCCCTTGGACTAGTAAGTGTCCAAGTAAATTTATTACGTTGACTGAATAGATATTCTTATTTCTTTTTTTTTTCTTTATATAAAAAAAATTTAACCACTTTTATAATTACAATAAATGCATAAGAGCAATTTCTTATCTATGGCCCTATTCAGCACTGTTGGAGTTCTATGAATAACCCCCTGGGAATAGCTTGTAAATCCTCTGTGTCAATTAAAAACCAATTACATTGATATGTTTTTTAGACTTCATAGCACATTCTTCTCACATCAATGAAGAAAATGAGAAGGTGCCAATATAGGTCTGTGTAAGCTTGATGTGGAGCAGGTCACTGAAAAAAGGGGGTAATGAGATGTCAGACAATCTAACAAAACATTGCTGGAGGCTTCTCATGGGTGCTATGTTTACTAACAAACAGTAAATGACATAATGTTTATGAATAATAATCTCCACTGTTGCATATATGCAACCCTTTGAAACTTGCTTTCTGATCTCATAAAGATCTCACAAAAATGACAGAAATTTGAAGGAAATGATCCACATTAAATACCGTATTGGCCCAAATATGGGCCGCACCCCCCCAATTTAGGTCTTTAAAGTGGGGGTACTTCCTATTTTCGGGGTTTAGCGCAGGGATGCACAGTTTGTATCGCCCGACGTCTGGGACATGCAGTTCCGGGTGCCGGACGGGTGTTTTTTTTTTCATTTTCATTTATCCTTGCTGCGGGTAAGCAGCAGGCTTAGGATCCAGATCCCCTGCAGCGCTGCAGAGGACCTGGATCCTCCTCTCCAGCAGCCATGGTCGTCTGCGTGATGCGCTTAGACAACCTCCACAGCCGGAGGTGGAGCCCTGGTGTGACATAACCTTCCGGTGCTCCACCATAGAAGCCCTGGCGGAAGTACCAGCAGCGGAGGTTGTCTACACGCAGCTCACAGACGTCCACCAGCCAGCCCCGCTAGACACCAGGGTCTCTGGGGGTGCATTGAAAAGTCGGGGGGTGACAGTTCTAGGAAGCAGAGTGGCATATCAGGGGTGGCAGAGTGGCACTTCTAGGGGGCATAAAGCATATCTGGGGGTCAGGGGTTATAAAGCATATCTGGGGGCACAGAGTGGCATATCTGGGGGCACATAGTGTAGTGGCATATCAGGGGGCATATCTATAAGTAAGGTGCATTATGAATTAAGGGGGGACCTTAAAATGGCTATTGGTTTTCTGTTTATATATAACATATGCTGACTAACTGTATAATAGATACCAAAAATGTAAAAATACATGCATGCCTGTTTATTAGATAAAATACTGTATTACCATTCCACTAATGTGTATTTTTTTTTTCTTTAAAAATATTTTTTCCTTTAAAATAGCACCAAACTTTAAGGGTGCGGCCTATATTCCTGTGCGGCCTATATTTGAGCCAATATGGTATATACATGATCAGCCATAACATTATGACCACCTGTCTAAAATTGTGTAGGTTCCCCTTTTGCAGCCAAAACAGCCTTCACCGGTCGAGGCATAGATCCATTAGACCTCTGAAGGTGTGCTGTGGTATCTGGCACCAAGACGTCAGCAGCAGATCCTTTATATCCTGTAAGTTGCGAGGTGGGGCCTTAATGGATGTGTTCCATGTGTTCTCCAGGCACTTCCGGCAGCAGATAGGGGTCAGCGTGGGCATCCTGACTGGTCTGCAGCTATGCAGCCCCATAAGTAATAAACTGAAATGCACTGTGTGTTCTGACATCTTTCTGAACCAGCATTAACTTTTTCAGCAATTTGAGCTACAGTAGCTCGTCTGTAGGATTTGACCACACGTGCCAGCCTTCACACCCCCCGTGCATCAATGACCCTTGGCCGTCCATAACCCAGTTCATCACTTTTCCTTCTTTGGACCACTTTTGGTACTGACCACTGCAGACAGGGAACACTCCACAAGAGCTGCAGTTTTGGAGATGCTCTGACCCATTCGCCCACCCATCACTATTTGACCCTTGTCAAAGTCGCTCAGATCCTTACATTTTTCCTGCTTTTAACACATCATCTTTAAAGGACAAAATGTTCGATTGCTGCCTAATATATCCCACCCACTGGTGCCATGATAACAAGTTTATCGGTGTTATTTTCTACACCTGTCAGTGGCCATAATGTTAATGCTGATCAGTGTAATAATATTGACACTTTATATTATGATGCCTATTATTTATGACACTTTACAACATATAAAGCTGGTTTATATATCTTGGGAAGCATGGGATGCTATTGGTGGAACTGGATCAGTACCTTGGTAGTATCCTTTCATGTGTTTAAATGCAATGGTCAGCATTAGACGCTAGTAAGAATTTACTTTCAAACTGAAGAGTATTTCACGTTTTAAGTTTAAATAAAAATGTAGTAATTGAAGAGCAGGTTATTTATTTCAAGAGAAAACCCTAGAAACAAAAAAATAATTGTTGCAGCATGACTTGTGTTAAACTATGTGTTGCAACATCCCTTCCTCCCCAGTGAAAAATAACGGTGTAATAACATAACATCATGGCGGCATCCCAACACAACTTATGGGTATTAAGTTTGTGGTAGTTATGGCAGCTAAAGAATAACATGTTGTTTCAAGCACTTATACTATCATCTGTCTGACACTTTTTAATCTTTACTATGAAATGATAGGATCTAGAAATGAGAAAACAAACTGAGGCAATAACTCTCTGAATGGGCAGTCTGCTCATGAGAAATGTCCTTTATAGATTTTAGGATAGGAACCATGATTTAGTTGATAATTTCTTCCATCCAAAACCTCAAGCTGACTTATGGAATGGCTGCAGCTAACTTTAATGTTATTTTCCTAAGCAGCTTGAATCAGTGTTTTTCTCAAACATCTCCCAAAACACTAGTTGATTTTTTTTTTTACTTGTTTCAGGAATATTAAACTTTTGTAGCAAAAATATGTTCTGTTATTTTTTTAGTTAGTATTTTCCTGATGTGGTGTTAAGAATAAACTAAGCTATATATATACACACCATCACATACACATAAAATACATTGTATCTTATATATGTCTCACAGACACACTGATTCCCATATACTGTTATATATTAATTATTAGGAAACCTTGGAAAGCATGTTGATTTCAGATTTTATAATATACATACAATCATTACAGACATGAGGAGATTCAGAGTGTTAACCCCTCTATTACCAGGCATGAGCAGATTCAGAGAATTAACTCCTCTATTACCCAACATTACACACAAAGTCACACAAACATACAAACGCAGTGACAAACACAGTCATATGCACACAGCCAAACATACATACCTGGTGCTAGCTGCAGCTTACACTGAGCTTGGTCTGAAGAGGCGACTACTCATTTCGGGACAATGCATTTGATTGAGGCTGCCCGGAACTCAAGACTTAATGTCCCATTGCGGGACTATCCCGGCAATCCAGGACATGTGGTCTCCCTACATGTGTACCATGGGACCAACTAACTTTCTGTTTCCAATATCCACATAGTTATCCTTGCCTATTATTTGCCCCATATTGTTATGTTGCTGATTGTTGTTCAAACAGCACTTGTAAGGGTTAAGCAGAAAAAGGAGGAAACTTAATTGTAGGACAGGTACTTCGTTAGCTAGTGCTAGTTTTGCCATCTTTTCACTTTCCAATAATTAAAAAAGTATCTTAACCAAGGAGTAGACAATCCTCAAGAGCCAGGTTTCCACAGATCCTAGATTTTTTATATCTGGTTCCTAACTTCCATCTCAGAAGGATACATAGTACCATGGAGACTGTACAAGATGGGAAAAGACATCCAATGTAAAAATGGGCCATCTGTCAGGATTGGTGTTGGCGCATTGGAGTGGAGGATGCTATCTCTTGCCAGGCACCGATACCATGGGATTTGCAGTAGAAGGCGACCCCCTAGTTAGAGGCGGAAACACAAAGGTGCAATTAAATAGAGGTTGAACAAAAGACATAGTCAAGAGCATTCTGAATGGTCCAGACAGGCAGCAGTCAATCAAGCAAGAGTATATTCAAAGCACAGGCCAAGGATATAGGTAGACATAGTGAAGCAAGCAAGAGGTTGAATACTAGTTAATCCAAAGAAGACACTGTAGTACAGCAAAGAGGTTACTTGGAAACTGAGATCCAAGAGTTCACAGGGATGAAAGCTCTGGAACACCGGAGCACCGTGCTAGTGGTCTGTGTGGTTTTCATATAGCTGCAGGCCTTCACTCCTCCCCTATTTTGGTCAAGGTCCCCCGTCAGACTAGATGGCAGAGGGGTTTCCATAACATAAATCCTTCTGCCTCTATGGCTACTGTCTTTGGCAGTGTAATTGTGGAATCAGGCTCTCCTCCCCCTCCACAGGTGCACGCGGAGTGGTCGCAACTTTGGTCCATGGTTGAGGCCTACACCAACTGTGATGCTGCGCAACAGGGGGTTACAGGGGATGTCTACGGGGGTCTGACACCACCGTAGACATCCCCTGTAACCATCCAAATGAACAGCAGTGCAGAAGGGAGCTGGACCGCCCAATAGTGTTCTATATCCAGACCTGCCACCCAAGTACAGTACACAAACATTCCATTGCTATGTTATAGGGACAAGACCACTTTTCTAACTGCACTAACTAACTCATCTTTTATACATGTCCCCAATAGATGAAGAAGAAACATAGATCACTGACCAATCTCTATTTTAGATATTAGATACCATGCAAAAACAAAAGGTATCTGCTTCAAAACTGAAAACATAGTGCTTTCATCAAGGGGGTCAGAATGCATAAAAGGCAGGAATTAATCCCCCAATAAAAATGCAATAAAAATGCTGTGGCGATTAAAGAAGAAGCCAGTATATTTATTTATACAGTATATATGTCAAAGGGAAAATACCAAATAAAAAGATGGGGTTCATATTCACAAAAAAGAGCATTGAGCTATTTAAACATATTCAAGCTACCAAATGATTCCTATAAAATAGTTTAGGTAAAACCGAGGCCATTTTCATGTCATACTCCAATCAAATAGCAGTATTTGAATAAAGTATAAACTGTAGCTTATTGCTATAAACAAATTGAACTGTAACCTGAGAGTCACATTTGCATAATTTTTGACATCGTCTTGTAGATTTTCATTACTTGGCCAGCATCCTGCGGGAGCAGATCCTGATCTATGTCTGTGCATTTATCGGGTCTGCTCTGTCTTTCTTATTAGTGAAGAGTAAATGGCCAATGAGGGTCATTAGACTGTACGGGGTCCAGAGTTGATATATAACTTTTGAATGTAAAATTACTTTTCTTATTACCAATTACTGGCTGCAGATTCTAGGGTAATCTATCTCATTCCCTCGCTTTACTAACTGGAATGCCAATCAGGTTTGTTTACAGTAGATTTGTGCAGAAGACATGATTTTTAGCTTTCGTCACAGCTGTTGTACGAATAAGGAAGGTGCAGCTCCAAGCAAGTTTAAAATGGATGAATCTGTTTAAGAAGCAGACAGTCATTGATCATATGTATATTTGTCTGAATTACACTTTCAGACTTTGGCTCGCTATTCCTCAAATTCCATGGATCTCTGTTACAGTATGATGACACATACATATTTGTCCTTTAGCAGGGGTGAAATTAGCAGGGTAATGGATCCTGGCAGAATAAAGGTCTTTGGAATACTGTTGGAGATCAGATGTTCGTAAAACTGCTATTGTATTTGTATTTGTCCTATACAGGTTCTAACGACTGAAGCCACAGATGGCATCATAACACGGCACAATATGTATCAGTATTTCTTTAAACAAAAGGTACCAGGTCATATGAGTTTGGACATTGTTTTTGGTACTGTCGTCTACCTTTTTTTGTCTTGTCCCTACTTTAGTTACCCATCCATAGACTCACGTAGTGAGTTTAACAGGACTGTAGGTCTCAGAAATAAAATATAGAGCTTTATTATTCAGTCTCTTATCACCCATAGAAATAGAAATGGAGATGCTGTAACGTCATGGTGGGGGTAGTTAAAACCCATAAATATCCCCAAATGGCAGAAGATAAATGTACATAAATCTTTATTATGTATGAGAAACTCAAATAAATGGGCAAATATCTGCAAATATTTTTTGCTTTACCTTTATATTAAATATCCTGCTGATTTTAGTGAGTTTAGGTCAGTTTGTACCACTGGAATCGCTGTAGGTTCTTGACAAATTCAAAAAAGTTGAATTAGCAACTGTTTTGACTGCTAATATAAGCTGTGAGATATAATTATAGCCTGCTATTCTGTTAACATTGCAAGTGTGTGAACAGTTCTGTCAAAACTTCACATATTATTTATTGATTTATATAGCATCATGTTCTGTAGTGCTGTACAATGAACAAGCAAGAATTAATGCATCGCATATCATTTTGGAGTTACAGAAACTTTGGCTCTACAAAAGTTGTAGGTGCTTTCTCTATATAATTCATAAGAATGTGTCATAGGTGATAGATAGGTAGATAGATAGATAGATAGATATATAGATAGATAGATAAATAAATAGACAACCTCTAATATTTCTACTTATCTACCACCCTCTCTGTGAAGTAAAGCTTCCTTACATAACCCTACACTGCCAATATTTTGATCCTCTAGTTTTAAACCATGACCTCTTGTTTTAACAGTTCTCTTCCTTTAACAACTCCTCAACCTTTCAAGATCTAGCATATTGTAACAGAAGCTTACAATCTTTTATATTTCTATATAGAAAGCTTGCAATCTATTATGCCCATATCCAATTTTATGGCTCAAATTCCCACTGATGTCGGTGAGGAGTCCCGCTTAGGTCGATGAGGAGTCCCGCTGAGGTCGATGAGGAGTCCCGCTGAGGTCGATGAGGAGTCCCGCTGAGGTCAATGAGGAGTCCCGCTGATGTTGGTGGGAAATGCTGTTGAAGGGGGGGAATGAGTGAGTTTTCCGGTGGCGACCTGGAGAAGAGGCACTCCTCCTAGAGACTCCAGGTATGATTATGCCTCAATTAGCCAGTCATGGTCAAAATTGCCTAAATTGCTCTTTTTCTTTCTATCTCACACAGAAAGAAACAGTGAGTGACTGACTACCTCATTGTTTTATTTATAATAATAATTGGAAAGAATTATCAGGAAGAACCCTCTCATCCTAGAAAGAATGTGAGCTGCTGTCTCAAATTCATACAAAGCAAGTCACCGGTTCATACCTTTCTTTGGGATCATTTCCCTTACAGTTGCTGGGCAGATTAGTAGCTCCATTGTTTAGAAATGGATTAGTCTTGTCTGGAACAGTCTGGCGATCTATTGATTTTTTTTACTATCTGCTTAGTAATATATGAGTGGAAAAATGGACTGACTGAACAAATGATGAGCAGATAACAAAAATAATAATACAGTATTTTTATACTGTATACGGAGTTTTCTGATCTGATACTTTTCCCCCAAAATAAAAATATTTATTCAGTGCATCAAACACATTAACAATTGCACCAAAATCAGCCTAACAATGTTCGAGTCGTCTTTAGGGGCTTTAATCCAGTCATTCACTCTAGAGGATATATATATATATATATATATATATATATAATATCTGCATACCTGTGGGAAGCATCCATCTTAACTCTTAACTCCCTACTCTCTGGATCAGGATGATTATTTCTCCCTATCGTTATTTTTCTTGTTAAGTCTCTGATTTGTAGTGGCTGTCTTTGTAAAGGTAGAGAGATTGCCCAAACCGATATTTAATTTTTCAGAAATAATTCAACACATGTAATGTATACTATATTTATTCACTGGTTGCTATGGATCCTAATATCACGAGCAGCGCACTTTTTTTTTATTTTAAATATCAAAAAAAAAAACCTGCACTTTGCTTAGAATTGATAGTTGTTACATAAAACATGTGCGATGCATTTATCATATAGTCATCTTTTAACTTTTTCCACACCAAAGGTTACCTTAGAGGTAACAATGATCTGGACCATTCCCAATGAGTTTGTTAATTGCAAATTGTGGTGTTGCAACATTTGCAGTATAATAGAATTGTGTGAAAGTTGCACACTTTTAGCATGCAAATGATCCGCCGCAAATGCAAATGCATGCTGGACGTGGAGATCGGTAATGCGTTGATCACAGCTGTAGGTGTGGAATTTAATTGACATTTCCATGTGTTTCCTCGGTTTTGTGCAGAATAATGTATGCACAGCCTTCGACTATCACTGCACCAAGCTGAAAATGTGGGGCCAGACGGCAGATGTTTAACATGCAATAAGAGTAGCACATTGATTCCCGTGTCTAAATATTCCAAAAGGCATCCGTCACCCTGAAGTAACCCTTTCAAGTATAATTGTGTTAGTTTAGTGTAGATTTAACATTCTTGGCCAGATGTGACACTAAACAACGTAAGAGTTATAGAAACACTTATTTGAACACAGACACACAAATGTACCCAACAAACTGTTGATGTGCATTCTCAAGTATACATACGTGCTAATTATTTTATAAATCTGAAAAGTATAAACCTTTTTTTTTTGAGGGCAGAAAAAAAGAACTAAAGAATATCTTTGAGGAGATTTCAGACACGTGAAATCTGGTGAAATCCCTTCCTCAGGAAATAATAAAACTGTGTTTGCTTTTTGAATTGATACTTTATTACAAAAATATTTGCACAAGATATAAGGTTACCGGATTCTCTTCCATCAAAGTAATTTTCAGGTTTAGTTTGACCTTCATGTGGTATTTGGTTTACATATAAGAAAGCATGAAATAGGGGTGCTATTTTGCGAAAGAAGTTGAAGGTTATATACCAGCTAAACTGGGATTATAACAAAAGTTACTGTTGCATTCAGGTCAATGCCAGATAGACCATTCCATCTGAGATGTGTGTGAATAATTTGGTGAGTCAATGAATGGAATGAATGATGTTGCTGCTCAGTTTTTTTGGGGGGCGAGGAAGCTCAGCCAGACCCCATGCTTGATTTACCCAACAGCAAACAGCTGGAGCCACATTGAGCACCAACAAACACGTGTGGGCACCAGAATAACGGATGAGACATTTTAGCCACATTCTTTTCATCTTGGCATGTAAGGCCAAGCCAGGTGTTGGGCTCAAAGTCATGTAATCTTCAAGGATTCTTATGAGCTACATTTACAACCATGGGAGGTGATTCATTAATTTTAGATAATATTTATCAACCACAATAACCGGTTACTTTAATGTTCCATCATATAATATGTATGGAATAAATTATGACCATAGCTATGAAGAAATATTGCCTTTTGTTTCAACAACTTAACCAGAAGGATAAGGGATTTACAAATGATTAACTACTATGTACATCTATGCTGAAAAAATAAACATTGTCCCAAATAGTATGACCCAGCAAGTGGCTATAGGAGCATTGGATGACCAGTAGTGGAGATTCTCACAATTGCACTTGGAAAAATTCTGGTCACTCACAACATTAAAATACTGCATGGTTTGCTAGGAACCACCAACATATACTTTACAAATTTCCTGGAGCACCAAACCGGGACAAGCTTGCATCTGATCCACCAAAAATACAATCTAGAATTATATAGAAGAAGGAGAAAAAGGTAAACAACTAAATGACAGCGAAGAGAAAGGAATCATATTATTTTATTTTGAAAAATAATTTTTAAAAGAAAATCTTTCAGCTTTTGAACTTCAGAATTCAGAGGATCATCATGTAGCACAGTGGATAAAAAGCAAAATAATAGGTTACAAATGTAGAAATGTGAAATATGAAAGAAACATGGTGTAGGATGTGAAAGCAGATATCCCAAGAGGATGCTATGTAAAGAGAGATGAACCAGATTCAGCTTAGAGTCAGCGCCGACCAGCTAGCTAACAGATCAATCTAAGAAAGCGTGAGACTGCACAATTAATGTGCAGCGTGGCTTCGATGCTTTAGTACAGCGATAACAGCACATGCTGCATGGGTTAGATGAATAAAACAAAAGAATTCGGCAATATAATGTTTTCACAAATGAAGCTTAAACTATGATCATCAGCATAACCCTCGAAGAGTGAACAGCACACCATTTGAGTTAATCACACCTGCTGCCTTATTGACTAGTAATATACTAGTTGAGAAAGCAAAAGAGATACCATCTTAGTCGGTGGCCGGAAATATATAAGGATTTCTGTAGCGAGTTTGGGTACCGATGCATCATTGGCATTCCAAGGGTGACAAAAGCCAATGTATTTGATTACGAGAAACCTGTAATGTTTTATTAATGCGCTAAGCCTTTTGAATGTCACTACCGAAGGAAGTGAACTATACAGGGCTTTTATTCTAAATATAAAGCAAAACATTTTCTTAGCCTTATCTAATTTGCGAGAAACATTTTCTGAGCTTTAGCTCACTTTCAGGAAAAAAAATCATTTAAAATTACACTTAAATAGTGTATAAATTATACAGTATTTCATAAAAGCAATTTCATACTTTAGAATTGAAGCATTGTGCCATCAGTGGACTGATCTGAAGCAATGCCGGCAAGATGCCATTACAACATTTGTGTCATGTAGCACTGCTTTACAGGAGCAATGACTGTTATTAGAATACCATTTACTTAATAAGCTGTTGATTCCTAGAATTATGGTAACTAGAAAAATTACTGTAGTTACTCTACTGTAGTTAATCTAATGTGGCAGAACAGTAATGTCTTTATAATCAAGTATGAAATGTATTTCACTCTAAGACATATTACCTAAGGATTGCTTTCTGGTTTTGGTTAGGGGTTGCCCTTTGCTTGACCAATGACCCCACTCACCTGACACTCCAACTCTTGTGAACATGCAGTACCAATACAGCATGCTACGGAGCCTTTGTCAGGTAACCCTTCTAGGACCTCCTAGATGTCTCCTCTCCCCAACCAGTCCATTGAGTAAGCACTGGTAACCCTCATGGCCAGTAATCTGGCAAGGTTATTGGTCAGCTGCACCCATTAAACCTGTTGTCCTTTTGGGCATTAACTCATCCTTGCCAGAGCTTCCCCCTTCCCTTTGGTCTAAATAGAGTGTAAGCTTACAAAAGCAGGACCCTTTTCTTCTTGTGTACCAGTATTCAGGCCTTTACTAGCCATCTGGCACACTGAGCAAATGCCAACATCGATCCATACATATCAGATCAGCTGCTCAAACAGCAGATCAGTAGCTACAGTGTGCATATGCCTGGCTGCAAGCTACGTTAGCATTAAAACCTAGCGGGCAAAAGTGCCTGGGCCGCCTCGTCATCCCCAGTCCTACCCTGCCAATATGTAAATAATAGCATTAAATATTTGCAGGGTTATGATCTGGATTTCTGCCCTTTTAATATCTTAATGGCCTCTTAGCTGAGATTGCATTTTGCAGGTGGTGAAAATTGCATTTAGCTGTGATAAAAAACAGAAATCTGGTCACTTAAACAATTAAAGCTACATCACTAAAGTGAATTTTTTAACATGAAAATACGGTATGTCTGCTCTCACACATTAGAGGCTAAGTGAGAGAATTTAAACATGCATGGGAAAGGTATAAAGCTATAATGAACCGAAGACAAGACAAAGGACTGATCATAGACTGAGTCTCTACAAAACAGTCCAGTCTAACGGCATCTATGCCCACTTTCCTGTTAAATCCTTCTCCCTTGCCTTAGGGCCACCCTTTTCCTGTCCATGAATAATTAAGTAATTATCATTAGCAATAAGAAAATGGAGCTAGATAAGAGTAAATACATTGCATATCAGTGATTGAAAATGTCTTCACTGCCTAACATGTACTGCATTGTATATACATATGGCCTTACATTGCTTATTTTTCTTTTGGCACACGTTGCCAGGTACCATGGGCATTAGACATGATTGCCTCTTGGTTGATATGTCTTTAGAAGGACTTTGGGAGTGTATCCGATGTATGACCATGGTGGTCACTTCCCTGGCCACAAGAACAGAATAAAGGAGGGCCTATACAAAAGCTAATACTGTTTACCAAGTGGGACAACTGAAGGAGGCTACAGAATAAGACCAGCCATATGAAATACTAGCTAGATTTTGAGCTATAATGGAGTGGTACCTGAGAGTTATGGGGTGATGCCAGCACCAGAATAGGGCTGTGGCCTAGTAGGCGTAAGCCCAAACCTGGCTGTGTCTACAGGAGCAGCTACCAGGACATGCTGACAGGAGAACCTCTGATCTACAGCCTGGAAATTCAGAAGGATGGTGCTCTATCCTAGAGTTAGCTGTGGAGATTGTTAACCCTAATTTTACTTCAGTATGCTTCATATGCAGGCATTTAAAACGGTGCTGGTATTTCATCAGTTGGAAAGTCATTTTTGTTTCCAGAAAATACACACACTTTGGATTTACAGTACAATGCTATCATTAAAGTTATAATATCTGCTTACGCATCCTACATGTCTAATTCTCACAAAGTATATTTTCCAGTCATAAAATCATTTTGCTGCAGTAAAGTTAAGCACTACCATGAATCATATCCATAAATACATCATTGTGCCTAAGTGATTGAGGCTTGCTCCTTTAATTTCCTAATAATGCCACAGCCCTGTCCTATGCTGTTTATCACAATGGCGTAAGCATCATGTCATATAGTGGCCTTTTCTCATTGGTTTCCCAAAGCTCGCCATCTCTCGGCAGTTCTCTCTCTGAGATAAAACACATGCACTTATAAGCTGATCTGCATGAATACATTAGCAACTTGTGGTCCCTGCTGTATTAGGCTGCATCCTGTAATCATTTCAGTATTGATCAGTTACTCACATTCCCGTGGCTGCGTTTCTGATCCCAGACTAACCCCTTCGATGCTAGAACTTCTATAGCACGTCTCCTTTGGGTAACAGATTTAAGCATTAAAGAAACAGTTTTGTCAGAGAGATACATATGTAGCCCAAATGATGTGTTGTACATTTACAGTGTTGCAGCAATTATGGAAGAAAGATGGAGAAATTACAATGGCAGCCATTTTGATCTCCCTAGAGAGTCGGTGAGGAAGAGAGATCATCATAAAGAGGGAGAAAAGCCGAGCAAGATATAATGGCAACAAAGTGCACAGCAACCCAGCTTCTAATTAACAGCATAAACCATGTTAAAATGCTATCATACAGTATGCTCAGGAGGAAGGAACTGCTACAGTAAATTGTCTTCCCTGTCTGCAAATGCTCTTGTAAAAAAAAATAGTTTGAGAATATACTTATACAACATGAGTTTATTAGCTGTTTGGGGGAGAAATGTGCTATATTATTAACTATTTACTAGATCAAAACGTACAGCATTGACTGACTATTAGAATATTTTTTCGTTCTTTGTTAAAATGCTGTTTAACTTTATTTCCATTGATGTAGCCCTGAAATAATTGGAACATGATCTATAATTAGAACTATAATTAATATAAATGCTGGTAAGGTTTTGGCCCAACTGAGACTATAATATTTGTCCAAAGGTTTATATCGATGTCTTGAGTCACCACAAACATTGTACTGTTGCAAGGCTTCAAGTATAAATGTCATTATGCATAGGCAAACATGTCCAGTGGTCTACTTGGGAGATGCCTTGTATGGCCAATGCCTATTCCAGTTCAAGGACTTGATCCAGATTAGATAATTATCTGTTGATCTGCATCAAAGAATTGTACAAGCTCATTACTAGCCCCTTAAGGCAATCCTTTGTTCTCTGGATGGGGGCGTTTAGCTCTGCACTGTCCCAATCCATTCAACTCATGTACCATTAGGTTGAGGTGACGCTTGTTCACGGGTTTGCTAATAATGCTTGTGGACAGTTACCCCCATAACCAGCTTTTTAAATACCAGAAAGTGACCAGAAGAATCTCCCTACCTGCCCACTCCCTACCTATTCCACTCACTTCCTTCTTGTCTTTTTAGACCTTTCCCTCTCTTGGCTGTATGCGACTATGACACTGTTCATCACTTTTACTTAGGGTGCGTCTTGAATGAAAGAACCAGTGGGGCATTTTGTAGTGCAAGTCTGAAATAACCCTTGCTTTTGACTGCCAGGGCCAGTTCTTACCGTTTAGGTAGGTTATGTCTCCAATGTTCCTCTTGCTAACATTGTAGAGAATCTCATGGTGGAGTCCCTACCACCTCAAAACCACCTAGTCTGCCTATATAGTAAGCTGGCACTGGGTATTCCAGATATACCACTAAGCAGAAAGCCATGGTGGATTATTGAACCATTACATGAATTTTAATCATCCCTAATAGTGTACTACTTCAGCATCCCAGCAAGTAACACGTGGCTATTTAACTAGTATATTTGGATATTTGGAAAGAAATATAGGTACATGTTGTGTGACCCTAAAGACATTTGGGGGTGTTTGAGGAATTGCAATAAATAATAAATGTGTGGTGAACACGCCAAGCTATCTCATAGATGATTAGTCATAGAGATCATTCCCACTATGCACAGTGCTTTTACTGAATAAAGTATGCATAATTTAACTCATGTTTATGTCATGGTGATAGCTATTATTATTATTACCAAAATACGTGGATTTATATAGAAGAGTCGCAGGTTTGAGGAGCAATTGGGGATTCTGCTAGTCATGGTAAAAATAAAAGTGATAACATTTTCTGTGCCAAATATTGGTAATAGGCCCTATGGCTAAAATGAATATATGGACTAGAAATATTTCATTATTTTCTTTTACTCTTTCGTTTGGGGACTAAATCATACCATGTAGCTTTAATATGCAGAAAGGAAATGTAATGAAAATGCTGTTTATATTTAGAACTGCATCTTGCTGATTCAGAACATCTTCTACCCATAAGTCATGGCTCACAAGGGGACAGGAGGCTGCAGTGAAGATATTTATATCTGAAACAGGAGAGCGCTAGCTTGACACAAGAAGTAATGGAGATATTAAATGAGCAGCCGATTTAGCTTTAATATATTACAGACATTTGCACTTTTGTTTCAGTTTCTGAATATCTTGCTGATTTGAAGTCATCTTGTTGGTTATTAGGATTGGAATCACATAGAATTATATGGTATTGCTGAGTGAAGGTGCCTTTGTTCATCTGAAAGTCTAACTTTATAAAGGGCAGATGTGTACCGAGGAGATATTGGGTCAACGGATTTTCACTGCATAATTGAAATTGGTTTTCAGGGACATAGGTAAAATGAATTAAGGAGTTTAAGAAAGTCCAGAAGTGGGTCATGGGACTCCAACTGTTGTTGATCTAAGCAATTGTTTTAATGTTTTTCATGAAGTCCAGGTAATGCACCCTCCCCATAGTTGTCAACAACATGAGACTCAAGCAGCTACCTCCAGTGTTCTATACTTGGATCCATCAGAGTACTGAGGTGAGAGACCTACTCAAATGTGATAGAACACTTTATTACTGCAACGTACTTTAAAATAAAGCAATCAAAGCATGTTTCCATCTGTACTATAACTGATGCATATAAATAAACCCACTGCTTGTATTAGAACTGCCATAGTAAAATACAGTATTCATCTTTATTAGGAGTAGTTGTTCCTCCTGATAAGTACAGATTTCCATAAAGGCTGTTTTTAGAAGAATTTAGTTGCCGCTGTTAGTGGACCACAGAATTGTGATGGCCTCATAAATGGTTGATATTTAGAAGTATTCAATGTTCCCAAGGAGGAATTTGTGCCAAATGGTCACCCATGCATAAAATGCAAACCTTCTTCCTTACCCCTTCTTGCTTACCTTCCCCGCCTTAGAACATCCTCTTTTATTTCTTCAAGCTTAGAACCTAGAAATGTGATTCTAATCTTACCCACAGGATATATACTTATTTCCTGTCTTTTCCCCAAAGCACCATTTAATTACCCCTTAGCATTTTCCGAACAGCTTCCAGATGTGGGTTGGCAAGGGGGTCTATTTGAATTACTCTGATGCATTTGAGTAGCAGCGTTTGTCTTTTCAAAGCATTTGTGTCATCGAGCGATAGGATATATGTGGCAGGTTGATACACTTTGTTTTGAGATTTCGGAGAGATCTATTTTTGGCCATTACGTTCCAAGACTATTTGTCTTGACGTACACCTGGCTAATACTGACCAAACAGAAATGCTGGTGTTTAGATTTTCTAGAACTAATATGGCAAGAGGATGTATATTTTTGCATCGGATTTATCACACAAAGCAGGTGGAAGTATTAAGAGATCCAAAACAGGCTTTGCTTCATCAATAAACAACATTTCTTTTGCTTATTAGTCTTTTGAATCAGATATATATATATATATATATATATATATATATATAAACTAAACCACACGATTCCACATATTATGGGTTGGTGGGGCTGCTCATTGTAATAGACAAAACCATATAAAAGGTTTCAGCACATTTATTGTATACACAATGTACTTTGAAATTGTGAAAAACAGGCAACATTTAATTATTTTTGCAAGAGAAACCCACTAAGGTTGGTTAATGCATATTGAAATTGGGGGGTTGCAACTGTAACTAAAACGCAAACTCAGATTTCAGTGATTGAACACAAATGGGAACAAATTGTATCCATTTGTGAAATATGTTATAAAAAATGTATATATTTCATATTATAGGATACAGTACAATGAATGTAAAAAGTACAGAAAGGAAAAAGTCTAAGCTCTTTGTACAAAATAAAACTGAGTGGTCTGGGGAAAAAAGAGAAAGTAAATTTCTTTATTCATTCCAAACACATTAAAGCTCAGCTAAGCCAGCCTCTCAAAAATCAGGCCATGAAAGCTGACATTTCCATCTGAGCCCTTAAAATCATAATCATTAATAAATCAAGAAGCTAAGAGCTCCGCTATGGGAAGGAGGCTTGGATTTAGACTGCTTGGCAGCTGTTCAAATATATATTCAGAATTCATAATGCAAATGTAACCTCTATATTTCCCATAAAAAAGGGCATATGCTTTATTTGTGATATTTTCCTTAAACCCTAACATGGATATTGATCCCACCACTGCCACCTGCTCCACAACTATGGATTCTTACAACTGAACATTTGGTAGGACTCACATTTGCCACACATTTATAATCATACCAACCAAGTGCCATCTATGAGGCCCAGTCCCCATTTGAGACCTAAATCCCCTTGTCTCTTCTTATTCTAGTCATGCCCATATTTTCTAAGTGTTTAATGAATGAAGTTTTGAAGCCTTAAGCTTTACAATAATTTGTATACAAACAGCACAGCTAAATCCTGTAAATTAATACAATATTCTTCCAATAAATGCCCGCTTACATCAATTTTCCAGTATATCAATGAATAGTCTTGGTTTGGCCCTTCCTTATAGCTTTGGCTCTAACATCACACCCTAAAACAAATGTGTCTCTCAGTCTGGACATTGAAATGTTGGATGGTATGGTATAATATTAACATATAATATGCATATTTACTTCTGACCCCCCCATATCTAAAGACCCAAGAATGAAATGTTGAAATGCAAAACTTGTAGTCATCACAAATAATCCTTACCCCACTTATCACCCTATGACATTTAAATTTAGATGATGTCATAAACCTTAGAATGGTATCTTGACAACCAACCCACACCAAAATGATTATTAAAAATACTCATGTTAAAATAATACTCACATTGAATACATTAATTCTCATACTAACTTGCTGTGTGTACAGGGTTCCATATATCTTATAGCAGATATTTCCCTAGACTTCAGATGGAGGCTGCAGGCCAGAAGCAGATATGGCAACACTTTTCGTGTGTTTTTGCCCCGGATTGCAAGACTTTTGCTACTCTAGGACATCTAGAAGGTTGATGATTCTTAATTTTTACCTACCTAGCCTAGCTGCTGCCCTAAAATACCTAAAATCCTCAAAAAAGTACCAGCCATAGTTGTGTGTTGGCGAGGGTGAAACCACAAAAGGGACGAAACCACTGGGTGTTGCATGACCCTACGAGATTGAGGTTCAAGTTCCTCGGTACAGGTACTCCCTGACAGTGGTACACCACAACTCCTATCATTATATAGTGAGCCAGACACAGACAGTGGTACAGCATGACTCCTGTTATTGTTTAGGGACCCAGACACTGAGGGTGGTACAGTATAATTTCTATAATTATATAGCGATCCAGACATCAATAGGGAGGCAACATAACGCCAATTATTATATAGCAAACCAGATACAGACAGTGGTACAGCATGACTCCTATTATTATACAGGTATGCTATAACAACCATCACTATATACTGAGCCAGACGTTGACCATGATACACAGCAATCCCATCTCCCATCATCATCATCATCATTTTTGTTTGCATTTTGTAGCTTTTTTACTCTCACTCTTATTCACACTCTTACTCAGGTGCTCATGCTTTCTCACTCTTACCCACTCACTCAATCAACACCTCAATCATCACACCTCACACACACCCATTTGTTTCTTTCTTGTTCACATATCACAACTCACTTACACACTCATACCTACCTTATATCACTTCTATCATATCTGACTACCATTTGTCCCTTTACGCCACACTCCCATCATACCTCACTCCAATCACACACACCAGTCCTATGACACCCAGCCATCACATCTAACACCCGTTACACCTAGCCACCACACATTATACCTTACTCTCATCAAATTCAGCCATCACAGCTCATACCCATCACACATTACACCCAGCCATCATGCACACTCATTCTCTGTTCACTCTTACCTTGAACAGAGCTAGGATCTCCAACTAGAGGTGTTGCTAGGTCTCCAAAAGATCTGGAGCTAGAGCCCACAGCAGATTTGATCGCAGTGGAGTCTGCTTTGGGAGTGGTCGCATTATATGGACACCTAACTATTACACCAACAGGGACTTTTATGACATTGCATTTTTAATACATAGACATTAATATCTGGGAAGACTTTCCACAGTTTCTGTGGGAATTTCTGCCCATGCATCCAGCAGAGCATTTGTGAGGTCAGCCTCTGATGTTGGAAGAGATATCCTGGCTCAAAATCTCCATCTAGTTCATGTCAAAGGTGTTTGATGGGGTTGAGCTTAGGGCTCAGTGCGGGCCAGTCAAGTTCTTCCACACCAAACCCATCCAACCATTTCTTTATGGTCCTTGCTTTGTGCACTGGGGCAGTCATGCTGGAATAGAAAAGGGTCTTCCCCAAATTGTTCCCACAAAGTTGGAAGCATGGCATTGTTCAAAATGTTTTGGTATGTCTCCTTCAAGACATCATAATAAATGTACAATGACACAGTTAGATCTACTACAGTATACATACACAAGGCTTCCCCTGTGCCCCAGGGCAAGGGTAGAATTTGTGTTATGCCACTGTTTATCATTAGACATGTGCTGAAGTTCTAATATCATGAAGGGTACCAAAGGCCACAGTGATTGGCAGAAATGCTGTTCCTTGGATCTACAGAGTCCTTGTAGTTGGTAATATGTCAAATCACCATTTGCTTTATGGTAAAGATATATTAAATTACATTCTTTTAGCTGTTACACAAAATATAAAGTGGCTGTGATGTTTTTAATGATCACATGATGCCTAATAATGCTCCCACAAGGCTCTCTTTTAATGCTTTTAAATATTGAGACACTATGAAATAATCAGCTAAAAGGTTTATTAAAACGTTGCTTTTTCGTTGCAGCAACAGCTATTAAACCCACTCACTAGAAATCTTAACAGCAATATTCTACTAAACAATGAGAGATAGAATTATTAAAGTGACTCAATTTATATCCCTCTGGGGACCATATATAAAGTATGTAGATACCAAATGCTAAACTAAAAATGAACAGTTATTTCCTCTTGTATTATTGTACTTTATTTTTTTTTCTACTAGGTGTATTTACTTTTTAAGTCCCAGCGTGTTTTTCTTGCACAATCTACTAGATCTATCTGTTTCATTTAATTAAGCAATAAATTATTTGCATATTAAAAATATTAAATTAATAGCGAAATATGACTTAATATTTGGTAGATACTATATGACAAAAAACACTACTACGGGTCTATGAGATGGACGCAAAGGAGGGTTAGTAAAGTATAAGTTATTATTAGTACATGTTTTTTCACATTGGTAAGCTTGGTACATGATGCTTAATATCAATGAAACATCATAGTTAAAATAGTTAATTTTATGAGACCCTTACAGGAAAATCTTCATCCCATGGACAGATCTGTAACAAAACGCCACGTATTACAATTACAGGAGACAAAGTTCCATTCTCAACAGAGGAATGCTTTCATCACTGTAAGGGCTGTAATGCTTTGGAATCCACTACCTATAGAGATGGTGACTGTAGGTACTAGAGAGACGTGTTCTGTTTGGCAATAAATAGTATTCCAAAGTATACATTATAAATGTAAGGGTTTATTCTGGCTGCCTATGTGGTGATGCCCCCTTCCCTTTTATGGGCAAATCTGCCTTAAGATACTTTAAGATATTTTTTTTAAAAAGTATCTTCATCTGGAGGAATTTAATTAGGGATATATTGGATCTGCAATAATGTTTTTTTTTTTTTTTAGCTCTTATGTAATTGTGTAACAATAAACTGAAAGTTTCAGTTTGGTTATTTTGGACAGAAACATTTTTCTTTTTGTGCAATAAATAAAGCAGTTGATTCAGAGACCAGCAGGTAGAAACCCGGGCTTCTTTTCTCCAGAGCAGATCACCCTACGGAGGAAAATACACTCACAAACTTTGATGATTTATTGGGTTAGAAGATAAGCTTTTAGCAACAATTAGCACCATGGAAGACCAAAACCTCTGTGTAAAACCCAAAAGAATATTAAGGAGATCCCAAATGTCACAAGAGTTAAGTTATAAACATACAACTACCTGCAATACCATGCATTTTAGAGAAGACTGAAACATGTCATTACTCCTAATATAAAAGAAAGCCAGAGAGGATCGCAGATCTAAAATGAGATTGGTGGGAAGGCCGTCTTGTTCTACCCTGATTATGTTGTTACTGCTAATAATTAACATTAAGTAAGGTTTGCATTTAAATATTATTATTCTTTACAGTAATACATGCTAATCACAATAACGTCTAATCCCAGATAATTTAAAGGGCTCCTTCTCTGTCCCTTTTACTAAAAACACCTGTTATCAGTTGTAGGATTGACAGCTATGGAGGTATCCAATCTTGAGTCCATTGCAAGAATTAACCCCTTAATGACAAAGCCCGTACATGTATGGGCTCAAAATGCATTGTTTTCAATGGGATTAGGGACCGCCCATTGTCCTTAAGGGGTTAATATTAACGATAAATATTACACAAGAACCAATGAATTATTGTATTATATGGCCTTTTAGACAATTAGATAATAATAATAGGTATCTCATATCTTTTAATTGCATTTGTGCCAGTTTCAGAATCTTAAATTCTGATGTGCTGTTCTACATTCTTAAAACATTGAGACTGAGCTTAATTTGATGAATATTCCATCAGGTTGTCCTTATAATACGGAGATGTTACAAAAGGAAGGTGAATAATGCACATCATGCCGTGTCACTATTAATGTTGTATTATTACAACATCACTAGATTCGTCTGGGGGGAAAAGATGGTGCATTTGTAAAACATAGCCGGCTCCCAATGATATAGACATACTAACCAATTTTTATCCTAATTAAGAGAGCTCTAACAAAAAGATTAGACTCTATTTCTTGCCTTCCTTACCTCTATGTTACTCTTCAGACGAGTAGTCAGAATGTGAGGAGTGTGAAGCATAGGACAGCTTCCTACCTTTTAGCTTTTGCAATGTTCAGCATGAAGACCTGCATCTACACAAGTGGGTCAACGTAGCTCGTAAATGGGCTTGTGCACTGCTCTGGTCAGGTTGCCAAAAACAAGTGAAATATCATGTAGACTGATAATATCTGTAGAAATAATTTGCTGGGCTGAAATGTGAAATATGTTGTACATCTATATTGTCCACAGTAATTGCAAAATGTTCACTAGTTTATTATGTTTTGTGACTGTAGAAACGAATGGGGCAAATCAAATACAATATTTTTTATTTGAAAATATATACACAGTGTATGTCTTGTACACAATACTCAGTACTCTTCATTTTAAGCGACACTGTTCCTTTAAACATAAATATATATGTATGTATGCTTTTCTTGCCGTCACTGTTCTGAAATCAGTTTATTAGTATTTTATTAAAATATACAAATACAATTATCAAGCATTGGAAACAAAAAGGTAGATGTAATAGAATATATTTAAATTAATCTCCAAGATTGCCAGACATTTGAACTACAAAGAAGACATGTAGTTTTGGGGGTTAGTGAATACCAGACCAGAATGGGTCTTCACCCCTATTACCACCTCAATGACTCTACAGGGGTAAAGTCCTCAGGTTGTTGCAGCCATTAGGATTACAGTAGCCAGAGGTGTATACAGGCCCAACCCTGGATGTCACTTCACCTCGACGGCTGTCGTCATTTATGGTGAGTATTAGGATATGGCATTCCCAACCAGCCCCTAGATGGCCTTGGCACACCACTGGAGATAGTCTCCATGTAGTTGTTTGCTACAAAATGTAACCATAGCTGGTCATCACAATTGCCTAAATTTCCAGGGCATAGTAAACATGCTACAAATCTAAACTATATTTGTCTAAAAAAAATAAGTCGGATTATTCTAATTCAGCCCAATATTTATAATCAATGTTATCTCTTTGTAAACATAACATTTTGCTGAATGTTTCAGCATGAAAGCAAACAGTCACAGAAATGATTTGCCTAGTAAACAGACCTCTTCATAATAATTATCATTCCACAAATAATTATTGCATGATTTTCTTTTCTCCTGACTAAGGCAGCACATTGTATCCTGGGTGCCTGAAGACTCCCAGAGTTTTTTTTTCCCGTGCAGAGCTTGATGGCATTTTTCTGAGAGCACCATCTTACATTTAAGCACCTTCTCAAAGGGCCCTTTTCCGACAACTATAGTTCGATGACTTGAAAGGGAGAAATACAAATACAAACACTGGCAGACAAAGCATGTTGTTGATGGTGGGGAATAATAAGACACATAGACAAGCACGCATACAAATATGCACACAAAGACAACTCAAGGCTAGGGTGACCATATGAGCCATGTTTTCCATATTGCTGACCAGCCCAGGTAAAGTGCTCCCCTGCAGTATGTGGCAGGTATATCTGACTAATTGGTTCCCTTACATAAGTCCATACATCCCACATACTGGAGGGAAGCACTTTACCTGGGCTGGTCAGCAATATGTAAAAATTATACTTGTCCTGGAGAACATGGCCGACGTGGTCAACGTACTGAAAGCATTGGCTTTGTCTCCATCTCAGGCATCTTATCAATACCTCCCCAGCCATTGAAGGTATTAAAACATTGCTTGTGATGTAGGCAACACAGAAGAACTGACCTCCCTATTAGAAGCTTATGATCATTGGCCTGTAGTGTGGTATTTCAAAAGCATTATGGGAAACGTTTCTAGTTCAGGGATCGATTGAATCCATCATATTCCTTTCAAACTAGACAGCTCAATCCATGGGGACTTTATTACTACAGACTCTGTCATATTCTTACTGGCTAACCAACATTGGGACTTTTTTTCTGGCACATTGTCACAGCTCTGTCTAGGTGACTAACATGGAAGTTTAAAAGTGTTAGCCGGAGAACTAAACATTTCAAATTACAGACACCACAATGACTTATAAAAGGCAAAAACTTGGGCTTCTCCATGTGCTGTAAAGATATAAAGATGTCTTCAAAGTCATTATCACACATATTTAACTGCGTGTTATGCTGTGGCTAATTAGGGTCACCCTTGCTAACGCATAACAAAGTCAGGAAGGTGAAATCAACGCTCCAGCAAATTGCAGTGTTACTGAATACGCCTCTACGTGCTAGTGGTCTGTGCAAGCCTGCCGAACCCCAATTTTCATGACTAACATTTGTGTTTCTTAACGGTTCTCCGTGACCCCATAGCACATGATCCCCTATTTGTACAGGTTTGTGAATTTCACATGATAATAATGTATCTAGTATTGGCTTGTGTTACTCATAATGATTAACACACCTTAGGATGTATTACAATCTATCATCAGACCACTTGTGCTTTGTGCCAAGGCTAAAAACTACGAGTCAAAGCATAAATCTCCCTACTGCCAGAATATATGTGGCAAACACAAACTGGAAATGAGTCAGGATCCTGAAGGAAAATACCAGTGACTAAACGTCTCCAAAAAGAACTGTCTGCATGGGCTCAGTGTGGATGTCATGTGTATACAGCACGTGTCAACGCAATAGGGTGCATACGCTCTGGAGCTTTCCACTCTGCAAACAGAGATCTGTGCAGTCTCCACTTATAGCTAATGACATTTTGCTTGGAGGATTAAAAACAAGCTATCTAGTGATAAAACCAGCTTTTCTCTAGATACTGATTAATAATCATTTTGTATCCCCACAAGGGAAACAAACTCTGCTAATTAAAAATTGCTTACATTTGTTTACATGTTTTTCCTCCGTCTGTCTCCTTCTTTTAATTCTGCCGGTTTGTACTTCTAGAGGTCCCAAGACAGCAAAATATAGCTTAGATGGTGGTATTGTTATTGCCTTTAGACTACTCGCAGCCACAAATGATCTAGAACCAGAACACCCATCATTTTACATAACTTTTGGCAAGCCATGGATGGTCATGGGAATGGTAATTCAAAAGGACTTGATGTACCCTTTGCTGCTTTAGACTAAGTTCTTTGGAAGTCCACTTATAACCCTATAGCTATTTTTATATTTACTAATTTTATACCTACTTTGTATAAATTGATGCCTATAGCAGTTGTAAAGTATCCAATTCATACTCCTGTATTTATATTCAGGAGTAATGGAATGAATTGCTATGCTTATAATAAAAGTATGTAGGCTTTCATAATATCATTGTGTATCTACATAATACGTGTAGGTGCATAGAAAGCAAGGACAAGAAAAATGAACCTTTATTCAGAAATGCAAATAGTTAAATGTATCATATTACAATATAACTTTTCATGGCAAAGTGGTTATTGAGTTTAATCAATATCGCTGTTTCACTAAAAGCAGGAAAATACATACAAATACAAAATTGCTGACTTATGCTAAAGTGAAAACATGCCAAATGCACATAAACTAACAAAATTACACATAAACTGCAAATGCACCTATTTTTCTGCATGGGTGCGCACCTTTGTTCTTACAGAACCAGTAGGTAAGATGGTTCAGCATGTGATTGAACCCATGCAGCGTTTCAGCCAACGTTGTGTTCTGGTGTAGGGATACCATTCTCCTTCTGGTACCAAAATGGTGAGGGGGTAAGAAGGCATCATAATTATTCTGCTCCCTCACGCTGGAACACCAGTGGTTGTGGCCCCCAGTAGCCAAATGCCAACTGTCAACACTGCGGGGTAGACCTGTGTACATGGAGCAAACACAACTTTTTCATTTTGTTTCTGTTTTTTAGGCAACAAATGTTGTTTTTGTGTAGTCCCTTTTACAATAACATTGGCTCAACCTGTTAAAGAACATGGTGTTTGATTAATGGCTCCACCTAACCAATTAAAACACAATACGTATTGTTCTCCTAGAGTCTTAGAGGAACTGCCCCTTTAAAGCATTTTAGGAAATAACCCAGAATGTTTATTTTTCTACAGAAGCCGACAACCTTTTTAACAGATGTAAAGAGACTTGCTTTATGCCCACAAAGAGGAAACAATCTCTCATTTCCTCTCATTCCACGCATGATGTATTTAGTTACAACGTTAGCTCTTTATGTGACCATTCAGTAATAAAGTGTCCCTATAGAGAACGGGTTTGTTTTACAGATTTGTACTAAAGTGACATGGTAAGAAAATATTCCTCGAACAGGAGAAATTTGATTTTTTTTTCCAATTTTGTTGCCAAGAATTAAAGGAAAATTCCCATCTGCATAAATATGTATAATCTGTATTGGCCAGATACTGTTATAAGGGAATGGGGCAACATTGATCTTAACATGCTTAAATCCAGATCCAAAACAATGGGGTTGATTTAACATAGAATTGCATAAACCAACCTGCTAAACCCGGAGCAGCCTAGCATAGAAAAAAAAAAGGTCTGAAGACTGTTAATTATTGTATCATTTTTATGTTATTTTTGTATTTCTGCCTCATTGTAATAGAGCTACAGAAGCTGCTGGTGCTCTATAAATAAAATGCAATGATAATCGTATGTCGACGATGAGAAAACACAGAGCCGAAGACTGTATGCGTCTGTAGAGACACTGCAAACAGTGAATGTCACCATCACATAGTGTGATGATCTGCCCTAGATAGGAAATATTACGCCATGGCAACATACATGCAATAACACTGCCTTGCATTAAATCTGGTAAAACAGTGCTAAAAACATAATTATTTAACTAATAACAAAATCAAACTGAAAATTCTCTCCGTACTTGAATACAACTTTTCTCTCACTTGCTCTTATATATAAAAGGTTATAGATAACCATTCAGCTATAACTAGCTATATAGCTCTCTGTATATATTTATACTGTGTATATATAGTTACAAAAATAATGTAATGTATATAGCCAGCTAGTGTTCGGATAACCTGTTTTTACATGTTAGGGTAAAACCAGAAAATGACTAACATGTTATTGTAATTCGTAACGCACCCTCTCTTCACAAAAGTTTCTTAGGCCCTTCACTACTTCTGAGAAGGTTAATGTCTCTCTGGCTGGTACAAGTTATGATGAATCATATTCTTCCCAGAAATGTGTGCTTCTGAATAAAAATAAGTAGACAAAATCGGGTAGGTTTTCATCTCTTTTTCGAATTTCAGATGGTTTGTGATAAAAAGTTTATGTGAGCTTCTTTTTATTCTTATATGTTTATGACCAGCCAATATCCTGATAGCTGCTTTTGGATTTCCACATACAACACCAGCACATTGGTAAGATACCTATGTAAAGCGACACAGTCAAGATCAATAAAACCTGAATTAAAGGAAGAACCTGTGGTCTAAAACTAGATGTGCAGAGGCTTACATGTGGTGTAAGGAGTTTTTACTTTACTG
The DNA here is from genome assembly GCF_027358695.1 of Spea bombifrons. Taxonomy (NCBI): domain Eukaryota; kingdom Metazoa; phylum Chordata; class Amphibia; order Anura; family Pelobatidae; genus Spea; species Spea bombifrons. The sequence continues at coordinate 30,052,231 of NC_071093.1, forward strand.
CGAGTGTAGTAGATAAGTGGCACATTCTCCATTATAAGTGGTAGAGGTTAATGCAGTGAATGGATTAATCATATGACTATCCTGAATTTAAGATGCGACAAAGCGCTGATTAAGGTATGATAAATCCGGAAAAATGGGGACACTAGATGGAACAAAGGGTTCTTACCCAAAATCAAATTCTGTATGTCTATGTAAGTTATGCAACATGTGAGAAAATATATTTCTGTCTTGAATGAGCTCTTCTTGACATCTGTATGCAAAGGACCTGATTAATCTGGTTTGTTTGTCCCCTGTAATGGTCTTTTTTCCTTATTAGTATAATCTAAAGGTATTACTAATATCTTAGGAATTAGATTTATATTTATATTGAGCAGGGCAACCACCAAAATATCCCAAGTATTTGTGGTGCGGTGGAGTGGAGTACCTTTGGTGCATGTGGTTCTGGCGAGACTGAGCTGGAGACAAGTTAAAAGCAGAAGGATCCTTCCTCTGAATAAAAAAATATTTTTGAACGGCTGAATCTGATTTAACTGCAATTTAATTTAATCTAATTAACGGCAATGGTCGTAAAATTGCTTGCTGCTTGATGCTTCTCAGTCTAGTTTCTTGTCAATTTGTATTTTTTTCTGTGGGAGATCATAATGGAGACCATTTCACAATGCTGCCTAAGAGGTTAGTAAATTGAAATATAGACACATTTATTTTAATTAACATAGCTGTTTAGCTGTTTAGTATTTTTAATCAAAATATGAAATAAGAAGTCCATCCTAATTAGTTCTATAGTATGTCTTATAGTTCTATAGCACTAAGAGACACAACACTGCCTCTAGTTGAATCAAGTCAGAGGAGCTCTGACGTTCTGGTAACAAAGAACAGTTCCAAACTTACCTGGGCAACAGGTGACCGTAAAGCTACTGCTCAAAGGTCTTTGCAGTGTGAGCAGCTGTGACACCAGCAATTAATGATATTGGTCAAAGTTATTTGGCCTCTTTCTCAAGCTGCTCAGTTGGTGATACCTACATCAACTTGGTGTTTTTGTTACGCTTACCCTAATTTGCATTCTGTCTGACCCTGCACTTGAACCTGGCCTAGTCCCCAGTCCTATACCTTGCTACCCTTTTCCTGCCCTTGAGCCCGATTGTTTAGATATAATGGTTTGACCTTTGTTTAGACTTACTAGCTATGAACTTGGACCATTATTTGACCACACTTGGACTGCTACTTCTGTGAAAATAAAATCCTTGGGGTTTAGACTGTGTTTTCTGGCCTCTGTCTTAATCTGGTCACTTTGTCTACGTCTACATTCTCTGCCTACACACTAGTCTCCTAGTCATGCAACTATGGCAGTCCCAGTTTGTTGGGGTTCTTCATAACTCCTGCCTGTGCAGAGTGACCAGTCCACTTAGTATCATGAGTTCCTCCACTGGCAGCACCTGACTGTCTGGTGTTCCTGGGCCAGAACCAGGCCTACTATGAGTTACTACTATACACTGTTTACTTGTTTACTGTTAACTAATAAAACAGTATTAGAAGGGTGCCTATTTTTTGAGTGTATGAAGGTCAGATGACAATTAGATATCTTACCTGTACCACACGTCAGCTTTACCTACAGTTTCTAATGGTACCGGCTACTTCCAGTTGTATTTGTAAATTATCTAGAGAAGGGAGAATCTTTGCATATTAACGAGTGTTGCTTTGGCAGCCTCAAAATTATCCGCTTCCATACTGCTATGAACTGTGCACCAAGCTAACCCAAAATGCAGTCTAAGAATCATTTAAAAAGAAAAGCTTCAAAATGTATACCAGGAGGCATTCACGCTTTGTAGAGTAAGTTTCAGAACGAGCCAAATCTTGCACTACATCAGTGAAAGCAGGCTGTCTGTTTACTATCAAAATCTGTGTGAGAATAGAGATAATGTACTATCAATTCCAAATTAGCCTTACATGTAATAAATCTCTCATATCTTGTCCTCATCAATCTTAGGACTTCTGTTTGCTGCACATTAGGAGGCCATCAAGTTACCATTAGAGGTATCTGTACAGTTAAATGCATCCACATTCATAGGTTTATCCCAGTGTCTTGGGAGGGCATTAACGAGCTGTCTACCATCGCCGGCCAGCTTAAAATGAGTTTCTGTGCTACTCCTAAACTAGCCTTGACCCATCACAGAGGTCCTAGCTGAGCTTACAATCCTGCATTAATCAAACAAGGGCTCAATTTGTAGATCAATACAAGCCAATTAGTCTGCTCCCTGCAGGGGCCGTACCCTGGGGACTGCATGCAACCTTTGACCTGTGTTTTTATGGTGCGTGTGCACAGATGCTTCATATAAATGATAGTAACTCACCTTATTTCATTAAGAACACTGACAGCCATATCATAAAGACAACATTGTTTCAGTGCAGAGTGAATTATGGCTGTGAATTTATAACCTGGACAAAACATTCATTGAATACAGAGCTGGCAATTCAGCAAATATATAAGCACCAACTTTTAAATCTATCGTTTTTTATCTTTATTGTTGGCTATTTAGGTATGTAGTCAAACTTCTTTGTAAACTCGCATTAATTATCTGGCTTAACCTTTTTTACTGATTTTTTAATATAGACGTCAATGGCCGCTCTGCGCCTTAAGTTATTTATTTTTCCAATAAAATCCTACTCTAACATCCAGAAACCACAAATCTGAATTGGTTACAAGTGTTGAGATGATTTAAAAAGAAAAGTAAATGAAACAAGAAATTATTGGAATTTAATTTGGAAAAGAATCATTCTACTTAGCAGTATTATTTACACAGAAAATAACTCACCAAATAAATCTGCTTTGTTTAAGAATGTAATCATCATTAGCGGGTATATTTCATTTCTGCACCGCTAACCCTTTTTCGTGGAAAGTAATACTTACAGATATGTTTATTTGTCCTTAAATTGTACTAGCTGCCGAGCTTATGGGCATTTGGAGGAGTAAAGTTGGATGATGGTGTTGGCATTGGTTTTGACCACATGAGGCTCCAAAAGAGGGAATAAAAAGTTAGTGAAAAGCAAACATTATTTTAAGTATATATATTTAAGTGTCCTTACATTTTTCATGTGGATGACAGATATCTGTATCATTAGCTTTTTTTTACCTGTATCTCACTTTATATTAATAGTTTCAAGATGGATGGGCCAAGAAATGGTCTTGCAATACAAGGATATGTTAGAAAGGTATTATGACACTGTATGGATCATTAGCCTCTAATTTATTTAATGTGTTTTTAATTTTAAAGAAAAACTCCACTGTCCCTGGGAGTCTTGCTAAAGGAAAAGGCATATCTGTGAGTACTTTAATATGCATTCTTTCAAAACGGGAAAACAGAGTACTTACTCGAGGTAGAAGCTGCAGCCCTGCAGCTGCAGTCCTGCAGCCCTTGTCCAATCATTCTTGCCACTGATTGGCTGCTGGAAATCAGTGGTGGCACTTTCCGTGTATGTGCATGATGGTCTATAGAGTCCCCATCTGCTGCATTCACCGAGCCAGTGCTGAAGCTGACTGGCATTATGTATACCACCTGCATAAAGATGTTGTCGGCCATACCCATCTCCTACATGAAAAATAATGGAAGGGTGGGCAAAAGACAAAGTACATATGAAAAGATTCTGTAGAATCCCTCATGAATTTGCAAGGGGACATCATGACAATTTAAAGGGACTATGCCGCTACCATATACAAATTCCATAATACTTGAGTATTTTATAGCATGTGGCCATTTCTCCAGCTCTTTTAGACACCAAAGAGAGGCATCCTAAGCCTATCATACCAGTTGGCTATGATGAAACTCTTATTTTTGCCATTAGACCTATGGCAAGTCCAAGGCTTCCCAGCTCCCAGGGCCCATCTCTTGGGCATGGACCTGCTAACTAACACTGTCAGAACTTTACTGGTTTGGATCCGATTAGGAGAAATAGCAAGAGCTCTGCTGTGATTAAGAAATACACTTGAGCAATCCTATATTTTCTCAAACATCAAACCAACACATCCCATTTGCATGTGTTATCTTTAGTTGTGTTTTTATATGAAGGTTCTTTTATATAATTAAAGACCTTCTGGCACTGCTGCGGACAAGTCTGTTGTCATCTACGGTTGACTGAATAGTGCTTAGTGAACATAGCCTATAGTTGTATTCTCAGCTGTTATGGGGTTTTGCTAACCTCTGTTTGTTTTTGCTAGGAGATAAGCTAAAAAGCAAAAGGATGGAGAAGAAAAAGATAAGTAAAAGGAGAAGAAATAAAAGGAGAGATTATTAGCACCAGATGGCAGATATGAATTATTTACCACTTACACGAAAGACAAAAAAAAAACACGTCCACTTTAACTGCACTAAAAAAAAAAACAAGCCCAATAAAGATCCGCATGCATACGGAAATAAAATCGCACCGTTTAAGGGCTGGCAATAAATGTTCAGTATTCTTTGCAATCTTCCTTGCCAGAATTACAATTGTTTCAGCCTCAGTAAATTACAGCTAAAAACTAAGAGGAGCATAAAAAAGAAATTACTCACACAAATAACCCTAAAGGCAATGAAATGTTAAATTTGTTTGAAAACAAAACGTCTGTTTCAAATTGTTAATTACAACAGCGCCGGGAATTTGTATAAGCTGCCTCTGTGTGTCTAGTCTCGTGTATGTTGGGTGCGATTGGGTCAAGTCATGTATTCCAGCTTCTAAATTGATTAAGAAACCTTAATTATCCATCGTAATGTCTATATGTAATATAAGCTCACCCATTTTGTACCAATAAGGGATTGGTGGAATTTTGAGAGCAGGAATTACTTAAGAGTTCATTAGGCTCTTTTAACCCCTTAATGACAAAGCCTGTGCATGTACGGGCTCAAAATGCATTGTTTTCAATGGGTTTCGGGGCCGCCCATTGTCCTTAAGGGGTTAATAACAAGATATATCAAAATAGCCGGCTGAGCTTATCATTTTTCCCTTGCTTCAATATGAAAATAATACACCATGTATGAGCTAACAGGCAAACAGCCGTCATGGAACATTAGATGTGAAGGTAAAGAAACATAACGGTTGAGATGCTCATTACTCATGTTATTGTGAAGATGTGATCTTTGATACGTTTTTTCCTGTTTTTCTACATATCGGTAGATTTGGTCCGCAAATAGCAAGTGACGCTGATGATTTCATTTAGATTGGGAGAGGATGAAGGCAAACGCTTCTTTTAATTCATCTGTGTCCATTCCTTAGGCTTTGCCCACGGGAGAAGCGCCCCTGCAAGGTCATTTGAAATGGAGGGGGTGCAATATGGGGTAATAAGATTATGTAGGGTTGCGAACAGATGATGATAAATGTTCTACTGCAATTTCCAAGACACATTGTAACAAAATGAAATCACCAAAGTACCAATAGATGTTTGATATAAAATCTTAAACGTCATTTTAATCTTATGGCGTAGAATTACTTGCACAGTTGTCATCTGTAGCACTTTTTATATTTTCCCAATAAACGCACCCTCTTAGTTGTGTAAGTTTATTCTTTCATCTGATGGTTTAATCATACACAATTATTTTCTGACATCAACCTATCAGTGTCTGCTTCTGTGTCACATGGTGTCTCTAATTTCATATAAAAGTCTTAAATTCAGGAGAAGACTTGGAACAGCACATTTAACTTGTAAAGTCTTATCTAACGCTACCAACATTACCAATAATTTCCTAGCTGTATAACATGGCAACCTTTTTATCTCTGGTAAGAGGCCCTGATGTGATGCGAATGAGGTGTATAGGGTAACCCAAGCACACAGGCTGAAATTCTCAACTATGCATGTTTCTCATATGAGCAAATATAGCTAAGCCCAATATATAGTATAATCCTTAACCCCTTAAGGACAATGGGCAGTCCCTAAACCCATTGAAAACAATGAATTTTGAGCCCGTACATGTACGGCTTTGTCATTAAGGGGTTAAACATGAACCAGTCCTCAGACAACACTCCAATTATTTGCCAGTGATCTTCAATGCTATGATTTTCAACTTTCATCTGAAATATGTAAGTCGACATTCACTCACACTCTCACTCTCTCACACTAACATTCTTGTTCACTCTCTAAATGTTTCCCTACCTTCTCTGCCAACCAATTCTGTGTATGCCAACTTTCGAAGAGGATGACGACGATAGAAGTTAGCAGATTGAAGACAGAAGATAAAAGATAGCAAAAGCAGAAATGGTCGGCAGAGAGTAAACGAGAATGAGAGAGTGAGATTGAACGGGACACGAATTTCGGTTCCCAATTAAAAATGCCCCCAAATTTTCAGGCGAACCAAATGGGCAGGGAATGAAATACATTGTTCAAAAATGGATGGGCCAGAAACAAACCGAAAAATTTATCCGAATCGTATTTGCAAATAAACAACATTATTGTTCCACACACTTTACCCATTCACACAAATGGCCATTGAATACTGATCAACAGGGCACAAAGTCCCCAAAAAAGCTATGATAAAACTCTTCCCCCATAGCCACCCCAAATCAACGTACTCCATAAAACAAAAGTGTGCCTCTTTTACTATTTGGAGTGTTGGGGTATGGGGAACTAAAAACTAATGAAGAGACAAGCATAGCATTACCAAAAAGTTATTGAAAGAAGAGGGACAACAATGGTAATTGCTCCAGAAATCTATTTGGGAGGGATTAGCCTGCCTGATTTACCAGCTCATGGTCTCATCTCATATTCAGGATAGCCATATGCCTATCCCACACATTCCCTCACTATATTAGCCTCTACCATGTCTGCTGGGAGGCTGTTCCACTTATCTACCATCCTTTCCGAACATGAAAATATAATTAGTTAAAAACATTGAATGATGCCCCAGGGTTAACACACCATGATCAAGAAAGGGGGATAAAAGCACTGAGATGTAATGAGTCTGACTAATCCTTTGAAGAGGAAATGTTTTTAGAAATACTTGATCACTTTCAGGAAATTACTTGGTGGCATTAGAAGGAGGCTGATTTAGAATACTTTGATGCTTAATAAAAAGAATATCCCTACATCAAAGTATGGAAATAACTTCACCTGCCTGAATGTTTTAGAAAAAATAGTTGAATATGGTGACGCCCCCAGTCAAAATATTCTTTTCAACAAAACAAAAAGTTGAGGATAATCAGCCTTCGCTTATAACCCAGTGGACGATATAAGGATTTATTGGCTAAAGGGAGAGTTGACAGGATAGTTGAGCGTCAGCTCCTTCATTTCCCTATACATTAAGACAGTCAAATCCCTATAACTGCTACAGGAAGAGCTTGCCTGGCCCTGTATGATGTGTAGTTAAATCAGCAAGGTTTCTTCAAAGTCTCCTTGCGTACTGAATTATGCATTATGCCAGCACAACCATTCTTGCTGGAAAAACTTGCTAGTGTGGCTGGGAGTTGAACTCACAATTTCCCCCTTTCATTAATATAAACTAATCACCAACTTAATAAATAGAAGTCATTCTTGGCAAGGATGAGTGTATATGTCATTATGTTGTGTTAGAGTGTGTGTTTATTGGTGTATGGTATTAGCATGCCTATGTATAAGTGCATGGTGTTAGCATATGTGTTATTGTAAGGTGTTAGTGTTTTCGAGCTTATATTAGCATGTATGTGGTTGTTACTTTATAGTGTTCGAGTATGTTACTGCATGGTGTTAGCATGAGTGTGTATTTGGTGTTAGCAATATACACTGAAATCCACACACACGCTATGTGTGTGTATTAGAGTTAGTGTATTATGTCAGCTGAGCCTAGGGTTTGTGGCGCCTGGTAGAGGAGGAGTAAGATTTGGTGTTGGAGTGAGAGGATTTTAGAGCGAGTTCAGTATGTCAGCATGTATGCATGTTCGTTATGGGGGACCTGAAAGAAATACTGCACCCAGGTGCCACTAAACCTAGGATTGCCTCTGCTCTCATAAGGTGTGTTTATGAGAGGATCGTAACATGGAGTGATGGGTGGAGCAATTGGAAGGACAACGGAATGGACGTGGGGTGAGGTGATATGAAGGGAACAGGGGCCCAGACATTAAGCCCAAGATTTCTGATGATGGCCCTGTGGGTATGAGTTTATCACAATGTTCTACAGTCTGAAGACAATATTCTACAGTCTGCATGTCTGAAGATATTCAAAATACTCACTCTATGCTACAAAGCTCTCAAACGCCACTCCTCTCTACCTATCCTCTCTCATCAGCAAATATACTCCAACCCGCCATCTAAGATCCAACACTGACCTGTTCCTTGCATCTTCACTTATCACCTCCTCCCACACCCGCTTACACGACTTCTCTCGCGTAGCACCAACCCTCGGGAACTCTCTTCCCCGTGCTGTCCGACTCTCACAAACTCTACCCTCCTTCAAACGCTCCCTAAAAACTTTTCTCTTCAGGGAAGCCTACCACTGACATAAACATCAAAACGTCCCTCTCACCCACTTACACCCCTTATCTCGCCCCACATTAACATCATTTACTACCACACAGTCCTCACCTCCTGCTTCTCACCCCTTATCCACCAAGAGTGTAACTTCCTGCGGGAACAGGGCCCGCCATTCCTCTTGTATCTGCATGTCAATTGCTGTATTGTACTTGTCGTTATCTGTAACATTTTCTTCTTTGTACAGCGCTGCGAAATCTGTCGGCGCTTATAAATAAAGTATAATATTAATAATAATAATAAATGTTCAGAAAAAAAAATATTACATAAAGTAATCAGAGAAATAATCAGAGAATAAAGTTTACTTTATTATGATCTGTTAAAAAATAAAAAGACATTAAAATCCCACTTAGAAGATAACACATTGAACTGCAAGTTCTGCAGCCTCTTACCGAAATTTAAAGTAACTAATGTAACAACCGACCTAAATGTTAAATCTGATGTGGTCTGCATTCCATTTGAACTCCTTCAAGGTGAGGTAAGTGCTTGTTTTCCAGGAAAAATGAAGCATGTCTCACCTTGAGAAGCTATTAGTGCCCAATCCATGTTTTTTTCCTGCAATGCCCTATTCTATATAAATCTTGAAGCAGGTGCATATCCAGAAACTTTATACAATTCCATTGCATGCCAGACAGAGGATTAGATAGCATTTAAGAACGTTCAGCCTATCTGCTCATTTTTTATGGAATTAAAAACGCAACTCGTTCTTCAATCGTTGGCCTTGTCTAATATTTAGGATAGACTTATTTATATACCCTTTACTGTATTAACCTTTACCACTTCTCTCCCCTGTTGGGTGGCTGTTCCACTTATCTATCATCCCCTCAATGAATGAAAACTTCCTTACATTTAAAGAAATGTACTCTACCATTAGAGTCTTGTCTTAACAAATATACTTTGTTAAATCCCTTTATGTATTTACATGATTCTAATATACGCCCTATCTTCTCTCATCCAAGATATAGATGTTGGAATCTTATCCTCTATAGCAGTCACCATTTTAGTAGCCTTTTAAATATGTTGTATGTACCCATTAGATAAGCCCTTTGTAGGGATTCTGTAAGAGGTCTGGTGCCAGTTATCCTGCGGTCTGAGATAAGTCCTTTATAGTGGCAATATTATATGTACAATAGGTAGTGTTTACAGTCATCATACTGCCTGAGACATCAAAAAAGATCCTCTGGCTTCTCAAGAGGCAGATAAGATCCGTGTGGCCCATTGTCTGGAGCAACCTGGCCCCTCCGTGCCTTTTGCAACACCTCAAACTCAAATGTCTCGATTTGGGCACCTAAAATTTTGGGGGTATGGAAAATTGACCTTCATTTATTAATGGTTCCGGTTGGCTTTTACTTTAATGGTAAACTTTTAGTGGACACTGCGAAATCAACAAAGATACCATACGGGACCCCGAAATATGTATAAAGCAGTCCGTGTAAGTGGTATATAGTACACTACAGCTTCTTCAATCCATCCCACACCAGTAAATGTTGTGCACTAAAATAAACAATTATTACCTTATTAACTTTAAGTATTGTGCGTATTGTATATTGTGGCTACTTCTACCTATCAGCATACCCGGGAACTTCTGGGACGCGGCCAGGAGTGCCCACTGATTGACCACTGACGTCGACGGGTGGTCGTGCTGACGTCGGTGGGTGTTCCCGTTGATGTCGGGGGGCGTTCCTACTGATGTCAGTGACACGTGGGAAACACCCCAATTTAAAGAGGAAATGAGCGGGGTCTATTAGGAGCCCGATCACGCGACCCTGAGGATCCGGGTGTTGACCCGGAGGTATTCCTGGGAATATCAGTTATTGATATGTATCCTCCAACACACAGTCCCTCCCACTTTACCTCATCAACGAGCGCCAAAACGGAGCCAAAATGGCTCGTAATGGTGGCTACATGTGGCAACAAATGAATGAGTCCTAGCAAAATTTTGGCACTTTTGCAATTTGTTTTCTGCAGTTTTGTAGTGGATTTCCTCCGTTATCGTAGATTTGTACAAATGCCCGAAGTAGGCAATTTTAATTAAAAAAAACAAGCTTGTACGAATGCACAAATCTGATTCACTCCACTTTTCAAACGTTTGTGCTCACTCAGCTGTTTTCGTGGACAAAAAGGACATTTCTAGCTGTAACATAATTGAAAAAGGGTTTTCTAATTGATCAATTATCCTTTTAAACGTAAACTTGGATTAGTGAACACAACGTGCCACTGGAACACAGGAATGATGTGAGCGATAAAGAGCCTCTGTACCCCTATGAAGATATTCCATTAAAAGTCAGCTATAATAGTTATTTAAAACATTCTACATAAGAACGTCTGAGGCTTTCCTTTCAAAAACAAGGACATTTCTAAGTGACCCAAAATTTTTGAAAGGGTGTGTGTGCGTACATTTGTGTTTTACATATATATATATATAATACTTTTCACTGGGTGAATGCTAGCCTTCTGTGCATTACTTCACCTAACCAATTAGATTTGCAGGCGGTCTTGCATTCTTTAGAGACAGTCTTAAGACTAATTTGCTGATGTGCTTTCATGTATTAAGTGTTTCTTTTGTGATGTCAAATGCAGTTTAGTGCTTGCTCCTTTGCACTGTGGAAGACATGGAGTTCCTCATGCAACACATGCTAACGAGTGACAAATCACTGAGAATGAAAAGAAAGCATGTTTTATTGACTAGAAGGTTAGCTACACAAAGCAATGCTGTTGAATAATTTCTTTGGCTTTCACTTTATGTTTAAGGATGTTTAATTCTGTCTTTATTGTTATGAATTGTCGGGTCGGATGGTTCTTTAGTCCTCGAACTAAATAGAAAAGAAAGTAGTTTGTTTTGATTATCATCCATCTAAATATTGGCTGGGGGGGGTAATATGGACAGGTTTTGTTAACTGGTGTCCCTGATTCAACCTTTAAGGTCAGATGACCTTGGAGAATGACAACGGGTAATGAACCAAGGAAGCCTTAAGCTAGAATGAATCTTTAGAGTACAGTGCACATCCTCAGCACGCATAGAGTAACTGGTTTTACTACATATAATAATGTTAATATTCTAAGGTATATACGGTATGTTGCCGAAGACCTCTCTCTCTCAATAGATATAAATATATATATATATATATATATATATGTGTGTGTGTCTTTTAGAGCTAGGCAGTAGACTTGTACATTCAGATTCATACACGTTTTAATTAAAAGTAGATTATTATACATTAACATTTTTCAAAAAGAAATACCCCCTTGCTCCCCTTAATTTCCACCATTTGCCTGAAGCAGCCAATCTTTGGGCAGCAAGGCACTCTAATGGATCCCGCATGGAGTTGCATTAGATCTACTGGAAATCTTCACCAACTGGAGGTGAGTACCTTGCTCTTGCGCAGTCCTGAGCATCAGATGTGTTTGGGCAGGGAGTCATGACCAATGCACAAGGAGGTACTCTGAGGAATCATTATATGCTTTCGGTAACATTCAGCTATCATATGCATTATGGTTTACAGAATTATGGAAATTTTTATGCAGAGGTATTGTGTCTGCCTCATACACTTTGCACCCAAAATGGAAGTAACTTGTAGATGAAAATGAACATTTAGTATTAATTAGAAAAGTGATTTTATTTTAAAAGTTTGAAAAATGATCTATGCGCTATATCAACCTCTTTCATTCTATTTGTCGTTGATTTAACCACTTTCTTATAACTTGGACCATATGTTTATACATGAAAAATTACATTACATTGCAATACTTTTAAAAAACATTCTTTGTAACATTTGATACAATTTTTTAACAATGTTACATAGTCTGTTTCAAAATAATATTAATTTTAATAAAATACATTGATTTTGGGTGTTAAAAAATAGCTTTGTGTGTTTTTTAGAACTGTAAATCCTAGTCTATTAGACAAACACACTTAGTCGTACTGCTTTGAGCCAAACAAGATAATGCCTAAGCTCCAGAGGTCCCATCTGACTAGTGAAGGCCTCTAGAGAAATGACTTAACAAAGACTTCATTACCTCTGCCATAAAGCAGTCAGCACAGTATGATTTGTGAACAGGGGGTGGTGTCCACATATCACATGACTGGCACCATGAAGATCTGGAAGTTTACTATAACAATTAGAGTACCACAAGTATAGAAAAATATTTACTTTTTCATGGGACTTCCTTCTTGATCTTTTCACAACAGGTTTTACCCTGCCATGTCAGGGCATACTGGATACTCACCCAGTCCTCTTACTGTTTTATGTTTTCTTAAACTACTTCTTAAAATTTAGAAAAATCCAGAAAACGTACAGCCAAAAGAAGTAATAATTCGTTTTTTTTTTTCTAAGAATGAAGAAATTAACTATCCTTTAGATTGTAAGCTTGTGAGCCAGGCCATTTTTCCCTAATGTTTCTATTTGCCTTAGTCTGTCAATTCCAGTTTTGTCATACCCTTTGAACGTACATACTATAAGAAGCGCTGTGTAAGTTGTTGGCATTTTATAAATAAAAGATGATAATAAGCGCAAACGTGTTGCTATATAGATCTTAAAAATTTTACAAAATGTTAATGCAACAAAAAGTAGAAGCAGTTTTCTTTTGATAAACTCAACACCATCCGTTGACATTATTGCCCTATAGCGTACTATCAATTGTAAGCAGGCCACAATCCAACTTTGTCAGGTTTTGTCAAGCCTGAAATGTTGCACCCTTGCAAGTTTTTAAGGTCTTTATAGTGACACACTTTTGTATTTGTAGTTAATTTCTTCTTTTGCTGAGCACAGCATGCAAAGTACTATTCCTTCCTACTAATTTCATTTTTTTCATGTGTCCTCATGCAGTGCAGGCCCCAGAGGCAGATACTTCCCGCTCCCCGTCTTGCAATTATTATTTTTTTTATTTGGCAAGCTCTTTTTAACATCCAGCTATTTATTGATTCAAAGCCAAATCAGCAAAACACTGATTCTGAAAACCCTACTTGGATTACAAATCCACATAACACTACAAACCTTATGCATTTTACACCCTTTATTAATTCAAGCTATGAGTGGGCAAGCCACCAGTTGACTATTACCAGCTGAGCCAGACCCGAGCAAACTGTGTATGAGTGCCACAAAAAGCCCCAAAAACTGATGACAGGAGGGATTTAGACAGCTCTTTACAGACTTCTCCTCTTTTGAAAGCTAGAGTCGAGCTAGGCTTGAGTTCAAGCCAGCACCAGCTTACCCAGCTGCATTGGGACAACAATAAAATACAAAAAGTGGGTGGCTGGTGGGTATAAGTACACAACAGGGTGGTTTGGGGAATCACATAAACCAATACACAAAGGGGGGTGGGTGGTTGGCAATACACAAGGGTGTGGGGGGAATAGATTAAAACCAAAGTGGCTGGGGCATCAAAACACAAGGGGGATCACACAAAAAACAAATGTGGAAAGCATTTTTGTGCTTTGTGTAGATTAACCCGTACTGTTGGTGTTTGGGTGTGAGTGTGAGTGTGACAAAGCCTGTCTTGGTGTGTGTGTTTGGGAGTCGGTGTGACAGAGCCTATCCTGGTGTGTGTTTTGGGGTGTCAGTGTGGCAGAGCCTGTCCTGGTGTGTGTTTGGGTGCCAATGTGGCAGAGCCTGTCCTGGTGTGTGTGTCTGGGTGTCGGTGTGGCAGAGCCTGCCCTGGTCTGTGTGTTGGTGTGTCAGTGTAGCAGAGCCTGTCCTGGTGTGTGTGATTGGGTGTCTGTGTGGCAGAACCTGTCCTGGTGTGTATTTGGTTGTCTGTTTCCTGGCACATTACTTACTGTAGGAATAAATAGAACTATTTAATTTTTACTTATCCAGAGATAAAATGCCCTCCTGAATTTGTAGTCACTTCAGAGGACAAAGCTTTTTAGGCCCAGAAATCAGTCAGATGGTAAAGGTTTTGTGTTATTTACTCTATTGCAATCTGCATATTTTATTGAAAAGGATTATTGGCACTAAATTGTGGTTTAAGGCATCACGTGTATGATGACTTTTTTTTGTGTACTGACGTACTCTCAATCCCATCACATTGCATCAATATGCGTTAGAAAATCAGGAAAAGATGGGCATGAATGGTGGACTGAGTCGATGGCGTCTCTATATCAAGTTTACATGAGAATTACAATTTTCCACTATCATGCGTGTAAGTTCACAGGTGGCCATGGTCGTAACACCAATTCTTGCATTTACAGGCTTACGATACCAAGGAAACTATGGTAAACTGCCATTTATTTTTCTTTTCCTCTTTTATGATCTAAGGAAAAAGAGATTTAATGACAAAATGGCATCTTATACCTGATACAGACAGCATAAATATGAACCCTTCTTCAGAGCAACAAACATTACATTTCTTTTCTCTTCTTGTCATTTGCCTCACTGAGTGCTGAAACTTATATTGAGTATATGCTATTCAGTTCACATGATTTCCTTTAAAGAGAGAATCACAGTTTTTTTTCTGTATGTGACATATTTGTATTGTCCGTAGGGTACAATGCAATGTTTGCTAAGTAGGTTTTTGTCACGTGTAGCTGAACAGCTGTAAACTAACGTAAAGTTTATGTCAGTTATGAGGTCATGGTTTTCCAGCCTGACTTACAGGGGACACATCTAGTGTTCACTATAGTTTTGCGCCATCTATACTAGCT
This sequence comes from Spea bombifrons, assembly GCF_027358695.1. Taxonomy (NCBI): domain Eukaryota; kingdom Metazoa; phylum Chordata; class Amphibia; order Anura; family Pelobatidae; genus Spea; species Spea bombifrons. Next base: position 30,067,335 of record NC_071093.1, read on the forward strand.
GAACATCGGACAAGGTGCAGAACTAGCCTGAGCTGACATCATAAGTGCCATACGTGAAGCTAGAATATTGTTGCAAATATGGGCACATTCTGCTGTTTTTCTGACAATGCATGGCTTGTGTGAGGACATTTGATGTCATCAGTAGCATAAATATTTAAGTAATTTTCTTGCACCCTGCATCAAGTGCAGGGCCGGCCCAAGACAAAATGCCCCACTCGGCTCCATTGTTGGCCCGGCCCTGATCACATGGGCCATGATGCCGTGTTCTGATCTCCAAGAGGTTCCCAGGTCACCTGAGCTAGCTCCTCAAATATCAGAAGATCATGGGTAGTCGCATTAAACATAGAAATCAATTACAACGTTTGTACTTATGTTATTTTCTTGCAACAAATATTACACATATTCCTTATGATCATAAGAGTGTACGAATATGGTGAGAGTTTACTTATAACCAGTAACACGGCCATATTTGAAAAGTGGGTCACAATCCAAGTTCTTTTTATTGGCCTATGTGGCAAGGAATGTGTTAATACACTCAGCTTAGCTCGTGATAGATGACCCCATATATCTTCATTGTAGCAGCATGGGGTTCTCAGGCATCCCTTTACCCTTATCAGAGCACTTACTTCATTGAAAATCCAGGGCAGTTATCCTTCATTCAATTACAGCGTAATGTGGCGTGATCAGACCTACTCTGCCCAGCAACACATTAACCCCTATTGTATCTTGTAGGATCCTGCAAAGCATCTTCGATGACCATGTATTCAATTACCTACAATTCAATAGACTTACATGCGACTGGCTAATGTGCATCTATTTTAATATTTTTCCACTTTCACATTCACCTTTTTCCTTTTAAAACCAAACTAAAAAAACATATAAAGCGGGTGTAACTCATTTCAGTATATATGGATAAAAGTCTTTTAAAAATACATGTATATTGCAATTCTAGACAAGCTAGAACAAATTTTTCTAGCATCTCTGTGAAATATAACCCATGGATACTGAAATATATTTTATATAAGTTAGGTGTTGAAACAAAGATCCACTCCTAACCTACGGAAGAAAGAATAAAGGAAAATGATGAACTTGTTAAAAGATGACATCAAGGTAAATATTCTTTTTTTTTTTTTTTTTTTTTTTTACAGTGTTATAAAGGAGATTGCTTTTTTTAAGCCTTCATTATTGGAAAGCTTATAATAGACCAGGGGGAATATACACCATAATCGCTACCAGCGCGTCGGATTGGCCAGGGCATAGTGCTGATATATCATTTCATTTTACAAGCCTCGTGGATATACACTACAGGGCATCCTGCTTCCATAGAGTACACAGCAGACCAAGGATTTTTGTCATCTCCTGGCAAAATGTTGCGTGGAGTTGTGTGGAGCCTTGTGCTGTCTCTCCTCCATTGTGCGGGCAGAACTTCAATAAGAAAATTATTTTTTATATCCATGTCCTCGGTTTGCTGTTCTGCCTCCTGTGCTGTGCTGATCTGTTTAAAGCAATCTAAGGATTTCAAGGCGAAAAAAAAAAAGAAAGGAACATCTGAAAGCTGCTAATAAAGGCTTTTCAAACAGGGAAATACCAGCTGAGAAGCCAGCTTATTGTAAGAATTAACAGAAGCAGATCTGAGATTTTTCGCTTGGATGTGCAGTTTACTTTTTAGTTTCACGAAAACGGAAAAAAAATCCACAATCAAAGCAGTGTTTAGGCTAACTGGCACCATGTGTGAAAATGCAAATTGACTATCCTCTGCTGAAAAATGAAAAGCTTTAACAGTAGTGCAGAGCAATATATTCTTTATTGGTGATTGCATAGCCAAAGTGCCCGAAACATGATGGTGATTACCTGTGCACTATATTTTTATTACACACGGAAGAATTTTTAAATGTGGTCTACTTTACATTCGGCCATCTTCCTGGTCCGCCATTTTGTATTGAGGTGATAACACAGGACTGCACTACCCCATTGCACAAGGCCCCCAAAATTATTGTATATCCCAGGATGAGCACAGGCATTTTAATTAACAAAAAAGGTTTTTAGTCAAGGATACAAAGAATTCCTAGCCTCATTGCGACTCCCAAGGACTGAAGTTTTGCAGCACTGCTTTAGCATCTTTAGTCACCAGTGCCTATACCTGGGACATTGAGAGATTGATGACCTGGAGCCTTCTACCTTGTAGTGCTTTTATGGTTAGAAAAAGACTGGGTGTATGGGATAAGAATACAGAGAAAGACTGGGGAATACTCAATGTGTTGTGAGTGGGTATTTCTATGTGCCATTCCCTCCAATCACCCTGAGAATATTGTACTGCCCCAGCACAAAACAGAAAGGTCTCCCAGGATTGAAGACAAATCGCTCATGCAAATTGCATCAGGAGACCTACTCTATGGGCAATCCTGCCCTACAGAAAGATAGTGTATACTCTTCTACATGTTTCTACCTTTCTGCATGTAGCAGAAACTCATAAAACCCTAGTTAATCAAATAAAAAAAAAACATGAAACTGGATAGGTTTCCCAGAAAGGAAAGAAATGTGAATTAAATGTGTGTCACTTCTGGACTAGGGCAGTCAGAGATGGTAAGATTCTGTAGATTATCTAATGGATTCCTTCCATGTGGGACAGGTAGAAGAATTAATCAAGTTTTCTAATCTCCCTTGCAGCCATTAATCACTGAGCTGTAGAACCAAGCTGAAAGAGCACATCCTCAAGATCACTCACTTTAGAAAGGATGTGGGAATTTTAAGGTGGAAATTCACTGACGTGTATCCATAGACAGAATAACCCTAACCATGGGAAAAGGCATACACAGGCTAGGGTACCAAAGTCAAAAATATTCCAGGGGTGTCAAATGCCCCCTTAGTGCCTTCTGTGATCACCCATGTTCATTTATCTGAATGCTAGAGACTAGGACTTTGCTAGAGGGCAAAGCTCTCATTCAGAGACACACTCATGCAGGTAAGTGTTGTAAGAGAGACACACCCCTCATCCTGGTAAGTGGTTATGCAGGGGCACATATGGCACAGGTGGGCTGTTTAAGGGCACTGGCAAGCTGTTTGGTGGTAAAAATGTCACAGACAAGCTGTTTGGCAACAAACATGGCACCGGTAAGCTGTCTGTGGGCACTGGCAAGCTGTTTAGAGACAAAGATGGCCCTGACTAGCTGTTTAGGGGTACTGACAAGCTGTTTGGGGTACAGAGAAGCTTTTGGGGTCAGAGATTGCGCAGACAAGCTGTTTGGGGGACAAAGATGGCACAAGCAAGATGTTTGGGGGCACATGTGGCACAGGCAAGCTGTTTGTGGTACCGACAAGCTGTTTGGGGGCAATGATGGTACTGATCTCCCAAACTTTGTTGAAAAAAATATTTTGGCCCATACATATTTTTTCATGAAGTACATAGAATAAACTTATTCTACCCTGCAGTTATATATCATGTCACAATATATCAGTTAATGTATCATATGGGTTAGACTTCACCTTTCCTTAAAAGAGAAATAATCAGTTAACAGAAGAACTTTGAAGCATCACCTGCTGGTGAGAAATGACATTACCACAAGTCAAGAACCTAGCAAAACATTTTATATATGAGCCATGGCTTAAAAAGCAGCATTTCAACATTTTCACTATATTAACATTAATAGTATAAATTAGGTTGATGGGTTTGATTTGTTAAATGCTTCTCTAATCCAATAATACATTTTTGAACTGTGCTTGGATTTTGTAAAATATGCAGTGATTTTTATATAATTCTGATTTAGTTATATAGTATCGGATATTTGTATTTATTTTTTATGTTCCTTGGTGATAATCCATGTGAAAAGGGAATTCTTATCTTTAACTACATTACACAATAAAAACTGACCTGTACAAATATCCCTCCCTTATTCTCACACACAATGACAAATGGACTGCAACGTGTCTGTGTTCAAATATAAGACATTAATAACATATTTTCCTGAATATGTGCTTTTTTAATGTAGTGCGCATAACAACTTTTTATAGCATTCTGCCTAATATGCCACTTGTGACTCGTTTGGAATATTGGAAAAGCTTTAATATTTTAACAAAACCCCTGCAGTATTGTAAGAACTGTTGTTTTTTTTATAATAATTATTAACTATATTGTTCTCATTTCTAGTTTGAAGCACAATTGATTTGTTATGATCCTATTATACTGAAATATAGAAATGTGGCAGATACAATGTTATCAGTGGTCCTTGATTTTTAAGGGGTTTCTGTTTTTTACTGTTTGGGTGGCAGATATTCTTATGCTCTAAAGCTTTCCAGAATATTAGATTTCTTGAACAATAAAATGTATAAAAAGCCACAGGAGGAAAATCATATCTTAAGGTTACTTCTTTACAGGAACACACTAACTACTAGAGTCTCATATATCAGGGGAAACACAATCTCTCTGGTTTCTCGGAACTAAGGACCTTGAAAAGCAACTTTTTTTCTGACATCGGGCCATTGTCAGATACTATGATGTCATGTGCTAGGCATGAGAGTAGGGGAATTTGCCTCATGCCTTTTGTGGGATGATGACTCACCAAGTATGAGATCACCTCTCTGGATGACCTAAATTGAGGTGGGATCTACATTAACTCCTTTGCTGATGAAAACAATGGAAATACATTACTGCAAAAAAATCTTTATTTTTGTAGTATACAAACAGTCTAGATAAGTATTTCTATCTCTTTTTAAGGAGCACGGATTATCTCTGGCACTCAAGCATTAAACAAAAGAAAACGACCAACTATATTCAGTATTCTTTGACTTTCACAGCAGCTGCCGACAATCTTGGGTTTCAGATTGGGATGTGAGACCATGGCTTTATTAGTGTGCTGAGATCAAGATTTTAAACAATAATAATAATAATAATAATTTCAAACCTCTGCAAACTCCAGTGGGACAGGTTTGTAACATAATAGATATATAAAGGAATGGTTTCCATACCCATTGTACTGTGCTACGGAATGTGATGGCGCTATAAAAAAACAATAAATAATAATCCACTAGTGACATCCTGGAAGGTCATAAGGTTGAAGCACAACTAGCGATTGTTATATACATCTAAACTTTATATATTGTGGAGATTAGAGAAAAAAACTCAAGCAGTTCAAACACTACGTCTGTGTAAACACAATATGAATTTTTAATTCCTGTATAATAATCTTAACACCATGCAACGCAGCAAGAAATGAGGATTCTCTTTAAACCCTCAATTTCTCATAAAGATAGAGCTGCACAATTCTTGTTATAGTCATTTTAAAACTGTTTACTAAGTATAATGTACTTACTAGAATGTTTGTAACTTTTATTACATAGTTTGGCCAAAGTTTTTATAGTATTTGCTTTTATGCGCCAACATTTTTGTTTCACTCTGGACTACAACTCTCATAATTCTCAGCCGGTTACATTTTTATTAAGAAGTTTGATGCTTCATTAAATCACTTCAATTAACACTATGTAGAAGTGTTCTGTGTTGATCTACTTGTCTGTAATAATGATGATTTGAAAAAAAGAATATGCAGGCCACAGGAAAACGCTTGTATTCTACAAGTAGGTCTGAAAAAGCCTATGGTTACTGTTGTACGATGAAGAAGCCAGTCTGGAACAGAGAGAATGCATACTGCTGGTAGCATGTGGCAGTTTAATAGGTTAACTATAAATTGCAAAAAAATCTAATTTCAACACAAAATATTGATATATACAGAAATTGAATGTATTTAAGAAAATCTTTTTTTTTGTTGTCACTTCAGCGATCAAAGTCCCCTAACCAAACATGCAACCATGCAATCATTTTTAGCTTTTTTAGTGGAACTCTCACAACCCAGCCCAATTTGTTACAATAAAACATTAATTATTTAAGTAATAAATAGTGAATGCTATATCGTAAACCTCCATAGTTAAATTGTATTTACCTTTATGTTACCCATACTCTGGTACTCTCATACCCCAGGGTGTAATGCGATTCCATTAATATGGATGATATAAAGGGCATCCAACATCCTATATGTAAGCCCCATATTGCCCAATGAAGCCTTATTTTTGGCAATGCATGGGCTCATTTATTAGTGGAAGATAGTACTGCACCACTGGCACTCATGGAAAACTTCAAGTAAGTTTACCAGCATACTGCTTCAATTAACACCTACCTACTGAAAATGTATTACTAGGTACCCCACCGACTACATAACTATACCGCCACCAGGAAAGGGGAAGTTCTGCTTCAGGGAAACAGTTTGTCTAATTGTAAACCTAATTCTTGAGATTCTTGTTTTCCCTCTTTTCTCATATATGAATATGTCATTCATGAATTTGGGAGCACAGAAGTTAAAGACATTCTGGGAATTCTGAGAAGTGGCAATTGTCTGATTTGTACACAGAATAATGATGCAGCAGACAAGATATGGCTGGCTTTCATCTCTACTGAAGCACAACGAGCCCGCCATGAGTCTGCAGCCTAGTGGAATAAAGTTGGGTGTCGTGCCATGGACTCACCAGTTGCAGATCCTGAGGCCAACTTGTTAACACTCCACGCCATTTATCATACAGACCACGCTCTCATCTATACAGCTGTCACTCTGTATTAGCCTTTTCATCTCCTTGGATATGATGCCCCTGAGTTCATAACATGCAAAGTCCGAGACAGCGATGCTTTGAAGCAAGATTATCAGATTATCTATATTATTGTTTATAAAGATCCCTAAAAGAATGCAACATAAAACACAGTGTTTCTCCTTGAATCTTGATACAAGATAGTAAAATAAAGGCTTGTTAATATTTAAAATGTACATTTACTCTAAATGAAGCAACCAGGACTGTGAGTTTTTCATTTTTCTTTCTCATATGTGGATTCTGCACAGGTTGACATGGTGTGCAGCCAGTGGCGTGTTTTGGCTGGGGACTGCCCTAGGTCTGACTTCAGGTAGCATCCCAACCTACCCCTACCTCTGTTGACTCTGTCTTCAGCTACTGTATTGTGCGACAGGATAGGATGTCTTATGCCAGTGAGCTGCATTTTGCGGATGTGCAGTTATGTACATCATGAGTCCATAGTGTACATGGACCGGTAACAAGGGAGATCTATGACCGCTTCAACGAGCCCATGTTGCAGTGGTGCACTGGGGCGCCTGATAAGGATATGCAGCAGTAGGGCTGACTCCATCCTCATTGGCCTTATCCAGGTGTCTCTGTTTTCAGTTGACCAAGAAATTACATACTTCAAAAACAGACTCTAAGCCTGACTCTGAGGCCTGAACTTGGATTTCATTCCTATCCTTACTTAATTGGGTTCTGCCACCTTGGCTGTCACCATCTGGCATCAGAAGAGGTCTACACACTTCAACCTCTACCCTCATTCTGTTTTAAAGATGTCCAATTGCTTGTGCCTAAATCTGGTTCCAGTACATACTCCACATTTGCATCAGATCCTCATACCGTAGAGGAGCGTAGGTGCTATAGGTAACAAAACTGACTGCCTTGGGTGCTTTTCCACAGCAATTTTAACACTTTTGCATCGTAAATAGTTTAAAGATCATTATATTAATAGTTAAGTGAAAAGGAACAAAATACATCATATATATCATATTTAGGTGTAAACTTGGGGATATTCTTATTTTTAGCAATTACAATTGTTATATTAAGCACCTTACAATAAACCCACTGCTTGGTAAAAGTCGGCAGACCATGCAGAGTCTTTGCCGCTGTACTATTCTGCTGGATATTTATGGTAAGGTTCCCTAATATTTCTGTTTTGCTTTGTGCTTTACTTCAACTGAAATGTGTTTTCTGATACTCTGCATGAAAGATGCCACATAACATAAAAGTATATCGTACTATCCATCTGAGAAAATGTTGTTTATTCCCAGTAAAAATGTTACAGCAGTTTGTGTTATAAGAGCCTGGTCGTCAGTGCCCTGATTTTCTGAGGCTGTTAAGTTTATAGCATGTATAACATTGAGGCTGTGTTCGCTAAACAGTGTACAGCCTGTATAAAAGTGTAAATTTGCTGTTTCCTTAAAAATAACTCAACACACAGCCATTAATGTCTAAACCTTGGCAACAAAAGTGAGTACACCCCTAAGTGGAAACGTCTAACATCTCCATTGCTGTCATCCTAGAAGGAAGCCTCTTCTAAAGAGAAAGCCCGCAAACAGTTTGCTGAAGACTAACGACGTGGATTACTGGAACCATGTCCTGTGGTCCGATGAGACCAAGATAAACTTATTTGGTTCAGATCATGTCAAGCGTGTGTGGCGGCAACCAGGTGAGGAGTACAAAGACAAGTGTGTCTTGCCTACAGTCAAGCATGGTGGTGGGAGTGTCATGGTCTGGGCCTGCATGAGTGCTGCTGGCACTGGGGAGCTACAGTTCATTGCGGGAACCATGAATGCCAACATGTACTGTAACATACTGAAGCAGATCATGATCCCCTCCCTTCAGAGACTGGGCCGCAGGCAACATAATAACGACCCCAAACACACCTCCAAGACGACCACTGCCTTGCTAAAGAAACTGATGGTAAATGTGATGGACTGGCCAAGCATGTCTCCAGAAACTAAAACCCTATTGAGCATCTGTGGGGCATCCGCAAACGGAAGGTAGAAGAGCAAAAGGTCTCTAACATCCACCAGCTCCGTGATGTCATCATAGAGCAGTGGAAGAGGACTCCAGTGACAACCTGTAAAGCTCTGGTGCCCAAGAGGGTTAAGGCAGTGCTGGAAAATAATGGTGGCCACTTTGGCCCCAACTTGGACATTTCCACTTAGGGGTGTACTCACTTTTGTTGCCAAGGTTTAGACAACACTATGTGTTGAGTTATTTTGAGGGGACAGCAAACTTACACTGTTATACAGGCTGTATACAGGCTGTACACTCACTACTTTACAATATAGCAGAGTGTCATTTCTCCAGTGTCATATAAGCTGTTTCTCAAGGTATCCAATTTTATCTGCTTGCAGATATTGATCCGGCCTTTGCAGTGAGTGGATACATTTTAACAACAATCAATACAGCGGATCTTAACTAGATCTCTTCTAATGTTTGGGATCCAAAACAAGCATTCCTTACCGAATGAGCAGTAAGAGAACATCACTCAGTCCGCATCCCATCTGACAGCATCAACTGCCAGTGGGCCAGCAACGCAGAATGGGTTCTATCTTCCCGGATACATCTAATTTTCTCTAAATTCCAGCTCTGAATTGCAAACAAACAACAAGGATATTTTCAAATTGGTATGGCTCTTTAGATTATTGAAGCAACATACCAAGACTTAAGAATTATTAAAGAAGTCATGCTTGATTTGTTTAAGACAAGCCATCATCAATACTTGATTTTCCGTAGTCTGACATATACATTTCTCTTTGTCGGCCCTTGCAAAAGAAAATATCATAAGCATACTATCAGTTCTTCAAAAACTTTAACAGCACGAAACACATTTATCTTTTCCTCGAATGTGTTATGTTCTTACCTGCTAGGTTCTGGGTTCTCATCCACAGATGTGTTTTCTCCCTTCTACTGTTGAGGAGGTATTTTCTGACCGGCATCTTAGTTTGGCAGATTTTTTGGCGTCTTCTATGTCCACTCTCTGTAAACCAAATCTGATGCCACGCTGGCCCACAGAGGTCCCAAGTCTCCTTACATTCTTCGCCAGCCGCTTCTGTCTTCCTGTCTCCTTTCCTGCAGCTCTGGTTCTTCTATTGCATCTTCTGTCTTCTTTCTTCTGTCGTTGCTTCTCCCCATGTCTTCTTTCTTCGTCCTCTTTTCCTTGAACCATTGGCGGAGAAAACAGGGATACATTTACAGAGAGAGCGTAAGTGAATGTGAGAGCGTGAGTAACAGTGTGAGAAATCGTAAGAGTGAGCGAGAGCTAGGTGATTTTTTAAAGTGTGTGTGTGTGGTGCCAAATATAGGATCTAACTAGGGTGCCAAATAAATTAGGTAGACCCCTGCAAGTAAATCTGAGACGTCACTATTCCTTTGCCCCTTCAAATAGGTGGTTCCTTGTACTCTAGGTGACCTTTATGTTTAATTGTCTCCTTATACCAGACCACGGCTTCACTTTCACTATTGCTTTTTTACACGAACCTCAATCATAACTAAATGGTTTTTATCTGCCTTCAAATTCTATGTTTCTATCACTGTTACGTCCAACACTAAATATCTCTTTTTAGCTATCAATACCATAAAGATGGACAACATTTTATAGAAATGATTTCTACAAATAAAAAAGAAAAATAGATTTTTTGTGTTCTTAAGTTGAAACTTTTTTTGTTTTAGAATGCAGATAACACCAATGGAATATGATTGAATAATTTGCAAATATAATTTCTCTCAATTTATGGTAAAAATCTTGGGGGGAAAAGTCAGTCATTATCCTATGTAGACAATAATTTTGCTACAATGCTACTAAGCTCCAAGCACTGACATTTTCATATTATTCCCTACTCTGTCACCTAGTTGAACCTTATTTACATTTGATTAAGAGTAAGATTATACTATCCAGGTCACCATTCTCTTTTAATGAATGATGAAAAAACCATTCTAGCTGTCTCCTAGGACTAAACAGATTTATGTTACATATTTGCTTCCGTTTTGACATTCTCAGATGGCACATTTGGGACTCAATTCACCCTGCAGGCACATCCAGAATTTCAAAAGCATCTTTTTTTTTTAATAGTAGAGCACAGAAGAATACACAGTTATCAATACTACCGCAGGGCAAAGGTGCAATAATAGTCCACAGGTCTTTGATTATATTAGATAAACCAGCGCTCCCTGCAGGTTTTCAGTCCTAACAAAGACCAGTAAGGAGGATATTAACTCACCTTTATGCTGTGTAGCAGCTTTTCTAATTGGCTTTATATGGGCAATAATATAATGTAAACAGTGAGAAGAATTTCCCTAAATATTTTACACACAAAACAAAGTGCGTCACAACAATCTTATTTGGCTTGGGGAAAAAAGGATACCTGGCCTCCATAGGGTTATTAGTTGCCAATTTTTTTTATTGGCCTACTTCAACGAGATAATCCCTAATCTATTCTTTTTTGTATTCGATTGCTAGACACTTTTCACTGGTGGTACAAAATTGTTTTAGGCCTCAGTAGGTGCATCCCTGTTCTGTTGCTGTGGCATACCTTTTATAAGTTCATATTTTTTCCTGACCTACTTCTTGACCACTCAGCTTGACTTAAATTACATTACATGTATTTATATAGCACCAGAAGATTCTGTAGTGCTTTACAATTAAAGTCAGAAGAATAAATTGCTCTTGCAAGCTTACAATCTAGTTGGTTGAGGGGGAACTAAACAATAGGAGAGGACTTGGATGAGGATGAGTTGGTCGTGTCAGGATGAGCTGTAGAAGTTGTTGGTAGTTCAGATGGCTTAGAGTGTTAGGAGGAGAGGTTGTACACTTGCATACGAGGGAGAAAATCTGACAGAACAGGAAAGGGAATTCCAGAGAAGGATTGCAGCAGATCCTGGATGTGGAAGTGGGAAGAGGTTATGATGGTAGAAGAGAGACAAAGGTCATGAGAGGAAAAAAGAGGGCGGTTAGGGGTGTATTTGGATAGGAGGGTAGACATATATATATTCAGAGTTGTTAAGGGCTCAGAGGTCAGAAGAGCGGCAGATGAATTGACTTATCAGACTTCTCCCTGGTTTTCTGCTCGTGCATAATGTTTTGAACTATAGTGTGTGCCTGGTTTGACTCTTGCTTGCTCCTGTTTACCCTCTTGGAGCTTGATTTGGTGTTATGTCATTTGATCTCCTGGTTCGACCATGGCTTGTTCCTGTCTACCCCTTCTAGATTTGATTCCGTTTGGAAGTCATCTGAGTTACTGTTTCTAAGTTCGGCCTTTTCCTGGCCATTCTCTCAATTGTTTACAGGTATGTGCCTCTAGAGGCTCTCACTGCTCCTGTTCCATACAGGAATCAAGAGGGTATTGACTTAAGACCAGTAGCAATCACATAATGTCTGCATGTCTCCCGAGCAAAAGTGCGATTCAAAATAATATCATAAAACTAATTAAAACCCAACTCCATTTCACTTGTTCCCTCCTACTCCTCCTGATTTCAGCAGCGACCAGGCCACGCTTCTTAATTTTCAAACCAGCAGAGCATTTTCGTACTATCACGTTTCCACAAACAATCTACCTAGGAATACCTTTTTATTACTTTACAGCACATTTTCTCTCCCTGAAGTTTTATGGCATTTCATTAAAGCAGCCAGAAGGTGATACCGGTCCCTTTTGCCGAAGTGAAATAAATTCAGGTTTTATCGCTCCTGGAAATGCTACAATAGCTGTCAGGCAGTTGATGGATATTCTCAATTACAAGACTTGTGGACCATTTTATACTTACATCTACACTGTAGCTTAACAGACACTGCCTCAATTTCACTCCGTTTTCCTTTTCTCTTATGCCTGCGTTTGCATCCCTTAGCATATAATGACCAATTTGTTATCGCTTTGACCCTCTGTTCTCGGTATCCTTTTTTCCTATAATTGTATTTTCTTTCCTTTAGATGTGCATATTACTCCTCATTTACTCAGTCTTTTCTGTTTAGGGAGAACTGCAGAAGTGTTCCGTTTAAAGCACCAGTTCTTGAACAAAATAGAAGAATCAAGTTCTTTACAATCTTTAAGTTACATACAGAGATCACCAAACTAATTTACCTTTTTCGGCCACGAACACTACAGCTTTTGCTTCCTTTTGGACAGTCACAGAGATACTAAAATCCTGACAGCTCTGCAACCTAAACACGGGCAATATTAGAGATATCAGAGCCTCCAATTACTTAATATAGTCTTTCTTTGATAGTTCCCAGATAATTAAGGGTACGTTTAGTCCCCCAATTGTATTTAATACATTTTCCATCTACTGCTTTTCACTGTATGCAAATTGGTGCAGGCATTCTTTAATTATTGGAGTTACAAAATTAGATCTTGATTTCATTTTGTGTCTCCTGGTTGTCTTTACTGAAGGGAAAAAAGCACTTAAGGACCCTTGCTGCACATCAATGAAGCTGAAAATCCCATCCAAAAAGAATAACAAAAGCAGGAAGCACAATCAAAAATGAAAAAGATGCAGATAATTCACAAGAACAAAACACCTGAGATTCTGTGGGACCATAAAACTTGACAGCAGATAAGAATCATTATCGGCCCATCTAGTCTGCCCATTTTTTCCTGATGTAAAGACTCAAAACGAATCACTTTTAGACTCAGGATACCCATATGCTTGTCCCATGCATGTTTAATTTCATCACAGTATTAACTTCCACCACTTCTGCTGGAAGACCTGGGTCACTTAAAAACTCTCACTCACCAAAGCCGGAACACGACAGGGTGTGAGAGAGATGATAAGAGAGTTTGAGAGGGAGTGAGTATGTATGCATGCATGTATGTTACAAAGAACGTGCACGTGTTAGCATGAGTGTGTATGTGTGTGTTAGCATGAGTGTGTATGTGTATTAGCGTATGAGGATGACTGTGTGTTAGAATAAGTGTGTGTATGTAAGTGACTGTGTTAGCATGAGTATGCATGTGTATGTTTGTGTTTGCATGAGTGTGTATGTATGTGCGTTAGCACGTGTGTGTGTGTAAATGTGTGTATGTTAGTATGAGAGTGTAAATGTGTGTGGTAGTGTATGTAAGTTTGGAACATGAGTGTGTATGTGTGTTTGTATTAGTGTGATAGTGTGTGAAACATGTGCCTATGTGCATTTTACCAAGGGGGCAGCAAGGGGCTGATGGAACCACTTGGCTTTGCCTCCCCCCTGGGCCAAATGGTGCCAGCCCTCCCCTGCTTAAATTATATGAGAAGTCTGCTGGAGGGGTTTTATAACCTAACCAGGTAAGTCATGCCACAATGTGTGTACCCAGCCCATCCTTCAGCATTATGGGTACTGAGGAAGTCAACCTTGGTGTAACTGATTCCTTTCCTTGAGTTTATACTTAACAGATACTACAGGGTAGTACTTGACAGGGTGCCTGTCAGCCACTTGTGAAATGTATATGTGTCCTGAAAAGTGGCCAATGTGATCACACTGGGTTTAACTACTTAACTACAGATACATGTTAATTCTAAGTTTTCTCTGATGTACTAAACCTGCCGGCTAACCTTGCGTGGAAAGACATCTAAGAAAAGGTGTTAGTCCAAGATCTTGCTTCTTCTTGAATCCAGAGACAACATGCCTTGTTGACTTTGCTGCTCTAACAGATGAGATTTTTTTAGCCTTTTCCTGGAGTTGAAGCTTACTCTGGTCTCTGCTAATCTGAACAGCAAACAGCAACGTGGAGGATCATATTTTACAGAGGATTTACACCACTCACAGACAATATTTTTAGATTTTTCTTTTGGCTGTTAGCACATGTTGGCTTATCTCCCATACCCTTAGGCTCCAACAGAAATACATTCCCTGCAGGAAAATATTCATCAAACATGTATCGTTCTGTATATGTTAAAAGTGTTATATGAAATTATAAATTCTAATACAGAAGTTAGCTTGTCTATTCTGGTAAATTTTCACCCGTCAAAATTGATTCCCTGATGTAAAACAATAAGAATAAAATTGTTCTTTTTGATGCCATGCTTGGTGCAGTGCCTGGATCAACAGGATGAAGTGGATGATATTCTGCCCCCCACACTCAAGGGTGTAAGAGAATCGAATAAAAAAAGTAATAATCTATTAATTATAATAGGGGAAATTCTGTATAGGATTCTTGTATATGATACATTTTCTTTCTAGAAAGATTAGTAATTATGTCCAACCAGCCACCAAATGCTACTTGTATATATTGTACATTGTTGCATGGGTGACATATAGTGATCTTCAAGAGACTGTAATTCAAATATATGTTGAGAAGTAATCGACTGCACATAGTTGGATTCCGTATCTGAGAATTTTCAACACCAGAACAGATTCTCAGGGTCGCACAGTCACATCACTCTGATATAACAGTATCTGAGCATCGAAATAGCGCTTTCCTCATAATATATCACCGTTAATACATCACCTGCCCAAATGGTGACTTTGATTTAAGAACCAATTTATCTCCTGATAACGAAAGTGTTTTTACAAGAACCATTACTAGAAGAATTTTGTTGCCAACATTAGTGAATTGCCACAATAGAATCTTTCCGATTGATAAAGGGTTAATACTTAAAACATATTAGGGTTAGCTCATTTAGAAAGCCCACAGACATGGTGGACATACCTACCTTTTAAATATTTGAAGAGATTATTATGGGAAATATACACTGCAGAGCTGACTTAAAATCAGTGGTATTTTAATAATCATTCTCTCTTTTAATGAGGGTTTTATTAAACAAAAATGTGTAAATTCTGTAGTTAGTCTATGAAATGTCTGCATTTTGGAGCGTATGTGTGTGACATTAATTTTACATGATTGCATTTTTTAGTCAGATCATGAATTTTGCATCCCTGAATAAATATATATTATCCTGCTGGAATTGTATGTGAAAGGAGCATCCTTGCAGAAGTTTATGGTACCTTCGCGTCATTAACGCATCACTAAAGTGCAATGTTCTTCCCAATATAATAAATTTAATCCTGCAGGGGCAGGATGAGATGAGCACTCAATCACACCTATGATTACACGCTGACAGACCCATGTGAGGCCTGTATCCGTCCGTCATTCCTTCTGCCTACACGCCATGCTCACCATGCTTGTCTGTGATTAAGCACTCTTTGCAAAATGGCGGCATACGAATATGTATTTAAATTGAATTCACAGTACTATTTACAAGAAAAAAATATCTTTGAAAAAAGACACCAGTCCATCAAATTGAAGTTTTCTCATATGTCTTTTGTGTTGATCAGCAGGAAGCCAAACACAAACCATACTGATGCTATTTCCAGTTATATTCTGTTGGGGAAAAAAAACCCTTCCTGATTTCAACAATGATAAGTGGATGTCGCCATTGATCAACATCCTACCATTCTTTAGCGACAGCAACTAAGGTAAAAGATGTATTAAGAAGACTTCAAAATACTATTTTATTAGAAGCAACAGTTAAAACGATATTTAGAAAGATACACACTACCTATAGAAAAAATGTCCCTGACTCATACCTCCCAAACATCTTGGCCGGGAAGTACGATGACTTTTCCCCAAGAATATGCAAAAAAATAAATAAATAAATAAATAAAACATATTTTGTAAGATACACTTTTAAAACGTCAAATCTATCTTTTTACAACAATATTAACCCCTTAAGGACAATGGGCGGTCCCTAAACCATTGAAAACAATGCATTTTGAGCCTGTACATGTACGGGCTTTGTCATTAAGGGGTTAAAATACATAAAATATTATCCTAAATCTATATTTGTAATATTTTCAACGAAATAATGAAGATAACTAAAAATGATCTTTATAAATATCATGTCATCTATTTTGAAAGGGTCGTGAAATACATTAGTGGTTATTCTCTTTTTGCATCTTTACTCGTGATAACATTTCCCACTTTTAAATTGAATCCAATACTTAAATCACTTGTAACAAAAATATCTGTGATAAAAATCTCCAAAGCCTTTTGTAAGCAGACAGACAACCAATATCCTGCTTACCCCCCCCCCCCCTGTTTTAAAGATCACATTGATATATGGACATTCATTTCAGACCATTCCCACAGGGGATATTTTCATCTCAAGATCCTTGCGGGACTGTTTTTAAAGTGGCCTAAATGAAATTGTTTCTCAGTCACTTCTTTCTGTCACCGTCCTGTCACTTCGTACCAGCCCACATGTGACAATGAATCCCTTCTTATTTATAGAAGGGGTATTATCTCTGCAATTCTCGGTGCCTACACCAAAGACAGCCATGAATGGTAAGACATATTTTAACATGTCCAGACTGTCTGTGAGCTCCAATAAAACTGTTTGCTTCACCCAACGTTCTATATCCTCTACGTCTTAATCAAAACAACAGTACCTGCCTTTTTTAATGTTTCTCTGTGATTTTTTTAATATTCAAGAGTTTTTTAGGCTTTTTATCCAAACAAAATCTGGGTAATGTTTATTGTTGATTCTTTATAATTCTAGATATTGAATAAGACTAGAGATTAGAGGAATTTGGCCCATTATTTCTACTCATCACAAAGCGTATTGGATCTATGGCTTTCTGCTCTGAATAGTCTAAGACTCTTCCCCAACTATTCTGGACTCCATCATGTCTACCTGAAGGCTAATTTTAAATGAGCCCAGGGCCGGACTGGGACTGAAAAGCAGCCCTGGAAAAATTTGGAGACCAGCCCCATATAGTTTATCTCACGGTGAAGCTCTTATACCCACACGCACCCCTTATACACACCCGTCACACTATGTGCCATTCTTTTTATCTCATTATTTGTATTAAAATGCCAGAAAGCAAAAGTGTTAAAAGGCCCTAATAAATGAAATACATTACACATAATGGGATCAAAACATTTACTACTGCGAACATTTTTAGATGAAAGAGTTCCATTTTATTCAGTGGAACAAAACACTGATCACATTATTCTTCACGATATTCTGGTAAGAAACTTTTCTTTATTAATTCATGTAGACTATTTTTTTCCATATTTAATAAAAGCTATGATTGAGACATGTTTGGTTTTTATTTCCTTTCATTTGACAACCTACCCCCGAGTTATGCACCTCTGCCCCCAGGCTTGCCACTCTGCCCCCTGATATGCCTTCTAACCCCCTATATGCCACTCTGCCTCCAGAAATGCCTTATACCCCCTATATGCCACTCTGTCCCATGATATGCCTTCTAACCCCCTATATGCCACTCTGCCATATAGGGGGTTAAAAGGCATATCATGGGACAGAGTGGCATATAGTGGGTATAAGGCATTCCTGGAGGCAGAGTGGCATGAAGGGGGTTAAAAGGCATATCATGGGGCACTCTGCCTCCAGAAAAGCCTTATGCCCCCCTATATGCCACTCTGCCTCCCTGATATGCTTTATACCCTCCTATATGCCACTCTGCCCCATAATATGCCTTTTAATCCCCTATATGCCACTCTGCCTCCAGAAATGCCTTTTACTCCCTATGTCACTCTGCCTCCAGAAATGCCTTATACCCCCATATGCCACTCTGCCTCCCTGATATGCCTCAACCCTCCTATATGCCCCTCTGCCCCGTGATATGCCTTTTAACCCCCTTTTTGCCACTCCACCTCCAGATATGCCTTTTGACCCCCTATATGTCACTCTGCATCCAGAAATGCCTTATACCCCTATATGCCACTCTGTCCCATGATATGCCTTCTAACCCCCTATTTGCCACTCTGCCATATAGGGGGTTAAAAGGCATATCATGGGACAGAGTGGCATATAGGGGGGTATAAGGCATTTCTGGAGGCAGAGTGGCATAAAGGGGGTGAAAAGGCATATCATGGGGCACTCTGGCTCCAGAAAAGCCTTATACCCCCTATATGCCACTCTGCCTCCCTGATATGCCTCAACCCTCCTATATGCCACTCTGTCCCATGATATGCCTTCTAACCCCCTATATGCCACTCTGCCATATAGGGGGTTAAAAGGCATATCATGGGACATTTTTGTTTACTTTATATGGCAAGCCGATCCAGCTTGCCATATTAAATAAAAAATAATATATGCCACTCTGTCCCATGATATGCCTTCTAACCCCCTATATGCCACTCTGCCATATAGGGGGTTAAAAGGCATATCATGGGACAGAGTGGCATATAGGGGGTATAAGGCATTTCTGGAGGCAGAGTGGCATGAAGGGGGTTAAAAGGCATATCATGGGGCACTCTGCCTCCAGAAAAGCCTTTTGCCCCCTATATGCCACTCTGCCTCCCTGATATGCTTTATACCCTCCTATATGCTCCTCTGCCCCATGATATACCTTTTAACCCCCTTTATGCCACTCTGCCTCCAGATATGCCTTTTGACCCCCTATATGCCATTCTGCATCCAGAAATGCCTTATACCCCTATATGCAACTCTGGCATATAGGGGGTTAAAAGGCATATCATGGGACAGAGTGGCATATAGGGGGATATAAGGCATTTCTGGAGGCAGAGTGGCATATAGGGGGACACACTTACATACACACACATGCCGATTTTTTTTGTTTTTAACAAATACAAAAAAACATTATACAGTACAAAAAATACATTATTTTACTCACCTTCTACTTCTCTTGACTTCCTGGTAGCTGCACACTGTTCTCTATGCTGACAGGATGCCACTGACCTGACATCCGGTGCTGCAGTGAGGGGGCGGAGCTTCTACCTCACACTGCTCCCATCACTATGCAGCCATCAGACTGCTGGGAATGTAATCTAAACGGCCGGTGCGTGCTGATGCCGCCGGCCGGAGCTACTTTAACACTTTTTTTTTTATTATTTATATGGTAAGCTGGATCGGCTTGCCATATAAAGTAAAAAAAAAAGTATTAAAGCAGAGGCGGCCGGCGGCATCAGCACGCACCGGCCGTTCAGATTACATTCCCAGCAATCTGATGGCCGCATAGTGATGGGAGCAGCGTGAGGGGTGAAAGGTCAGTGCGAGGGGGCGGAGCTTTCACCCCTCACACTGCTCCCATCACTAGACGACCATCGCACACGGCTGCTGGGTGCTGATGCCGGCCGGCCGCATTAGCACCCAGCGGCCGCTTTGATTAGATTTCGGGCAGCCTGGGGGGCAGCTCAGCGGCTGTCTTCATGGCCGCCCAGCCCACGGACCTTCCGGCCCACCGGGAAATTTCCCGGTATCCCGGTGGGCCAGTCCGGCCCTGAATGTGCCTCTCACTATCTCAATGAGGTAATAATTAGAAATAATATATGAGTAGAATAAGACATATGACTGCCTCTGTTTTATTTATTTGACATGTTAATTGGACAAGGAGAGATTAGTCTTAATGTTTTTTTTCTGTTTTATACTCTATTTCAGCAAGTTATCTTATTTAACTTTTAAACTTGTTTGTTCATTCTTTCAATTAAGACTGAATTTCGTAAACTTCCTACTTAGCATGAGACCCCCTTGCTTCTTTGCATCTTCCTTAGAAAAGTATGGGGCGCAAAATCAACCTGTTGTTCCTGAATGGATGTTAGGGGCCGGGAACCAGATGAACACAAAACAAGTGCAAAACTTTAATTTGTAAAAACCAAGCAAATAAAGCCAAATCGGAATACAGGAAGGTATACCAAATGACAAGCCGGGGTCAGGAACCAAGACGGGTACTCAGACAAGCTGACAGCAGGAATATGGAGATCAGCGATGTCAGGAACAAACCAGTAATCAGGAGCCAGGAGAGACGTCAGGGGAAGCCAGGTCATACACAGGTAATCAGGAATATAGGAGAATGCACTTGCAGCCAGAAACAACACACAGGCAGGGAGGAAGTAAACATTACATGTTTCAATAGCCAGAAGGGGTTGGCTGTAGGTTGGATAATGGGCTGTAGTAGTTACCATTAGGGCCCCCCAACTCATCAAGCAATATGTCCTACAGTGCCACCTTGCCCCCAGCAGCTTGTAAGTTTTCCATGTTTGCTCCAGCCTGTCAGTGCCCTAAACAGCTTATCTGTGCCATCTTTGCCCCCAAACAGCTTGTCTGTGCCATCATTGCCCCTTGCCTCCTCCAACATACACTATGGCACAGATACACTTACACATAATAACACCCACACTTACTCACACACATCTACACATTCATTCTAACACACACAATCCCTCTCACACCACTCATGCTAACACACACTCCATCTCACGCGAATTTACACCCCCATGCTGACACACACCTGTACATCATCCATGGCCACATACACGTATACATAGACATTCATACTCACACACACATACTTATCCATAGACATCTGTGATCATATACACTTCTACGTAGATAGCCATGCTCACATACACTTATACATAGATATTGTAAAAAGGAAGGCATGATTGACAACCAACTGTATGCCAATGAAGTGTAATGGTGTTCTGATGCAGAGATCCAATGGGCAAAGCCTCTCTATACAAGACCTTAAAATGGTCTCAAACATTAATGGAGATTCTTCTCTGCAGAGCACATGGCAAATCAGTTAGGACATTTGGTCACCTTCCACTCCCTCCCCCAGTGCAATGTCCTTTCCCTTTTCTATCACCTTGGTCTCTAAGGGTCACTGGAGAAGATAGGTTACCAGGGGAGTGTCCAGCAGAAGGAGGACTTATTGTGTTTATAAAGTCCTGCCAACTCTCTCTCTCTCTCTCTCTCTGAGTCTGCGTGGAGATGATCACATGGGAGTGGTAATTGTATCACGTGTTTACAGGCTTATCCTGCTGTTTCTTTGTTATTTCCATTCAATCAATGAATAGTTAGTTTGGTAACAGCATATACTAACTTATAGTAATTTGTATATGTATTGTTAGTTTGTTTAGCCTCTCTTAATAAATATTGTTAATTGCAGAAAACAAGGAGTGTGGACTCTGACTTTACACTCGATAGTGGTTATTGATAGCATAACAGTGTAAATATATATATATTCATACAGTAAATGTTATTCAATAATTATAGTAAGATTCATAAAATACAGACACGTTTTTATATTTATAACATTTGGCGAGCCAGGTAATTATTTTTTACCACTTTTTGCTCACTTGCAAGGGGGGACAATCCAGTTTTCTCCAGATACAAGTGAGCTAAAAGGGACAAAATAACTGAACCGATTTTGTTTTATTTGCTGGAAGCGTTTTCTGCAATACGTCTCGGGCCAAGACGTGAGAGATCCTAAGAGGCAACCAGAGTGAGACGCAATTAGTAAGCCAGACATCATTTCTGGAGGATCGCGTTTTATCCAGACCGAGGATTCAAAGTGGGGTGCACACCATTTGATTGCCTGCAGTCTGAAGACACAAGTCGTGTGAGTAAATTATAATTTGTTTTTTGATATATAAGAATGGAAATTGTAGCACAGTATGCAGAAGCTAGCACTTTTGACCCATTAATGATGGAAAATGAAAATTAATTTAAACAAATGCATAGCTTGTGGTTGCAATGTGAGAAAGAGAATTGCAGAGTAGACAATAAGAAGTGGTGCCTGAATAAAGATAGACTGAAAATCCAGAACTGTATGAAGTTGCTGAAGTTATTGAGGAATCAGTTGAACCGTATACTTGTGGGGCACACTCCTGTGGCCTCCATAATAAACAACACAAGTAAATATAGTGATTGTCCAACCTGTGGATTAAATGGAGATTATGTAAACACATTAGAGGACAATTACGAAGCGAGAGGAGAGTTGATATCATCCCTTAGGACATGTTTAGCCACGCAAACCCCAGTTGCTGTATGCAGCCAGGGGGAAACATGTGCAGAAGAAGAAGAGGCACAAAGTATTGTAGAGAATGAGAACCCAGGAACAAACATAGGAAACCGTATACTGGATGAGCTAGATAATGGTGGTATCCCTGTATTAACCCCTCTTGTAACAAAGCCAGCAATACCACATTTTATGGACCCTTTATCTGTTTCACCTAGTGTTAAAAGCAGGACATCTGCCACTCTGCAAACTGCTAAAATTCTACAGCAGCAGGATAGAGATAAGGTGATGAAACAGCTGATGAAGTTAAAGCCCCTCTTTACCCCATATGACTGCAAAACAGATGTCCTTTCAAACATGTCCAATTTCGAATCAGCAGTTAAACAATATATGCTCTCTCCTAAAGAGGCATGTATGATGCTTAAAATGTGGGTCCCAAGCAGCATTGCATGTAGATTTAATCCACCCATAAATGGCCCTATTAATCGAGACCGAGATTGGTTTAAAGATGATAAATGGGCTACAGAGGGGGACAGACTTAGAGCTGTCTCCAAATTTGTAACAGGAGACAGAGATTTAGATAGTCATTCACTTGCTGAGATGAAGGTGAATTTACAAGATGATCCGTGGGTTTTTGCTTCCAAATTTGAGCAAGTCTATCGGCTAACCCACCGCATTCCACCAGATCAAACTCCTCCCGATCTACTGCAATACCTAGTAAAAAAATTCACTTACTTAGACCCTGGAGTGCAGATGATGGCAGAGGAAAAAGATACTTTGGAAGGGGTATTGACCATCATAGGGAAGGCCAGGCAGAATTTAATGAGGAAAGGAGTCATAGGACAGCGTAAGGTTGCGATTGTAACTACCAATGAAGGGAAGCAATCTCTACCTGAGATTCCCTTCAGAGGAATTTGTTATTATTGCAATAAACATGGTCACAGACAGAAAGAATGTAGGAAGGCCAAGAGAGACCAAAGGGTGACTGAGGGATGGCATGTTAGTCCATCCCCCTCCTGGTCTGTCAAAGAAAGTGATCAAAGAGGATCTGTAAAGATGAAAAGAAATAACAGTCCTGAAAAGGCAGGTCAGGAACATCATTCTAACCCTCTGCCTAGGACCAATCTGTATGGTCCGGCACGGGAGGCTCTGAGAATGATGGCAGTTCAAGGAGCGGTTACTAATGACCACAAACTGAAACCAGGGGATGAGGCTCCTCTAATTTTATTTTCAGATTGACTAGCACTGGACGATATGGTTCCTATTAGTAAAACATTAAGGGACCATTCCGGACGTCCATACGTGCATGGTATTATGGCAGGACATCACACTAAGATTCTGATTGATACAGGAGCTTCAGTGACATTAACCGATCTACCATTAAGTCCTCCTTCTGGGGCGAAAAAGAC